>NC_063332.1:28402183-28532851 GCF_021869965.1 Rhincodon typus | reverse complement strand
TTCAGAACCCCCTTCCCCTCCCCCATTTCTGAAGAAGGGTCTCGACCTGAAACGTCAGCTTTCCTGCTCCTCTGAAGCTGCTTGGCCTGCTGTGTTCATCCAGCTCTACACCTTGTTATCTCAGATTCTCCAGCATCTGCAGTTCCTACTATCTCTGAGTTTTTTCTGTTCTTAGCTTACATTTTCGGGATCTGCAGCGTTTTAATTTCCATATTTTCCACTGTTGCATTTTTTTTTAAGCTTATCATCAAACACTGACTCAACACTGAGACCATCCTTCGTGCGCAGCTCACCACAATGAAAAGATCCATCGCATGTTCACAGTCGGGCGGCACCACCCGTCTATTCCCTGTCCTCATTGGCCCAATGTAGATGCCAATCAATCAAGCTTGTTGTCAAGCTGCAGGAACCACGCCGGCAGCTAAACCCCTCCTTCATCCGTTGCTGATTGGACGAACTACCCACTACCAACCCCTTTCCGTACCATTGCCCATTGCTCAGACGTCAGGAGGTGAAGGGCGGCGCAGCAGTTCGTGAGTGACACGGACCACACTCTCAAAGCCCTCGCGCCGCTTACTCTTCTCTGATTGGCAGCTGCTTGTAGTCCCCACCCGCACTAAGTAACGGTTGGGGAGGAGGCGGGGCGGGCGCGCGAGGGTTTGTGCTCATTGGTTCTGATTGCTGTCAGTAGAAGCAGCCCAGATTACTACCCTCCCCCACCCCTTCAGCGGCTGCTGTTAATTCAAGCTATTACGTGAGAGGAAGGGTACTATCTCTGTATATCTGCTTTCCCCCTTTTTACAAGGTTGGGTGAGGTTTTTTTTAAACCTCCCTCCCTTCCCAACCACATCTTTTATCATTACAGGAGATGGGAAGGGAGAGGAGACACACATATCCATCCGGGCTCCTGATTCACTGACACTCCATCATCAAGGGATTGTGGACTGATAGAGGGAAGAGGCATTAAAAAAGAGAGGAAAAAAATTCTGAAGGGGAAAATAAATAACAGCACTTAACACTGACTGGGAGAGGACACAACAGGTACCGTCTGTCTATCTATCAGCTTCTGCTGTGGGAACATTGTGGCTGTGTTTGTTGATAAACTTCTGTTGTCAGGCATGCAAGGATCAAGGGTGGTGGGGGATTTTTGGTGGATTGAAGGGACTACATTTTTTTTCCTACTAAAGCGTTGGATAGATCAGATATCGTTCTGAAATGGAGAAATGTCCTTTTCAGGGGCTTGTCAGGTGATCTAGTGTGAAAGAACGGACGATGCCATTCTGCGATCTGGAAGATAGCGTTGAGGGAGTTTGGCCAGGTATTTGCTATGCATGGAAATGGTCGCTGAGTAATAAATTTTATAGGATTGCTGTTTACCCCAGGAAACGAGACTGAGGAAATTGGCGTTTAGTGTCCGTGGAAGAAGGGGTTGCTAGCATATTCAGTGATCTGTTGAATGTGATTAAGGGAGGTTGTCGATGGTTGTATAAGGAGAGTTGCCAGGTGTGGCTGTGTCGAAAGGATCTTCCACCAATGTAAAGGATGAAGTTAATGCAACATTCTTCACAAAACTTGTGATTCAGCTATCTAAAACACATTCGTTTTGCTTACCTCCCTTGATGTCATGAAGGCGTTGACCCCTTGTTGAATATGCAGATCCAAAAGCACCAATAATTCTGCTTCTCCACGAAAGTGTTCATTAATCACATGTTCCTAATGTAATTTTCTTTCCTTTAACCCTGAGTCGCTTTCATGGAATCATTTCATACGTTTAAGAATTGAGGTAGTTTGTCCATACGCTTACAATGCATGGAAAGGTACGTTGATGATGTTAACAATGTATCAGGGATTTATATTTCAATATCATTGGGTAATATTAAGAGACTTCATTAGCGCCAGTTTAAAAGATTAGGAGTCATGGTGTTTGGAGGAGTTGATTTAAAAGACATAAGGAGACAAAATTATATTAACTATACACAGGATTGTTGTAATGGGGAGAGCTGGAAATTTGTTAAATCTGAGGAAAACTGGTCAAGATTTATTGTAGATATGTTTTTCCTTTGGTGTCCAGGCTACAGGATTCAGTAAACCTCTGTTAATCAAATATTTTCAAAAATTAGAAAGCATGCTTCTGTTGATGTTTATTCAATGATCTGCTGTTTAGTATGTTACTTATTAACCATAAGTAGCTAATTGATTGAAATAAATGAGTAAAAAGAAGTGCAACTATTGAACACGTGACCACTATTCATTCTCATGGCATGTGTGTGTGAACAGTTAGTGTCATACAGACTCTTTGGCCCAACAAGTCCATGCTGCACGTAATCCCAAACTAAACTGGGTCCTGCCTGTCTGCTGCCGGCCCATATCCATCCAAACATTTCCTATTCATGTACTTACCCAAGTGTCACACAAAAGTTGTAATTGTACCCATGTCTGTTGCCTCCTCAGGATGTTCGTTCCTCACATGAACCACCCTCTGTTAAAAAAAATTGTCCCTCGTATCTTCCTCCAATCTCTCTCCTCTGACCTGAAAAATGTGCCCCCCAGACCTGAAATCCCCCATCCTAGAGAAAAGACACCTACCATTAAGCCCATTCATACCCCTCATGACCTTTCTAAACTACAAGGTCACCTCTCAACCACCCACACTCCAGTGAATAAAGCCCATCCAGGCTCTCTCCATAACTCAAACCCCCCGTTCATGGCAAACCTCCTCTGAACCCTCTCCAGCCCAAGAACATCCTTCCCACAAGTGGGTGACCAAAAGTGGACACAGTAATCCAGAAGATACCCCACCAACATCCCGCAAAATCTTAACCCGACCTCCCTACTCCCACATCCAAAGGACTAAGCAGTGAAGGCAAATATACCAAATGCCTTTTTAACCACCCTGTCTAAATATGACGCAAACTCCAAAGAACTATGTACCCGAACCCCTAGGTCCTTCTGCTCTACAACACCACCTAAGGCCCTGCCACTAATAGTATATGTCTGTTGTACCAAATTGCAACACCTCGCACTTATCCAGACTGAACTCCATCTGCCATTTTTTTCAGCCCATTGACCCATTTGATCAGGATTCCTTTGTAATCTTGGAGAACCTTCTTCACTGTCTACTATGCCACCAAATTTGCTGTTGTCCGCACACAGAGCTGTTCAGGGGGGTTTAGCACGTTCGGAGGTCCAAACTGCTCGCCTAAGAAATAATTCAAATACAGAGGTCAGCTACATAGCTTACCACCTTTCTCTTTTTTTAATCTTTCTTTTGTCTCGTCTGTAAGGATTAAGTGCCCAGCTTGGGATAAAGAGGGATCTGGGGCTATTGTCCAGGTAGCTAGTTAGTGGCTTTTAAGAATTTGTATCTAAAGTTTTAGCAAAGATTTGTAGCTCGGGGTGTGGGTGAGGTTGTTGACTTGATCGCCGAGCTGGCTTGTTTTCGTTCGGACATTTCGTCACCATGCTAGGTGACATCATTAGTGCAGCCTCCGATGAAGCAATATTGTTCTACACCGCTTGGAATTTATACTGTCTGGTCCGTTATGGTGAGTAGCGTCATTTCCCGTTTTGATCTGTGTGGGTTTTTATATGGGGTCGAATTCTAAATGTTTGTCAATTGCATAACAGGTGGAGAACCATGCCTCTAGGAATTCCTGTGCGTGTCTATGTTTGGCTTGGGCTATTGTGGTTACTTTGTCCCGGTTAAAACGATGGCCTTCATTGTCCGAGTGTACTGATATTAAGGAAAGTTTGTCGTGCCGTTTTGCTGCTAGCTGATTTTCATGTAGTCTGATGGCTAGTTTTCTTCCTGTCTGTCCGATGTAGTGTTTGTGGCAGTCGTTGCATGGTAGTTTGTAAACCGCATTGGTTCTACATGTTGTGGGAATGGGGTCTTTAATCCTTGAGTGTTTGTCATAGAGTGGCTGTGGGCTTGTATGCTACCAAGCATGGTGATGAAACATCTGAATGAAAACAAGCCAGCTCGGCGAGCAAGTCAACAACCACAAGAATTTATATCATTGCCATTCCTAGAAATTTGTAAAGTACTTTTTGTTAGTAACACATAATTGTTCCTGTTTTACATAAAACAAATGGTGTCAGATGTATTTGTAATAAGTATAGTTCGGGGGCAGTCTGTTGAGGGACAGGAAAATTGGAAGGAGTTATTGTAATAAGTTCATAAAACTTTCATCACATATGTGCTGTTCTCCACTTTGTGTTTGTGCACGTGGTTGATTCAGTGTCCATGATACAGAAGAAGAGTTCAATTAGTATTCAAGCAAACCTCTGTTTCTCTATCCACAGATGCTGCCAGACCTGCTGAGTTTCTCCAATATTTTCTCTTCAATTTTCAGTTTTCCAGCATCAGTATTTTTTTAAGTCTTTTGAAAGTTCTGCCCCTTTGTGGATTTCTACCATTAGAGAAAATAGCTTCTCTTTATGCAACTTATTGAACATCTTAATAATTTGAAGAAATGAACGTACCATCTTTTAAATTTAGGGGGATTAAGACTACTGGTGGAATCTTATTGGAGTCTGAGTGATGTGTACGATGGTGAGTGTGTGGCAGAATTGATTGACAAGGCCTATCTCAATATCGAGATCATCTTGCTCCATCTTTTTTGGATTTCACAAGCACTGACAACTCTCATTAGGTAGCAGTGAGATATCAGTTGATGGCCATTAACACTTGTTAAACACCTTGTTAATGGCACTAATCACCTCATTAATATTCAAACTCCCACCTTACCAAACATGCTCGATGTTGGGAAAACTTGACAAGGAAGCCAGTGTGGGTACCTGGCAAGTTTAGGAACCCTCTTGCTCCAAACAACCACTGTGTTGGAACATCTCAGGGCATGCTACATTGGTATTGGCCCCACACACTCCACTTCCATGGACATTGGTATCCAACATGTGTGAGCCTCTAAGAATCTTCATGGCACATCCTTGAATCACTTACAGGATGCTTCTGCACTTCAGTGCTACACTTTGGGCTACACTGGCAATTCTCATTGTCATGCTGCAGCAAAGTCACTGTGCACTAAGGGGCACACACCCAGCTCTTTGATTAGACCAGGCTGCATCTATGGGATCTTCACTTGTTCTGTCAGCACTCACTCACTCTGATCCTTCCTTGCCTTTTTGCACAGTAACCTTTCAGTCAGAGATATCAGGCTAATATTATAGAATCACAGAATTTTGTAGTACAGCTGGAAGCCATTTGGCCTGTCATATCTGTACAGCTTCCGAAAGAGCTATCCAGCTGGTCCCATCCTCTAACCTGATCTCCATATCTCTTTAAATTCATCACTTTTCAAATATATATCAAGCTCTCTTTGGAAACCTCATATGGAATCTGCCTTTACTGCTCTCCCAGGCAGCGCATTCCAAATCTTAACAACTCTAAGTAAAGGAGTGACCCCTTGTTACTGGCATACCAACCAATAGAAACAGAATATCCTTCTTTACTCCGTCAAAATTGTTCACAATTTTGAATCTCAGTAAGGTCACTTAAGCTTCTCTGCTCCAAGGAGAATAAGCCCAATTTAGAAGGTAGAACAATACAGCACAAGAACAGGCCCTTTGGCCCACCATGTCTGCGCTGACCATGATGTCATTCTAAACTAATCCCATCTACCTGGTAGGTCTCTCTCCATTTTTTGACTGTTCATGTGTCTGCCTAAATTTCTGTCTTTTAAATGTTGCTGTCGTATCTGTTTCTACCACCTCCCCTGGCAGTGTGATCAAGGAGCCTACCACCCTCTGCGTATAAAACATTCCTTGCACGTCATCTTTAAACTTTCCCTAGTCACCGTAGACTTATGCCCCCTAGTATTCCACCCTGGGGAGAAAGACCCCAACTATCCACCCTATCCATGCACCTCATAATTTGGTATATTTCTATCAGATTGTCCCTCAGCCTCTGACACTGTAGCAAAAACAATTCCAGTTCCTCCATCCTCTCCTTATAATTAATACACTCCATTCGAGGCAACATCTTGGTAAACCTCTTTTGCTCCCTCTCCGAAGCCTCCACATTGCTCCTATAGTGTGGTGACCTTCATTGCACACAATACTCCAAATATGGATTGACTAAAGTTTTATACAGCTGTGACATGACATGCCAACTTTTATTTTCTATGTCCCAACTGATGAAAGCAAGCATACCATCTTTACCACCTTATCCATTTGTGTAGGTACTTTCAGGGAGCTATGGACTTGCATCCTGAGATCCTGCCATTTATTGTATACTTTCCTCTTGCATTTGATCTCCCAAAAAGCATCACCTCACACTTATCCAGATTTTCTTTTTCATTTATTCATGGGATGATGGTATTTATTGCCTGTCCCTAATTACCAAGGAGGCAGTTAAGAATCAACAACATTAATGTCACATGTAAGCCAGACCAAGTAAAGATGGCAGTTTCCTTTCCCAAAGGTCATTAGTGGACCAGATGGGTTTTTCCTGACAATTAACAATGGATTCATGATCATCATCAGACCCTTAATTCCACATTTTTCTTGAATTTTAACTCCACCATCTGTCATGGTGGGATTCGAACCTAGTTCCCCAGAATTTTACCTGGGTCTCTAAATTAATAGTCCCGTGGTAATATCACTAGGCCATCAGCACCTGCTAAACCTCCATCTGCCATTTCTCTGCCCAACTTTCCAACTGATCTCTATCCTGCTGTATGCTTCAATAACCTTCCTCACTATCTATAACTTCACCAGTTTTCATGTCAACTGCAAAATTACTCATCAGACCACCTAGATTTTCATCCATATCATTTATACGTAATTACAAACAGCAGAAGCCCCAGCAATGACCTTGCAGAACACCACTGGTCATAGACCTCCAGTCAGAAAAACATTCTCTACATTTACCCTCTGTGTTCTATGACCAAGCCAATTTAGTATCCGATTTACCAACTTGCCATGGATCCAATGTGATTTTAAACTTCAGGACCAGCCTACCACAAGGGGCCTTGTCAAATGCTTTTGTAAAAAGTGTCGTAAAAAGTGCTTTAGATAGCATCCACTGTCCTACCCTCAATACTCCTCTTCATCACTTCCTCAGAAAACTCTCTCAAATTTGTGAGACAAGACTTCCCCCAAAAAAAGCTATTGTGTCTATCTCTAATAAGTCCATTCTTTTCCAAATGCGAGTAAATCCTGTCCCTCAGAATTTTCTCCAATAATTTCCCTACCACCGCTATATAGCTCCCTGGCCTATGATTTCCTGGGTTATCCTTGTTGACCTCTTAAAGGATCAAATTTAGCCGTTCTCCAGTCTTCTGTTTAACCCCAGCCATCTTCTCCTTTGCCTCCCTTAATAACCTGGGATCAATCCCATTAGGCCCTGGGGACTTAACTACCTTAAATGTTTTTCAAAATACCCAACAATCCTCCTCCTTAATATTTGTAATAGTGACATGTCCCCATGAATATCAAAACATCCCTCCCTAATCTTAGCACAATCCATGTCCTCCTCTTTGGTGAACGCTGATATGAAGAGCTCATTAAGGACCTCACCCACTTCCTGTGGTTCCGCATGTAAATTTCCTCCTTTGTCCTTGAGTGGACCTACCCTTTCCTCTTGCTCCTCATATACATATAAAAATTCTTGGGATTCTCCTTAATCCTATTTGCCGTGGGCATCTTATGGCCCCTTTTATCCCTCCTAATTCTTTAAGTTCTTTCCTGCTTCCTTCATTTTCTTCAAGGGCCTTGTCTGATTTCAGTTTCTTAAATCTTACAATATGCTTCCTTTTTCTTGTTGGTTAGACTTTCAATATCTATTGTTATCCAGGGATCCCAAATTTTGCCATTCTTTTGTCATCCTCCTAGGAGTATGCTGGTCCTGAATGCTGATCAACTGAATTTTAAAACACTATCCGTTGACTGCTTCCTCTTCAGTAATCATCGTACACAGCTTGACAGGGTTGATATAGAAAGAACAGTACATCACAGTACATCTGAAGAAGGGTCCCAACCCGAAACGTCAGCTTTCCTACTCCTCAGATGCTGCCTGGCCTGCTGTGTTCCTCCAGCTCCACACTGTGTTATCTAGTACATCACAGGAACAGGCCCTTTGGCCCACCAAGACAATGCTGACACATGAAGCCTTCCTAAACTTAAAAACCTTTTGCCTCTACGCGGTCCATATCCCTCTATTCTCTGCCTATTCGTATATCTTGCAAGATGTCTCTTAAATGTTGCTATTGTATCTGCCTCCATCACCACCTCCACTGGCAGCGCATTCCAGGCACTTGGCACCCTCTGAGTAAACAAAAAACAAAAACAACAACTTGCCTTTCACCTGTGACCTAACCTACTTACCTTAAACTTGACATTTCTGCCCTTTGGAAAAACGAGGGCATCTGTCCTCTGGCTGGAGAATATGAACACACTCTCACAGGGTAAAAAAGTATGAGGATTGAGAGAAAAATGTCTTTTCTCATTCAGCTAGTTGCTTATCTTTGGTGTTCACTATCCAAAAGAATTGTGGATCGTCGGTTATTGAATATGTTAAAGACTGAAATCATCGGATTGTTGGTCAGTAAAGGAATCGGGGAGTTAATGTATTGACATCTACCAGTAACATCCAATCTTTTCTCCTACCATTACCACTCCCTTTGTCTTTGCTTTTGGTGCAACTTTACTGTCTGTTCCATTTGTTCCTCCTAGCTTCTTTTTCTACAGCATAAAACCCATCATTTCTCTAATACAAGCAAAATACCGTGTGAAATGACTCCGTAGAGGCCAATATCCCACCACCAAGTCACCTTTTATTTACAAGTGCATAATACGTGATACTGATCCAGCTTCCTCTGAGTCAGCAGAACCTCTGACACTCCTGTTGATATCTGTCAGCCAGGACTCCGATTGGACCAGGTGAACAGCCCCAAACGGATACTGCCAAACCTGCTGGGCTTTTCCAGCAACTTCAGTTTTTGTTCCAGATTTACAGCATCCGCAGTTCTTTTGTTTTTATTTAATATATTGCTGAGACTTGGATTCTACCAAAAATTAAAAGTAGACATAGGCTTACATTTTGAAACGTACAGAATGAAATAATACATGTTGTATTATGTTTTATGGGAAGGGTTGGTGTTTTTCTATTTTGATTTGGCTGTCTACTCTTAGCTGCTGGTTTAAAATAGCGCCCCATGCAGATTCAGGAGTTATGAAAGGCACGGGAAAAGAGAATATTAATGATAGAAGGAAATTATTTATTCTTAAGGGAACAGGTAGTTGGAAAACTGTCATGTTTATCGGAGAACTGTCTCATTTCATGTTTTCCCGTAATGTTTCCACTTATTGTTGGCAATTTTTTTTGTGGTAATAAGAAACCAGTTTATTTTCCCTCAACAGTTGCTGTAAGCTGTGACTTTTTGATTAAAAGTCAGAGTCTTTATAAATTATGAATTAGTTGCTTTTTGCCTGTGAGCCAATGGACTACCTGGGAAAGGGAGATTGAGGAGCAGCAAGTCATGGCAAGCCAAAAGGATCATCTCAGTAAACTTATGGATAAGGACCAATTGAACCGCCATCCCAGTTTTTTTACCTCAACCCATAACAATATCTTTTTTTAATATTTATCTGCACGTGTGTGTAGGAGGAGTTTTATAAGGGAATTCGAGCTTTAACCAGTAGAGTTATGTTGATGGTTCATAATTCTTTTTCTGTGGCAAGAATCTATTTGAAATAAATAGTAATTCTCATCAAGTACAGAAACACGGTATGTACTTTGTTAACCTGAGTCTAAAAGGCAGATAAATTGGGGATTTTTTTCATACTTCGATAAAATCTTTAATTTTTTTGACTCTGGGAGTAGTGGGGCTTGGTTTCCAGTATAATAATACAACTACCTGCAAATTCTCTTCGAAGACCCACACCTTTCTGATTTGGGAGCATATCATTTCCTTTATTCATCCACAGAATGAGGGCACCGCTGGCTAGGCAGCATTTATTGCCCATCCTAAATTGCCCAGAGGGCAGATGAGAGTCAACCACATTGCTGTGGCTCTGGAGTCACATGTAGGCCAGACCAGGTAAGGTTGGTAGTTTCCTTCCCTAACGAACATTAGTGAACCAGATGGGTTTTTCCTGACAGTCGACAATGGATTCACGGTCATCATTAGATTCTTAATTCCTGATATTTTATCCAATTCAAATTCCAACATCTGCCAACGCGGGATTCGAACCCAGGTCCCCGCGATGTTAGCTAGGTCTCTGGATTAACAAGCTAGCGATAATACCACTAAGCCATCGCCTCCCCATTGTTGCAGTGTAAAAATCCTGAAACTTCCTTCTTATTAGCGCTATTAGTCTCCCTATATCCAAGGACCAGGAGTTCGAGAAGGCAGCTTGTCACCTAGAGATGGCCAATAAATGCTGAACTACCCAGAGATACTCTCATCTGATGAATAAAATGGGAAAAGAGTTTTAACTGTGGCTGATGTTTTGGAACATTGAATTGCAGTATTTGCATTTAAGGCCTTGTGGTTATGTTAGTGTTGACTTTCAGAAAATCTGACTATATGTTACAAAACATCATGAATGCAACTTACTTTTGAAGAAAAATATTTTTGATTAATTTCAACATTTTATTTGGTGGCCGTGTAGTATATATTAGCATATCTTATTAGGAATTGTTCTATGGCTCTTTTTTTTAGAAGAGCACAAAGGATGCTTGTATCAATTGCAAAATGTATGTGTTTCACAATATTAAATTTGGTACTGAAGTTTTTGATGTTTTAATGAAGTTTTTGTTTTAGATTTCAGATGAGGCCAGCTTTCTTTAATACTGTACATTGTTTCTCTAAGTGTTTTTGTGGTATTTCACACGATTTATATTCTTTCCTCTGCATCTCATGAATATAACCTGGGATCAGTTATGGAGTCCGAGACGTTCAGCATGGAAATGGACCCTTTGGTCCAACACATCCATGCCAACCAGATGTCCTAAATAAATCTAGTCCCATTTGCTAGCATTTAGCCCATATCCCTCTTAAATCCTTCCTATTCATATACACATTTCAGATGCCTTTTAAATATTGTAATTGTACCTGTCTCCACCACTTCCTCTGGTGGCTCATTTCATACATGTACCACCCTCTGTGTGAAAACGTTGCCCCTTGGGACCCTTTTTAAATCTTTCCCTATTCCCCTTAAGCCCATGCTGTCTAGTTTTGGACTCTCCTGCAGTGGGGAAAAGACCTTGCCTATTCGCCCTATCCATGCCCCTCATGATTTTATAAACCTCTACAAGGTTAGCCCTTAGCCTCTAATGCTCCAGGGAAAAGAGCCCCAGCTTATTCAGCCTCTCTCTATAATTCAAACCCTCTAGCCCTGGCAACATCCTTGTAAATCTTTTGAATTGAATTGAATTAGATTTATTGTCACATGTACTCTCATGAATATAGTGAAAAGTTTACAATTTGCTACTTGTGGTGCCATTTTAGGTACAAAGGTACCTAGGTACAGAATCTTGGGTACAAAGCAGAAAATGTTAAACATTATAGTACTTCTCACTAAAAGGTAGAAAACCAGAAACACAGTTAGCAATTCAATGTAATGATTCATAAGTACATGGCCATGCTGGGCTCGCACTCCTCATAAGGGCTTGATCTTGCCACTGCTGCCCTGGGCTGCCTGCTTTCGCTGTCTTGCAGCTTGTTCTTGCTGCCACAGGAAGACTGTTCCTGCTCCCACTGTCATCACTGGCTGCCTGGTCCCGCAATACTGTTGGAGTCTCATTCTGGACCTCGAAGTCACGATATCGCCGACTGCCAGAGTTCTGTTTGAGCACACCAGATGCCTCATGGCTGACCGCCAAAGTCCCAGCCACTGCCATTGCTGCTACTGCCTCTACAGTTGTATGTGTTTTCTTACACTCTCAGGTTTAACAACATCTTTTCTATGGAAGGGCGACTGGAATTGCATGCAGTATTATAATGGTGGCCTCACCAATGTCCTGTACAGCCGCAACATGACATCCCAACCCCTATACTCTATGCACTGACCAATGAAGGTAAGCATGTCCCTGTCAACCTGCAACTTCACTTTCAAGGAACTATGCACCTGCATCCCATAGGTCTCTTTGTTTTGCAACACTCCCCATGGCCTTACCATTGACAGAATAAATCCTGCAATCCCTGGTTTACCTTACCAAATGCAGCACCTCACTGAATTTTTTTGAAGAGGTGACTAAAGTAGTGGACAGGGGAATGTGACTGTTGTTTATATGGACTTCTAGAAAGCATTTGATAAAGTCCCACTTAAGAGACTGTTAACTAAGAGAAAATACTACAGAATTGAAGGCCGATTACTGACATGACTGGGAAATTGCTTGAGTAGCAGGTGACAGAAAGTAGGTATCATGGGGAGGTGCTGAAATTGGCAGGATGTGACCAGAGATTATCCATTTTGGACTAAAAGGATAGATCAGCATACTTTCTATATGGTACAAAGTTAAATATAGTGGATGCCCAAAGAGACTTAGAGGTTCTGTGCATAGATATTTAAAATTTCTCAAACAGGTGCAGAAAATAGTTGAGACAACTAATAGAATCCTGGCCATTATATCCAGAGGACTGAAGTACAAGGATGTAGAAGTTAGGCTGCATTTATACAAAACCCTAGTTAGACCCCACTCTGTGAGCAGATCTGGGTACCACACCTTAGGAAGGATATATTGGTCTTGGAGGGATTGCAATGTATAAGAATGACACCTAGACTTTGGAGCTTATGTTATGAGAACAAGTTGCACCTGTTTTCTCTAGAATTTAGAAGGTTGAGGGGTAATCTGATTCAAGTCTTCAAGATGTTAATAGGAAAATACAGGGTAGATAAAGCTAAACTTTTTCTACTGGTTGGGGACTCTAGAACTAGGGACTTAGTCTGAGAACTAGGGCCAGACTCGTTGGGCGAGAGGTAAGGAAGCACATGGTGTTTGAAACGGGATCAATTGTTAGTTCTAAGTCTGAGTTAGATAATTTTTTTATTAATCAGAGGTATTAGAGGACAATGGGCACAGGCAGATATATGGACTTAGGCCGCAGATCTGCCATGATATCATTGAATGATGGAACAAACTTGAGGAGCTGAATGGCTTACCCTTGTTCCTATACATTACCTGAATGACACAACAATGTCACCAACTTTCTGAGCTTGATGGTTTCATGAGGCTCTTTTGAAATTCATGCCACAAAGGCAATTTCTGGTTGCTCCTTGATTAACCTCACTAAGTAACATAGGGGAAGTTTAGACTTCAGGTAATCACATAAAACCCGCACTACTGCTTTAGCCACTAACTAAGTACTTTGCCTGATTTATGTTACCATGAAAATTATTGTAGGCATTACACCATCACTTGAACAGAATAACTCTGCCAGTGTCCTGCTGCTTCACCCCCTCTCCGAAAATGAGAGTTGCACTCCAAGCACGGAAATGTTGAACATGGTATTTTCTTAGAAGCAGTTATTTTTCAGCACATTGTAATTCTATTTCCATTTCAAGGTATTTTTTCATATTTTGTGAAATGTAAGAAAGTTTGAACTGGAGTTTTTAACAAACATTATGTTCTCTTCCTGCCATAGTAAACTGAAGTTACGGAATTTGGCATTATATTTTGGTAGCTAAAATTTGCATTGTGTTCTGCTGAGAAGATTGTGTTTACACAATTAAATTTAATTAGATAATTGACAGCCCCTTAAAGTGGCAATGTACCTGGAACAAAACTTTACAAGGAATCTTACAAAATTAAAGCAAAATGTCATTCCCGGGGCTGAGGTGCCCACCAGTCCTAGAAGGCTTTGTGCGTATCAATGAACAGTGTGTACTTCCTCTCCAGGGCCATCTGAGCACAAATGTAGCCAAAGAAGACAGACAGCCAGTTGGGTCTAAAAACCTCTTCAATGGCTGTCCACCTGCGCTTGTTAATGGTTAATGGCAAGGCCCAGAAGCAGCCTCACGTGGATGTCCTTCCATCTACCCATTGATTCTTTGCATTAGGTGGCTGAAGATCAGGTGTTTGGGGCTGAAGTGCAGCTAACAATTAAAGTGCATACTCAGTGCATGCATGGAATGTGGTTTCCTCTAATCTTAAAAGACAATTATGTTTATATGATCGTACCAAGTTGGATTCAGACTAACCAATACAGAATTTCTAAAAATGCAGCACTTGCTTGCTTTGCTACTTTGGCTGTTTATTTGAGCTACTGGGAGCTATCAATTACTTCACTTCTAATTTTTTTCATTATTACCTTGGCAAATAGAAGCAGCTATTGCAACTAATTTATTTTCCAAAATGGTTGTGCTGCACAAGTTTTACATTTGGCATCATTAGGTAAAAGATAATGAACTGGCAAAACCTCTGCATGTTTGCTTTTCGGAATGTTGGGAGTAGCATCTATCGATTCTGGAAAAAGAAGGAAGTTCACTTCACTATACTTGGATGATCAAAGCATTCACTGCTAACACAAAACTAGCATGTGGGTGCGGCAGGTAATCTGGAAGGCAAGTGGAATGTTGGCCCTTATTTCAAGGCGGTTGGACTATGAGGGTAAGGAAGTCTTACTGCAACTGTGCAAAGTGTTGGTGGGATCATATCTAGAATACTGTGAGCAGTTTTGGTACCCTTAAGTAAGGAAAGATATCACTTCATTAGAAGCAGTTCAGAGAAATTTCTCTAGGATGATCTTTGTCATGAAGGAATTGTCTTATGAGCAAAGGCTAAACGTGTTGGGACTCTGCTAATTGGAGTTTAGAAGAATGAGAGGTCATATTATTGAAACATATATAGGATTCTTATGGGGCTTGACAGCGTAAATGTTGAAAAGATGTTTCCCCATATGGAGCGTCTAGGACCAGAGGGCATGGCCTCCGAGAATAAATAAGCCTAATTTAAGACTGAGATGAGGAGGAATCTCTTCTGAGGGTTGTGTGTCTTTGGAACTCCTTGCTACAGAGAGCTGTGGGGGCCGAGTCCTAGTAAATATTAGAGCTGTAGAGAGAGATTCTTGATCAGGAGGGGATCAACGGTAATGGGGAAAAGGGGACGTTGGCAATGTTGGATCAGCCATGATCCTATTGAATGGTGGAGCAGGCTTGAGAAGCTGAATAGCCTACTCCTGTTCCTATTTCTTATGGTCTTATCAATGACAGAATGGAAGAATGAATAACACATTAATGGGTTTGATCTATAATTGTTAAAATTGTATCAGAGATAGTAGGATCTGCAGATGCTGGAAAATCTGAGATAACAAGGTGTAGAGCTGGATGAACACAGCAGGCCAAGCAGCATCAGAGGAGCAGGAAGGTTGCAGCAGCCCATCACAGGTTTGAAAGGAGTCATCATTAAGAACTTTGTCAATTCAGGATGTTGATCATCATTGTCCCAGCATTGTATGGGCATTGTAAAATTGGGAGTTTGATCGCCACCTGAGCATCAGAAAGTAGGTTCTGTACTCTAGGACACTGAGGCCATTGGAGATGGGGAGCAATAATCTGCACAGAAAGATTATGGTCCTAGTCATCAGGAGGCTGGAGGAAGGAGATGAGGGGCATGAAGGAGACAAAGGTGCTAGTGTTGGTACAAAGAAGCACGTAGAGACTTGGACCTGACTGAGAAGCAATTTTAAAAAAGAGGTTGTTGCTCTTGAAGCATGTTGTCAAAGTCGTGCGTCCATCTTTTGTGGTCCCCACACTTGCATCACTAATGACCATGTCTTGCCAGTAGCAGTCAAGGCAGCTGTGACCTTGAATTTCTAAATTGCTAAAATGCTGGTCCTTTCGTGGGTCACCTATGAATCTCTGCAACATCTCATCAGCTGAATGCTGGTGTATCACCCAAGAGGAAGGTGGATACTGTCCTTGCCAAGGCTGAATAGCATATATTCACAAACTTTGGGTCACATTGATCCTGTCAGTTTGCTACCTAAAAAAATACCCTGGTCATGGTGGTCTGCTGTGCTGTCTGAGATTTGACCCTCTGGAGATCTGCAGATCTAGAGCTGCCCAAGCTTCAGACAAAGACAGACCTGGACCAACTCATGTAAGTTGAAGATGCTCAAAGTTTCTGAAGGAAAGTCTGAAAGGTGATCTTGGATGAAAAGGCTTTTTCCTCTGAAATAATTGTTGCAGCTATCATTTCAGAACAGGCAAGGGAATGGCTCAGTGGGGAGAAGCAGGAGATAAGAGGGGAAGAAGGACTGAAGGCAGAGGGAGATGATGCTGAACAAAGATGTGAGCCGCTGCATGACCATTTGACTTTCTGCCACATTCTTGGAAGGGGATCTCCTCCACCTTCTTCATAACCTGAAGCCAAACCTGAAGTTTGGTATGAATGAAGTGAGTACCTGTTCGTCCCTATGTGCTTGCTCCCCTGAGATGTCCAGTTGGAAGGATTCAGTTATTGTGGTCCATGTAGGTACCAATGATATAGGTAGAAGGAGGTTCTGCTGAGGGATTACAAGCAAATGTAAAAAGCAGAACCAAAAAGGTGGCAATTTCCAGAGCCACAAGCTAATTGGCACTAAGTCAATAAGATTAAAGGTAAACACGGGGCTCCAAGATTGTTGGGAGAAATAGGTTTGAATTCCATTCTGAGGAAGGGTCACTGGACCCGAAACGTTAACTCTGATTTTTTTAATCACAGATGCTGCCAGACCTGCTGAGCTTTTCCAGCAACTTCTTTTGTTGTTGTTGAATTCATGGGACATTGGCACCAGTACTGAAAGGAGGGACCAGTTCCAATGGGATGGGCTGTACCTGAATCACTGGGGACCAGAGTCCTGATGAAGCACATAATAGGGTTTATCGATAGGGCTTCAAACTAAATAGGGTGGAGGTGATGGGCTAATGGTATTGTTGCTGGACTGTTAATCCGGGGACCCAGGTTCGAATCCGGCTACAGCAGATGGTGGAATTTATATTCAATAAATATCTGGAATTAAGAGTCTAATGTTGACCATGAATCCATTGTGGATTGTTGAAAAGTCCATCTGCTTCACTAATGGCCTTAGGATGTAAGAAGAAAATAAGTTAGGAGACAGAACAGGCATATATGAAAGGCATTATTAAAAATGATCATTGGGGACTTCAGTGCGCAGGTGGACAGGGAAAATCAGGTTGGTAATGGACCTCAAGAAAAGGAATTCATGAAATGTTGATGGCTTTATTTTGTAGCAGGTTCTGGTCGTGCCCACCAGGAAACAGGTAATTCTGAATTTGGTGATTTGTAATGAGGCAGACTTGATTAGGGAGCTCTGGTGAAGGAATCCCTTGGTGGCAGTGACCATAATATGACAGAATTAACTCTGCAGTTTGAGAAGGAGAAGCTGAAATCAGATACAATGGTATTACAATTGAGTAAAGGGAACTACAAAGACATGAGGAAGCTGAGGCCAGAGTTGATTGGAAGGGGAGCCTTACTGAGAAGACAGTGGAGTAGCAACATCAGGATTCCCCAGGGGTAATTCAGGAGGCACTACAGAAATTCATCCCAAGGAAGAAGAAACATGCTAAGGAGAGGATGAGGCAACCATGGCAGGCAAGGGAAGTCAGAAACAGCATAAAAGCTAAAGAAAAAGCATACAATATTGTGAAGATGATTGTGAAGCCTTTAAAACCAGCAGAGGCCTAAAGCAATAAAGGGAAGGGATGGAGGGGAAGAACATGGAATATGAGTGTAAGCTAGCTCATAATATACAAAGATTTTTAGATAACTGAAAGGTAAGAGAGGCAAGAATGGGCATTGGACTACTAGAAATGAGGCTGGAACAGTAGTTATGGGGAACAAAGAAATGGTGGAGCAACTGAATAGGTACTTTGCATCAGTCTTTATAGTGGAAGCCACCAGCAGCAGACCAGAACTTCAAGAGTCAGGAGGCAAACGTGAGTGCCATGGCCATCACTAAGAAGATGCTGAGGAAGCTGAAAGTTCTGAAGGTGGATAAATCCCCCAGGCTAGATTGACTACAACAGAGTTCTAAAGGAGATAGCTGAAGAGATTGTAGAGGTATTGGTGGTGATCTTTCAAGAATCACAGGAGGCAGGGAGGACTGGAAAATGTCTAATGTAACACCCCTGTTTAAGTGGGGAAGGAGTCAAAAGATAGGCTAACAGCCTATAATTTCCTGACCTTGGTCATTGGTAAGATTTTTTAAGTCCATTTATTAAGGATGAGATTGTGGAGTGCTTGGAAATGCGTGGTAAAATAGGACTGAGTCTGCACGGTTTCATCAAAGGGAGGTCATGCCTGACAAGCCTGCTAGAGTTCTTTGCTGAGGTAACTATCAAGGTGGATGTGATTATATTTGGATTTTCTGAAGGCCATCGACCAGCTGCCGCACAGGAGGCTGCTAGATAAGGTAAGAGCCCATCATGTTAGGGCAAGGTACTGGCATGGATGGACGATAAACTGACTGACTGGCTGAAGGCAGACAGTGGGGATAAAGGGGTCGTTTTCAGGATGGCAGCTGGTAACTAGTAGAGTCTGCAGGGGTCTGTGTTGGGGCCATAATTATTCATATTACGCATTAATGATTTTGTAAGAAGGAACTGAAGGTGTTGCTAAGTTTGTGGATGATACAAAGATATGTGGAGGGACAGGTAGTTTAGAGGGGGCATGGAGGCTGCAGAAGAACTTTGACAGGTTAGGAGAGTGGGCAAAGAAGTGGCAGATGAAGTACAGTGTGGGGCAAGTGTGAAGTTATGCACTTGAGGAAGAATAGAGACATAGACAATTTACCAAATGACTTCAGAACTGTGAAGTACAAAGGGATTTGGGAGTCCTAGTTCAGGATTCTCTTAAGGTTAACATGCAGGATCAGTAGGCAGTTAGCAAGACAAATGCAATGTTCACATTCATTTCAAGAGAACTAGAATACAAGAGCAGGGATGTACTGCTGAAGCTGTATAAGGCCTCGGTCAGCCTTCATTTGGAATATTGTGAGCTGTTTCGGGCAATGAATCTAAGGAAGAATATGGTAACCTTGGAGTGAGTCCAGAGAAGGTTTATAAAAATGATTCTGGGAATGAAGAGTTGTCATACAAAGAGCGGTTGAAGTCTCTGGTTTTGTACTCAATGGTACCGAAACGTCAGCTTTCCTGCTCTTCTGATGCTGCTTGGCCTGCTGTGTTCATCCAGCCCTACACCTTGTTATCTCAGATTCTCCAGCATCTGCAGTTCCTACTATCTCTGAACTTTCAAAGTTCAGCCAACAGTCTTGAACAAATACAACAATTCTTCTGGCAGTCCACAGAATCAGAAAAAAGGATGTGGAAAATCAGCAACCAGAAATCAGATCACCACAATACCAGAAAAACTAAAATAGAATTAGATAACAAGGGCTGGAGTTTTGTCGTAGATACAGGAAACAAGTCAGCTGTTTTTGGGTCAAAAGCATGCCCCCAACAGGAAATTAACTTAAGTTCAGATTTCTGGAGGAGCGGGCCTTAAGTTGATAGACGGACAGGTTTCCTATCCAAATCAGAGCCTTGGAGCAGGAACAGAGGAGGCTCAGATGAATTGTGGGACTGATTTAGACAAGGCAGGCATCACTGAGGCTCTGGTTGCCCTGAGGGATTGGTCTGAAGTTTGTGTCTAAGTCTTCAATTGCACCACATGGAATCGAAGACCAAAAGATATAGGAACAAAATTAGGCTATTCAGCCCAGAGTCTGCTCTGCCATTCAAACATGTGAAACTCAACTAAACTTTCAAAGTTCAGACCATTTTCTGAAGGAGGGTCACAGTATGCTGATGAATGAGGAGAAACAGTGATGGCAATTCTGCATATTCAGGCAGGGATACTGGCAAAAAATGTTGTGGCAAACCATTGAGGTGTGTGCAGGTAGCTGCCTAGATCTATCTATCTCTAAGGTTTTAGCAAAGATTTGTAGCTCGGGTTGTGGGTGAAGTTGTTGACTTGCTCGTCGAGCTGGCATGTTTTTGTTCAGACGTTTTGTCACCATGCTAGGTAACATCATCAGTGAGGCCTCTGATGAAACAATGTTGTATATGGAGCAGTAGTATAAATTCCAAGTGGAATAGAACAACATCACTTCATCAGAGGCCTCACTGACGTTACCTAGCATGTCTGAACAAAAGCCAGCTTGGCGACTAAGTCAACAGCCTCATCCTTCTCAGACAACAAGGTGCAAGGCTTGCACCTTGTTGTCTCGGATTCTCCAGCATCTGCAGTTCCTACTATCTCTCAGCCTCATCCTTCTTATTTGTTTTGTCTCTCTTGTGTGAAAGCACTTAACACTTTATTAGCATTGGTCCACTACAATTGCCATAGATTCATGCTCTGTTACTCAATTTACAATAGATTGAACATTACCTCATGTGATAATACCACATTTACTACTTCCACTAGAAATATATGCAAAATAAATAAAAATATTGTATTGAAGGAACATTTAATAAATAAATCCTTAACTACAAAATATGAGACCAGAACTACCTGGCAGGACTGAACATATCTATGTTGCTCTAAAGAGAAACTCTTATAATTCTGTGGAGAGAAATCAGAGTTAATGTTTTAGTCCAGTGGATCACTGGATCTGAAACGTTAGCTCTGATTTCTCTCCTCCGATGCTGCCAGACCTGCTGAGCTTTTTCAGCAATTTGTTTTTTGTTTTTGATTTCCAACATTTGCGGTTCATTTGGTTTTTATCCATTGTTATTCTGTTCCCTTCCTGGTTCAAGGCTGAATATGATGTCTTGTTTGTTTGTGGAGTGCAGTTGAAATTCCTATCCTGTCCATCATCAACACTATCAATTTTCACCTTCATTTATCTCCATCCTAACTCTTCATCCAACAGAACTGGAATTCACCATATCTTTGTTAGCTTAAGTTGTCCACATTTTCTCCTTACTGACCGTTATGCACTGCCCTGTAAAATCTTCAACTTATCCAAAGATGTGCTGCTGACATTTTGTTGCACATTAAAACCTATTCCTCCCATGCTTGCCAAATTCTATAGTTTGTTTTTCCTTGTTTTCCTAACAAAGTGAATTTAAAGTTCTTGGCTTCAAATCCTCAATGAATTATATGACAAATCTTGAGCAGCTTGAGGTTATTCTAAGTGGATTGTCTTTGGTCTCTCCTATAGATGTATGCTGCATTCATGATTAGATGTTTGCCTTTACTGCCCACACTTTTATTCTTACGATAGTATGATTTAAACAAATGCAGGCTTGTGCTGATATGTGGCAAGTAACGTAAATGCCACACACAAGTCCCATGGTATGCTCTACAAAATAGAATTTAGCCATCTTCCCTTTCATGTTCAAATGTGTTACTGTCACTGATTCCTCTGCTGACAACATCCTGCGGGTTACTACTTGGTTGGAGGTGCATTCATCCAAACAACATAAAACAATATACAGTCTATAATCAAGGATGGGATGACTGACACCTTAAATTTTCAGAGAAACGGAGAGCCAGCATGGATTCATTTTCAGGTAGGCCATGCCTGACAAGCATTTTTGACTTTTTTTTTTGAAGAGGTGACTAGGGTAGTGGACAGAGGAATGTGAGTGTTGTTTATATAGACTTCCAGAAGGCATTTGATAAAGTCCCACTTAAGAGACTGTTAACTAAGGGAAAATGCCACAGAATTGAAGGCAAATTACTGATATAGCTGGGAACTTGCATGAGTAGCAGGTAACAGAAAATGGATAGGTAATGGATAGGTACTAAAATTGGTAGCGTGACCATTGGTGTCCCACAACAATCTGTTAGAACCTCAATTATTCACATTATTTATTAACGACTTGGGTAATGAAATGGAAAGCATGTATCTAAATTTGTTGATGGCACATGGAAAAGTTAGGTGGCATTGTAGACAGTGTAGGTAAGTCTATCAAAATCGCTTTGTAATTTTATGCTAGATGAATGGATAAAACTGACAGAGATAGAATAAGCTTTTTCCAGTGGTTGAGGATTATAGAACTAGGGTGCATAGTCTAGGAATTAGGATCAGATTGTTCATGAGGGATGTTAGGAAGCATTTCTGCACACAGGGTGATAGATGTTTGAAACTCTATTCCACAAGCAGAAGTAGATGCAGGATCAGTCATTCATCTTAGATTTGAGATAAATTTTTGTTAAGCAAGGTATTAAAGGATATGTGCCGAAGGCAGTATATAGTTAGGCCACAGGTAATCCGTGATCTTATCGAACAGCTCAAGTGGCTAAATGGCCTTTTCCTGTTCCTATATTCAAGGTGGCTTGATTGACACTTCAATGAAAACAGAACAGATTTTGACAGTGAACTACACAAGAATGTTTGAAATTAGCATTGATATATCTGAACAGGACTATTGTTTTTACTAGAGTTCTGCTGTAACATGATTGTTTTACTAATCTCAACTAAGATAATCTAAAAGTAAAGAGGCCACTTGGAGTGCACATCTCTGCCCCTTGTGTTAAATCAGCTTTGGAAAATGGTACAGATATTCCTTGCATCTCTTGCCTGTCTTGGTTGATACCCTGTAACTACAGATTTTTAAAAAAGAGAACATTTGTTGAGAACTTTTGTTAAGAACTTTGATATTGCAGAGGAGACTTCAGGCTAATCCCCATTAAATAACCTGATCTAAAAACTGTTCATATTTTAATATCTGTGACAAATTTCACGAAAGCAGTGAAGAAAATCCATAGCCTTCCAAGAAAAAGCTAGTTCATCCTATCTCACATTGTTTTCTTTAAAAATAAAAAACTAATTGGTTCTTCATTGGGCCATTCCCTATCTGTGTAGCAAGTTGTGTTGAAATCTGTTAGTTTGAGATGTATTGCTTACAGACAGTGATTCATTGGCAAAAGTATTACCCCTGCTCATTTTCATTTGGAAATGTGAAAAAAGGTATCTGCTATATATCCAAATGTGCGATTTCAGTTTACACTGCTGCAATGACTGTCTTTGTCTTTTTCTTTTGGAAAATATGAGCCATGAGCTTTAAGCACAGACAACCTATCTTTGACAAAGATAGGTTCTGAGGAAGGGTCACCGGACCTGAAACGTTAACTCTGTTTTCTCCTCCACAGATGCTGCCAGACCTTCTGAGCTTTTCCAGCAACTTCATTTTTGTTCCTGATTTACAGCATCTGCAGTTCTTTTGGTTTTTAACCTATCTTTGACAACCTCCTTATCACATTTCAGCCATTGAGCTTCTTCTTTGCCTCCTTTTTCACCATGACCTGCGTTTGGTAAAGTCAGATATGAAGTATTCATTTACTACCTCTCTCCGTCTTCAGCTGTGGCTTTGTCGTCTTCTGTTGCTCAGGACCAATGATGATTTTCTTCTAGACAGGCTTTGAGTCTTGAGGTGACTAAACAGTTCAATGCTGGACCTGCACACCCTGCTACATTTGGGCCAAGTGTTGTTAAATGAGTAGGTGGAATTGGATACTTGGGTTTTTCCATGCTCCTTCTGCTGTTTGCACTTGCTTCCACCAGGGTTTGTCAAAGTTTCTTAATATGGCTAGCATCTTCATAGATGCAGCTTCATTGTTTGGGTGATCTTGGGCAAGAGGTTCCCATAAGTCAGGGATATTGCATTTTTCAGGGAGGCTGTAAAAATATCCTTGAAGCAGTTCCCGCATCTTTGTTTTAACTGCTTATCATGATGAAACTTGGAGTAGAGAGGATGTTTTGTCTACATGCCTGACGTAAGGTTTTCAATGTGGTGCGCCCAACATGGCTGATTGATGGTAACTAGTGCCTCAATTTTAGAATTCTTGAGATGAGAAAGCGCACTGATTCTGGGGCACAAATGGCAAGTATGTGCCCCAGAATCAGTGCGCTTTCTCATTTGATTTTGAGGATTTTGTGGAAGCATAACTACTGATATTTTTCAAGGGATTTGAGCTGCCTGCTCTACATTGTCCATGTCTCCAAATGCAGAAGGGCAGTGTTTGCTGGGTTTGAGGTCTTTGTCATAGAGCACTTCATTCTTCAGAATAAGGCTGTGTTCGCATCTTCAGGGCAATGTTGACTTTCCCCATCATTGTTCTTTTTCATTTTGAGAGTAGTCTTTCAACTATAGAATTTGATTCACATTGGTTAGTGGCTTGCCATGGTCTTGGTAGATCAGGGCACTGCTGTGGCAGCAGGCAGCATTGAACCTTGGCTGATCTTACAGGCAGGTGATAATTATGATTGATATGGGGTTCGGGGTGTGTGCACGTATAAAAATTAACTCTTAGGACCTGCTTTGCCATTCAATTATATAATGACTGATAACTGACTCAATACCACTTTCCTATATTATAAGTTTGTGTCTCTTGATGTCTATTTACCCTATCCATACTTCTCATGATTTTATAAACCTCTGAAAGGTAGCCCTCAGGTTCTGATGCTCCAGGGAAAATAGACCCAGCCTATTCAGCCGCTCCCTATTGCTCAAACATTTTTTTTTGCATACTGCACCAGGTATTCCCAGGCAGTCTCCCATCTAAGTACTAACCAAGCCTGAGTCTGCTTAGCTTCTGACTAGTATGGCTGTAGGCTATAGGGAGAGGCTGAGTAGGCTGGGGCTATTTTCCCTGGATCGTCAAGAGGCTGAGAAGTGACCTTGTAGGTTTATAAAATCATAAGGCCTGGATAGGGTAAATAGACAATTTCTTTTCCCCAGGATGGGGGAGTCCAAAACGAGAGGGCATAAGTGTAAGGTGAGAAGGGAAAGATATAAAAGGGATCTTAGGGGCAACTTTTTCATGCAGAGGGTGGTGTTTGTATGTAATGAGCTGCCGGAGGAAGTGGTGGAGGCTAGTACAATTACAACATTTAAAAGGCACCTGGATGGGTATATGAATAGGAAGGGTTTGGAGGGATATGGGCTAAATGCTGGCAAATGAGATTAGATTAATTCTGGATATCTGGTCAACATGGACAAGTTGGACCGAAGGGTCCGTTTCCGTGCTGTACGATTCATTATAATCCAAAAATCTATCAATTTACATTTTGACATGCTCAATGATTCAGCTTCCACAAATCTGTAAGGTAGACAATTCCAAAACAATTCCTTCACCACCCTCTGAGTGAAGACATTACTCCTCAACCCAGCCTTAAATGGCGTACCCTCTATTCTGAGACCGTGCCTCCTGGTCTGGAAACCTCTTTCCAGCTGCTGAATGACAGATCATGGCAAGAACATTGGAAAAATTGCATGTGATGGTCTGCGAGGAGTATCTTGATGTCAAAAGCAGAATGTCCCATTTTCCAACCAAGCATTGAACAGTGAGACGTGATTCTCGCTAATGACCACAGAGAGACTTTCATGCATTAATCTCACTTCATTTATATGTAGTTTCCCATTCTGTAACTATCACATAGAAACTAGAAAGTGACAATCCCCAATATGAAAGTCAGAGTGGATAGCTGGCTACTCCAGATTGCCACTTGCTTCTTCACACATCCATATTGAGCACGGGCACCAACAGCTCTCAGTACACGCTATGGGCAGGACCGCCTGCATTCTCTCCACAGATATTGGCACACATCAGCCTCGTTGCATCATTGTTGCATCATCAGTGATCTAATTACAATATAGTTTTGAACTTCAATGTTGTACTTTGGAGGACAAGCACCTTTTCATTGCAATGCTGTCCCATGGGCACTTTGCACCCACAGCAGGGACCCATCTCATTGAAAGGACTAGGGTGCATCTCAGGGCTGATGCTTTCTGTCTTAGCACTTACTTTGGACCTACTTAGGGGCTCACAGCATCCCAGGCTTCTCTTGCTTTTCTTTTTTGCACTTTTTTTTATTCATTAATAGGATAAGGGCATCACTGGCAAGGCAGCATTTATTGCCTATCTCTAATTGCCCAGAGGGCAGTCAAGAGTCAACCACATTGCCGTGGGTCTGTAGTCACATGTTGGTCAGGCCATGTAAGGATGGCAATTTCCCTCCCTAAAGGGCACTAGTGAATCAGGTGGGTTTTTCTGACAATCAACAATGGATTCATGGTCACCTTTAGACTCTTAATTCCAGATATTTTTTATTGAATTCAAATTCCACCATCTGCCATTGCGGGATTCAAACCCGGGTCCCCAGAATGTTATCTGGATCTCTGGATTAACAGTCTAGTGATTATACCATTAGGCCATCGCCTCCCTGTATACAGAACTGCCCCTTCAGTCAGAGCTCAAGGGCTCATAGTGATTCTAGCTTGACTTGCCTTCTAGCCCAGACACAAAGCCAGGCAGCTTTTCAGGTTTGCCAGCAGTTAAGGCGTGGATGTGATGCTGCATGTCACCATGCTATTATCAATCTGACACCAGCAACATGTGCCAGCTGCTTACGCACTAAATGCACAACATCTGCTTCAAGCAAATAGATAAGTCATGGCTAAGTGGAGTAGTCCTTAGTCGAGTCAGGGGAGACGCCTTTTAATAAAAGGATACCAACACAATAAGAACGTAGAACAGAAACATAACACACAAGAATGTGGAACCTGAGAATATAGAACTAGGAGCAGAAGTAGGAAGTTCAGTCCCTCGAGCCTGCTCCATAATTTAGTACGATCATGGCTGATCTTCGGCCTCACTCCACTTTGCTTTGCTTTGGTTCTGCAACCTTGTGTGTCCACTTCCCCCAGCAAACCTGCCTACTGCTCCTATATCTGCTTGTGTATTTAACTGAACTAATGAATGGTGGTCACCATGGTTGAGTCAGTGCTTGGTCCGCAGTCCTCTGTTTGCCAGCTGTGGATTTGTGGCAGTGTTGCGCTTACCAAATCTAGTCTGGCTAACACTCCCACCATGGTGTCCGCATTGAGCATGTGGAGGGTGCTGAAAGGAGCTTTGCCAGTTCATCCTCTGAGGGATCTGCGCTCTCTGTTGCAGAAGTGGAAGAGGGAATGTTTTGTAAGGCAACCCTTTCTTTGCAGTTAAAACTGAAATTGCTGCAAAAACGCAGCAGTTTTGGCAGCATCTGGAGAGAAAGCAGAGTTAATGTTTTGGGTCTTGTTTTGAGTGTTCAAAGGAGATTTTTTTTTCATTTATTCATGGGATGAAGGTGTCACTGGCTAAGCCAGCATTTATTGCCCATTCCTAATTACACAGAGGGCAGTTGGGAGTCAGCTACATTGCTGTGCGTCTGGAGTCACATTTAGGCCAGACCAGGCAAAGATGGCAGCTTCCTGCCCTAAAGGACACTAATGAACCAGGTGGTTTTTTCCTGACCAATGACAATGGTTTTATGGTCATTAGACTCTTAATTCCAGATATTTATCAAATTCAGATTTCACCACCTGATATGGCAGGATTTGAACCCAGATTCCCAGAATATTACCTAGGTCTCTGGATTAACAGTCTAGTGATAATACCATTAGGCTATTGCTATCATTTACTGGAATGATATCAGGAATGAAGGATTTTAGATACAAGGAAAGACTAGAGAAATTAGGCTTGGAGCAGCAACTAAGAGGTGTTCAGGTATTCCCTATGAACAATTTTGATAGGGTAAAGAAGGATATTCTGTTTCCTATATGATGAAATTAGAGGGCTATGCAGATAAGGCTGGAGAATGGGACTAGCTAGCTCTTTCGAGAGTTGGTGCAGACACGATGGGTCAAATGGCCTTCTTCAGTACTGTAAGATTCTATGATTGTGTAAGCTTGATTAACTTTGTCTATGAAATAAAGAGCTTAAAAACTAGCAGCAGTTAAAATCCAAATCCTCAACTGACTCAAACATTGAAGAATATGGTGTAGCTTCTTAATTTTCTTTTGATTCACTCGTGGCACGTGGGCATCACTGGGGTCATTTGGAGCAAGAGGTGAGCTGAAAGTGGCGAGGTATGTGCTCTGATTTTCTGTTGATTTTTCACGATGTCTAGGTTGTTTGAGTTTGGTAAGAAAGAACGCTAAATATTAATGAAGAGAGTTGTTAACAAGCAATCATCTCCCTTAATTGGCAACTCACTTCTGCCTAGTGAGAAATGTGCCAATCTGCTTGTGGAAAAACCTACATTGAACTGAGATGCACACAACGTTGAGCTGAGGTAGCCAGACTTCTCATCTGATTCTGCTATACGTCTCACCATTGCTCTTGTTGCTTAAAGAACTTTGTGGGAAGCTCGGGGAGAGATTGCTGAGATTGTCCCTTGCTGAGACATTTGTATCTTTGACAACCACAGGTGAGGTGCCGGAAGAGTGGAGGGTGGCTAATGTGGTGCCATTGTTTAAAAAAGGTGGTAAAGGAAATCTAGGGAACTGTGGACCGGTGAGCCTGACCTCAATGGTGGGCAGCTTGTTGGAGGGAATTCTGAGGGACAGGATTTACACGCATTTGGAAAGGCAAAGACTGGGTATAGTCAGGGTGGTTTTGTGCTCGGGGAAATTGTATCTCACTAACTTGATTGTTTTTCGAAGAGGTGACAAACAAGATTTGATGAAGGAGGAGTAGTAGATGTTGTCTAACACTTCAGCAAAGCATTCAACAAGATTCTGCATGGTAGACTGGTTAGCAAGGTTAGATCACACAGAATTCAGGGGGAGCTAGCCAATTGAATACAAAATTGGCTTGGAGGTAGGAGACAGCGTGGTGGTAGAGGGCCGTTTTTCAGACTGGAGGCCTGTGACTATTGGTGTGCTGCAAGGAGTGGTACTGGGTGCACTGCTTTTCATCATTTATATGAATGATTTGGATGTCCATATAGGAGATATGGTTAATAAGTTTTTGACACCAAAATTGGTGGTGTAGTGTACAGTAAAGAAGGTTATCTCTGAGTACAATGGGCCCTTGATCAGATGAGCCAATGGGCTGAGGAGTGGCAGATGGCATTTACATTAGATAAATGTGATGTGGTGTTGGTAAGGCAAGTGTGCAGTTAATGGTAGGGCCCTGGGAAGTATTGCCAAACAGAGAGATCAAGGGATGCAGGTGTACAGTTCCTTGAAAGTGGAGTCGTAGGTAGACAGGGTGGTGAAGAAGGCTTTTGGCATGTTTGCCTTCATTGGTCAGTGCATTGAGTATAGGAGTTGGGACATCATGTTGCAGCTGTACAGGCCAGTAGGGTGAGGCCACTTTTAGAATACTGCGTTCAATTCTAGTCTCCCTGCTATAGGAAAGCGAGTCGTACAAGCACAGAAACAGACCCTTCGGTCAAACCAGTCCATAGCGAACATAATTCCAAACTAAATTCATCCCACCCGCCTGCGCTTGGCCCTACCCCTCCAAACATGTAGTTATCCAAATATATTTTAAATGCTTTAAGGGTACCCAAACCCACCATTTCTTTTGGAAGTTCATTCCACACATGAACCAGCCTGTGTTTTAAAGAAAAAACTGATGTCTTTTTTAAATCTTTGTCCTCTCACGTTAAAAATACGCCCTTTAGTCTTGATATCCCCCATCCTAGATACTTGCTAGTCACCTTATCTATGCCTCTCATGAATTTATAAGCCTCTATCAGGTCACCTGTCAATCTCCAATGCTCCGGTGGAAAAAGTCCCAGCTTATCCAGTTTCTCCTTATAACTCAAACCAGCAACATTCTGATAAATCTCTTCTGAACCCTCTCCAGCTTAATAATGTCCTTCGAAAACTGGAACTGGATGCAGTATTCCAGAAGAAGCCTTGCCAGCAACCTGTACAATATCAACGTAATGTCCCAACTCCTATAGTCAGAGGGCAAGCATGCTAAAAGCTGCCTTAACCATCCTATTGAAATGTGATGCAAACGTCAAAGAATTCTGTATCTAAACCCCCTAGGTCTCTGTTCTACAACACTACCCAAAGCCCTACTTTCAACTGTATAACACGTGTAAAACGGATGTTACCGGGATTGCTGGTTTAGAGCTATAGGGAAAGGCTGAATAGGCTGGGACTTTGTCACTGGAGTGTAGGCGGTTGAGGGGTGACCTCCATAGAGGTTTATAAAATCATGATGGACATAGATAAGGTGAATAATGGCAGTCTTTTTTTCCTCCAGGTCACTCCCTGGGTGAGTTCAAAACTAGGGGGCACAGTCTTAATGTGAGAGGAGAAAGATTTAAAAGGGACCTGAGGAGCAAGTTTTTCACACAGAGGGTGGTGTGTGTATATGGAACATGCTGCCAGAGGAGGTGATGGAGGTGGGTTCGATTACAACATTTTAAAAGCCATCTGGATGAATACGTGAATGGTAAGGGTTTACAGGGTCAAACGCAGGCACGTATGGCTAGTTTAGTTTGGGAAATTTGGTCAGCACAGACGAGGTGGACCCGCCACTGATGTCAAACCCACAGGTCTATAATTCCCAGACATCTTATGGTGTTCCTTAAATAAAGACAACATTTGCCACCCTCCAGTCCTCTGGCATGTCACCTGTGGCTATGGATGATACAAATAAATCTGCTAGGCTCAATTTCTTCCCTAACTTCCCACAACATCCTGAGATACACTTGATCAGGTCCTGGAAATTTATCGAAAGAACTGTAGATGCCGTAAATCAGGAACAAAAACAAAAGTTGCTGGAAAGACTCAGCAGGCCTGGCAGCGGCATCTGTGAACAAAACAATCAGAGTTAACGTTTTCAGGTCCAGTGACCCTTCCTCAGAACTGCTTTCTTCACGGATGTAAGTGGGCAGGGAAACGACCAGGGAAGAGAAGACTGAGTCAAGATAGGAAGAGATGAGTTCTGTGGGGCATGAGCAGGTTGAAACAATGGGTCGACCCAGACAGTCCTGTTTGTGGATTGTAGGAAGGAGGTAGAAGTGAATTGTGCAGGGCTGGGTGACTATCAGCTTGGAGGCAGTGGTAGGGAGGTCACCAGATGAAATGAGATCAGTTACTGCAGTACATACAATGGCCTGATGTGTCATGGTGGGGTCATGGTCCAGGGGAAGATAGGAAGAGGTATCTGAGAGCTGGTGCAGAGCCTCTGCAATATAGAGGTCAGTATGCCAGACTACAACAGCACCACCCTTATCGGCAGGCTGAGTAACAAAGTCATGGTCAGATCTAAGCGTACTGAGTGTATTCAGTTCAGAGGGAGATATGTTGGATTTGGTGAGGGTGGGTGGGGGGACAGAGAAATTGAGGTGACCAGTATCATGTCGACAGTTCTCAATTAACAAATCGAGTGCAGATAAAAGGCCAGAGGGAGGGGTCTAGGTGGAGGCAGAGTGTTAGAACTGGGCGAAGGGGTTTGTGAGATGGGGAGAGGACTCTAGTCCAAAGAAATGAGCATGGAGGTGAAGACGGCAGAAGAGTTCGACATCACGTTGTGCCCAAAATTCATTAAGGTGGGGACACGCAGGAATAAACCTGAGGCCTTTGTTGAGTACAGAGTGTTCAGCATCAGAGAGTGGAAGGTTAGGAGGGATGGTGAATACCTGACAGGAAGTGGGATTGGGGGAGGGGATGGAGTCAGAGGGTAGCGGAGGAGAGGAAGGTTCCAGAGGGCCATGGGTATCTCCGAGTTGTTGCATTTTGTGGGCCTTGATGCCTGAAAGGAAAAGGTAAAGTTTCTTGTTAACATGATGAATGAGCCGGATGATGAAGTGGAACTATGGAGTGGTGCAGCCCTGAGCCAGCGTGTTGCAATGCCATTGGGGAGAGTGTGCATGTGACGCCACGTGGCACTGAGTGTAGATCTCAGGATGCAGCGAGAGCAGCTGTCCATGGAACGTTGAACATCATGGAGATATCGGTGATCCTGGGAGGATTCGGAACATGAGGGAGGAAACTTCAGTTGGAATTCAAGTGGGGTGTGTCTGAGCGGAGGCAGTCACCTGAGGAATGTGATATGGCTGTGGAAACGAGTTTTAGCAAATACTTGGTCAAACACCAGGACTGGCAGTGAAATTAATGTTGTTGGACAACAAGAAAGATTGGAATGGAAATCCCATGGGAGAGAGGAGCAGAACTTCTTCCAGATGGGCATACCTAGAAGAGATGTGGCACTGAGTTAAATCTAAATAAAAACCAAAAGAACTGTGGATGCTGTAAATCAGGAAGAAAAACAGACGTTGCTGGAAAAGCTGAGCAAGTCTCGCAGCATTTGTAAAGAAAAAATCAGAGTTAACGTTTCGGGTCAGGTGATCCTTCCTCAGAACCAGTTCACTATCACTGAAGAGCTTCCTTTGTCCACCTGGTGCTTGCCTGCTATTTCAAAGCTGGGAGTAGAGCACCTGCTTGGGGAGTCTCATGCCGGCCATGTGGATAACGTGCCCAGCCCATCGTAGCTGATTTAAGGGTGGTCAGTGCATCGGGGATGTTGAGCTGGTTGAGGATGTTCGTGTTTGTGCGCCTTTCTTCCCATTTGATTGTAGGATCTTGCACAGGCAGTGTAGGTGGTACTCCTCTAGTGCCTTGAGCTGCCTGCTGTGGACAGTCCACGTGTTCGAACTATATAGAGGACGGGAACTACCACAGCTCTGTAAACCACGATCTTGGTATCGGATCAAATGTTGTTGTCCTCGAACACCCTTTTTTCCTCGGGTGGCTGAGGCCTGCTCTAGCACACTGGAGGCTGTGCTGGATCTCTTTGTCAGCAGCTGCTTTGGCTGACGGGACACTGCTGAGATATTGGAAGTGGTCAATGTTTTCTAAGGCCTCCTGTGGACAAAAGAACAAAAGATCCAAAGGGAAGTAAAGCACAGGAACAGGCCGTTTAGCCCTCCAAGCCTGTGCTGATCATCGTGCCCTAACTAAACCAAAATACAAACATTTTCTGAAGAAGGGTCAAGGCCCGAAACGTCAGCCTTTCTGCTCCTCTGCTGCTTGGCCTGCTGTGTTCATCCAGCTCTACACCTTGTTATCTAAAATACAAACCTTCTGCTCTTACTCCATAAGACCATAAGACATAGGAGCAGAAATTAGGCCATTTGGCCCACCGAGTCTGCTCTGCCATTCAATCATGGCTGATAAGTTCCTCAACCCCATTCTCCTGCTTTCTCCCCGTAATCCTTTACCTCCTTCATAATCAAGAACCTATCTCTCTGTCTTAAATGTACTCAATTACTTGGCCTCCACAGCCTTCTGTGGCAATGAATTCCACAGATTCACCACTCTGGCTGAAGAAGTTTCTCCTTATCTCCATTCTGAAGTGTCTTCCCTTTACTCTAAGGCTGTGCCCTCTCCTAGACTCTCCCACTAATGGAAGCATCTTCCCAACATCCACTTTTTCCAGGCCATTCAGTATTCTGAAAGTTCCAATTAATCCCCCCTCATCCGTCTAAACTCCAATGAGTATAGTCCCAGAGTCCTCAAACGTTCCTCATATATGTTAAGCTTTCCATTCCTGGGACTATTCTCGTGAACCTCCTCTGAACCCACTCCAGGGCCAGTACATTCTTCCTGAGATACGGGGCCCAAAACTGCAGCAATACTCCAAATGTGGCCTGACCAGAGCCTTATAAAGCTTCAGTAGTACATTCCTGCTTTTATGTTCAAGTCCTCGCAAAATAAATGCCAACGGTGCATTTGCCTTCCTGACTACTGACTCAACCTGCAAGTTTACCTTGAGAGAATTCTGTACTAGAACTCCCAAGTCTCTTTGCCCTTCAGTCCATATCCCTCTGTTCATGTGACCATCTAGATGCCTCTTAAATGTTGCCAACATGCCTGCTTCCACTACCTCTTCTGGCAGTGCGTTCCAGGCTCCTACCACTGTCTGCGAGGAAAAACTTCCCTCACACATCTCCCTTAAACTTTCCCCCTCTCACCTTGAACCTGTAATTTGTAATTGAAACTTCAACCCTGGGAAAAAGCGTCTGACTATCCAGCCTATCTGTGCATCTCATAATTTTGTAGCCCTCTATCAGGTCTCTGCTCAGCTGCTGTCTTTGTAATGAAAACAATCCTAGTCTTTTTAAGATAACAAGGTGTAGAGCTGGATGAACACAGCAGGCCAAGCGGCATCAGAGGAGCAGGAAGGCTGATGTTTCGGGCCTAGACCTTTCTTCAGAAATGGGGGAGGGGAAGAGGGTTCTGAAATAAATAGGGAGAGAGGGGGAGGCGGATAGAAGATGGATAGAGGAGAAGATAGGTGGAGAGGAGACAGACAGGTCAAAGAGGCAGGGATGGAGCCAGTAAAGGTGAGTGTAGGTGGGGAGTTAGGGAAAAGATAGGTCAGTCCAGGGAGGATGGACAGGTCAAGGGGGCAGGATGAGGTTAGTAGGTAGGAGATGGGGGTGGGGCTTGAGGTGGGAGGAGGGGATAGGTGGGAGGAAGGACAGGTTAGGGAGACGGGGACGAGCTGGGTGCAGTTGTTTAGTGCATACTACATCCACTGTTCCCATTGTGGCCTCCTCTACATCGGGGAAACCAAGCGGAGGCTTGGGGACCACTTTGCAGAACACCTACGCTCGGTTAGCATTAAACAACTGCACCTCCCAGTTGCGAACCATTTCAACTCCCCCTCCCATTCCTCAGATGACATGTCCATCCTGGGCCTCCTGCAGTGCCACAACAATGCCACCCGAAGGTTGCAGGAACAGCAACTCATATTCCGCTTGGGAACCCTGCAGCCCAATGGTATCAATATGGACTTCACAAGCTTCAAAATCTCCCCTTCCCCTACCGCATCCCAAAACCAGCCCAGCTTGTCTCCGCCTCCCTAACCTGTCCTTCCTCCCACCTATCTCCTCCTCCCACCTCAAGCCCCACTCCCATCTCTTACCTACTAACCTCATCCCGCTCCCAGGACTGACCTATCTCCTCCCTAACTCCCCACCTACACTCACCTTTACTGGCTCCATCCCTGCCTCTTTGACCTGTCTGTCTCCTCTCAACCTATCTTCTCCTCTATCCATCTTCTATCCGCCTCCCCCTCTCTCCCTATTTATTTCAGAATCCCCTTCCCCCTCCCCCATGTTCTGAAGAAGGGTCTAGGCCCGAAACGTCAGCCTTCCTGCTCCTCTGATGCTGCTTGGCCTGCTGTGTTCATCCAGCTCTACACCTTGTTATCTCAGATTCTCCAGCATCTGCAGTTTCTACTATCCCTAGTCTTTTTAACCTTTCCTCGTAGCCAATGCCCTTGAGACTAGTCAACATCCTGGTGAACCTTCTGTGTACTTTGTCCAAAGCTTCCGTGTCTTTCTGGTAATGTGGCGACCAAAACTGCACACAATACCCCAAATGCAGCCTAACAATGGTTAATCATAGCTGGAACATGGTTTGCCAACTCTTGTACTCCATACTTGGGCTGGTGAAGGCAAGCATGCCATATGCCTTAATCACCTTGGCCACCTGTGTTGCCACTTATACAGAACTTGATGATCGGGGTTTGCTTCTCAATGCTAGGCCAGATTGGTGGAGGACCTTTGTCTTGCAGATGTTCAGGGTGAGAGCCATGCTGTCATGCCTCCGTAAAGGTGCTAACAGTGGTGATGGGACTTGGGGTAAGGATGAGTGTTGGAGGTTTGGTTTAAGGTGAAGGGTGGGAATATATGGGAGTTCAGTAGAGATGGGCTGTCCAGGGACTGCTAGGTTGAAAAAGACAGGACTTTAGTTGGGTAGGGGTGGAGGGGTCTAATGACCAGTTGGAGTCTAGTATGGTATCAAGCACAACCTGCATTGCCTGTCATGAACTGTTGAGTGCTAAATGTGACCTACTGGTATAAAATGACCATGCTTGGAATGGCAGAGTCAGTGTCTGTTGGCTGATCAAAAGGCATGGGCTCCACTTCTGAGCAGCAGGAGGCGGTTCAATTAGTAATTACATTAACCATGCACATACCGAGTGCAGATTGTAATCATTTACAATCACATCTTGCATGTGAGATGTATGTAATGTACCAGTCCGTAGGGTGCAAATGTTGGTCACCAGCCATGTTGGTCATGCCTTTGGTACTTGCTCATTGAAGATAGACATCTTTGTGTCACCGATTTAGTCACAGGACACCGTAAGGGGCACCTGTGGGGCACAGGACACAGCCAATAAGACACCTCTCCAGGTGCACAGGGCATGCTACTGATTACCTCTCAAATGGAACTGTAAGAATAATGTACGAAGTCTCTTGTATGCAATTTACCTTCCATGGGTGATATGAAGCTGGCATTACTGAAGGCTTCATTACTCTTGCAGCACTGGCGCTTCCCTTCTATCTCTTTACCACAATGACCAGTGGTGCGTTCATTGGATTAAGATCCAATGTCCATGTGTTATTCCACAGCTAGTACTCCTTATCTGAATGCCATATGTGCCACAATATGGAAGAGTATGTTAAGCCATCATCTGTACGTGATGGGAATGCTGACTACTCATGTTGATAAGGACCTGTTCTGTATCTTCTGCTCCCCACACGGATTAATTTAAAATGTGATAGATGGTTCCATCTTCAGTAGATCTGATCTTTGGTGTTGCTCTGAAACAAAGGCACAGAAAAATGGAAAAAGAACAAATGTGCAGGGATCCCAGAACTAACAGCAACCTCCAGAAGATGCTGAACCACTCCACAAGAAGATATGGTAGCTGAAGGGCCCCTCAGGGTGTACAGGATGACCAGAGTCTTTCCTCCTTGATGCCATTTCCTCTGGCTGAGTGAGGAGCAGTGTTGGCACAGATGATGGCTGGGATACTGTCAATCAGCTACACCAAATGCTGGATTAGGACATGCAGCCTAAAGGAGTGGGTGGCTAGCATAGCTGGTGGCTGTCAAGGTGACAGTTGTGTTGAACTTTTATGTGATGGGTTCTCTGTGGCTCCTTCCAAGAAGCCACAATCTGGGCTCTCCCGACTGTTCAGCCAGAAATATATCAAGACTGTCGCCATTTGTGCCAGATCACCAGTTATTTCCGTATGGCAAGGTCAGTGCTGCAGCCCAAGTGTTAGTATTGTTAATACAGCTGGCTTTCTCAAGGTGCAGGACATGATAAACCATACACTTGTCATGCAAAGAGGATCTCATCGTCATGCAGCTGAGTTAATCAATTTTTAAAAATAAAAAGTCTTGATTTATTATTGTCACATGTACCTCAGTGCAATGAACAGTTTTGTCTTGTGTGCGGTATAGGCAAAACATACCATACAAAGTGTATTAGGGTGATAGAACAGAACAAGGAGTACAGTGTTACAGTTGCAGAGAAGGTGCATAAGGAGTGAGATCAACATTAAATTCAAAATTTTGAGAGGTCCATTCAGAAGGCTAATAACAATGGGGAGGAAGCAGTTCTTGAATCTGTTCATTCATGTTTTTAAGCTTTTGTATCTTCTGCCCAAGAGGTTGGAAGAGATTATAACCAAGTTTGGAGGGGTCTTTGATTATGTTGGCTGCCTTTCTGAGGCAGCAAGACTTGTAGATGGATGGAAGTTTGACTTGCATGGTGGACTGGGCTGAGTTCACAACTCTCTGTAGTTACTTATGGTCCTAGGCAGAGCAGTTGCCATACCAAGCTGTGATGTATTCAGATAGAATGCTTTCTGTGGTGCATCCATAAAAATTGGTAAGAGTATTTACAGACATGCCAAATTTCCTTGGCTTCCTGAGGAAGTAGAGGTGTCTTTGTGCTTTCTTGACCACTGTATCAACATGGGTGAACCAGGACAGATTGTTGGAGATAATCACTCCTAGGAATTTGACACACTCAACCATTTCCACCTTAATTCCATTGATGTAGATTGGATCATGCCCTCCACCTTGCTTCCTGACATGAATGGCCAGCTCTTTCAGTTTGCTGATGTTAAGGGAGAGATTCTTTACACCACGCCACTAAGCATACCCTCTTTCTTGTGTTCTGTCTCAACATAGTTGTATGCTGGATCTCAAAAAGTGGTGTCATCAGCGAACTTGTAAATGAAATTAGGTTGAAATTTGGGAGTACAGTAAGGGGCTGCGTTAGCAGCCTTGCAGGGCGCTGGTGTTGAGGTGGTATTGCTGCCTATTCTCACTATTGCAGTCTGTGGATCAGGCAATTGAGGATCCAGTTGCAGAGGGTAGAGCAGAGACTAGACCTTGGAGTTTGGAGATTTAGTTCCTTCCATCAATGTGCAAGTAATGTGCGATTATCGGTTCCAATTCTTAGCTTGTCCCAGTATCCTGGGATCAATCACCTGTATCGCTGTGACCTTAAGAACTCTGTCTTGCCTTCATGCTGCATTTAAGGGTCCAGATGCTTTACAAGTATGGTTATTGGAAGACAAGGGTGACCCACTTGTGACCATTGCTGATAATCCTGTTATGCAGTCCATTAACTGAGGTGAGGCATGGATGTAACACATCACATTATTTGACCAGGCCATGGTGGAGCAATGATAGGCCTACTGAAGAAGAGATATAAACAAAGGACTGTGGATGTTGGTGATGTGAAACAAACAGGATTTGCTGGAGAAATTCAGCAGATCTGGCAGCATCTGAGCAGAGTTTATATTTCAAGCCCAGTGACCCTTCAGAGCTTGAAGTAGCTATGAAAAGCTAGTATTTACGCTGATGACAGGCATTGGGAGTAACAGGAATGAATGAATAGCTGGAGATGGAGTCCGGAAAGAGAGAAAAATGGGTAGGCAGACAAAAGGATTATTGATAGTTAGCCAGGGAAAAGGGAAGATAGGTGATAATGTGGTCTAAGTAGTTGGAAATGGGTTGACTGTGCTGAAAACAACCCATTTCATGGCAGGACCAGTGATTGTGCGTGTAGGTAATAGACAATACACAATAGACAACACAGAGCTGTTCATGCCCTGAACTTGTTAAACTCAATGTTGAGTCCTGATGACCGAAAGTGGAAGATGAAATGTTGTTCCTCCAGCTTCACTGGAGTGTTACAGCAGGGCTGAGACAGAGATTTTGGTATAGGGACACTGGTATTTTGAAGTGGAAGGCAACTAGTAGTTCAAGGTCAGTTTTTACAGACAGAATGTCTGTGTTCCACAGTGCAAATGCACAAATGAGCCTTGCAATATAATCTGGAGATACAGTTCTGGCATGCTACGTTCTGCAGAATAAGAGCAGGAGAGGCGGGGTTGTGATGGATACTGACAAATTAGGAGAGTAGGAGTAGTCCTCCAAGAAGAGGGATGAGGACGTTGAACAGGCGAAACATCACTGCATGATAGAGTACATCCGTATCAGGCACTACAAGGCAGACAGGGTTTGATTGACACCTGGTTCCAGTAGGTCATAGAATCCCTGCAGTGTGGAAGCAGGCCATTCGGCCCATCGAGTCCACACCGACCCTCCGAAGACCAGACCCACCCCCTAGACACTATAGGCAATTCAGCATAGCCAATCTACCTGACCTGCACACCTTTGGACTGTGGGAAGAAACCAGAGCACCCAGAGGAAATTCATGCAGATACGGGGAGAATGTGCAAACTCCGCACAGTCACCCGAGGCTGGAATCGAACCTGGGTCCCTGGCGCTGCGAGGCAGCAGTGCTAGCCACTGTGCCACCCGAAGATGAGAGTGGGTACAGTGATCACTCTTTGAGGGTAAAATTGTTGGTGCTGTACATGCAAGCAGTTCATTTCTGCTCTTAGAGGCAAATGCAGCTTCTGTTTGACTTCTGTTCGCTTTTGGTGTTTCTCAGTAAAAATGTGTAGTTTTTTTTGAGGTGACTGATATGTGATGATCCCACATTGAGCAATCATAAGATATTGGATGACCAGTGGGTATTAGAGAAAGAGTTAGCAGTAGGTTAGAGAAGGCTTTAAGATGGGATATGGGCAAGGAAGTGTCAGCTATGCCACTTCTGTGTGAGAAGTGTTTGGTGGCTGCTCAGCTATTACATTGACGGTGAAGAGCAACTCCGAACTGCCAATGATTGACCAGGTGCAATGTTAGGATTCCAAGACGGGGTCAGTATAAGAATGTTGCTGTATCCTGATGATGACGAGTAGGTGAGTAGCAATAAAAGGTGTTGCTAGGTAAAAATCCTGAAATTCCCTCCCTAATGGAATTGTGGGTTTATTTACAGCATGTGGACTGCAGTGGTTCAATAAGAACTCACTACTACTACTGCCACCATCATCTCAAAGGCAGTTAAGAAAGGGCAATAAATTCTGGCTCCACCTAGCGATCCCCACATCCCAAGGGTGAATTTTTAAAAATATGTATTTTCAAAGTAGGTCATTCAGCCCATCGAGTCTTCACCGCTTTCAAAGATCTCTGACTGATCATCCCGAACTCCTTTCCTGACCTATGCCTGTAACCTTTGATTCCTTTACTGATTTTTTTTTTAAAACTGTTTATTTCAGTTTTGATCAAATTTTAATGACCCCCATCTCAACAGGTTTGTTAGGCTCTGATGTTATGTGAATCCAGCTTAAAATGTAGAATATACTGAATTTTAAAATTTTCAGCTTTTATGAGAGTTAAATGTGTGAGGTATTGAGACTACGTGAAGTCCATGTTTAAAACAAAACTAAAGAATTGCAGGCATTGCTAACAAGTCTTTATCGGTGATGTTGATTTGAAACAAACTGCTTATAGAGTGAACGGTAAACTTTGTGAGTGGTTTATCAACACCATGTCATGGAATATATTACAGAAAGGGGCCGTTCAGCACAATGATCCATCCATTTTCCTTGCACAGCAATGCAGTCTGAAATTCTGATTGAAAAGTCATCAGACTCGAAATGTAAACTTTGTTTTCTACCCACACAGATCTCTAGCATCCATGTATGATGCTGCTTGGCCTGCTGTGTTCATCCAGGCCTGCACCTTGTTGTCTCTAGCATCCATAGCTTTTTGACTCTGTTGCTCTAAAATAGAACAATTGACTCCCCCATCTAATCCATGTAATCCTGTGTGTTTAGATTCTTTAAGTGACCATCCAATTTCCCTTTGAAATAGTTGATCACTTCTTGGGTGGTGGATGCAGAAACTGTAGATTCTCGGTAATTATTTCTTGCTGTGTAATAAAAATTCTTCCTCTCATTCCTCCAGCATCACCAGCTCAAAATCTTAAATCTGTGTCTGTTAGCTCTTATACAATCAGCTGTGTCACTGTTTTAGAAGCAAAGCAATCAGACAGATACAAGTTAATGAAAACTGTCAAAATAGAAACCCAGAGAGAGGAAAAATGGTTAGTTTCACTGCAGGGAAAATCACTGGCAACTTCTTGCAGAGCCACGCAGAGGTTTAAAAACTCCCCTTCCCTCCCTGTTCTGAAAAGAGACAACATGTGTCATGCCATGTTATGCTTTTTAGCTTGGACCACCAATGTATTGAGCAGGAGGCAAACTGGTTTTTGGCTGAGGGTGGGGAGCCGAATTGTGCACAATCACTACGTTTCCATGCAACCAATTGCTGTGGTTACAAAGGAGGATGTTAAAAATGACAACACCCTCTTTGAAGCTTTGTTGTGTGAAAGACAGGCAGCCCACCCTAGAATTCCATTCTCTATATTTGGCCCAAGATAAAATTACAGGTTAAAAGCTTTTAAAAAAAAATGAGGGTCAGGCAGGAGGAGGGAAGGAAATGACGAATCTTCAGATGCTGTGCCTTTGATTGCACATAAAGTGGAAAAGGAGAATGACTAACTCTGGTACGCCAGTATTTGGTAGAAGCTTTTTATAGTTTATTTTCTCCCTCTTTTGTCATCTTCTGCTTCCTGAGCAACTCGCCCATTATCAGAAGTTTTAGGTGTGTTTCTATGCTTCTGTTGATCCCAGATTAAAAATGTAGTATGGTAGTGACCACTCCTGTTTTCTTGCTAGCTTTTTTTTTCGTAAAGTGTTTAGTCATTGCTCTCTCTCTTCCAAGAATACAAGTTTGATCAAGAATTTGGAGGAGTGAAGAAAAACTAAATTGAAGGAATTCATTCTCAAATCAGCAAATGCTGCTCACCGATAAACCAACTTCAGTCTGAATGCAGCCTTTTGTTTCTCTTACTGTAACTTATTAATGTCCAAAACTAATTTGAGCTTGAGTACTTTTGTGGAAAGGTTTTGAACTTGGCAAAGAGGAGCCATTATAATTTATTCAATTGCCATTAACTGTAAATGAAACTAAACTAGCTCTTCTCTATCCCTGTAACCTCCTCTGCTCCTACAGCCATTTGAGAACTTGTGTTTCTATGGCTTTGGTGACTAGTCCATCTCCCACTTAATTTCCAAACTTTTGGTTTCTTCTCCCTTTATCGGTCAAGGCCCTCTATATCCGTCTCCGCCCCCCCCCCCCCCCCCAACTTTAAAAAATCTACCTCTTTTGATCACCATCTGTCCTAACTTCTCTTTATTTGACCTAGTGTTAGCTTTCAGATTACATATCTGTGAAGCGTTTTATTATGTTTGAGGTGTTATATAAATGAAACTAGTTGTTGTTCATGTGCCCTTCTGGCAGATGAGCATATTTTATGCCAAACTGGAGAATGTAGGTAGGAACCCAATTACTACCTTTCATGTTAGATGGGTGGGAATACTGACCACATTCTATACTTAAATTTGCAGCTATACAATTTGATAGATGCTTTATACAAATGTGACATTTTGTTTTCTGAATTACAGCCAGACATAAGATAAAAATGGGTGGGGACGTTCCCCATTTGAGATGGAAGAAAACCACTGGTTTATTATGCAGTTCCACAATGCGTTTACGGTTATCCTGGTGTCAACTTTACCTTGTTATGTTATAGATAAGTACGTACGATGATTACTTGTCATCGTCTCATCATAAACCTTTGCTAACCTGAAAGGTTTTTCTTTTTGCCAAATACAATCTGCAAAGGGGTTGCATTTTTGCAGATAAAACCTAGGGTTCGTCCCTAGGTTGGCTCCAATAGTACTGTCTGCAATGTAAGGTTTATTGAGCTCAAAAGGTCATCAATAAGTATTAAAAATCTGTGAATAATTTTAGTGACATTCCAGTATAATAGTTTCTCCAGGTAACAAAGTCGTACATCCTTACCAATTTAAAACAAAGGGTGTTCAGGGTTTTATTAAAGGTGAGTTGAAGTGATTTTTTTTCTTCAACATTTTCCTTGAATTATGTTTGCAGTCTCAAGAAAATTGCTGTAACATTACACTATTTATGTCTAGTATTGATTTGGATGCCAGGTACGTTCAGCTGGTTCTTTCCTTACTCATGGTTCAACACAGTCGCTGTCTAACCTCTTCGGTCATTATTGCTTCTTGTCTTTTGCTGGAGATAGAATAAACAAGTCTCCTTTATAGTAAAACAGGTTCCATTTGGTCTACCAGATGGCCTTTCTCAAGGCAGCTTGAGCAATAATCATGTCAATGATGTGTTTCAATTTTGGTCAGGTTGACAATTATAGACCCAGCAGCCTTTGCTCATCTGCAGTTTATAAAGGACCTATTCATCAGTAGGCTATCGATCCAAAATTAATCTACCTGTAATTTTGTTTCAGTGGCAACAGTTGTAATTTTTCTTTTATTTAGGAGTTCTGGGTTGCTCTCAAGCATTTATTGCCCATCTGTAGTATGAAATATTTTTCACTGATGTTTATACTTTAATTCATCCTGCTCTTTTATTGAGTATTTAGCCTGTTAATCCAAGGTTTCAAGTCTATTCTTTTATTTAATTCGCAGGTCCCAGTCAAGTATCATTCTGACAGCATCTGTTCCAAAGTCAGAAATTGATGGAGAAGTTCAGCAGATCTGGCAGCATCTGCAGGAAGAAAGCAGAGTTGATGTTTTGAGTCCGGTGACTCTTCATCAGAACTCTGTTCTAGAGTCTGCCTTAGTCTTACTTAAAGGGAAGCATCAAAAATTGCATAGCAAAAAGCTCAAAATCTTTCACCAGAGTCAAATACTGCATATTCAAGTGACACATTGAGGAGCAAATTAAAATTCAGAAGTTAGGAATTCTTTTAACAAAAATTGGATTGTAGAGAGGGAAGATCATTAAAGCAAAGTATATAACTGGAGCCAAAACAGTAAATGATCCAATTGAGCAAAATTTCAAGTTAAAGGGAATCTGGAGAAACTCTCCCTACAAGATTGTACCTGGTCAAAGGAAAGTATCTGTGGCTAGGTCAAACATTCAGTCCCAGGACATCACTGCAGGAGTTTCTCAAAGTAGGGTTCTGAGTTCAACCGTCAGCTGATTCATCAATGCCTTCCCTCAATTCATAAGTTCAGAAGTGAGGCAGTTCGCTGACAATAGCATGACCTTCTGCACCACTTACAACTCCTGGGATACTGAAGCACTCGGCTGCCCTGTACTGCAAGACATGGACAACATCTAGGCTTGGACCGATAACTGGCAAGTAATGTTCACCACACAAGGACTGACAATGACCATCAACAAGAGAGAATCTAGCCATCTCTGTTTGATATTCAGTAGCATTCCAATTTCTGAAACCCTACTATGAAAATCCTGGGGGGTTACCCGTGACCAGAAAGTAAACTGGACCAGCTATTTTAATAAATGACAGTAAGAGTAGGTCAGACTCTGGAATTCTGCAGTGAGTAACTCCCCTCCTGTCTTCCCATTGCCTGCCTACAAAACACATAAGCCAGGATTGTGAAGAAATACACTACTTGTTGGGATGAGGGTGGCTCCAGCAAATCTCAGAAGACACCATTGAGACCATAACAGCCCACTTGATTGGCATGCCAAGCACTACCTTCAATATTCATGAACTCCTCCTCTGACAGACAGTGGCAAAAGTGTGCACGCTCCTTTTACTCACTTGTGGGATGTGGGTGTCTCTGGCTGGCCAGCATTTCTTGCCCGTTCCCAATTGCCCTTGCGAAGGTGTTGGTGAGCTGAGGGCTTGAGCCATGCAGTCCATCTGCTGTGGGTTGACCCACAATGTCATTAGGGGAGGAATTCCAGGATTTTGACCCAGCAGCAGTGAAGGAACTGTGATATATTTCCAAGTCAGGATGGTCAGTGGCTTGGAGGGGAACTTGCAGGTTGTGGTGTTCCCATATATCTGCTGCTCTTATCCTTCTAGGCAGAAGCGGTCATGGGTTTGGAAGGTGCTCTCTGAGGATCTTTGGTGAATTTCTGAAGTGGATCTTTGTAGATAGTACACACTGTTGCCACTGAGTGTCAGTGGTAGCGGAGTGGATGTTTGTGAATGCAGTGCCAATCAAGTGGGCTGCTTTTCCTGGATGGTGTCAAGCATCTTGAGTGTTGTTGGAGTTGCACCCGTCCAAGCAAGTGGGGAGTATTCCATCACACTCCTGATTTGTACATTGTAGATGATGGACAGGCTTTAGGAAATCAGAAAGTGAGTTACTTGTTGCAGTATTCCTAGTCTCTGACTAGCTCTTGTAGCCATTGTTTTTACGTGGTCAGTCCAACTCAGTTTCTGGTCAATGGTAACCCCCAGGATATTGTTAGTGGGGAATTCAGTTATGGTAACACTATTGAATGTCAAGGGGCAGTGGTTAGATCATCTCTTATTTGTGATGGCCATAGCTAGGCATTTGTGTGGCATGAATATTACTTGCCACTTGTCAGCCCAAGAGTGGATATTGTCCAGATCTTGTTGCATTTGAAGATGGGCTGCTTCAGTATCTGAGGAGTCATGAATAGTGCCGAAGATTGGTGAACATCCCCACTTCCAACCTTATGATGGAGGGAAAGTCATTTGATGAAGCAGCTGAAAATGGTTGGGCCTAGGACACTACCCTGAGGAACTCTTGCAGAGATGTCCTGGAGCTGAGATGACTGACCTCCAGCAACCATGACCGTCTTCCTCTGTGTCAGGTATGACTCCAACCACAGGAGAGATCGCCCCTGATACCCATTGACTTTAGTTTTGCTAGGGCTCCCTGGTATCGCACTCGGTCGAATGCAGTTGTGATCTCCCCTCTGGAATTCAGCTCTTTTGTCCGTGTTTGAACCAAGGCTGAAATGAGGTCAGGAGCTGAGTGACCCTGGTGGAACCCTAACTGGATGTTTGCTGAGCAGGTGCTGCTTGATAGCTCTTTTTGATGATACCTTCCATCACTTTACTGATTATCAAACGTAGACTGATGGAGCAGTAATTGGCTGGGTTGGATTTGGCCTGCTTTTTATGCACAGAACATGCTTGGACAATTTTTCATATTATTAGGTAGATATCAGTGTTGTAACTGTGCTGGAACAGCTTGGCGAGGGGAGCTGCAAGTTCTAGAGAACGAGTCTTCAATACTGTTGCCAGAATGTTGTTAGGGCTCATAGCCTTTGCAGTATCCAGTGTCTCCAAATATTTCATGCCATCACATGGAGTGAATCAAACTGGCTGAAAAGTGGTATCTGTAATGCTGGGGACCGCGGGAGCAGGCCGAGATGGATCATCCACTCAGCACTTCTGGCTGAAGATTGCTGCAAATGCATCGGTCTTATCCTTTGCACTGATGTGTCGGGCTCCTCCAGTGAGTCGTTTAATTGTCCACTACCATTCATGACTGGATATGCAGGACTGTAGAGCTTAGATCTGATCCATTGTCTGTGGGATCTCTTAGTTCTATCAATCACTTGTTTATGCTGTTTGGTGGCTTCACCACATTGATACCTCATCTTCAAGTATGCCTGGTACTGCTTCTGGCATGCCCTCCTGTACTTTCCATTGAAATGGGGTTGATCCCCTGGCTTGATAGTAATAGTTAAGTGGGGGGGATATGCTGGGCTATGAGGTTACAAATTGTGATAAAGTGCAGTTCTGCTGCTGCTGATGGCCCACAGTGTCTCATGAATGCCAGTCTTGAGTTTCTAGATCTATTTGAGGTCTATCCCAATTAGCACGGCAATAGTGCCACACAACAAGATGGAGGTTGTTCTTATTGTGAAGGCAGGACTTTGTCACCGCAAAGATTTTGTGGTGGCCGCTTTTGCTGGTGCTGTCATGGGCAGATGCATCTGCAGCCAGCAGATTGGTAAGGTTAAGGTCAAGCATGTTTTTCCTCTTCGGTTCCCCTACCTCCTGCTGCAGGCTCAGTCTAGCAGCTGTGTCCTTCAGGACCTGACCAGTTCAATCAGTAGTACTGCTGCCAAGCCACTCTTGATTGAAATCCCCCACCCAGAGTACATTTTGTGCCCTTGCCGTCCTCCGTGCTTCCTCCAAGTGTTGCTCAAAATGGAGGAGTACTGACTCATCAGCAGGGGGAGCATGGTACGTGGTAATCAGCAGGAGGTTTCCTTGCCAATGTTTGACCTGGTACCATCAGACTTAACGGGATCAATGTTGAGGACTCCCAGGACTGTATACCACTGTGTTGCCACCTCTGCTGGGTCTGTCCTGCTGGTGGAACAGGACACATCCAGGAATGGTGATGTTGGTGTCTGGGACATAGTCATACTCCCTGAATTATACCTTACATACAATATCAGGCTGTTGCTTGACTGGTCTGTGAGACAGCTCTCCCAATTTTGCCACTGGCACCCAGATGTTAGTGAAGAGGACTTTGCAGGGTTGACGTGTCTGTTTCTGCTGTTGTCTTTTCCGTTGCATGGGTTGCTGCCTGGTGATCTGTCTAGTTTCATTTCTTTGAGACTTTATAGCAATTGGTACAACTGAATGGCTTTCTAGGTCATTTCAGAGGGCAGTTGAGAGTCAACCACATTGCTGTGGGTCTGGAGTCATATGTAGGCCAGACTAGGTGAGGATGGCATAGTTCCTTCCCTAAAGGATATTAAGTGAACTGGATAGGTTTTTTCCAACAATTGTCAAATGATTTCATGCTTATCAGTAGATTCTTAATTCCAGATTTTTCTTTTATTGAATTAGAATTCCACCATCTGCTGTGGCAGGATTCGAACTCAGGTCCCCAGGACACTAGCTGAGTTTCTGGATTAGTAGTCCAGCAATAATATCACTAGGGTATCGCCTCCCACTATCTACCACTCCAGGGTAGTTAGGGATGGGCAATGTATGCTGGCCTAGCCAGCGAAGCCTATATCCTAGAAACTATTAAAAGAAAATACATTAAACCATACAGAACAAAACATTGAAAGCTTGATCTTTGGTTGATCATAGTTTGGGAAGCAACTGAGGAAGTAGAATTAGCTTTAGTTTCCAGCAAGCATCTTGTGAAATATATTCATGGAAAAGCATGTGACAAATGTGTTGCACACATTTTGTGTGTTAGCCATGGCTCAATTGGTGATATTCTTTTCATGGAGTTGATGGCCTCGTGGTATTATTGCTGGACTGCTAATCCAGGGAACCAGGTAATGTTTTGGGGACATAGCTTCGAATCCCACCACAGCAGATGATGAAACTTGAATTCAATAAAAAAAATCTGGAATTGAGAGTCAAAAGATGATTATGAATCTATTGTCATTTGTCGGGGAAAACCCACCTGATTCACTAATGTCCTTGAGGAAAGGAAATTGCCATCGTACCTGGTCTGGCTCTATACGTGACTTGACCCACAGTAATGTGGTTAATTCTTAACTGCCCTCTGGGTAATTAGAGATGGGCAGTAAGTGCTGGCCTAAGCATGATGCCCATAGCCCACGAATAAATTTAAAAAAAAAAGTGTCTCTGAATCATGAGATTATGAATTTTTGATTCCACTCCAATTGTACTTGAAAACTAAAATCAAGACTGACACTTTATTGCGATATTGAGGGAATATTAGATTTTTGGAGATGCTGTCTTTCAGATGAGACACTTAACTGAGGTTCCATTTGCTTTCTTAAGTGAAGATAAAAGATTCCAAGGCATTATTTTGAAGAAAGTCAGGAATTTTTGATCCACATCCCAAAGAAAAATCAGATTTTCCCGTTGTTATAACATTTGCAATCTGTGGGAGTTTGCTGAAGACAAATCAGCTGCCACATTTTCTACATTACATCAGTGACTACCCCTCAAAAAGTACTTTGGCTCAATCAGCTTTAAGTCATCATGGATTATGAAAAATGTTATTTAATTGTGAATATTTTATTGTCAGTGGAAGTTGCTGTTGTTCTTGGGCTGGAGTGGCAAAAATCACCATCTTTTGATTTCATTTATTTATTATCATGTGAATCTTGTTACAAAAATACAATGAAAAGTGTTGTGTAGTGTCGTCACTATGGTGCCATTTTAAAATACAGCAAAATAAACCATAAAATATAAAGGCAGTAAAATGAAGAAATAAAGAAATTGTGCCCAACTTTGCAATTCTTAAGTGCTCCGTCTTGGGCCTAATGGCCAAGTATGAGTCTCATTTGCAGTGCTGCGGCTGCTGGAATGAAAGTTGCCACTCTTCAGTGCCATCTCGCCTCCACTAATGCCCTCACCACTGAGCCCCTACTGGACCTCATCAATACAGATGCAACTCGGAACTGCACTGGCCCAAACTCTACTTTGCTGCCGCCAAGAGTCTACTTGGCACCCACCTTGCCAATGCTGATGCTGCTGGGTGTTATACTAGGCCCAAATTCGCCTCTGCCACCACCACCTTGAATCTGTGCTGGACCCAAAGCCATCAGGAGTCCAAACTTAACTCTGCTGGAGCAGCCATGAGTCAGCACTTGGACTGCCTTGACAAGACAGAAGCTGCGCAGAACCCAAATCTGCCTTTATTGCTGCAAAAGCGTTGCTGGGCCTACTCGCCACTGGTGTGACCGAGCTCTTCACCCAGGGGTAAGTAAAATAAAACAAGAGAAAAAGAAATGCAAGAAGAAAAAGAAAAACAAAATGAAAGAGGGCTCAGAAGCCACATTCCATTGCCACCTTATTGGAAGAAGTACGTGATTTCTAACCAATGGCCCTTGCTGTAAAGTGAAAGTATATAGGCATCAGGTCAGCACAAGATTCAGTTCGGCTGTGATAACTTCAATGGTTGGAGAGCCTGTTATTTGCTTAAGAAGATCAATGACAAATGCTGAAATGGGGAGAATTGACAGTACCTACAGAGGAAGGGAAATCCCAGGATCAAAATGTTTTCAGCATAATCACAAGTAATTAAATATGTGAGGCTGGATTGGGTAAGTACGTTTTAAGACTGAGATAGACAGATTTTAATCAATAAAGGAACCAAGGGTTATGGGGAAAAAACAGGATACTGGAGTTGAAAATGATCAGATCAGCTATGATGTCATTGAATAGTGGAATAGACTTGATGGTTTGAATTGCCTACTTCTGCCCCTGTGGTCTTATTAAATTGTTCAGCTGTTAGATGGACATAAAAAGAAGGAAATTGTAGGTCACAGATCATAAGAACATAAGAACTAGGAGCAGGAGTAGGCCGTCTGGCCCCTCGAGCCTGCCCTGCCATTTAATAAGATCATGGCTGATCTTTTTGAGACTCCGCTCCACTTACCCACCCACTCACCATAACCCTTAATTCCTTTACTGTTCAAAAATTTATCTAGCCTTGCCTTAAAAACATTCAGCGAGGTAGCTTCAACCGCTTCACTGGGCAGGGAATTCCACAGATTCACAACCCTTTGGGTGAAGAAGTTCCTCCTGACCTCAGTCCTACATCTGCTTCCCTATGCCCTCTAGTCCTAGTTTCACCTGCTAGCGGAAACAACCTCCCTGCCTCCACCTTATCTATTCCCTTCATTAATCTTATATGTTTCTATAAGATCTCCCCTCATTCTTCTGAATTCCAATGAGTATAGTCCCAGCCTACTCAGTCTCTCCTCATAATCCAACCCTCTCAACTCTGGAATCAACCGAGTGAATCTCCTCTGCATCCCCTCCAGTGCTAGTATATCCCTTCTCAAGTAAGGAGACCAAAACTGCACACAGTACTCCAGGTGTGGCCTCACCAGGACCCGATACAGCTGCAGCATAGCGTCCCTGTTTTTAAACTCCATCCCTCTAGCAATGGCAGACAAAATTCCATTTGCCTTTTTAATTACCTGCTGCACCTGCAATCCTACTTTTAGCGATTCCTGCACAAGGACACCCAAGTCCCTCTGCACAGCAGCGTGCTGCAATTTTTTACCATTTAAAACATAGTCCATTTTGCTGTTATTCCTACCAAAGTGGATGACCTCACACTTCTCAACATTGTACTCGATCTGCCAGACCTTTGCCCATTCACTTAGACTATCTATATCCCTCTGCAGACTTTGTGTCTTCTGCACACTTTTCTCTACCACTCACCTTAGTGTCATCTGCAAATTTTGACACACCACACTTAGTCCCCAACTCCAAATCATCTCTGTAAGTTGTAAACAATTGCGGCCCCAACACTGATCCCTGAGGCACACCACTAACCACTGACCACTAACCACTGACCGCCAACCAGAAAAACACCCATTTATCCCTACTCTTTGCTTTCTACTGGTCAACCAATCCTCTATCCATGTCAATACATTACCTGTAATACCGTGGAACTTTATCTTATGTAGCAGCCTTTGGTGTGGCACCTTGTCAAATGCCTTCTGGAAATCCAGATACACCACATCCACAGGTTCCCCATTGTCCACTATGCAAGTAATGTCCTCAAAGAATTCCACCAAATTAGTTAAACATGACCTACCCTTCATGAACCCACGCTGGGTGTTCCCAATGGGACAATTTATATCCAGATGTCTTGCTATTTATTCCTTAATAGATTCAAGCATTTTCCCCACTACCGAAGTTAAGCTAACTGGCCTATAGTTACCTGCTTTTTGTCTACTTCCTTTTTTAAACAGTGGCGTCACATTGGCTGTTTTCCAATCTGCGGGAACCACCCCAGAGTCCAGTGAATTTTGGTAAATAATTACTAGTGCATTTGCTATTTCCCCCATCACCTCTTTTAGTACCCTGGGATGCATTTCATCAGGGCCAGGAGACTTGTCTACCTTTAGCCCCATTAGCTTGCCCAGCACTCCCTCCTTAGTGATAATGATAGTTTCTAAGTCCTCACCTGCTATAACCTTCTTGCCATTTGTTTTTGGCATGTTATTTGTGTCTTCCACTGTGAAGACCGACACGAAATAACTGTTTAATGTCTCGGCTATTTCCTCATTCCCAGTTATTAAATTGGCCTTCTCATCCTCTAAAGGACCAATGTTTACCTTCACCACTCTTTTACAATTTACATATTTATAGAAACTTTTGCTGCCTGTTTTTATATTCTGAGCTAGTTTACTCTCATAATCTATCTTACTTTTCTTTATAACTTTTTCTGTGGCTTTCTGTTGGCCTTGAAAGATTTCCCAGTCTACTAGTTTCCTACTACTCTTTGCTTTTTTGTATGTGTTTTTTTACAATCTGATACTTTCCTTTATTTCCTTAGACATCCATAGCTGGCTCTCTCTCTTTTCCTACAGTTCTTCCTTATCACTGGAATATACTTCTGCTGAGCACTGTGAAAAATCATTTTGAAAGTCCTCCACCGTTCCTCAATTGACCCACCATAAAGTTTTTGCTCCCATTCTACCTTAGCTAACTCCTTCCTCATTCCTTCATAGTCTCCTTTGTTTAAGCACAGGACATAGGAACTGGATTTAACCTTCTCGCGCTCCATCTGTATTTTAAATTCGATCGTACTGTGATCGCTCTTTCCGAGAGGATCCGTAACTGTGAGATCATTAATTATTCCTGTCTCATTACACAGGACTAGATCTAGGATAGCTTGCTCCCTCGTCAGTTCCATTACATATTGTTCAAGGAGTTGTTCATAGCTGATCTGATTTTGCCATCAACTCTGGCTCATATTTAATAACTTCTATGGACTTAAATTTGAAGGATTGTACATACCTGGATCTTTTTATAAACATCATCTATTCGTTGATCTCTTTATCTTTTTAACAAGTCATTTCTTCAAAGTCACATGTCTTGTCTTGTGATAACTGCTTTCGTGCAGATACCCTGCTTGAGTTTACAACTGTCAAGTTGCAGCTTCTGGTTTGGAGATTCGTTTCACTTTTTATTTGGGTGCCAGTCTGTGGAAGGGAAAGCGCTTTCCCTTGTTTCTGAAGAAGTCTCATACCCTGACCCGGTATGAATATTTGCTCATATCCTGAGCCAGATGTCTTGCCAATTATTCTAGAGATATGTGCACATGTTTTCTCACATCCATCTTTGTGTGCCAGAATTTCAGACTGATAACCAACTCAAAACTCCCCCCACCCCCAGTTTATTCGGTGGTGTGTGTTTAGTTTAAATATTTTGTGTTATTTAGAGGGGTAAAACAGTTTGTAATATGGCAGTTATAGATAAGTATGTTAATCAGTTTCCCAAAGGGGGAAAACCATTTTATTTTTTAAAAAAGTGTTTTGAAATGAATCTACTGGGCATACTGGAGTTCCATTTGAAGTATTAAAATGAAAAGGACTAATAAGTGTCATTAGCAAGTTTTACTGGGTTTTCCTCCGGGGTTTGCATCTTTTCTGAATAAGTTTTTTAATATAACAAAGTGATAATTTTGTTTTCATTAAAGAAATCTGGTTTTATTCTTTTTAAACATAATATAGCAAAAACATATGTTGGTAGCTAGGTAAGACAAATTAAATTTATGTTGTGCCCTTTGATGTAGTCGGACTGGAGAAAGATAGTGCATCCTTCCATTCTCAGTCATAATGCAACTTAAATGATAAAATATTCTTTTCTGCTCAAGTCAGTATCATTTCACAGAAACACGTATACTTTACTATCTATCTGCTTTTATCGTGAGCAGTCACAAACCATTCTTCTGTCTCTTTTTGCGTTTTATTTTTAACATTTTAGTGGTTAAGCAATGTGGTACTTCAGACTATTCTTAAAGTCCATTATGAAATTAGAATTGATGTTTGTTTGGGTGGAAATTTCCAGGCCCCTGAATGACGTGGGTAGTGGTAAGTCAGTTGGGAAAGTATGGCGAGAACCAGAAAAATGAGACTCTCGACTTTGAGGAAAAAATGAAGTCCAATTTTTTGAACATGGTTTTAATAGCCCAGTTTTGTGAATGAACATCTCATTATTACCTAATCTCAACTCATTTATATGGAAGTTGATATTTTCCCAGGCAATGGGGGGAAACTAGACGACGACCAATCACAACATGAAAGTCTGAGTTGGTAGCAGCAACTTGCTGATGTGCCTGAAAACCTCAGGGCATGATCTGTGGGCAGCAACTGCCTGCCCCGCTGTCCACAGGTTTGGCACCAGCTACAGACATCATCACTTCAATGCTGCTCACCAGCACCTTACAATACATTGCTGATGCTGAGCAGTTTTGTGCAGAGATTGGCACATGCTTTGGAATAGGGTACATATCAGGGTTCTTATCTTGTTCTCTTAGTGCTCACTAACTCTGCACCGACTTGAATGCTCAACATCTCTACCTTGGCTTTTTTTGTGCATTGAAGTCTCATTCAGAATTTAGAAGCCCACGATATTTCTGTCTTGCCTTGCTAAAAACTTAGTGCCGACACAAATGTAGACCGCTTGTTATGTTTGCCAGCAATGAACAGTTCAGGAGTTGACATACTGCTGCACAGCACTGTGCTAAGTCAGTGTCACACTTGCAATGTGGAAGCAGCTTAAGCAGCATGCACATTGCATGTCCTTCAACCAAGTAGTCCACAATCAGTCAAAGGTATACCGCAATCTTATCCCTGGGGCTTGGACACACTCAGTTGGCCAGTTGAGGCATTCATTGTCGGGAGTTCCTTATCCTTGTAGTCTGTCGAGGTCGGCCATGATGGACCTACAGCTCCAGTGCAAACCAGTCTGAAGATTAGTGGTAAGTCTCTTAATTGCTAAAATGCTCCATACCAGGCCACTTTTTTAAACTCATTTGAAGGATGTTGGCATCTCTGGTTGGGCCAGCATTTATTGCTCATTTCTAATTATCCAAAGGGCAGTTGAGAGTTATCACATTGCCATGTGTCTGGAGTCATGTAAGGACAACAGCTTCCATCCCTAAGGACATTAGTGAACTAGGTGGGGTTTTCCCCAACAATCGACAATAGTTTCACCAGATTTCTAGATTTTTTATTCAATTCAAATTTCACCATCTGCCATGGCAGGATTTGAGGCTGGCTACCCAGGTCACACTCTAGCAATAATAAATAGGCCAGCACCTCCCCACATATTGGTGGATCTCCTCTGAATGTTCTCCAGTTTAGTCACGTCCTTCCTATAATGCAATGATCAGAACTGCACACACTTCTTACAATTGTGGCCTATCCAAAGTTTTGTAAAGGTCTAACAGAACCTCCCAGCTTTTATCATTTTTGTCACAATTTTTAAAGGCAAGTGCCCCATATGCCACTTTAATGACTCTGTTAACTTGTCCTGTGCCTTCAGGGATCTGTGGATATGTGTCTCATGATCCCTCAGTTCCTCCAAGCTTCCTAGTGTCTTGCTATTCATTGAGTACTCCCTTATCTTGTTTACTTCCACAGTTCATCACCTTACACTTTCAGGGTTAAGTTCCATTTGCCATTTGTCTGCTTATTTGAGCAATCTGTCAGTCCTCCTTGTAACCTAAGGGTTCCTTCCTCCCTGTCAACCACGTGGCCAATAGTTTCCTTCTCACTGATGTGAAACTCCACTGGTCTGTATTCCCTGGGTTATCTCTACCACCCTTCCTGAAATGTTCTGGGGTGTCTGTTCACTAAAAGTTAAGGAGGTTTTTCTGGGACCATTGCTGTGGTGGATAATTAAGTGAAGTTTTGTGGGGTTTGGAGGCATTGTGCTGGGAGTTAGAGGGGAGCAATAATTGTGAACGGAGAAAATCAACTTAAGGGTGGAGGGTAATAAGCCATTAGAAGGCATGGGTTACTGTAGGTTCACTGGGCACCATTACCCTGGCTTCATGGGTGAGGGAAGAGTGCATATCAATGATCTAACTAAGCTGGCTCCTGGATAAAGTGTGGAGATGATCTGCAGCACAGAAAAAGTCCCTTTGGCCCATTGCTTCCATGTTGGTCAAAAACAACCACCTAACTATCCTAATCCCTTTTTCCAGCACTTGGCCTTGTGTACTTGTGATGCCAAAGCACACACCTATATACTTTAAATGGTATGAGTGTTTTCTGCCACGATCACTTTTTCATGTAGTGAGTTCCAGGTTTCCACTGCTTGGTGGGTGAAAAAGCTTTTCTTTGAATCACTTCTAAACCTTCTGCCACTTGGTTCAAATCTGGTCCCCAGTCATTGATCCTTCCATCAAAGGGAAAATTTTCTTGTCTACCCTATCTATGCCCCGTAAGTTTATACATCTGAATCATGTCCCCTATAATTTCTTCTGCTGTGTAAGGAAGACAATCCCAGTATGTCCAATCTCACTTCCTCACTAAAACTCTCCACCCAAGTAGCATCCTCATAAATCTCCTCTGCACCCTCTACAGTGCTATCATAAACCCCCATTATGTAGATTCCAGATGCACGCAATGCTTTAGTTGTTTTACACAGTTCTGGCATCACCTTCCTGTTCTTAAGCTCCATGCCTTGGCTAATGAAGGCAAGTATACCATTTGCTTTCTTAACCACTTAACCACACCCTGATACATTAAGGGACTGGTGGAAATGCACACCAAATTCCCTCTGATCTGTGGTGTTTCCTCCGGTCTTACTATTCATCAAGTTAAGAAAGGTGGTAAGGACAAGCCAGGAAACTATAGACCTTAGGAACTATAGGTGAGCTTGACATCAGTGGTGGGCTACTTGTTGGAGGGGATCCTAAGGAACGGGATTTACAAGTATTTGGAAAGGCAAGGAGTGATTAGGGATAGTCAACATGCCTTTGTGCTTGTGAAGTTGTCTCACTAACTTGATTACTTCCTCAAAAAAACTCAATGAAGAGGATTGATGAAGGCAGAGCAGTGGATGTGATCTATATGGACTTCATTAAGGCATTTGACAAGATTTCTCGTGGTAGATAGGTTAGCAAGATTAGATCACGTAGAATACAGGACGAACTAGTCATTTGATGCAGAAATGGCTCAAAGATAGAAGATAGGGTGTTGGTGAAGGGTTGCTTTTCAGACTGGAGGCCTGTGACCAGTGGTGTGCCACAAGGATTGGTGCTGGGCTTTTTGTCATTTAAATAAATGATTTGGATGTGAACATAGGAGGTATGGTTAGTAAGTTTGCAGATGACACCAAAATTAGTGTAGTGGATAGGGAAAAAGGTTCAGACTACCGTAGGACCTAGATCAGATAGGCCAATGGGCCGAGAAGTGGCAAATGGAGTTTAATTTAGGTAAATCTGAAGTGCTGCATTTTTGGAAAGGTAAATCAGTGTAAGACACATACATTTAATGGTAAGGACCTGGGGAGTGTTGCTGAACAAAAAGACCTTGGAGTGCAACTTTATAGTTCCTTGGAAGTGGAATTGCAGTTAGACAGGATAGTGAAGAAGGCTCCATTCCATTCTCCCACTTCCTCTGTGTCTCCGTTGCAACTGTGACAAGGGACCCTTTGAAATATCCACTACCTTTCTCAAACAAGGATTCCACAGCACCGTTGTTGATTTTGGCTCTCAACCGGGTCTGACCCATATCCTGCAGTTCTGCCCTCACCCCTTCCATTCTCTCCTGTAACAGCGATAGGGTTCCCCTTGCGCTTACTTACCGTCCCACCAGCATCCACATCCAGAAGATCATCAGCCATCATTTCTGCCACCTCCAGCGAGATGCCACCACCAGATATACTTTCCCCTCCACTCCCTTATCCGCCTCCTGCAAGGACTCTTCCCTCTCTTCTGGGGATGGAGCCAAAAGAGAAAGAACAGTTGGACAGACAAAGGAGTTGATAACAATCTGGCTAGGAGAATGAATAGCTGTTAATGAAGGCTGTTAGTGGCTAACAATAGGTAGTCTGTAATGGCAGACACTGTGATAACGAGACCTGGTGTATGTGGGCTAGCGGGCTGGGACATGGGGGAGTTCAGGCCCTAAAATTATTGAACTCGATATTGAATCTGGAGGGCTGCAGGGTACCCAAGTTGGAAATGAGGTGTTGCTCTTTCAGTTTGCATTGAACTGAGCTTTGCTGGAACACCGCAGCAAGCCTGAGACAGAGATGTTCGCCATCAGAGTCATTTTTGCAGGCAGAACGTAGATATTCTGCAAAGCGGTCACACAGTCTACGCTTTGTTACCCCAATTTAGAGGAGACCACATTGTGAGCAGCAAATGCAATAAAGTGCTGCTTCAACTGGAAGGTATGTTTGGGGCCTTGGATACTGAGGAGGGAGGAGGTGAATGGGCAAGTGTTACACCTTTGGCGGTTGCAGGGGCAGGTGCCGTGTGGAAATTGTTGGGAGTCCCTCTTGCCTTAAACCTATGTCCTCTAGTTTTGGATTCTGCTACCCTGGGGAAAAGACCTTGGCTATTCACCCTATCTATGCCCATCCCGATTTTATAAACATCTATAAGGTCACCCATCAGCTCCAATGCTCCAAGGAAAATAGTCCCAGCCTATTCAGCCTCTCCCTAGATCTCAAACCCTCCAACCCTGGCAACATCCTTGTGAATCTCTTTCAACCCTTCCAAGTTTCACAACATTGTTGCTATAACAGGGAGACCAGAATTGAATGCAGTATTTCAGAAGTGGCCTGGCCAATGTCCTGTACAGGTGCAACATCACCTCCCAATTCTGATGCTCCATGCACTGACCAATAAACGAAAGCTTATCAAACACCACCTCCATTAACAAAAACAGAAGTTGCTGGAAAAGCTCGGCAGGTCTGGCAGCATCTGTGAAGAGAAACAAGTTAATGTTTTACGTCCAGTGACCCTTCCTCAGAACTGATGGTAGCTAGGAAAATGTTGGTTTAGATGTAGAAGATACGGTGGTGGAGGGAGGATGGAGTAAACGATAGGTGGGGATGGAACTGAAAGAGAGAGAAGATTTCAAAGGGACCTAAGGGGCAAACTTTTCACGCAGAGGAACGTGTGCATATGGAATAAGCTGCCAGAGGCGGTGGGGAAGGCTGATACATTTACAACATCTAAAAGGCACCTGGATGGGTACATGAATAGGAAGGCTTTAGAGGGATATGGACCAAATATTGGCAAATGGCACTAGATTAAGTAGGATATTTGGTCAGCATGGAAGAGTTGGACAGAAGGGTCTGTTTCCATGCTGTATGACTCTGACTCTAAGTATTCCCTTGCGTTATTGGTACTGCTGCCAAGCGCATCACCCCATTTATATGGATTGAATTTCGTTTGTCACTGATCAACCCATCTGACCAGCCTGTCTATATCCTCCAGTAATCTAGTACTGTCCTCCTCACTATTTATCACATGAGCAATTTTTGTATCATCTGCAAACTTGCTGGTCAATCCTCCCACATTCAAGTCTAATTCATTTATATAAACCACAGACAGCAAAGGTCTGAACAGCCATCCCTGTCTGACCCCACTAGACACAGACTTGCATTTTTCTGACCGTGCCCCCCCACCGATTTCACCCTTTTCTTCCTGCCACTTGGCCAACTTTCCTTAGATCCTATGGACTCTTACCATTACTGTTCATCTCCCACTTGTGACCTTATCAAAAGCTTTGAAGTCTAAGTGGACTACATCAAAAACTTTGCTGTCATCTACACCTCTTCACAAAATTCAGTCAAGTGGATCAGACATAACCTCCCCTTAACAACACCACGGGCTGAGAAATGGCAAATGGAGTTTAATATAGATAAGTGTGAGGTGTTGCATTTTGGCAAGTCAAATTAAGGTAGGAGTTTCATGATGAATGGTAGGGCCTTCAAGAGTGTAACGGAACGGAGGGACCTTGGAGTTGAGGTGCACAGTTCTCTGAAAGTGGAGTCACCGATAGGGCAGTGGAGAAGGCTTTTGGCACACTGGCCTTCATCAGTCAGGACATTGAGTATAGAGTTGAGAATTTATGTTGCAATTGTACAGGATGTTGGTGAGGCTGCTCTTGGAGTATTGTGTTTAGGTTTGCTCATCTTGCTATAGGAAGGATATTATTAAACTGGAAAGAGTGCAGAGAAGATTACAAGGATGTTGCCAGGACTCAAAGCACTGCATTATAGGGAGAGGTTGCCAAGCTAGGACATTTTTCTTTAGAGCGTGGGAGATTGAGGGGGATCTTTATAGAAGTGTATAAGATCATGAGAGGCATGGATAAGACGAATGCACTCAGTCTTTTTCCCAGGGTTGGGGAATCAAGGACTAGAGGGCAAAAGTTTAAGGCAAGAGGGGAGAGAATGAATGGGAACCTGAGAGGGAACTTTTTTTATACAAAGGGTGGTATGCATATGGAATGAGCTGCCAGCGGAAGTGGTTGAGGCAGGTACATTAACAACATTTTAAAAGGCATTTGGACAAGTACGTGAATAGGAAAGGTTTAGAAAGATATGGGACAAGTGCAGGGAAATGGGGTTAGTGTGGATGGACGTTTTGGTCAACAAGGACCAGTTTGAGCCGAAGGACCTGTTTCCGTGCGGTAGGACTCTATGACTCTAATTAATCACTGCCTCTCCAAATGCAGGATAATTCTGTCCCCTAGAATTGCTACCAAAAGTCTTTTCCCCCTCACCCCCCCCCCCCCAACTGAGGTTAGATTGGCAAATAGTTTCCTGGATTATGACTTGGTATCTTGATCGACTTAAATATAGGAGTTGGGTAGGAATGAGTGAAAGCTTAACCTGTATGGGCTCAACAGGATATGCAAGGAAAAAAGGAACATTAAAGTTTTTTTTGGGGAGGATGGTCACCCAGACTGACAGGATGAGTTTGTGACTACCTCTGTGAAGTGCTACCATCCATCCTCCTCTGAATCTGTCCAGACTTTAACTCCCTTTTGTGTGGGGAAAAACATTTTCTTACAGTGCATTTGTTTCTTTTGCAAATGACTTCATATGTTCTCTCATTCTCAACCAAGCAGGAACAGTTTCTGCCTACCTAGTCTGTCCAAAGCCCATATGGTTTTGAAAACTTCAATCAAATCACCTCTTTGCCTTCTCTTCAAGGAAAACATTTCTGACATATTTATATTTAAGGCTGGGACAAGTAGATAGAGATTCTTGATCAGTAGGGCTATCGAGGTTTATGGAGAAATGGTAGGAACGTGGACATGAAGTGTTGAATCAGCCATAATCCTATTGAACGGTGGAGCAGACATGAGGGGAGAAGAGGCTATTTCTGTTCCTACACCTTAGACTTGTATCCAGTCGAACTTCATAACTGAAGTTTTCCATCCCTCGAACCTTTCATGTAAGCATCCTCTGTGCTCTCTCTCCCTATATATTCACATACTTCCTGAAATGTGGCACCTAGAGCAATATATAACACTCCAGCTGAGGTCCTCATTGAACTTCTAATGCCCACCTATCTGCCACTCCATCATCATGTCTGTGTCGTTTTGAAGTTTTCCTCAGCCAGGTTGTCTTGTACATTCTTGATTCAGAGCTCAAACAACCATTCCTCTCTTAAACCTGAGCCCCAGCTTGCTTGATTGCTCTGGGCATCTGAACTTTCAATTTCACAATGTAAATTTAAGCTTAAGTGGTTTCAGCTACTTTGTGATTTCAGATACTGAAATATTAAAGCTCTAGATAATTGACATTTCTATCGAGTTACAGTGAACTGTATTGTTTTCAAACACGGTAATTTTAACAAAGTGAAAAGTTAAGAAATTTCAATTTGATACACCTGTCTACTTCCTTAGTTATCCACAGCTGATTATCCCTTTTTCCTACCATCCTTCCTTTTCACTGGTGTATTCTTATGCTGAACACTTTTTTAAAAATCGCTCTGAAAGTCCTTCACTGTTCCTCAATTCTCCAACCATATAGTCTATGCTCTAACTCCTCCTTCCTCTCATTGTAGTCTCCTTTGTTTAAGCTCAAGACACTAGTATTGGATTTTACCTGCTCACCCTCCATCTGTATTTTAAATTCACGATCTTCTGAATCAAAGTTAAAAGTGTTACGAACTGAACCAAAACTGATAATTGTTAAGATGAGCCAAATGTTTCGGAGGTCATGTTGATTCCTTTTCTCATAGGAGCAATAAAATCTTATTTAGAGCAGCAAGTAGGCTCCAGTGGTGAGCTTTCAGTTCTAACGCAGACTGATTATTTTCATAAGCTGAATAACTGAGATTGCCTGAGAAATTTAAGTCATTTGAACAGCAAAAGTTGACCTAGGTTAAATATAAATATTCAAGGTCTACAGTACTAGCAGCAACCAAAAGACAATCTGAGATCAAACATTGATTGTATCATACTCAGTACAGGAGGTAAATTGGTTTGTTTTCCAGTAGTGAATGAGATTTGTTTCCTTATGAAAATGTTTCAGAGTAATTGACCAATGGTAAATCATAAAGTATCATGGCAAAATCAAATCTTTCATCATTAGTGAAAATATAATGATGACATACAAATAAATACATTTAAATTGATGCTAGGGTACATAACGTGAAACACAACTTTTCGTTTTACAAGTGCAAACTGTCCTGTATATTTTCTTTCACTAAAGATTGTAGTTAGTGAATTTTATTTTGTTTATGTGGTATTTTATCACAAGTCCAGTTTAAACCCCATAATAAATATTGCAACTCTTAGCACTTTTGCAAAAACCCTAACAATATTCATGCCCCATAATCCAATATCTGTTAGTATTTGCTTATGTTATTGACTCAGTCCTCTTGAAGGAGTTATTAAAAATCAATTATGTTTAATTCCGTAAAATGACTTAATCTCGGTGTTGTTTGGAAAATGCTACTTGAAGTCTAGGATTTAGGCATAGAGAAAGGTTGTATTTGTAAATAAGTCAGCAAAAGTATTCAATGAGCACCTAAGTCAATAAATCTAAGAGTTTTAAATCTGAGCTGAGCGAACAAATTTCAGCAGTAATGAAAGTAGTTTTTGTCTAAATTGTTCTTAGCATCTCTAAGGTTTTGGAGTAGATTTGTAGCTCGGGTCGTGGGTGTTGAGGTTAGTTGGCTTGCCGAGCTGGTTTTTTATACACTCCACTACGAAGGAAAACCGGAAGCGAGGCAATCCATCTCAATGGACTGCAGGGTTTAAAAACCAGGCGGGAAAACACACCGACGCTTCATTGGAGGCAGTGCTGATGATGTTACCCAGCAGGGTAACGAAACGTCTGCGGAACAACAAACCAGCATCGATAAATTAACCAAATTAAAACTCGTCAGGATACCTGATTATGATAGCTATCAAGTTATCTCTGCCAGAAATGCACGTGCAATAAAATTGGTGGCCATGTATTCAGTGTTGAAGTTCAAACAGCAGTTGTGCTCCTGGTTTCAAAATGAATGGCAACATCCTCCTCTCAACAGGAAAAACATTATCAGAGATGAAATTTTTCCAGCATTTTCAGAAAAAAAAAATTGCAAATGCGGAAATTTGAAACAAAATAAGAAAATGCTGAAAATGCTCAAATTGTCTGGCAGCATCTGTAGAGGGAGAAAGAGTTAACATTTCAGGTTGATGATCTATCACTAGCTCAGTTCCTCTCTTCACAGAGGCACCAGGCAACAGTTTCTTGTTGGTCTTTTTTAGAAGATGTAATGGATTATGGCATGAACCATACGGCAGCCAGGAGTCAAAGTCTTCAGGAGAGGAGTTGGAGAAAATTCTTGATGGGAGCAGATAAAATGTTCAATAATTGAACTTACTCTTATAACATCTAAGCTTTCAGGATCTTATGCTGCCTGCATCAGATGTTTAAGTTAATTATTAATAGAAGGGAAGGGCATTTTGTAGGCTGGATTCAAATTGGTTGGTAATGTATCCAAAGTGTTACAAGTTTTGTATTAGGGTGTGGTTTTGTTCTCCTGGGTTGAATGAAATGAAAGTTAATGAATCATGTGAAATTTTTTTTGACTCATTGCCTCTGATGCCTCAAGGTGAATTAGTTAAATTGAGAATCAATATAAGATCATTATGTACTTGTGCCTTGAACTAAAAATCTGTGATTCGATGCGGGAACTTATTTTAAAATTAAAATGCAAATGCTGGCTTGACATTTGTTTTGCATTCTTTGATCGAGGGCTAAGGTTTGGACTACATGTGGATTTCCAAATATTGATAGGATTGCATATTTATTTTTAATACTGCACTCCAGGGTTGGTGAATGCCAAGAATTCTTGAGTACTATATGGTATCAGTATCTTGCTAGTAAAAACTGCCTCTTCTGTTGTTCCAGCCTTTCCATAGCATCCCTACACATCCAGTGAATCATATCATTTGTTGTTTAAGTAAGTACAATAGCCAAATAGCCACACATTTTGCGACAGCTGCTTTTAGATATATTCTGATCAACCTGTTCAGAGATTTTATGATACACCTCTGGAGCAGCTGGGACAGGAGCCTAGACTTTCTAGCTCAGAGGTAGGGACATTGTCACTGTGCCACAAGAGCCCAGTTATTTTCCGTAAGTCATAGAGACTATTCAGGCACTATTCAGGAGCTCAGAATTTTTTTATTTCTGAACTCCCTTCCCCCCCCCTCCCCCATTTCTGAAGAAGGATCCTGACCTGAAACGTCAACGTTCCTGCTCCTCTGATGCTGTCTGGCCTGCTGTGTTCCTCCAGCTCCACACTGGGTTATCTTTGACTCCAGCATCGGCAGTTCTAACTATCTCTGAGTAAGGTGAGCGTATGTGGTTAAGCGGGAGAATTGGGAAAAGGCAAGGCGAGGCAAGAGCGTCAACGTGGGCTCAGATGAGTGAGTGCATACAATGACAGCAAACGAACAGATTGTAAATGCAGCCTGATCAACTCCACAAGCTGGGTGTGTGTCCTTGAGTGCACAAGTGTTCCTGCAGCAGTGTTGCAATCATAGTTGCTGGTGCATTTTGATGGGCAGCAATGAATTGCAAAAGCAATAAATGGAATGATAATGGGTTAGTCTCCGAGAAACCTCATGGCACATGTTGGCTGCAATTTTCAGTGAACAAGAGGTTTGTGTGGCTGGTGTTCAATAAGAAATATCTCTGATGTTATCTCCAATAAGAGACAAACTAACCATCACCCCTTGTCATTCACTGGCGTTACCCTAACTGCATCCCCCACTATCAACATCGTAATCGTTATCTTTGACCAAAAACTCAATTGGACTTGCCAAATAAACACAGTGGCTACAAGAGCATGAGAGGGCATAGGAATACTGAGGCAAGTGACTCCCTTAAGTCTGTCTGCCATCAAAAGGCATAAGTCAGGAGTGTAATGAAATACTCCCTACTTGCTGAGACAAGGCAACCCACTTGATTGGCACTATATCCCCTCCTTCTACCACTGCCACACAGTAGCAGCAGTATATACTACCTATGATACACTGCAGAAGTTTGCCAAAAATTTTTAAACAGCTCCTTCCCAACCTATGACCACTTCCATCCAGAAGGACAAGGGCAGCAGATAAATAAAACACCACACCTGCAAGTTCCCCTCCGAGCCCCTCACCATCCTGCCTTGGAAATGTATTGTCACTCCTTCAACGTCACTGGATCAAAATCCTTCCTAAGGACATTGTGGGTCAACCCACAGCAGGTGGACTGCTGTGGTCCAAGAAGGCAGCTCATCACCTTCTCAAGGTCCTCTGGAGACAGGCAATAAATGCTGGCCAGCCAATATACCTGCGTCCCACAAGTGAATAAATAAAAAGACATTGAAAAATCTGCATCACTGCTCTACATTTGTACAAAAATGTTCACTGAGTTGGTGCTGATGGCGAGATGGGCCATGTTGGACTTCTGTTAGAGACAGAAGTAAGATGAGTTATAGATAACCCATTGTGGAGCTGGAGGAACACAACAGGCCAGGCAGCATCAGAAGAGCAGGAAAGTTGACATCATAACTATATGTTTGCCTTCATATAAAGGGATTTGAGTTCAGAAGCAGGGATATCTAACTGCAGTTATGTACAGCCTTGGTAAAGCTACAAACAAAAGTCATTGTGGGAGGGGTGAGGGCCCTAGCTGTGAATTCACAGTTGAGAAAGAACGTGGATATGCTTGAGGGGACACAGACACAGACAACACAGACCATTCAGTCCACGCTGAAGCCCTGTAGGGCATACCACCCAGACCCATTCCCTACCCTCTATTCCCATGGCTAATCTGCCTAGCCCACACATCCCTGGAAACTATGGGCAATTTGGCATGGCCAATCTACCTAACCTGGATATCTTCAGACTGTGGAAGGAAACCAGAGCACCTGGAGGAAACCCATGATACAGGGACAATGTACAAACTCCACACAGTCACCCAAGGGTAGAATTGAACCTTGGTCCCTGGTGCTGTGAGGCAGCAGTGCTAACCATTGAGCCACCATGCCAACCCTGAAGGCCTTACAGCAAACAGGGTATGAGGATATACAATCAAGTTAACTGTGGGAGTCAATGGGTTTGCAATTGATATCAATGGCCAGAAATGGAAACAGATTTTGAGGAAGGAATGGGAGGAGTCAAATGGACAGGGTGAAGATGAGGAAAGGATGGAAGTTGGAAGCAAAATTGATCAATTTTACCAGTTCTGGATGAGAGCGGAAAGCAGCACCAATGATGACATCAAAATATTGGGGAAAGGTTGTGGAGAAGAACCCAAGAAGGACTGGGACAAGGAATGTCCCATGTACCCCACAAAGATACAGGTGTAACTGGAGCCCATATGCATAGCCCTAACTGCATCTTTGGATCTTTGGAGGATGTAAGTGGGAAAGGACTGGACAAGGAGCGAAAAAAATAAGTCATGGTAGGAAGAAATAAGTTCCGTTGGGTGAGCACAGGCAGAAACAATGGGTCTGCATAGGCAGTCCTGTTTTGGAAGAAAATAGAAGTCAACTTTACAGGGTTGGAGGATTATGAGATGGGAGGCTGTAGGGGTGTGTTATGGTGGGGGTGCTGCCCAGATGAGATGTGATAGTCTTGGTCCAGGGAAGATAAGGGGAGCTGGTGCTCAGGCTAAGCAATGTAGAGGTCAACAACAGCACCACCCTTGTCAGTAGGTTTGATTACAAAATTAGTGTTGGATCTGAGAGTACAGAGTGCAGTCAGTTCAGAGGGAGATAGGTTTGAATCAGTGTGAGAACCATAGAAATTATGTGAATGACATCATGTTGGCAGGTTAAGTACAGATAAGAGTCTAGAGAGGGGTGCAGGTGGAGAGAGAATGTTGCGGACAAGTGTACGTAGGAACATGTGAATTAGGAGCCAGAGTAGGCAATTCAGTCCATTTAACAAGATCATGGCTGATCTTATCTTGGTCTCAACTCTACTTTCCTCCTGCTCCCCATAGCCCTTTATCTCACTTTTCATCAGAAACAAATCTATTTCTTTCTTGAATCTGACTCTGCCTCCACTGCACTCTGGAGCAGTGAGTTTCACAGATTCACAATTCCCAGAAGTAGTTTCTCCTCTTCTTATTCTATATATCTGCCCCCTTGTTCAAGGCTGTCCCACAAGGGGATGCATCTCTTCAATGTCCACTTTATTAATCCCCTTTAACATTTTATAAACCTCAATCAGATCCCCCACCTCATTCTTCTGAACTCCTGCGAGTACAAATCCAAGCTATTCAACTGATTCTTGTAAGACAGCCCTTTCATCCCTAGAATCAACCTTATAAACCTCCTCTGAACTACTTGTGGCACCACATCCTTCCTTAAGTATGGAGATCAAACTGGACACAATATTCCAGGTCTCATTGACATCTTATACAATTGTAATAATGCTTCTTTTATAATCCAATCCTTTTGCAATAAATGCTAGGATTCCATTTGCCTTTTTTATTACATGCTGTACCTGCACACCCACTTTCTGCGATTTGTGCACAAAGATGCTCACACCACTCTGCACTGACGCACTTTGAATCTTTTTACCATTTAAACAATAATTTGTCCATCTTGGCTGGAAAAATAAAAGGGCAATCTCACATTTATCCACATCAAACTCCATCTGTCATGTTGTGGCCCATTCTCCTAGCCTATCAATATATCAACATGATGCCTATCATCACAGGCATCACAGCTGTGTTGAAGAAGGGTACTATGGAGGACTCGAGCAGTGAGGCAATATGGGCAGCGCTCAGAAATAGGAAGGGTGCGGTAACAACGTTGGGTCTGTACTACAGGCCTCTCAACAGCAAGCATGAGATAGAGGTACAAATATGTAGACAGATTATGGAAAGATGTAGGAGCAACAGGGTGGTGGTGATGGGAGATTTTAATTTTCCCAACATTGACTGGGATTCAATTAGTGTTAGGGGTTTACATGGAGCAGAATTTGGAAGGAGCATCCAGGAGGGTTTTCTAGAGCATTATGAATATAGTCCAACTCGGGAAGGGGCTATACTGGACCTGGTGTTGGGGAATGAGCCTGGCAGGTGGTTGAAGTTTCAGTCGGAGATTACTTTGGGAATAGTGATCACAATTCTGTAAGTTTTAGAATACTGATGGACAAAGACGAGAGTGGTCCTAAACGAAGAGTACTGAATTGGGGGAAGGCCAACTCTAGCAAAATTCGGCAGCAGCTGGAGAATGTGGATTGGGAGCAGCTGTTTGAGGGTAAATCCACATTTGATATGTGCGAGGCTTTTAAAGAGAGGTTGATTAGAGTGCAGGACAGACGTGTCCCTGTGAAAATGAGGGATAGAAAGGGCAAGATTAGGGAACCATGGATGACAGGTGAAATTGTGAGACTAGCAAAGAGGAAAAAGGAAGCATACATAAGGTCTAGGCGACTGAAAACAGACGAAGCTTTGGAAGAATATCGGGAAAGTAGGACCAATCTGAAACAAGGAATTAAGAGGGCTAAAAGGGGTCATAAACTATCTTTAGCAAACAGGGTTAAGGAAAATCCCAAAGCCTTTTATTCATACATAAGGAGCAAGAGGGTAACTAGAGAAAGGGTTGGCCCACTCCAGGACAAAGGAGGAAAGTTATGCGAGGGGTCAGAGAAAATGAGTGAGATTCTTAATGAGTACTTTGCGTCGGTATTCACCGAGGAGAGGGACATGACGGATGTTGAGGTTAGGGATAGATGTTTGATTACTCTAGGTCAAATTGGCATAAGGAGGGGGGAAATATTGGGTATTCTAAAAGGCGTTAGGGTGGACAAGTCCCAAGGTCCGGATGGGATCTATCCCAGGTTACTGAGGGAAGCGAGAGAGGAAATAACTGGGGCCTTAACAGATATCTTTGCTGCATCTTTGAGCACAGGTGAGGTCCCGGAGGACTGGAGAATTGCTAATGTTGTCCCCTTGTTTAAGAAGGGTAGCAAGGATAATCCAGGTAATTATAGACCGGTGAGCCTGACGTCAGTGGTGGGGAAGCTGCTGGAGAAGATACTGAGGGATAGGATCTATTTACATTTGGAAGAAAATGGGCTTATTAGTGATAGGCAGCATGGTTTTGTGCAAGGAAGGTCATATCTTACCAACTTGATAGAATTCTTTGAGGAAGTGACAAAGTTGATAGATGAGGGTAGTGCCGTGGATGTCATATACTTGGACTTCAGTAAGACGTTTGATAAGGTTCCCCATGGTAGGCTGATGGAGAAAGTGAAGTCGCATGGGGTTCAGGGTGTACTAGCTGGATGGATAGAGAACTGGCTGGGTAACAGGAGACAGAGAGTTGTAGTGGAAGGGAGTTTCTCAAAATGGAGAACTGTGACCAGTGGTGTTCCACAGGGACCCGTGTTGGAACCACTGTTGTTTGTGATATACATAAATGATCTGGAGGAAGGTATAGATGATCTGATTAGCAAGTTTGCAGATGACACTAAGATTGGTGGAGTAGCAGATAGTGAAAGGGACTGTCGGAGAATACAGCAGAATATAGATAGATTGGAGAGTTGGGCGGAGAAATGGCAGATGGAGTTCAATCCAGGCAAATGTGAGGTGATGCATTTTGGAAGATCCAATTCAAGAGCGAACTATACGGTAAATGGAAAAGCCCTGGGGAAAATTGATGCACAGAGAGATCTGGGTGTTCAGGTCCATTGTACCCTGAAGGTGGCAAAGCAGGTCGATAGAGTGGTCAAGAAGGCATACGGCATGCTTTCATTCATCGGATGGGGTATTGGGTACAAGAGTTGGCACATCATGTTGCAGTTGTATAGGACTTTGGTTCGACCACATTTGGAATACTGCGTACAGTTCTGGTCGCCACATTACCAAAAGGATATGGATGCTTTGGAGAGGGTGCAGAGGAGGTTCACCAGGATGTTGCCTGGTATGGAGGGCACTAGCTATGAAGACAGGTTGAGTAGATTAGGATTATTTACATTAGAAAGACGGAGGTTGAAGGGGGACCTGATTGAGGTCTACAAAATCATGAGAGGTATAGACAGGGTGGATAGCAAGAAGCTTTTTCCCGGAGTGGGGGACTCAATTACTAGGCGTCACGATTTCAAGGTGAGAGGGGAAAAGTTTAAGGGAGATATGCGTGGCAAGTTCTTTACGCAGAGGGTGGTGGGTGCCTGGAACGCGTTGCCAGCGGAGGTGGTAGAGGTGGGCACGATAGTGTCATTTAAGATGTATCTAGACAGATACATGAATGGGCAGGGAGCAGAGGGATACAGATCCTTGGAAAATAGGTGACAGGTTTAGATAGAGGATCTGGATTGGTGCAGGCTTGGAGGGCCGAAAGGCCTGTTCCTGTGCTGTACTTTTCTTTGTTCTTTGTTCTTTGTATATCCTCTCTTAGGTAGGAAAACAAAAACTACACACAATTCTGCAGGTACAGTCTTACCAAGTCAAGATTAGCTCTATCTCAAGCTGTCGTTTACTCCATTTCACCCCCACCCAGTCATCATCATAAACATCTTTCCCTCGCTGCTTTCTGTTCTGAGGGAGGTTCTCTGGTCTTGAAATGTTAATTATGTTTTCTTTCCATAGATGCTCTCCCAGCATCTCCAGAAGGTACATTGTAGATCTGAAACAAAGAAAAACAGAAATTGCTGTTTTTCTTTGTTTCAGATCTTCAGCATCCACTGTTCTTTGTTTATGTTAGTGTTTAATTCAATGTCACATCTCTTCTAGGTATGATCAGCTTGAAGATGTTCTGCTCCTTTGACAAATTTAAATAGAAATCCTTTCTTCTTGTTCAACATCATTACATTTGTTTTTCACTGCTCGTGTTTGACAAGGTATTTGCCAAAGCTTGCTTCCACAGCCACATCTCATTCCTCAGAGACTATCTCTGGCTCAGACTTGCCTTATGTGGAGTCCAACTGAAGTTTCATCTTTCTTGTTTCCAATCAACCCAAGATCACAGGTGTCTGTGATGTATCTCTTCCTGCATCCTGAGATCCACACTCAGCACCATGCACCACCACATGCACAATCTTGATATCTCTTTCTCTATCCCATCCCATCAGCACCGCCTTACATTCTCTCAAAGTTGTCCTGTCCCCCAATTCCAGTTCATGCTTCCACTCATTCGATGATTTAAACAAGGAAGAGAAAATGTTTCTTTCGGGCATTAAGGAATGCCAGCTGCAATAATTCTGGAGGTATCTACACCCCTCTGGAATGTTCCTTTTCTCCCTTTCCCTTCCCTCTGACTCCATCCCCTCTCCTGACCTCACCTTATCAGGTATTTATATACCTTCTGACTTTCCACTCTCTGATGCTGAACATTCTGTACTCAGCAATGTCTTAGTTCCATCCCTTTGTGCCCTACCTCAAATGAATTTCAAACACAACATTATTTTGAACTCTTTTGTCACCTTCACCTTTGTGCCCATTACTTTGGGCAACAGCCTTCTCCTCATTTCACAGACTCCGTCAAAAAAGGAGATAGGCAAAAAGAGGGAAACTATAAACCAGTTAGTTTGACCTGTGTAGTGGGGCAGCTGCTGGAGTCAATCAGAAAGAACGAGATAACTGAACAATTAGAAACATAAAGCTCAATTCACCAGTGTCAACACTATTTCCATGAAAGGCAAGTCATGCTTGACAAACTTGCTGGAGCTCTTTGAGGATGTAACCACCAAGATAGATCATGGGGATCTGGTGGATGTGGTATATCTAAACCTCCAAAGAGTGCAGGTTTGGATAGAGGATTGGCTGACTGATAGAAAACAGAGGGTCAAGATAAATCCTGAGATTACTACCTATGAGGTCCTACTTTTTAACTTGGCTCCTAACTCCCTAAATTCTGCTTGTAGGATCTCATCCCGTTTTTTACCTGTATCATTGGTGCCTATATGCATCATGACAGCTGGCTGTTCACCCTCCCCCTTCAGCATGTCCTGCAGTCGATCTGAGACATCCCTGACCCGTGCAGCTGGGAGGCAACATACAATTCAGGAGTGTCGTTTTCGACCACACAACCGCCTATCTACTCCCCTTACAATCGAATCCCCTATGACTATAGCCCTTCCATACTTTTCCCCGCCCTTCTGTACAGCAGAGCCAGCCACGGTGCCATGAACCTGGCTACTGCTGCCTTTCCCTAGTGAGCTATCTCCCCCAACAGTATCCAAAACGGTATACCTGTTTTGGAGGGAGATGACCGCAGGGGACACCTGCACTGCTTTCCTGCTTTTCCTCTGCCTTTTGGTCACCCATTCCCTTTCTCCTTCAGCAATCCTAATCTGCGGTGTGACCAATTTGCTGAACGTGCTATTCACAACTTCCTCAGCATCGCAGATGCTCTAGAGTGAGGCCATCCGCAGCTCCAGAGCCGTCATGCGGTCTAACAAGAGCTGCGGCTGGACACGCTTCTTGCACGTGTAGGAGTCAGGGACATCAGCCGTGTCCCTGGCCTCCCACATTGAGTAAGAGGAGCATAACACGGGTCTGGGACCTCCTGCCATTTTTACTCTTAAGTTTAACTTTGTCCTACTATAATATCAAATACTAGATCAATGAAATGAAAAAAATTTGTACCAAATCACTCTACTTACCAGCACACAATTAAAAAAAAAGAAAAAGGAAAACACTTACCTTATCAACACACCACTGTCTTTTCTTTTCGGTTAGAGGAGGAGGGCGGGTGGGAGACCCTACACGTGCAGTGTCTCGGGTTTAGCCACTGCCCAAATATATCAGTTCACTCACCTTCCGAGAGCGCAATTCGACTGCTCCCACTCAGCTCTGCTGCTGAAATAAAGAACTTGCCTCCCCAGCAGCCCCCGGTCCTCGCTCTCACTGCTCCCGCTGCTGCTGCTGCAAAAAATATTCATCATTGACCAAGTACAGTGATTCTGGGGATGGCAGGACCATCGTATGAGGAGACATTGGTTCAGTAGGCCTGTATTCACTAGAGTTTAGAAGAATGAAAGGAGGTCTGATAAAATTCTAGCAGGGCTAGGCAGACCAGCCTTCTCTTGTAGAGATTCCAGAACCGGGGGTCACAGTTTCAGGATACAGTGTAGGCCACTTAGGACTGAGATAAAGAAATATATTTTTTTTAGAGGGTGATTAACTTGTGCAATTGACTACCACAGAAAGCTACGGATGCCAAGTGACTGAGTATGTTCAAGAAAATGGTTGATGAATTTGTAGATGTTAAAGGCGTTAAGGGTATGGTGAAGAATTGTTAAAATAGTGTTGAAGTAGAGGATTATCCATGATATATTGAATGGTGGAGCGGGCTTAAAGGGCCAAATGACTTATTGTTTCTACTTTTTGCTTGACTTTGCCCCAGTCTCAGCTTATCTACTGCTGAAGTACTTATCTCATGTACCTTTGTTACCCATAGAATCATCTGTTCCAATATCTTCATGGCTGGTCTCCCACAATGTACCTTCTGTAAACCTGTTGTCATCTGAAACTCTGCTGTCAGTGTATTAAATTACCGGAAGTTCCGTTCCCCTACCATTCCTCTATTCACTACCTACACTGACTGGTTGCTGCCAAACAATGTCTTCACTTTAACATTCTCATTCTATTTTCAAATCCCTCATGCCCTGCCCCTCTCCATCTCTGTAACCTTATCAAATCCCCATACTCCCTTTGAAATATTTGCAGTCTTCTAACTTTGGCCTGTGGTGAATTCCAACCAAAATTGCAGCATACTGGTAACCATGTGTTCAGTTGCTTAAGCTGCAAGGCATGGAATACCCTTCCTACACTTCTTCACCTCATTAGTCTTCTTTAAGATACTTACTACAATCTGACCAATGTTTTAGTAATTTGATTTAAAACATAAAAACATAGAAGATAGGAGTAGGAGTAGCCCATTAAGTCCTTTTGAGCCTGCTTCACCATTCAATATGATCATAGCTGGTCATCCAACTCAGTCTCCTGTCTCCACTTTCTCCCAATACCTTCTAGCCCTGAGAACTGAATTTAACTCCTCCTTGAAATCATCGGCCTCACTGCTTTCTGTGATACAGCATACCACAGTCTTACCACTCTCTGGGTGAAGAAATTTCTCTCCATCTCAGTCCTAAATGCTTACTGCCATATCCTTCTACTGTGACTCCTGGTTTTCTACTCCCTGATCATTGGGAACACCCTCCTACTTTTTTCAAAGTGTATTAAATTTATAAAACAAAATGTTTTATGCATTTCTTTACATGAAAAGTACTGTTCAAATATGTTATTTGAATACTGCTCCTCTTTTACCTTTCTAAGTTCTTAATAGGATATTTTCAGATAGGAACTATTTTTTCACATTTGTATGCTTTATTTTGTATCATGCACTAGACATAACCAACATTCAACACAGCTCTAAGATTGCATAGTGAGCAAGAACAGGAGAAGTGATTGACGTTTGTGCAATTTCCTACAGCAGCTGTACAGCATTTGCATGATTCCTTTTCTTTATTTGAAATGCTGAAATAAACAGCTCTTGAATTTATCACAGCAACTTGTTCATTTCTTTTATGTTAATTTCACAATATAGTGTGAATGCCAACTGAACCATATGTCAGCCTACAAACTAACTCATTGGCCTCTAAATAAACATTTGAAAAAGATTCATTTAATTAATTAGGCATCATTTTGATCCATTGCATGCATAGATGGATCAATTTGTAGAAGCCTTTAAATTTAGTATATCTGTGGAGTCCCTTTTCTGAGCCGCAGCTAATTCTCATCTAAATGTGGCCCCTGATGACATCATCCTAAAATACTGCATCAGCTTGTACATCACAGGCATCTCATGCAATTGCTAAATTTATTTTCCATGACAATGTTTTCTATAGACTTGACTATTCTAATGGTGTCTTAGCTGTCTCTCACCTGGTCCCTTTTAGGTTATCCAAGACTCTGCAGGTACATCTGGAGTGGGAGGGGTGAGCAGTAATCAGAACTGTTGTGAAGCAGATTGGGAGGTGTGTGCAGCAAGTCAGCATCACTGTGACTTGGTCTGGAAGGTATGAGCAGCAATTCAAGCATCATTATGAAGCAGACAGTGAAGTTATATGGATGGAACTCAGAAGTAAGAAGGTGCTGATCACCTTAATGGGATTTTACATAGGTCCCCCAATAGTCAGAGGGAAATAAAGGAACAACTATGTAGAGAGATTTCAGAACTATGTTAGAATAATGGGGTTGTAATAGGGGACTTTTAACTTTCCAGACATCGACTGGGACTGCTGTACTGTTAAGGGCTTGAATTGTGAGGAATTTGTGAGATGTGTTGAAGAAAATTTTCTAGATCAATATGTAACTGTACCTACTGGAGAAAGAACAAAACTTGACCTTTTCTAAGGAAATAAGGCAGGGCAAGCAACTGAAGTGTTGGTGGGGGAGCACTTTGGAATCAGTTTTCATAAGTCTATTAAGTTTAAAATAGTTGAGGAAAAGGATAGGCCTTGTATAAAAGTTAAAGTTCTTTATTGGAGTAAGGCAAATTTTGATGGTAGGAGATAGGAACTTTCAAGAAATGATTGGAGTAGGCTGTTCGTAGGTAAAGGGATGACTGGCAAGTGGGAGGTTTTCAGAAGTGAGATAATGAGAGTTCAGAGGCATTATATTCCTGTCAGAGTGAAGGATAAGGCTGGTAAGAGTAGGGAGCAATGGATGAATAAAGATATTGAAGCTTTGGTCAAAAATAAAAAGGATATCAGGTATAGACAACTGGGATCAAGTGAATCTTTTGAAAAGTGTAAGTGGTATAGGGGCATATAGAAATCAAGAGGGCAAAAAGAGAATGTGAAATAGCCTTGGCAGATAGGTTAAAGATAATCCAAAGTGATTCTAGAAGTACATTAAGAGCAAAAGAGCAACTAGGGAGAGAAAAGTGTCCCTTAAAGATCAATGAAGTCATCTATGTGTGGAACCACAGGAGATGAGAGAGATACTAAATTAATATTTCGTATCAGTTTTTATTGCCCCTATATCAGTTTTTATTGTGGAGAAAGAAATTGAGGCAAAGGAACTCATGGGGGAGATAACTATTGAAATCTTAAACGGTCCACATTATGGAAGTAATAGTGCTGGAGGCCTTAATATACATAAAGATAGAACATAGAACATAGAACATAGAACATTACAGCGCAGTACAGGCCCTTCGGCCCTCGATGTTGCGCCGACCTGTGAAACCAATCTGAAGCCCATCTAACCTAAACTATTCCATTATCATCCATATGTTTATCCAATGACCATTTAAATGCCCTTAAAGTTGGCGAGTCTACTACTTTTGCAGGCAGGGCATTCTACGCCCTTACTACTCTCTGAGTAAAGAACCTACCTCTGACATCTGTCCTATATCTATCACCCCTCAATTTAAAGCTATGTCCCCTCGTGCTAGCCATCACCATCCCAGGAAAAAGGCTCCCACTGTCCACCCTATCTAATCCTCTGATCATCTTGTATGTCTCGATCAAGTCACCTCTTAACCTTCTCCTCTCTAACGAAAACAGCCTCAAGACCCTCAGCCTTTCCTCATAAGACCTTCCCTCCATACCAGGCAACATCCTGGTAAATCTCCTCTGCACCCTTTCCAATGCTTCCACATCCTTCCTATAATGCGGTGACCAGAACTGTACGCAATACTCCAAGTGCGGCCGCACCAGAGTTTTGTACAGCTGCAACATGACCTCATGGCTCCGAAACTCAATCCCTCTACCAATAAAACCTAACATACTGTACACCTTCTTAACAACGCTATCAACCTGGGTGGCAACTTTCAGTGATCTATGCACATGGACGCCGAGATCTTTCTGCTCATCCACACTACCAAGAATCTTACCATTAGCCCAGTACTCTGTATTCCTGTTACTCCTTCCAAAGTGAATCACCTCACACTTTTCCGCATTAAACTCCATTTGCCACCTCTCAGCCCAGCTCTGCAGCTTATCTATGTCCCTCTGTAACCTGCAACATCCTTCCGCACTATCCACAACTCCACCAACTTTGGTGTCATCCGCAAATTTACTAACCCAGCCTTCTACGCCCTCATCCAGGTCATTTATAAAAATGACAAACAGCAGTGGCCCCAAAACAGATCCTTGAGGTACACCACTAGTAACTGAACTCCAGGATGAACATTTCCCATCAACCACCACCCTCTGTCTTCTTACAGCGAGCCAATTTCTGATCCAAACCGCTAAATCACCCTCAATCCCATGCCTCCGTATTTTCTGCAATAGCCTACCATGGGGAACCTTATCAAACGCTTTACTGAAATCCATATACACCACATCAACCGCTTTACCCTCATCCACCTGTTTGGTCACCTTCTCAAAGACCTCAATAAGGTTTGTGAGGCACGACCTACCCTTCACAAAACCGTGTTGACTATCCCTAATCAAATTATTCCTTTCTAGATGATTATAAATCCTATCTCTTATAATCCTTTCCAACACTTTACCCACAACCGAAGTAAGGCTCACTGGTCTATAATTACCAGGGTTGTCTCTACTCCCCTTCTTGAACAAGGGGATAACATTTGCTAGTCTCCAGTCTTCTGGTACTATTCCTGAAGACAATGACGACATAAAAATCAAAGCCAAAGGCTCTGCAATCTCCTCTCTAGCTTCCCAGAGAATCCTAGGATAAATCCCATCCGGCCCAGGGGACTTATGTATTTTCACACCTTCCAGAATTGCTAACACCTCCTCCTTATGAACCTCAATCCCGTCTAGTCTAATAGACTGTATCTCAGTATTCTCCTCGACTACATTGTCTTTTTCCTGTGTGAATACTGACGAAAAATATTCATTTAGCACCTCTCCTTTCTCTTCGGACTCCACGCACAACTTCCCACGACTGTCCTTGACCGGCCCCAATCTTACTCCAGTCATTCTTTTATTCCTGACATACCTATAGAAAGCTTTAGGGTTTTCCTTGATCCTACCTGCTAAAGACTTCTCATGTCCCCTCCTGGCTCTTCTTAGCTCTCTCTTTAGGTCCTTCCTGGCTAACTTGTAACTCTCAAGCGCCCTAACTGAGCCTTCACACCCCATCTCTACGTAAGCCTCCTTCTTCCTCTTGACAAGAGATTCAACTTCTTTAGTAAACCACGGTTCCCTCACTCGACCACTTCCTCCCTGCCTGACAGGTACATACTTCTCAAGGACATGCAGTAGCTGTTCCTTGAACAAGCTCCACATTTCAATTGTACCCAGCCCCTACAGTTTCCTTCTCCATCCTATGCATCCTAAATCTTGCCTAATCGCCTCATAATTGCCTTTCCCCCAGCTATAACTCTTGCCCTGCGGTATATACCGATCCCTTTCCATCGCTAAAGTAAACGTAACCGAATTGTGGTCACTATCACCAAAGTGCTCACCTACCTCCAAATCTAACACCTGGCCTGGTTCATTACCCAGTACCAAATCCAATGTGGCCTCGCCTCTTGTTGGCCTATCTACATACTGTGTCAGGAAACCCTCCTGCACACATTGGACAAAAACTGACCCATCTGAAGTACTCGAACTATAGCATTTCCAGTCAATATTTGGAAAGTTAAAGTCCCCCATAACAACTACCCTGTTACTTTCGCTCCTATCCAGAATCATCTTTGCAATCTATTCCTCTACATCTCTGGAACTTTTCGGAGGCCTGTAGAAAACTCCCAACAGGGTGACCTCTCCTTTCCTGGTTCTCACCTCAGCCCATACTACCTCAGTAGACGAGTTGTCATCAAACGTCCTTTCTGCCACCGTAATACTGTCCTTGACTAACAGTGCCACACCTCCCCCTCTTTTACCACCTTCCCTGATCTTACTGAAACATCTAAACCCCGGAACCTGCAACAACCATTCCTGTCCCTGCTCTATCCATGTCTCCGAAATGGCCACAACATCGAAGTCCCAGGTACCAACCCATGCTGCAAGTTCACCCACCTTATTCCGGATGCTCCTGGCATTGAAGTAGACACACTTCAAACCACCTTCCCGCCTGCCGGTACACTCCTGCGACCTAGAAACCTTATTTATGACCTCACTACTCTCAACCTCCTGTACACTGGAGCTACAATTCAGGTTCCCATCCCCCTGTTGAATTAGTTTAAACCCTCCCGAAGAGCATTAGCAAATTCCCCCCCCAGGATATTGGTACCCCTCTGGTTCAGGTGTCGACCATCCCGTTTGTAGAGGTCCCACCTACCCCAGAGTGAGCCCCAATTATCCAGGTATCTGAATCCCTCCCTCCTGCACCATCCCTGTAGCCACGTGTTCAACTGCTCTCTCTCCCTATTCCTCGCCTCGCTAGCACGTGGCACGGGTAACAAACCAGAGATAACAACTCTGTTTGTTCTAGCTCTAAGCTTCCACCCTAGCTCCTTGAATTTCTGCCTTAAGTCCCCATCCCTTTTCCTACCTATGTCGTTGGTGCCTATGTGGACCACGACTTGGGGCTGCTCCCCCTCCCCCTTAAGGATCCCGAAAACACGATCCGAGACATCACGGACCCTGGCACCTGGGAGGCAACACACCAACCGCGAGTCTCTCTCGTTCCCACAGAATCTCCTATCTGTCCCCCTAACTATGGAGTCCCCAGTGACTAATGCTCTCCTCCTCTCCCCCCTTCCCTTCTGAGCAACAGGGACAGACTCTGTGCCGGAGACCTGTACCCCATGGCTTACCCCCGGTAAGTCGTCCCCCCCAACAGATGGATAAGTATCGGGACCTGATCAAGTATATCCCGTGACATTGTTGGAAATTAGGGAATAAATTGCAATGCACTTTGCAGAGATCTTTGTATCACCTACTGCCTTAGATGAGGTGCTGAAGAACTGGAGGGTGGCTAATGTTGTGCCTTTATTTAAGAAAGGCTGTAAGGAGAAGCCTGGAAACTACAAACCTGCGAGTTTGACATCAATGTTGAATAATTTGTTGGAACAGATCCTGAGGCATAGGATTTATATGTATTTGGAGAGGCAAGGACTGATTAGGGATAGTCTTTCTGCATGGAAGATAGTGTTTCTCTCGCTTGATCAATTTTTTTAAGGACATAACCAACAAGATTGAGGGCAGATCGATAGATGTTGTCTACATGGACTTCAGTAAAGCCTTTGACAAGGTTCTGCATGATAGACTAATTAGCAAAGTTAGATTACATGGGATTTAGGGAGAGCTTGCCAATTAGATACAAAATTGGCTTGACAGTAGGAGACAGAGGGTGCTGGTGGAGGCCTGTGACAGCAATGTTCCGTAGGAATCTGTGCTGGATCCATTTTTGTTTATATAAATTACAAACAATTTGTATGACAATTTAGGATGTGTGGTTAGTAAGTTTGTGAATAGCACCAAAATTGACTGTGAAGAAGGTTATTTAAGATTACAAAGAGATTCAAGATTACATCTTGATCAGTTGGGCCAATGAGTTGAGGTGTGGCAGACAGAGTTTAATTTGGAAAAACATGAAGTATTGCATTTTGGTAAATCAAACAAAAGCAGGACTGGTACAGTTAATGGTAGGGCCCTGGAGAGTGTTATCCAACTGAGACATCTAGAGGCTCAGGTACATTGTTCTTTGAAAGTTGCATACAGTTGGACAGGGTGGTTAAGAAGACATTAAGCAAGCTTGCCTTCATTGCTCAGATCATTAAGTATAGGAGCAGTCAGGACACTGGTTGAGGCCACTTTTGGAGTACTATGTACGATGTGGTCTATGAGTACTATGTGGTCGCCCTGCTTTAGGAAGGATATTATTAACCTAGGGAGGGTTCAGAAAAGATTTACCAAGCTGTTGACCGGACAGCAGGATTTGAGTTATAAGGATAGGCTAGGACCTTTTTCACTGGAGTGGAGGATGCTGAGGAGTGACCTTATAGAGGTTTATAAAATCATGAGGGCCATGGATAGGGTAAAGAGCAAAGGTCTGTTTCCCTAGAGTGTGTCAGTTCAAAACTAGGGGACATATTTTCAAGGTGACAGGAGATAGATTTAAAAGGGACCCGGAAGGCAACTTTTTTACACAAAGGATGGCTCATGTGTGGAATGAACTGCCGGAGGAAGTGTTAGATGCAGGTACAATTATGACATTTAAAAGCCGTTTGGATAGGTATGTGAATAGGAAAGGTTTGGAGTGATATGGGCCAAACAAAGGCAAGTAGTACTAGTTTAGGTTTGGGAAACTTAGTTGCCATGGAAGAGTTGGACCGAAAGGTCTATGACTAGGAAAAGTATGCAGTGAGTCAGCCTCTCTGAAGCCGACAAGAGGAGTGCACAGCATAAGAAGGACAGCAACGGATGAGAAATAAAAACTGGTGGAAGAGAGCCAATTCAACTTGTTCCTTCCTATAAGAGATGAAATGTAATATCACAGGAAAATGGGTGCAATCTACAGTGACCACATCTGCAGCAAGTGTTGGCTACTTGAGAAACTTTAATTTGGAATTGATGAGCTGTAGTCCGAGCTGTGAACACTGCAACACATTAGGGAGGGGTCAGGACATTGTGTTTCAGGAGGCAGTCACACTCTTTAGATTAATTACATCAAATTTGATCTGTGGTTAGGGATAGGAGAGTGTAGCTACAAGTGAGGCAGGATTTGGGGTGCAGAATTTAGCTTTGGAGAAACTTCAATCAGTGCTGTTATCCAATAGGTATAAGGTTCTTGTTCCCAGTCTGGATATTGGCATATGTAGGATAAGTAACGGGTCCATTTTAGTGGAGGGTATAGAGATAAATACAGGAGAATCTAGGACCAGTAGGTAGTAGATACTATTCTCTGCAGCAAAGTCCAAGAGTCTCGAAGACTTGGTTGCGTACCTGGTACCAAGATTCAGGACCCCTCTTTTGGGCTGGAGAGCAACTTGGAGTTGTGGGGAAGGATCCATTTGTTGTTGTGCATTAGGTACCAATGACATAAGTAGAATTAGATAAGAGGCTCTGCTGAGGGGTTACGAGCAACTTGGGGCTAAATTTAAAAGCAGAGCCACAATGGCAATAAGGTCTGGATTATTACCTGAGCCATGTACAAATGGTATTGGTTAATAAGATTAGAGAGGTAAATGCATGGCTCAAAGATTGGTGTGGGACAAATGGGTTCCAATTGATGGTGTACCGGTACCAGCACTAACATAATAAATGAATTGATAGCACAAATAAAAATAAACGACTATGGCTCGACAGTTATTACAGAGGTGGTTACAGGATGACTAGGAGCTCAATATGCAAGGGTGCTTGCCACTTGAGAAGAATAGTCAAAAAGGAAAAGGAGGTGGTTGTGTTAGTAAAGGCAAGTATCAGCTCAGTGATAAGTAGTGATATAGGTGCCACATCAGATCCTGATGTGGAATTAATTTGGGTGGAGTCAAAATGAGTCACAATTCATTTCTTCCGAAGCAATCTTTGAGCCATGTATTGAACTATCTGACCTTATTTATCCTATGCCAATTTTTCATAGCTCAGGTCATAATTGGCTAATGGGCAGGAAACAGCGAGTGGAGAAGGGTTTATTTTTTGAGGTTGGTAATCTATGACCAGTGGAATTCTACAGGGATCAGTGCCAGGATGACAACTGTTTAGCATATATATAGTAATGCCTTGGAGGAAGGAGGTGAATGTGCTGTAGCCAAATTTGCAGACAACACAAGAATAGGTGGAAAGGCAGTTTGCGAGAGGGATACAAATAATTTATAGAGAGATATTGATGGGTTAAGTAAGCCAGAAGCTGGCAAATGGAGTATAATGTGGGAAAGTGTGAACTTGTTCAATTTGTAAGGGAGAACAAGGGGGCGGCACAGTGGCTCAGTGGATAGCACTGCTGCCTCACAGCGCCAGTGACCCGGGTTCAAATCCACCCTCGGGTCACTGTCTGTGTGGAGTTTGCACATTCTCCCTGTGTCTGCTCCGGTTTCCTCCCATAGTCCAAATATATGCAGGCTAGGTGGATTGGCTGTGCTAAATTGCCCATAGTGTCCAGGGATGTGTAGATTAGGTGGGTTATAGGGGGATGGGTCTGGGTGGGATGTTCTGATGGTCAGCGTGGACTTGTTGGGCCAAAGGGCCTGTTTCCACACTGTGGGGATTCTATGATGAATCCAGAGATTATTCCTGTTGTGTTTTCTAATTTAGCATGTAACTGCTTATAATTTCTAAGCAGTGCCTCTTTCCTGATGCAATCTGTGTTTTGGTACCTTTGGTACACTATGAAAACTGCCAGGATGTGGGCATTGTTGGCTAGTCCTGAGAAGGTCCACTAGGCTGATACCAAGTATGGAGGGATTGTTTTATGAGGCAAGGTTGAGTAAGTTGGACCTGTACTCACTGAAATTTAGAAGAATGAAAAACAATTTAATTGACAGGGTAAATGTAGAAAGGTGGTGCCCCTAGTGAGAGAATCTAGGAACAGAGGGCATAATTTCAGAGTAAGGGGTCATGCATTTAAGATAGAGATGAGGAGAAATTTCTTCTCAGAAGGTAGTGAATCTGTGGAATTCTTTACTGCAGAAGGCTGTCAAGGCTGGATTGTTAAAGTATATTCAAGGCTGAGAGCGACAGATTTTTAATCAGTAAGGGAGTTGAGGACTTTAGGAAAATGCAGGAAAGCGTTGAGGATTATCAATTGGCCATGATTTCATCGAATGGCAGAGCAGACCCAATGAATTGAATGGCCTGTTTCTGCTTCTACGTCTTATGGTCTGAGCCGAAAGTTCAAGCTCCCATAAAACAACAAAGGACAAGTTGTGTTGTATGACATTTCTTTCACAAAATCTGACCAAGTTTAGTTGATTCATTTCTTGTTATTGTCTACTTAACAGCAACAACAATAGATCTGTATAATTTGCTGTATGGAAAAAACCTCTTTTTTTGTTTGTGTGATGCAATCAGTAGCTGCAAAAATACAATTCATTAAATTTTCTTCCCTTCCTAAATGAGTGATGCAAGAAAATACAAGAGCGCAGTGCTAAATTTTGTTCTTCCAAATGTGGATTGAAGATGGAGAGCACTTTGAGCAGCGTAATAGTATGGTGAAGTACTGTAATTATAGATTTACCATAGGTACTAGTAGAATTGGAAACAATTTGAGATGATAAGAATATCAGACACTATTAAATTAAAACTCAAATACAATTTGATCTTGTTGCATGTTGGTATGAACATATTAAATAAGGCAAATTACAATGCTGCAGTTCAGAGTAAGTATCCAGATTTAGTATTTGCTTGCACATCCTATTACAGCAACCCTGTTTCTTCCTTCGTCAGTAAAAGCTGACATTTGCAGTAAGCCCAGTGCCACCCACATATCCTTCTCTGCGACGTGTTCATTCAGAACTGATCATTTACATTGCAATGGTAACTGGGAGAAGTTCATTGAAAACAGTGGAAAAAGACCAAATGTGTATGCTTTCCCTGAATTCAACGGATTTTAACTTACTTTGTAAGAATTTAATGTTTTCAGTTTGGGTTTAATTTGTTGCTAAGAGGGACTAATTTTTATAGTTTGATATATGTGATTACATTAATTCTGAAGAGCTACTTGTAATTTTATCAAAAAATAATTCACAAATCATGATCAAGAGTTGCTGTGACCATTATATGTAACGCTGATATTTACTTGTGTCTGTTTTGAAAGACATATCCAAAATGTTACATGCTAATTTTATGTTAATACAGTATTAATGATAAATTAATACAAGGAGGAAATTTTTATCCTAAATGTGATGTAACTTGCATCCAAATGTATTACTCTGCTTGTGTTCTTCTTTGTGTTTAACCAGGTTCGTAACCTGATTTATAAATTGAGGCATAGAGTATAAAATCAAGGAAGTGATGATACATCTATACAAATCATTGGTCAGGCCACCCTTGGAGTATTGTGTGCAGTTCTGGGCACCTTATTTTAAGGAAAGATGTTAAAGCCCTGGAGAGACTACAAAGGAGATTTACTAGAATGATATCAGGAATGAAGGATTTTAGATATAAGGAAAGATTGGAGAAATTAGGCTTATTCTCCTTGGAGCAGAGATTAAGAGGTTACTTTATTCAGGTGTTCAAAATAATGAACAATTTTGACAGGCTAAAGAAGGATATTCTGTTTCCACTAGTTGATATGTTAGTAACTAGAGGTCACAATTTGAAGATTGTTAGCAAGCAAGCTAGGAGTGAAACAAGGAGAAACTCAGAGTTATTAGGATTTTGAATGTGCTGCCTGGGAGTGTGGCGAAGGCAGATTCCATAAGAAGTTTCAAAGGAGAACTGGGATATATATTTGAAAGGGTTGAATATAAAATGCTGTGGAGATAGGGCTAAAGAATGGGACTAGCTGGGTAGCTCTTTTGGGAGCGAGTACAAACATAATGGGTTGAATGGCCTCATTCTGTAGTGTAAATTCTATCATTCTAACCATTTGTTTAGGCTCACGCATGACATTGAGTTTATAAGACTTTTGCATGAGATAATTTTTTTTGTTACAATACAATTTTGTGCAGACTTCTCTTGCTCTTAGAATCATTTTTATCGTGTGAAACATTTTCTGTAGTGGAAAAAAAGGGAGGTAAGCAAAACTGTAGGCAGTATGCCACCTGGGTGCCTAATGTCCAGTTTCTTTGTCACACAAATAATGCTGTGGCTTTACCATCACTTCCCCAGCAGTTTGAAAGATTCTTTTAATAACAAGCATATCTATCTTTATACTGAATGCTTAAAATATGTATGGGCCAACTAGTATTAAATGTGTATGGATCTGTAGTTGTTTCTATATTTTTTAAATGTACATTCTCCCCTCCCTAGGTGGGGGAAGAGCTGAAAGTTGGGCAGCACGCCATCTATTATGACTATTATTGGCCTGCTGTGCTCTGTTTTCTTCTGGAATGAGAGAATGGGAGAGTTTGAGTGAGATGTTAGCACATCTGTTAGTTGCTGATACAGGCGGGGAAAAGTGACGACATATCTCAAGTGAGTGATTAGTTAGCATAGATGGAAAGCTGAGCTGATGGTGACCGATGTTAGGGTGGATGAGGAAGTGTGAGGGAAAATGTTGCATAAAAGAGGTTGAGCATAAGCTTTTGGTAGGAGGTGTGTGCAGTAGCAGTGATTAAAGTCAGTATGAGGTAGCAAAGAGAACATGGTGGCTGTTGCCCTGGCAGAGTGGAGAAGGTCATTAACCTTCATCCTAAATTACTGTGCATTCCTCCAGATGGTAACCACTACACTGACCCAGGTGGCAATCTTGACTCAGGCTGACAGGGTCTAGTGTCATGGCCTCCACTACAATCCTGAGGCAAGAGGACAGCCCTCCTCTGCATCACCCCATCCAAAAGGACCGCCAGGTCCCTGTTCATAAAGTGAGGTGCCAATTTCCCCTTATTTGTTACGTCTGGGACAATTGTCAGTCACCCAGTAGGGCAGCTGTGGACTGACAGCTCATACCAGGTGCACAACAGCCCTTTAAATGATTGTCTGTCCAGTCTGGGTTATTCCTGCAGCGGTGTGCTCTTCTGGGTATAGTACGTGATAGAATTGAGCTAGCACAGGACTAGAGCACCGCCACAGGAGCAGGCTAGGTACTTAATGAGCTGAGTTATCTGTAATCTGGTGAGAAATCTTGCTGGACCTCACAGAGAGAAACCCTCCATGAATCTCAACAAAATTGACTCTTAGCCAAAATATGACAAGATTTAGCACTTGGTAATAGAATGGGGCAGATTTAATCAGTAGTGTCAGGGTTTGGGAGAATTAATAGAAGTCTTTTTGACCAATGTATATTATCTAGCAGAATTTTCTGGTATGGAGAGTTGAAGGATGAATTAGTTAGAGATCATATCATAGGGATGAGAAGTTATAAGTTTTCTTCACTGCAAGGAGAATCTAACCTTGAAGCAGACCAATTGAATCCAATTGGCTACTTAGGCAAAAATCAAGCCGAAAGTTGGTCAGTACTGAGAGGAAACATTTGGGATTCTTCGGATATGAACAGATGGGTATATCCCAAGATGTTGTTGTCATCCTTTCGAAAATTCACCATAATGCCACAAGTGCAAGAATCAATGTCATTGATCATATTAACTTGTACAAAATGTGGCTCTAGCAGAGTCTCTATGAAAATTCATGAGGGGTAACTGAGTACTATTAAGTGTGGCCATTGGGTCACTTTTGAAAATATTGTTAAGTTAACAGCATCTTCAGCACCTCAAAAATAAAAAGACATTCCTGCAAAAGGAAAATTTTCAGACAAATGGAAATCAACAAGAAGGGAAAGAGTTCAAACAGATAAGATACAGAAGAAAAAGTAAAGACAATATTCCTAGGTGAGATTACAGAGTCAGAATGAATTCTGGACCAGAAACTTGAAGGTACAAGGCTTTGGAGCAGAATTTAAGTGTGACATTGGGAGCAGCTTCAATGTTTCAATGCTGGCAAATAGTTTATCTTGGTTTGGGTCTATGAAAGTTCGATCAGCTACATAAAACTTCGAGGTTCAAAGGGCACTCATCTTTCGGTTGCATGGGCTAACCCACACAAAGCTTACTCACAGTGGATGAAATTTTAGTCTAACACTATATATACTAAAGAATTAGTATACCTCATTGTTGAGCAGAGATGCATGTATTTGCTTAGGTCTCTTAGAGCAGGTGTATTCTGTACTGCAGTACAGTATGAACTCGAGATAATTTTGTCACAATTTCCAAAGCTGTTCAAAGGTTTGGACAAATTGAAGTAGGATTAACATGTTCTTCTGCAAGAAAATCCTATACCCAACTGCTTATTCACTCCCACATCCCTCATCCTTTGGAGAAGTTAGATTTCAGTTAGACTGCATGTCTGAATGCAGAAATATATTGCCAGTAATGCAACTGATTCACTGGAGTTCAGGGCTAATAACTGTCCCAAGACAAATGAAAAACCAAGTTTGGGTTTGGATTTCACTCAGTTAAACTCAGGGGTAAGGAGGGAAATCCATTTGTTTTATCCATTGATGATAGTTTGGCAAAATTGGCGACAACCAAGTTTTTCACGGAATTGCGATGGATAGGGTAAATAGCCAAGGTTTTTTTCCCAGGATGGGGAAGTCCAGAACTAGAGGGCATAGGTTTAAGGTGACAGCGGAAAGCTATAAATGGGACCTAAAAGGCAATATTTTCCCGCAGAGGGTTGTGCGTGTCTGGAATGAGCTGCCAGAGGAATGGTGGAGGCTGGTACGATTGCAACATTTAAAAGGCATCTGGATGGGGGTGGGAGGAGTTTAGAGGGATATGGGCAAAATGCTGGCATATGGAACTAGATTAATTTAGGGTACCTGGAGGGCATAGATGAGTTGGACCAAAGGGTCTGTTTTCATGCTGTACAGCTCTGTGACTCTATGGATGCCAACAGTGGGTTCTGAACCAGTACTCTTAGACCAACAGTAAAGATTGCTGACTGTATTTATTACAGAATTCAGGTGCTATTGCTTCAACTGTCAACCATAAGGAATCTTCTCTGCACAAACGATTTTCACATCTGAAATCTTGGAATGGAATCAAGGAAAAATTTGCCTTTGGATAAAATCCTAATGAATGGTAAAACAAAGAAGGAACACAACCGAAGGTCCAAGAATGTGTTAAGGGCACTACCAAACACAGGCCTTATGCTAAATGAGAAATGCCAATTCTCTAGAATGATGATTATATTTCTAGTACACATTACCTAAGAACAAGCATTGTGTTGGATCTAAGGAAGACGAGGCATCAGTGATTTCCTGGCATCCAAGGTCAATGTACTGTGTTTCTTAGGCATTATAAAGTGAGAAAGTTTATCTCCAACATAGCCAGTTTTACTAGTCATTGATACAGACAAAGTGCTGGAAAGGTGACAGGAGCAGAAACAACGTTTGACAATATTAGAAGATTATTGACGTATAAGCATAGAATGACTGTATCAAAATTGATAGAAAGAGAAATTCCACATGAACTCCACATGGGGCATCTAGGTGCCATGAAGTGCAGACGATTCAACGTGGTACTAAACAAGTGCTGCATTATTGGAGATGTCATTTTTTGAATGACACTGTAGCTGCCTGTTCAGCTAGACTTAAAATTTGTGGTGCTTTTCATAGTAGGACCTGACTAAAATTTCTTTCATTCAATCAACATCAAAATTGATGGCTGGTGATTCATCTTATTTTCTTTTGTGGAATCTCACTGTGTCTACGTTAGCTCGTATATTTACCTGCATAACAGCAATGACTGAATGCCAATGTTCATTTGGTGGCTAATATTTCAGAATGTCATGAAAATTAGAAAAATACTGACTTAAGCTTTTCTTTTTTTCACGATGGCATCATATTCCACAAGATTTCAAAGTTCGAGGTCATTGTTTTTGATTTCTCGATTTCTGTTTACTTGATGAAAAGAAATCTGTTCGTTTAGAAAGTTATGAATCTTTGTAATTCTCCACCTTAAAGGGCTGTGGAAGCTCAATAATTGAGTTCAGTTATCAGGGCAGATATCAATAGATATTAACCCCTGGAAATAGTAGAATATGGAGAGCTGGAGTTGAGGATCAGCCAAAATACCAAACTATGGAATCTAGAAAGACAAATAGGAAGTGTTTTGTCCCTCAAAGTGTTTCTGTCGCCTGCTTTAGAATGCTGATATAACTGTTTGATCGAAGTCCAGCACCTTGACATCAACTACAAGTTAATCTTAAACTTCAGAAAAAAGATACAGATGATTATTTTCACTTCTCTTTTGAAAATGCTGCCTTTTGCTGGCTGTTCATTTTGGAGGCAACACTTGAGAACATTGGAGGTATTAGGGAGGTTAGGGGTAGAATGGTTGTGTGCTATGACAGAGGATTGAAAATATTTTTCTAAAAAGTGGGTTATAGTAGAATCATAACATGATTACAGCATAAAAAAGGCCACTCAGCCTGTTTAGTCTGTGCCACATCTGTGCAAGAGCAATTTAATTATTGCCCTTTAATTTATTTTCCCTTCAGGCGCTGATCCAATTCCCTTTTGAAAAGGGCTTGGGAAAAGTTCTGAGGAGCCAAGAAAGCATTGGAAGGTCACTGACACTGTGTTGGAGAGAGTTAGAGCTCAGAGGATGCCCTCGGATTGATGGTTCATTGGTATTAGCTTTAAAGTAATGATGTAAAAAGAAAGACAGACTGGATCTAAAAGTTAAATTTCTAAATTGCAAGAACTTTCAAAACTTGTTTGGGGACGGATGTTCGCAGGGAAAGGGACGGCTGGAAAATGGGAAGCCTTCAGAAATGAGATAACAAGAGTCCAGTGACAGTATGTTCTCAATGGGGTAAGGGCAAGGCTAGTAGGTGTAGGGAATGCTGAATAACTAGAGAAATTGAAGTTTTGGTCAAGAATAAGAAGGAAGCATATGTTAGGTATAGATAGCAGAGAAAGAGTGAATCCCCAGAAAGCAGTTGGAGAATATTAAGAAGGAAATCAGGAGGACAAAAAGGGGACATCAGATATTTTTGGCAAGTAGGCTTGAGGAGAATCCTGGGGATTCAATAAATAAATTAAGGCAAAAAGAGTAACTAAGGAGAGAACAGGGCCCCTTAAAGATCTGCAAGGCTGCCCATGTGTGGAACTGCTGGAGATGGGGAAGATACTAAATGAGTATTTTGCATCAGTGTTCACTGTGGAGAAGGATATGGAAGATAGAAAAGTTGGGTAAATAAAAAAACGACCTCTCAAAAAATGTTCATATTACAGAGGAGGAAGTGCTGGACGTCTTAATACGCGTAAAGGTCGATAAATCCCTAGGATCTGATCAAGTGTGACCTAGAAAACTCTGTGGGAAGCTATGGAACTGATTGTTGGGCCCCTTGCTGAGATATTTGTATCATCGACAGCCACAGGTGAGGTGCTGGAAGACTGGAGGTTGGCTTACATGGTGTCATTATATTAAAAAGTTGTTAAGGAAAGGCCAGGAAACTATAGACCAGTGAGCCTGACATTGGTGGTGGGAAAGTTGGATTTACATGTATTTGGAAAGGCAAGAAATGATTAGGGATAATTAACATGGTTTTGTGCAGGGGAAGTCATGTCTCACTAACTTAATTGAGGTTTTGAAGAAGTAACAAAGGGGATTGATGAGGGCAGAATGGTGGATATTGTCTATGTGGACGTCAGTAAGGTGTTCGACAAGGTTCCTCATAGTAACTGGTTAGCGAGGTTAGATCACATTGAATACAAGGAGAACTAGCCATTTCGATACAGAACTGGCTTGAAGGTAGAAGACAGAGGGTGGTGTGGAGGGTTGGTTTTCAGACTGGAGGCCTGTGACCAGCGGTGTGCCACAAGGATTGGTGCTGGGTCCACTGCTTTTTGTCATTTATATAAATTATTTGGATGTGAACATAGGAGGTATGGTTAATAAGTTTAAAGATGACACCAAAATTAGTGGTGTAGTGTACAGCGAAGAAGGTTACCTCAGAGTACGATGGGAATTTGATCAGATGGGCCAATGGACCGGGGATCGGCATATGAAGTTTAATTTAGATAAATGTGAGGTGCTGCATTTTGGAAAGGCAAATCAGGGCAGGACTTATACACTTAATGCTATAAGTGTTGCATAACAAAGAGACCTTGGAGTGCAGGTTCATAGTTCCTTGAAAGTAGAGTTGCAGGTAGACAGGATGGTGAAGAAGGCCTTTGGTATGCTTGCCTTGGTCAGTATATTGAGTATAGGAATTGGGAGGTCGTGTTGCGGCTGTACAGGACATTGGTTAGGCCAGTTTTGGAATACAGCGTGCAGTTCTGGTCTCCCCGCTATAAGAAGGATGTTGTGAAACTTGAAAGGGTTTAGAAAAGATTTACAAGGATGTTGCCAGAATTGGAGGGTTTGTGCTATATGGAGAGACTGAATAGGCTGGGGCTATTTTCACTGGAGCGTCGGAGGCGGAGGGGCAACCTTACAGAGGTTTATAAAATCATGAGAGACATGAATAGGGTGAGTACCAGAAGACTTTTTCCCCCAGGGTGGGGGAGGCCAAAACTAGAGGGCATAGGTTTAAGATGAAAGTAGAAAGATTTAAAAGGGATCTGAGGGGCAACTTTTTCACATAGAGGGTGGTGCATGTATGGAATGAGCTGCCAGAGAAAGTGGTGGAGGCTGGTACAAAAACATTTAGATGGCATCTGGATGGATATATGAATAACAAGGGTTTAGAGGGATATTGGCCAAATGCTGGCAAATGGGATTAGATTAATTTAAGATATCTGGTCGGCATGGACACATTGGACGGAAGGGCCTGTTTCCATGCAGTAAGTCTATATGAATCTATTCTTCAGCGCAACTGAGAATGGGGATGAAGCAAGTTCACAAGCAATATTTGCTTAGTCATCTGAGAAATATTGCAGCTTGGAGAAACCCTGGGGCATTGGCAGCTCAGTGAAGCTAGTTGTCAGTGAAACAGCTGGAATTGTGGCATGATTAAGTGCTAGAATGCAGTCTTGGGAACCTTGTGAAATGTAGAAACATAGAAAAACAGAAAATAGGAGCAGGAGTCGACATTTGGCCATCGAGCCTGCACCACCATTCAATACGATCATGGCTGATCATGCAATTTCAGTATTCCCTTCCCGTTTTCTCTCCATACCCCTTATTCCCTTTAGCCACAAAGTCCATGTCCAGTTCCCGCTTGAATATATCTAACGACCTGATACCAACTGCTGTCTGTGGTAGAGAATTCCACAGGTTCAAACTCTGAGTGAAGAGATTCTTCCTCATCTCAGCCCTGAATGGCTTACCCCTTATTCTTAGACTGTGATCCCTAGTTCCGGACTTCTCCAACATCAGGAGCATTCTTCCCACATCTGGCCTGTTCGGTCCCATCAGGATTTTATATGTTTTTATGGGATTCCACCCCCTGCCCATCCCATCCTTCTAAATCTCAGTGAGTAGAAGCCCAGTCAATCTCGTCTTTTTTCATCTGTCAGTGCTGCCGTCCTGGGAATCAGTATGGTGAACTTTGGCTAAACTCCCTCAATAGCAAGAATGTCCTTCCTCAGACCAAAGCTGCACACAATGCACAAGGTGTGGCCTCACCAAGGCCCTGTACAACCACAGCAAGAAATCCCTACTCCTATACTCAAATCATGTCGCTATGTAGGCCAGCATACCATTAGCTTTCCTCACGGCCTGCTGCACCTGCATGCCAACCTTCAGCGACTGTTCCACCATGACACCCAGGTCTTGTTGCACCTCACCTTTTCCTAAACAGCCATTGTTTGGATAATAATCTGCCTTCCTGTTTTTGTGACCAAAATGGATAACCTTACATTTATCCACATTATACTGCATTTACCAGTATTTGTCCACTCAGCCAGTCTGTCCCAGTCACCCTGCAACCTCACAGCATCCTCCTGTCAGCAGACAGTGCCACCCAGCTTAGAGTCGTCTTCAAATTTGGAGATATTACATTCAATTCCTTAATCCAAATTGTTAATGTATATTGTAAACACCTGGGGTCCCAGCACTGAACCCTGTGGTACCCACTCGTCACTGCTTCCGCTCTGAAAAAGACCCGTCTTGCCAATTTGTGTGCCGCCTTTTTTGCATTTATTACTATCTCGAACTTCCAACTAAGCCATGGTTTGGCCAATGTTCTTGCACTGGACAGGAGTAAACAATATTAGTAGTTCGCCGTTTCACTCTTCGAATGTTTGCCACTGTCTATCCACTGTTGTTCCTTTCAGTAACATTTCACAATCCATCATAGCCAACTCACACCTCATATCACTGCAGTTTCCCTTATTAAGATTCAGGAACCTAGTGTCAGAATTAACTACCTCAGTCTTCATCTTGATGAAGACTTCTGTCATATTATGGTTGTTCATCCTTGAGGGCTCTCTCACAACTATATGACCAATTATTCCTTTCTCATTGCACAAAACTGTCTAAGACAGCCTGTTCTTTAGTTGGGTCTTCAGTGTATTGATCCAGAAAACCGTCTCGTACATACTCCAGGAATTCCTCCTTTACAGTAATGTGACTAATTTGTTTCACTTAATCTATATGTGGATTAAAGTCACCCATAATTACTTTATCGCATGCATCCCTGATTTCCTGTTTAATGCCATTCCCAACTTTGCCACTACAGTTTTGAGGTATATATACCCCCGCTAATATTTTTTGCCCCTTGGTATTTCACAATTCTACCCACACAGATTCTACATTGTCTGAGCTAATATCTGCCCTCAATGTTGTGTTTATATCTTCTTTAACCAGTAATGCAACTCCACTGCCTTTTCTTTTCTGTCTGTCTTTCCTAAATACTGAATATCTCTGGAGGTTCAGTTTCCATCCCCGGTCACCCTACAGCCATGTCTCTGCTGTTTGGACATGTCTGCCTGTAGTTCTGGACGCTTCAATGCAGTTGATCATGGAGATTATCACAAGGTGAATTCTTTCCAAGCGGCCATAAATGGAAATAATGTTGATTAAATGCTCCTGAGTTGTTACTAATCCTTTAATGTTTAATGCTTGGTTGTACACTCTAGTCCACATAATATTTCAGACAGTTTTATTCCAGTTGCATGATAACTGATTTGGGCACAAATTCTGTTTTATTATCACATTACTGAATCAGATACTCCATAGCCTCTTTCCTATTTTATTAATGATTTTGCACCATATAACCAGTCTACTGACATAGGTACAGTTCATCGAATTGCCAGCAAATATGTAAAATTCTCATAGGGTGGGCTTACACACATTTTGTTTCTTTTGTCAATTTAAGTGAAATATTTAAGCAGATTTAGAGGCAGTGGTTACAGAGCTAAGGAAGGGTGAGGAACGGCCAGGCAGTGCTTTAAATACAACAATGAAAGTATTTAATTTCAGGCACTTGGATGCTGAGAGCTGTAGTAGATGGTGAGGCCTAGGTTGTTGGGCAAGCAGAACCTACTGTGGCAAAAGCAAACTGCCACTGGTTCAAACCAGCAGTTTCTTTGTTTGTGGATAGATGGAAAGTAGTTTCTATCTGACTGGTGTGGTGGGTTTTAGGATTAATTCTTACTTTAAGCAAAGTATATTCAAACCTTCAGTACAAGTGAAAAATAACTTGTTCATGCTTACCCTTTTCAACCACCCACACAATAAACTTTCTCACTGCAGAACTCAAACCACAATTGTTCATTTCATCAGAAGCATGGAAATACAGCATTTGACTATGCAAAATTACGCAAAACTCCTTAACCATCAGTACTATGAAAGCTTGAAGCTCAGAACGCATACCAGCATCTGTTAATAGTTTTATATTTTATTGTATTACTAACTCTCATCAGTGAATTACAATGTCGTTTTTGGTCAGTTTAACAATAATTCAGTAACTTGTTCTAATCAAATTATAATGGTAAAATAAAAAGTTCTGGAGAAGCTTAGCAAGTCTGGCACCATCTGTGGAGAGAGAAACAGAGTTATCATTTCATCTTCATTATGACTCTATCTCTAGCATGTCATTTTTTGCTTTTGCTGTGATTTTACAGGACTTTTCTCAAATTGTAGTTATTTGATATCTATTTGAAAACAATATTTTCCTACATTTTTCTAATTTTGACAAGATAGGAAGATAGAAATTCTACCTATTTTTCTTTATGAAATTGCTACTTATTTATTGTCATAAAATCTGTCTTCAGCTTGAAGTAGCTATATATTAATTATTTTGATCCTTAAGTAACACATGCACATGCCAGCAGCCGAGTAAGTAAATTATTGGATTCTGAAGGGCTGAAGGATTGGATGATCTTCATTGTTACCTAGCTGTGACTTGCACAGGGAACACTGAAATTTGACAGAACTAAGCTAAAATATGTATCTATTCCCTGCTTTTCCTCTGTCTTCACAGACCTAGAAGCACCTTGCCTCATAGGATTTTACCTCAATCATCCGTATTGCTTTTAGAAGCATGGAAATACAACATTTGACTTGGTAATTGAACATTTATCTACCTCTGCCTTAAAAATATTTAAACATTCTGTATTCATTGCCTTTGAGGAAGGGAATTCCAAAGACTTTCAGACTTCTGAGAGGAGAAAATGTTTCCTTACATTTGTTTTCAATGGGCACTTCCTTATTTTTAAACTATAGCCCCTAATTTTAGATTCTCGCATAAGAGCAATCACCTTTTCCACATGCACCAGTTCAAGGCCTCTCAGGATCTTATATGTTTCACTTAAGTCACCCCTGACTCTTCTAAACTCCAGAGCATACAAGCCTAGCCTGTTTAGCCATTCCTCGTAAGGTAATCCACTCATTTGAAGTATTAGTCTAATAAATCTTCTCTGAACTACTTCCAGCATATTAACATCCTTCCTTAAGTACAGTGACCATTACTGTACACACTCTAGATGCAGTGTCACCAATGCCGTGTACAACTGAAGCATAACCTCACTACTGTTGCATTCAATTCCTTCATAATAAAGCATAACATTCTATTAGCTTTCCTGATTATTTGCTGTACCTGCATATTAACCTTCTGTGATTTAGGTAGTAGGACCCCAGATCTCTCTGCATCTCGGAGCTATGCAACCTCTCACCCTTTTGATGATGAGTTTCTTCTTTATTCATAGTCAGGTTGTTTACAGCATTGAGGTTTACAGCACAGGGAAAGCCCTTCTGGCCCATCGAATTTTCATCAGTAAAAACAACTGCCAAACTATTCTAATTCCATTTTCCAGCACTTCGTCCACAGCCTTGTATGCATTGGCATTGCAAGTGTACATATAAATACTAGTTAAATATTATCAGGGTTTCTGCCTCTGTCACCCTTACAGACAGTGAGTTCTAGATTCCCACCACCCTCTGGGTAAAAACATTTTTCCTCACATTCCCTCTAAACCTCGAATCCCTCACCTTAAATCTATGCCCCCAGCCACTGTTTCCTTCATCATGGGGAAAAGTTCCTTCCTGTCTACCCTGTCAATGTCCCTCTCAATTTTATACAACTCTGTTGTGTCCACTCTGTCTCCTCAGCTGCAAGGAAAATAGCCCCAGTTTCTCCAATCTCTCTTCATAACCAAAAACTGTTCAGCCAGGTAATATTCTGGTGAATCTCCTCTGTACCTTCTCCAGTGCAATCATAATCCTTCTGTAATATGCATTCCAGAACTGCATGCAATAATCTAGCTGTAGTCCAACTTTTCTGCCAAAATGGACAATTTTATATTTTCCCTCATTGTACTCCATTTCCCATATCTTTGCCCAATCAATTAACCTCTCCACATCCCTTCATAGATGCCGATTCTGCTCTTCACAACTCACGTTCCTACCTATCCTTGTGTCATCAGCAAATTTAGCTACCACACCTTTGACCCTTTCATCCAAATCATTTATATAAATTGTAAAGAGTTGAGACCTCCAACATTGATCCCTGTGCCAAACCACTTGTTAAATCCTGCCAGCCTGAAAAAGACCCACTTATTCCTACTCTCTGCTCCCTATTAGCCAGCCAATTGTCTATACATTGATGAATATCATTTCATTCTTACCTTATTTTGAAAAGTTCATTTTTTAGATTCAAGTTTTATTATTTTTGTTTAATGGAAGGAGGCAAAATGTCACCAGTAGTGTGCCACCATTATTGGTACTGGATCCACTGTTGTTTCTCATCTATATAAACGATTTGGATGAGAATATAAGGAGGTATGGTTAGTAAGTTTGGTGGTATAATGGACAGTGAAGAAGATTATCTCAAACTGCAACAGGATCTTGATCAACTGGCCTAGTGGGTCGAGGATTGGCACATGAAGGTTAATTCAGATAAACGTGAGGTGTTGCATTTTGGTAAGATAAACTAGGGCAGGACTGACGCAATTAATGGTAGGGCCCTGGGGTGTATTGTTGAACAGAGAGACCCTAGGGGTACAGGTGCATATTCCTTGAGAGTGGTGTCACAGATAGACGGGGTGGTGAAGAAGATGATTGGCACACTTGCCTTCATTGGTTAGAGCATTGAATATAGGAGTTGGGACATTATATTACAGCTGTACAAGATGCACTTGGAATACTGCATAAATTCTAGATGCCCTGCTAAAGGAAGGATGTTATTAAACTGGAAATGATGCAAAGTAGATATACAAGAATGTTAGATAACAAGGTGTAGAGCTGGATGAACACAGCAGGCCAAGCAGCATCGGAGGAGCAGGAAAGCTGACGTTTCGGGTCTAGACCCTTCTTCAGATTGGAAGTTTTGACTTATGAGGAGAGCTGGATAAGCTGGCACTTTTCTCTCCTCAAGCTTAGGATGCTGAGGGGTGACCTTAGACGTTTATAAAATCACAAGGGGCATGGGTAGGTGTCAGAAATTAGAGGCCGTAGGTCTAAGGTGAAAGGGGAAAGATTTAAACGGGTCCCCAGGGGCAATTCTTCCACACAAAGGGTGGTGTGTATATGGAATGAGCTGCCAGAGGAAGTGGTTGAGGTGGGTACAATTACAACATTTAAAAGATGTTTGGACAGATACATGAACAGGAAAGGTTTAGTGGGATATGGGTCAAATGCGGGCAAATGGGACTAATTCAGTTTAGGAAACCTGGTCAACATGGACCAATGGACTGAAAGGCCTGTTTCGGTGCTGTATACCTCTATGACTCTTATGAAGATACTTGGATATAGGAAGAGTTAACAATTTACAGTATCCGCAGTTCTTTCGGTTTTTATTTAACAATTGTTTTACCTGCTTGTCTTCCTTAAAAATATATTATTCCAAGGGATTTCTGATGAGTCAAACAAATGGGTGAGTTGTGTGGAATATTTTCTTTCTCTTCCCTTGTGATCTCAGTAAGTTTCATTGCAAATGATGTTAACTTTATCATAGTGAGGGAAAAATTAGTTATTTATACAAACATCCATTCCTAGGTTTTCAATGATGAATTGTTTTAAAGCATGAAATTTAGGATTGAACTGAATCATGTAGAATTTCAGAATTAAATTCCTGACTTTGAAATAAGTGGTAATGTTTAGTAAGTAACGAATTGCACTCCGTATTTCTACCAAGCCAGTATTTCCTCAATCATGACTGCATTTCTAGTCTTCCAGAAACCTTTTGAGAAGCAAACACCCTCCCTGTCAATGAAGTTGCTGAGATTTTTTTTTGTATTTGGTGTCTGCCAAATTAACCTTAATAAATGGGCAGAGTGCACTGCACTCACTCTGGATTCTTGCAACGTTGCCACAGGAGATCGGCTTTACAAAAGACATCTGAAAATATTGTTGGATGACACATTGATTGATTAGAGTTGATTCCATATATCTTTTCTTTTCTCTTCTATTCTTTTGGTTTTGATTCCATGTATCTGTGCCCCTTTCTCGTTGTTCAAAGTGCCATATGGGTAGTAATTTTCCTGGAATACCTGTGTGATCTATCAAGCTGTTAAACTGCATCATTATGACAACATTACTTTAATTGTCTTATCCAATTGAAAATGCTTATATTCTTGGTACCTTCAGAGCCTGGGCTAGGAAGAAAAAAAAGTTGCTGAGGTTCCGCTCTTGATTCTTATCAACTGATTCTGACTGGAAATTATAGATGCAGAAAACAGACAAATAGGATTGAGCTTGTTATGATTTTACCCCACATCTTCCTTCATGCACACTCAAAACTGTTCAAGACACTGGACTTGTGCATGATCATGGCCCCTCCCACTGCATCAATTCAACATGAATGCCGATATGAATCAGTGCCTTCATTAAAGAAGGAGAGGAAGATTGGGTGTCGGAGAAACTTCAGGTCTACTACAAGGGAAGAGTAAATTTGATTACTTCAATGATGCTAGTTCAGGCTAGCAGACTCAGCTGAAAGTTATCAGCTTTGTTTTTGAAATTTAATGTTGAATGTAAATATACAGTTTTAAGGAATGAATCTTATTTTCCTGCAGGCATTCCCCAAAACACACGTTGTTTGTAATGGTTAAATTGGACTTTCCTTACAGTATTTAAAGAATTAAGAGGATGTCTAGATATCATAACCATCAAGTTGATGTTTGGAGCGCTAACAATGTGCTGACTTTCCAGTCTTGGCCAGCTTATGAGTGGGAAGTCAGCAGCAGAAGCAAGATGTTTCCTGTGGGGAGAGAGTAATAACAATTAGAGCTTGACTCAACTCTGGACCCTGCTGCTGCCCACGTCAGCAGCTGTTTATCAAGCGGTACTAGCAATGGATTAATATGCCTCTTCAGCTGAAATCTGTAGGTAGTACAAAGGAATGCAAGAAAGCAATGGAAAATCATCTTCTAAACTTGTAATAATTCTCTAAACTTTTATCTCAATCCTAGATTTGCGTGGAGTTTCTCTCCTCCCATATCTTTCACAGATGGATCTTTAATTTAGTGCCACTGCCAAAACATGACACCTCTGACAGTGCAGCACACTCTCTGCTGTGTTTTAGCATCAGCCTTAATTTTGTACTCATGCCTCTGAAGGTGGGCATGAACTCACAAATTTCTGACTCAAAAGATGAGGCTGCCTACCCACTGATATGAGTTCATATAACGGAATTTGGTGGCTTGGCTCACCATGATTACATCACAACTGAACTTGATCCTGTACTTGTAACACCCACTAACCAGCATAGCTTAGCTTAATCATTTTGTTCAGAGGCTTTATGAATTTACATCATTAGTGTTGTGTACTACTTCAGCATTTACTTAACCTTCAGTAAGTATACCCACTACAAAATACTACATTGGGAGTTACGATACATCTTTCATCAGATAAATTCTTGCTTGTATACGTTTCATTTATTCATATATAGATTAAGCTTTGCTGGCAAGGTCAGCAATTACTTTGCATCCCTTATTGTGCTTGAGAAACGGTATTGATCCATTTTCTTAAAACCCCCAACTACAAAGTAGCAGGATTTGAACCTGGGTCCCCAGAATATTAGCTGCATTTCTGGATTAACAGTCCAGCAATAATGCAACCAGGCCACTGCCACTCCTTGAATTCCAGGATTTTGACCCGACCACAGTGAATAAGTAACAATATAATTACACGTCAGGATAATATGTGATTGGAAGTGGAATTTCACGGGTGCTGGCTTTCCTCAGTATCCCCACCTTTGCCCTTCTGGATGGTAAAAGGCATGGGTTAGAAGATGCTGTTGAAGGAGCCTTGGTGAGTTATTCAGGTGTACCTTACAGATGAAAACAACAAATGCTGGAGATCCCAGCAGGTCAGACAGCATCCATGGAGAAGAGAGTAAGCTAACGTTTCAAGTCTAGATGACTCTTCATCAGGTGGTACACACTACTGCCACTGTGTTAGTTGAGAAGGGAGTTAATGGAGTGTGGTGGCTGGAGTGTTGATCAAATGGGCTGTTTTATTCTGATACGTATCAAGCTTCTTAGCTGTTGTAAGAACTGCATACGACCAGCTAAATGGAGCGAATTCCACCTAACTAACGATTTGTGCCTTGTAGATGATGGACAGCTTTTGGGGAATCAGGCGATGGGTTGCCGTAGAATTCCAAGCATCTAACTTGTCCTTGTGGCTGTAGTATTCATATCATAGAATCCCTACAGTGTGGAAACAAGCTGTTCAGCCCAACAAGTCTACATCGCCCCTCCGAAGACCATCCCACCCAGACCCATTCCCCTAACACTGCATTTCCCTTGTCTAACCCACCTAACCTAAACACCCCTGGGCACTATGGGCAATTTAGCGTGGCCAATCCACCTAGCCTGCACATCTTTGGACTGTGGGAGGAAACCAGAGCATGTGGTCAGTCTAATTCAGTTTCTGAGTGAACACCCAAGATTTGATGTCGACGTATTCAGCATTGGTTTTGCAGTTGAATGTCAAGAGACCTTGATTAGTTTCTCTTGTGGTGAAGATGGTCATTGCCTGACACTCCTAAGGCAAGAATGTAAATCGTCACTTATGAGCCCAAGCCTGAATGTTATCTTGTTGTATGCAGGCATGGATTGATTCATTACCTGAAGAGTTGCAAATGCTGCTGAATACTGTGAAAATCTTTGTGAACATCTCTGCTTCTAACCTTACGTTAGGCAGAAGCTCTTAGATGAGGTCATTAACATGGGTTAATAAGTGTCACATTCAAATAATTCTAAACTAAGCAAAATTAGGTACAACCTGAACAGTACCAATTAAAAACCACCTGACTAAAAATGGTGCGTGCAGACAAATGCATCTTTTAATCTAGTCGCCCTCAAAATTACTTTTAACAATAGCTATAGATCTTCTTTTATAATACCTTCATTTAAATTCAATGACATAAAATAGCAATAAATAAGCAGTTGGAAGGATGAGTTCTGAGGAAGAGTCACCGGACCTAAAACTTTAACTCTGATTTCTCTCCACAGATGCTACCAGATCTGCTGAGCTTTTGCAGCAATTTCTGATATTTTTTATTTTAATAAATAGACAGTTGGAGAATGAATAACCATCGTGAGAATGTAATTCAGTTTGTTGTGGTAATTTGTACCACTTTTCTGGATATGTTTAGGAGTTGTATATTTATTGAATTGTAACTTTTGCTGTTATCGAGATAAAATTTTGAGGGAGTTAATGAATTTTATTAGATTAAGTTTAATATCAGGATCTCTAAATAGAATGAATACAGTGGAAGTTGGGAGTCAATTCTGTCCTGATGATACCACAGCTGACAACACCTTGATGAATAATTGTGTTTTAATAACTGGAAGTTAATTCAGTGGTAATTTTCATTTTATTTACAGTACATTGTTTATAATATAAAATTTCTAATGCCATTTAGAGAATGTGGAAGAATTAACAGTTGTTCTGCATAGCACTTTCTGTACAAATGAACTCTGATGTTTCAAAGACAAACAGGACAGTGCAGACTTGATGGGTTCAATGGCCTACTTATGTACCTTATGTGGATCTTATATTGGAAAGTGCCTCTTTAGTTTTGAATCGCAGTTGATTTTGGGACTCAGGATATTTTATGGAATTGCGACAGCATGGAGGTGCTAGGATTGCTGAACCACACAGCACTTTAAGAAGTGAGCTTTGCTGTGTATCCATTCTTATGTAGAATTAGTCATTAGAAAAGTACAGAAATCACTGAGAGGACTTACCCATGTTAGTCATATGTAAGCGACAGCCTTTCTGCTCCTATGATGCTGCTTAGCCTGTTGTGTTCATCCAGCCCTGCACCTTGTTGTCTCTGACATTTTCACAATGTACTTTTGATACAGGTCGGTGTTTGCATGCAGAAAAGGAATGTCACTTTTCTTTATTGAGGCTACTCCTTTTTGAGAAATTGTTGGTCAATAATTTGACATGTTTGTCTCAATTTTTATATTATTTATTAGGACATGGGAAGAGACTGGTTTGGAAGAGATGCAAAGCTTGACTGAGTGAGGGAGCTATGATTTCCATAGAGATAGTCATTACAGTAAGGTATATGACATCAACTGTGTATTAATTCAGCCTCCTCATGGAATGAAGCACATCAACATGTTGTAAATTCAACATAATTTTAAAGGGAAAGGTGTATATTATTAGGTCATTGCATTGAATTTGAGTTCTGCTTGAGTTTCTGTAGCAAACTTAATCTGACAGTTTGATAAAAATCAAGTGGTCATAGAAATGAAATTCTCAGCCCAGTTACCAGGCTCTACTAGCCTTTGGGAATCTTATCTCTGTTGATGTATAATAATAGAAACTTAAGTTTCTGAGAGGAAAAAAAAGATGCATTAAGATTTTTTTCAAAAATCATTTTTGATGATCCTGTTGATTAATTGTCAAACCATGATGTTTCTTTATTCACTTGTGGAATGTGGACATTGCTGGCTGGGCCAGCATTTATTGCCCAACCCTAGTTACTCTTGAGAAGGTGGTGGTGAGGTGACAGCTTGAACCACTAAAGTCCATGTGCTGTAGACTGACCCACAATGGCCTACGCAAGGGAATTCCAGGATTTTGAAATGGCGACAATGAAGGAATGGTGATGAATTTCCAAATAACGATGGTGAATGGCTTGGAGTGGCTTGACTTATAGGTGGGGGTGGTGTTCACATGTATCTGCTGCCCTTGTTCTTCTAGACAGATGTGGTCATGGTTTTAGAAAGTTCTGTCTAATGATCTTCAGATGAATTTTAATTTCTGCAGAGCACCTTACAGGTTGTAAACAATGTTGCTACTGAGCGTCAGTGGTGGAAGGAATGGATGTTTGTGGATGTGGTACCATTCAAGCGGGCTGCTTTGACCTGGATGGCGTCGATGTTCTTGCATGTTTTTGGAGCTGCACCCATCCAGGCAAGTGGGGAGTATTCCATCACACTCATGACTTGTGCTTCGTTTGGGGAGTCAGGATGTGAGTTACTTGCTGCAGTATTCCTAGCCTCTGACCTGCATGGTGATTTTTATGTGGTGAGCCCAGTTGAGTTTCTGGTCAATGATAACCCCAAGGATGTTGATAGTGGGGGTTCAGTAATCGTAACACCATTGAACATCATGGAGCAGTGGTTAGATTGTCTCTTATTGGAGATAGCCATTACTTGGCATTTGTGTGGCGCAAATTTTACTTGCCACTTGTCAGCCAAGCCTGGATATTATCCAGATCTTGTTGCATTTGAATGTGAACTGCTTTATAATCTGAAGATTTGCGAATGGGGCCGGATATTGTGCAATCATTGCTATGTGAACATGTTAATTTGGGATTTATCCAATTAGAAATATTTGTATGGAAGTTTTGCAGAAATATACAAAATTTCAAAAACATGTAGATTAGGATTTTGTATTTTTCTATCATGAACTGATAGCACTTGTAGCAGTACCTGTAAAAATATTTTTGTTATGGAAAAGTAAACTAAACAACATAGTTTATTGAAAATGTATTTCTAAAAAAGGAACAACTCACAATTTTTCTTGGAAAATTTACTGTCTAAAACGTCTCTCATCTGAAAAATTTGAGTCTTAAAGAACAAACAAGAACACAAAGAGGCTTTGGGACCTGACAGTGAGGATTTAGCTCATTTTGCTTTGCATAAACCTTTTTTAAAATTCATTCGTGGGATGTCGGCATCACTGGTTGGCCAGCATTTGTTGCCCATCCCTAGTTGCCCTTAAGAAGGTGGTGGTGCACTGCCTTCTTGAACTGCTGGAGTCCACCTGCAGTAGATTGACCCACCATGCCTTTAGGGAGGAAATTCCAGGATTGTGACCCAGTGACAATAAAGGAATGGTGATATATTTCTAAGTCAGGATGGGGAGTGGCTTGGTGGAGAACTTGAAGGTGGTGTTCCCAAGTATCTGCTGTCTTAATCCTTCTTGATGGAAGTGGTCATGGGTTTGGAATGTGTTGTCTGACGATCTTTGGTGAATTTCTGCAGTCCATCTTGTTGATAGTATACATTGCCGCTGCTGAGCGTCAGTGGTGGACGGAGTGGATCTTTGTGGATGAAGAGTCAATCAAGCAGGTTGCACTGTCCTGGATGATGTCAAGCTTTCTTGAGTGTTGTTTGAGTTGTGCCCATACCCCAAGCAAGTGGGGAGTATTCCATCATACTCCTGACTTGTGCCTTGTAGATGATGGACAGGCTTTGGGGAGTCAGGAGGTGAGTTACTCGCTGCAGTATTCCTAGGCTCTGACTTTCTCTTGTTGCCACTGTGTTTATGTGGTGAGTCCAGCTCAGTTTCTGGTCAATGATAACCCCCAGGATGTTGATAGTGGGGGATTCAGTGATGGTAACACCATTCAATGTCAAGGGTAGTGGTTAGATAGTCTTTTATTTGTTTCTTATGGTCATGGCCTGGCATTTGTGTGGCATAAATGTTACTTACCAGTTGTCAACCCAAGCCTGGATATTGTCCCGATCTTGTTCCATGGACTGCTTCAATATCGGTGGAGTTGCGAATGGTGCTGAACATTGTGCAGTCATTGGCGAATTTGCCCACTTCTGACCTTATGACTGAGGGAAAGTCATTGATGAAGCAGCTGAAGATGGTTGTGCCAAGAACACTATCCTGAGGAAATCCTGCAGAGATGTCCTGGAGCTGAGATGACTGACCTCCAACAACCATGACCATTTTCCTACGTGCCAGATATGTCTCCAACCAGCAGAGAATTTGTCTCTTAATACCCATTGATTTTAGTTTTGCTAGGCCTCCTCAGTTGAATACAGCCTTGATGTCAAGGCCTGTCACTCTCATCTCACCTCTGGAATTCAGCTCTTTCGTCCATGTTTGAAGCAAGTCTGCAATGAAATCAAGAGCTGAGTGGCCCTGGTGGAACTCAAATGGGTCATCACTGAGCAGGTGCTGCTTTTAGCAGTGTTGATGACATCTTCCATCACTTGACTGATGATTGAGAGTAGACTGATGGGTGATAATTGGCTGGATTGGATTTGTCCTGCTTTTCATGTACAGGACATAACTGGGCAATTTTCCACAGCCCAACAGGCGTAGTGGCCCAGTGGTTAGCACTGCTGCCTCACAGCGCCAGGGACCCGGGTTTGATTCCACCCTTGGATGACTGTCTGTGTGGAGTTTGCACATTCTCCCCATGACTGTGTGGGTTCCCGCCAGGTGTTCTGGTTTCCACCCACAATCCAAAGATGTGCAAGTTAGGTGGGATTGGCCATGCTAAATTGCCTATTGTGTTCAGGGATGTGGGGGCTAGATGGGTGAGTCATGGCAAATGCAGGGTAGGATAGGGTAGGGGGACAGGTCTAGGTGGGATGCTCTTAAGAGGGATGGTGTGGACCTGTTGGACCAAATGGCCTGTTTCCACACAGCAGGGATTCTATGATTCTATAACTACTCCACTTTAAACCCCACTCCAACTGCTGTGCTTTAGACCCCACTCCATTCCAAAACTGTCGGATGATACTCTAAGCTGATTAATACTTATTCCTATGATATGCTGAAATAAAAGCAAAATGCTAGGAATCTGAAAGAAGTATTTTATTGGACTTGAAACATTTAATACTGTTTCTCTCTTCATGGATATTGCCAGGACCTGCTGAGTTTCTCTAGCCTTTTCTGTTTTTACCTTGAAACACTGGATGAATAAGAATTGCTTGCTCCCCTCAGCAAATCTTATTATGAATTTCTCACTTCCAGCTTGTGAAAACTCTTGTGTTTACAATATTCTAGATTGTATTCACTGATTCTATATCTTCTCCAAAACCCATGAGAAGAATAGAATCAATACCCTAGCAAGAATATTTATCAAAGTTACTGGATATCTAAATGAGCCTCACATCTTCATTAAGGAAACGTCTGGGATTTGACAGTTTATGCCCAGGAGTTAATGATGTCGACATTTGGCTGTTTGAACTATCTTGCATGAACAATATGAAATTATATTTCTAACCTTTTATCAGTGTCTGCACAAGCTATTGATCAACATATTAACTCTGTTTTTCCTAAAAGAAGGGCAGAAAATAAAGTAATTTGCTAACGATTATTTTTGACCTTTAGATGATAATTAGTAACAGGTTAAAAAGTTCAGCTGTGTCACAGAAAATCAACATTATCTGTTGATTATAAATTCACATTTAAAACCTGTACCTTAAATTAATAACCAATTTATTTTAATTTATGATTAATGTCTTTAGATGCCTGCCAAATTGACAACATCAAATAACCAGTCCGTTGAATGGATTAAAGTCTCTATGCTTGTAGTTGGCAATGTTTTCAGAGTTAGTGCAACGTGGTATGAATGAATTAGTCATTTTTCTTTCCTTTGAGAGTGGTATGTCAATGGTCGTTTCTAGGCATTGACTTGAAAGTGGTTAAATTATTTAATGTAGGACCTTTATGATCTTCAGGCAGAAGCTTCTTTAGTTGCGCATCAGTCTGGACTCAGTTTAAACTAAGAGCCCAAACTTTAGGAGAAACGCCAATGCACTGGTGGAAAAGGTTGGAATTAAAATTGCTTTAATTTGCATCTCAGTTACTGTCCACTGTTTGTGTTTATACAGCGGTGGTGTCGTCATGAATCTGTTGGTATATTGCTTTAGAGCCCAGTCACAATTTTTACATCAATTAGCTGCTGCACTCAGCAACATTACCACAATCACCACGGCTTGAGTTGGGACTTCCAATTATGCAATTTTACTGGACGAGTGATCCAGAACCTCTGACTACTGTTCAGCCTTAACCTGTACACCCAACGGGGAGGAGGCAGAGGTGACAACCTGGAGGAAGACAGGACCTTAGTTGTAAGCACTGCAGAATAGAAGAAGTGGTAGTTGACCTGGTGCTCCCAGATGAAGTCTCCTTCATCACCACTGGGGAACTCCAGGAATTTTTGCAGAAGAAACCATCCGCTGAAACAAGTCTCATTATCATTGGATTGCTTGGAATTCCTTCCCCTTCTGTTTTTGTCAGCTGGGAAGCTGATAGCAGCCTTGAGACTGGACAGGTACGTGAAGCAGTGGTGCCAAGGTTTCCTTTATGGTATCGTTAGGGAGTTGAGGGCTAAAGAAGCCCTCTCTCCTTAAGACACTCCTTAAGAGGAGAGTAACGCTGTTGCTGTGAAGACTTTCATAGTCAGCTTCAACATCAATGGCAACGTCAACAGCACTGATTTCACAATTTCTCATTCCTAAAGGCAAGGATGTATGCAGTGTGCCATTTGCCAGAAACCTGCACCTTTCCCAGGAGATAGAGCCACATGGCTGGAGTGTCAAGAAGGGTTTACTTGAGTCACCTAGCCTCGAATTCCATTCCATAAAGAGATTCAGAAGATCTCAGCATCAATGTGGATATTAAGGGACTTGATCAAGTCCTTTGACTTGGTAGATGTCTGGAAACTAACGGTTTTACATTTCAATAATAGAAATAAGATGGCAGCACTACATTTGCATGCTGCCAACCTCTATTGGAACCAGCTAATGGCTGGCTAATGAATCCTGATTATCATGGCTGATTAACAGCATTATCCAACTTTTAGCCCCAATGTGTAATATCCTCCAGTTGCAATTAATGGCTTTAAAAGGAACAGAATTTAGGAAAGTATAGGGTGTGTGTGCAAATGGTCACACGCATACACGCACCATATTAGCTTGAGCTAGCAGAATGCATAATGAGAGAAATATTAAAAAAGTATTTGAGACAGAAAAATGACAAAGCACACAGGAGATATCTTCATTATCCTCAAGATCCACAATAACTTCCACAATATTTATTATGGAAGTTATCAAACTTTTATCGTGGAAGTTATCAAACTTCTGATTTCCAGCATCTAGAGTTCTCTATTTTTTTAATCAAACTTCTCATCTTGCTTCTTGAGTTGCTAGGTCTCACAACACCCATAAATGGATGTTTCTATTTCAAGTGATTTCCCTGACTACTTCCAGTTCATCATTGACATCCAGTATTTACTACCTTATTAATAGCCCGAGCTTAACCCTGAGTGTTTCGTTCTGCTGTTTCAATTCCTCAATATTATAGAGTCAGAGTCATAGACGTATATAGCACAGAAACAGGCCCTTTGGTCCAACTCATCCATGCTGACCAGATATCCAAAATAAATCCAGTCCCATTTGCCAGCATTTGGCCCATATCTCTCTAAACCCTTCCTATTCATATAATCCATCCAGATGTCTTTTAAATATTGTAATTGAAAAACAACAACATGATTCAAATTTAATCATTGGTTTTCAGTTGCTATCATCTCTTGTCACAGATTGTTGCAATCAATCTCTAGGCGATTTTTTTTTTCCCAATTTGTTATAATTCTGGATGTGATACCCTAGAACATTAAGTTCCTGGGTGAGGAGAGGTGACAACTCCCATTCTTTATTCACCCACCACTCGGTTGATCACAACAAGGTTAAGTTGAGTTCTGAGGGACGGTCATCAGACCCAAAACGTTAACTCTGATTTATCTCACAGATGCTGCCAGACCTGCTGGGCTTTTCCGCAACTTCTGTTTTTGTTCCTGATTTACAACATCCACAGTTCTTTTGCTTTTAGTTAAGTTAGAAAGGATCTACTCCCTGACCTGAAGAAGGGCGACTGGATGTTAACTCTGCTTTCTCTCCACAGATACTGCCAGACCTGCTGTGTTTCTCCAGTAATCTATTTCAATTTGTAAAGGATCCACTCCCATGTTGATACCTTTCTCCCAGATCAAAGGAAATTAGTTTTTAAAAAGAGCCAATTTAACCAATGATTCTTGAGTTAACAAAAGTGTCAGTTTATTAGTTACTAACCATGAGATAAAATAAGAACACAAAACACTCATGTGCGATTTAGAAATAAGAAGTGAGTTCCCAAAAAATAGTTTAAAATATTTATATGGATCAGGCAGTGAGTCATTTGTAAAGAGTTTTGACATAGGTAGTTGAAGAATCAATTTCATGATTCTTGGTTTTGCAGGTTAATTGAAGTTCTTTTGTCCCGGTGCTTTTAATATAGTGGCTGGCTAGCATCACGCATACTGAGAGAGTATCTTTTCCCTAATTTTACCTGCAGCTCAGGGATGTTTAATGGCTATTTCCAAACTGTGACCTTCAGTGCACACTACTCCACACACTCATTCATGAGACCACTAACATACACAGACCAGAGTTGAACCTCACTTTTTACACTTTTTTGTGTATGTCCCTGAAAGGGTAAAACAGAAATGTGTCTGCATGAGATGATCTCCTGCTCGGAAGGTTTGGATAGTCAGCTTTCACTATCACTTCCTCATTAGTCCTTTGTTTGAAGCTTCCCTGATTGTGTACAGGTGTGGCATTCCAAAATTGTGTCCAGAGATTCCACTGAATTTACATCACAATCATCTTCTGGCTCTATCTCCTTTTTAAAATACACATGTTATAATTTATGTCCATAGGTGATCCTTGGTCATAATCCATAGGATTGATGTTAACATCTCCTGAAAGTCATTTCAATTGCCTGTGGAGCTTGGAAAGAAAATACTCTAAGTAAAAAGAAAGTTTCTAAATTTGGCATTGGACTTTTAAAAATTTGATTCTTTGTGTCTCGTAACTGATAATATGACTATATTTGGAAAAATGTAATCGGGGCATTTGCTTTATTGCAGCATGACAGTTTGAGATTGGCCTGATACATTTGCTAGCCTTTCCTGACTTTTTGCTTCATGAGAAGGGAACATGGAATAATTCATAGTGCACAATCCTACTGGGCACTGAGCACCATGGACTATGGTGAAATGGGTAGCAGAATTGGACGAGAAGTCTGGTGAGGGTTATCTCAATGTCAGTAATGACTCAGGCCATCTTTTATGCTTTTCACAAGCAGTGTAGTGAGTTACTTGTTAGGCATTGTGAGCTACCAATTAAGGGGCTATTATTGCTTATTAAAGGCCTCATTGATGGCACAATACCTCTCATTAATATTTACCTTTCTGTCTTATCAAATTTGCCCAGTCAACTAGATGTCAAGAAAACTTGACAGGGAAACCAGAGCTGATTTCTGGTGGATTCAGCTCGTCACTTTCTCTCAGCAACTTCCATGATGGACAATGGGCACCAACATCTTACAGCATGCTCCATCAGCATCCCACATCCAGATACACTGGTTTCTGCTATTAGCCAGCCTGTAACAACCCTCATGGCATATCTCTGATCCATGTGAAGTTCTGCATTTTACTACTATACTTCGGGCACCAGTGGCAATTATCGTTGCAAAGCTGTGGAAAGGACACTGTGCACTCGAGTACACAGAGCCACCTCATGGACTGGACCAGGCTACACTTTCAAGCATTTTGCTCACTGTCAAGGTGCACACTTGGTCGGAGCCTACCTGAATGGTCACAGCATCCCTGCCTTGCAGTGTCTTGTCTTGCTTTTTTTGTATTTTGCCCCCTCAGCTAGAGATACCAGGCTCATATTATTTATGAAACAAAAACAGAAATTGCTGGTAAAGCTCAGCAGGTCTGACAGCATCTGTAGAGAGAAATAAGAGTTAACGTTTCAGGTTGAGTCACCCTTATTAACAGCGTCTGCAGTTCTTTCAGTTTTTATTTCATATTACTTCTGTCTGACCTTGCCTTTTAGCATGAGGAAAATTGTTCTCATCAGGTTTTGGTCAAGTCAAGGAAGATGGCTTTCGCTCACGAGCTGTGGGCATGGTAAATAAAGGAAAGCTTGCAATACCAGTCTGTGGGCTTGGAAACAATCCCTCAGCCACCTGGGGCTTTCAAAGTTAGATTGCTCTCCACATAATGGGTAAGAAACTGAATTTTGGGCAGCCTACTGCTATCTTGGGACTTTCTCTCCTTTTGTGCACCGCTTTCCTCCTGGAATGATGAAAAGCTGGTACTAAGGAAATTGGGTGGCACAGCAGTTACTATTGATGCAGGTTGGAGATATGCTGAGGCAGTGAGTAGGCAGCACTGAAGCCAATTACTCCCTCTCGGCCATGTCTGGTGCAAATGTCAGGAGCCATGCAGAACAGCTGTGGACTGACAGTGCCTGTCCAAATGCATGACAGGCCTTTAAAAATGGCACCAATATGCCAGTCTGTTCCAGAATAACCTGGCAGTGAGGGGTTGTTCTAAGAATGGCGAGTGCTAAGATGGGGCCAGAATCAGATGTGATAGATGCCATGGAGGCGGAGCATATAGTCAATGAAATAAGTTTAGCAAGGTACAATGGGAAAATGCACTAAGCTTTGTGCAGAAATCCCTCCAAACAACTTAGTAGAATTCAGATGTTGCCAAAAAATTCAGCTTTTCATATATTTACACTCTATATATACAACATTCCATGTTAACAATCGTGTTACTGTAAGCTCTCACAATGCTGTATACCAGAAAGGTGCTTGGCCAAACAGCAAAGCTACACTGAGTTAATGGATATCAGTTCAAGCAACAAAGGGTTCACTACAATTGGTTTTCATAATATGGTGCTTGAGGAAAGGAGCAACTATCAGGGTTTTGCTGTTAATCATTTGCTGTTACTTTCCGTTGGGTAATAGCGTGCTTTATGTCACCCATGATAACATAATATAGTATTAACTATTTTGGTTCATATGAATGATGATTGTCTATGCTTTGAGTAGTCGACTGCATCAGTGGAACTGGAACTCAGCCAGATTTTCATAGTCATACAGCACAGTCCAACCTATCCATGTCGAACATAATCCCAAACTAAACTAGTCCCACCTGCCTGCTCCTGGCCCATATTCCCATTCATATACTTATCCAAATGTCTTTTAAGCGTAACTGTGCCCACATTCACCACTTCCTCAGGAAGTTCATTCTACACGTGAATCATACTCTGTGTAAAAAAAAAAATTGCCCCCATCACTTTTTAAAATCTCTCTCCTCTCATCTTTGGCATACACCCCCAGTCTTGAAATCTCCCATCCTAGGGAAAAGACACTTACCATTAATCTTATCTATACCTATCGGGATTTTACAAACCTCTATAAGATCACCTGTCAACCTCCCACACTCCAGTGGAAAAAGTCCCAGCCTATTCAGCCTTTCTTTATAACTCAAACCTTCTATACCTGGCAACGTCATGGTAAGTCTCTTCTGAACTTTCTCCAGCTTAATAACATCATGCTTACAACAGGGAACCAGAATTGAACAGAAGAGGCCTCACCAATGTACTGTATAACCTCAACATGATGTCCCAACTCCTATACTCAAAGGACTCAGCAATGAAGGCAAGTGTGCTAAACACAGCCTCAACTGCCCCGTCTTTATGTGATGCAAACTTCAAAGAATTATGTGTCTGAAACACTACATCCTTCTGTTCTACAACACTACTCAAGGACCTACTATTAATTGTGCAAGGAAGTTCATATCTTACCAACTTGATAGAATTCTTTGAGGAAGTGACAAAGTTGATAGATGAGGGAAGGGCTGTAGATGTCATATACATGGACTTCAGTAACGCGTTTGATAAGGTTCCCCATGGAAGGCTGATGGAGAAAGTGAAGTCGCATGGGGTCCAGGGTGTACTAGCTAGATGGATAGAGAACTGGCGGGCAACAGGAGACAGAGAGTTTTAGTGAAAGGAAGTTTCTCAAAATGGAGAACTGTGACCAGTGGTGTTCCACAGGGATCCATGTTGGGACCACTGTTGTTTGTGAAATACATAAATGATCTGGAGGAAGGTATAGATGATCTGATTAGCAAGTTTGCAGATGACACTAAGATTGGTGGAGTAGCAGATAGTGAAGGGGACTGTCAGAGAATGCAGCAGAATATAGATAGATTGGAGAGTTGGGCGGCGAAATGGCAGATGGAGTTCAATCCAGGCAAATGCGAGGTGATGCATTTTGGAAGATCCAATTCAAGAGCGAACTATACGGTAAATGGAAAAGCCCTGGAGAAAATTGATGCACAGAGAGATCTGGGTGTTCAGGTCCATTGTACCCTGAAGGTGGCAACGCAGGTCGATAGAGTGGTCAATAAGGCATACGGCATGCTTTCATTCATCGTACGGGGTACTGAGTACAGGAGTTGGCAGGTCGTGTTACAGTTGTATAGGACTTTGGTTCGACCACATTTGGAATACTGCGTACAGTTCTGGTCGCCACATTACCAAAAGGATATGGATGCTTTGGAGAGGGTGCAGAGGAGGTTACCAGGATGTTGCCTGGTATGGAGGGCACTAGCTATGAAGACAGGTTGAGTAGATTAGGATTATTTACATTAGAAAGACGGAGGTTGAGGGGGGACCTGATTGAGGTCTACAAAATCATGAGAGGTATAGACAGGGTGGATAGCAAGAAGCTTTTTTGCAGAGTGGGGGACTCAATTACTAGGGGTCACGATTTCAAGGTGAGAGGGGAAAAGTTTAAGGGAGATATGCATGGAAAGTTCTTTACGCAGAGGGTGGTGGGTGCCTGGAACGTGTTGCCAGCGGAGGTGGTAGAGGCAGACACGATAGCATCATTTAAGATATATCTAGACAGATACATGAATGGGCAGGGAGCAGAGGGATACAGATCCTTGGAAAATAGGTGACAGGTTTAGATAGAGGATCTGGATTGGCGCAGGCTTGGAGGGCCGAAAGGCCTGTTCCTGTGCTGTAATTTTCTTTGTTCTTTGTATAAGTGCATACTTGCAGATGTGGTCAGAAATCGAGAAAGATGTGTTGAGTTGGAGAGAGATGGAGAGAAGCATTAGAATGGAGGATTTTACAAATCTTTAAAAGAGCAAAGGCCTCAAATTATATTGCATCATCTCTCATTAGCAAGATGTCCCAAAACATATGGTAGCTAGTGGATTACTTATGGAGTGCTAGCAAATTTTTGCTGGCTAGGCTGATATTTGTTACCCATTCACAATTGACTTGGACTGATTGGCTGTTCAGGCCATTTTAGATGGCATTGAAGCGTTAACCGCATTGATGTCACTTTTGAGTCATGTGTAGGCCAGAACAGATTAGAATGACATAGAGTTGTAGAGTCATATAGCACAGAAACAGGCCCTTCGACCCAACTGATCCATGCTGATCAGGTTTCTACAACTGAACTAGTCCCATTTGCTGCATTTGACCCATATCCCTCTATACCTTTCCTATCCATATACCTGTCCTAAAAGTCTTTTAAATGTTGTAATTGTACCTGCCCCTTCCACTTCCTCTGGCATTTCGTTCCATACACACCCATCCTCTGTGTGGAAAAAGTTGCCCCTCAGGTCCCTTTTAAATCTTTCCCTCTCACCTTAAGCCTATGACCCCTAGTTTTGGACTCCCCTACCCTTGGGAAAAGACCTTAACTATTCACCTTATCTCTGGCAGTCATGATTTTGACACATTTCCTTTCCTGAATGACATTGATGAAGTAGATGGGTTTTATGACAATCAACAATGATTATATGGGTTGTTATTAGGGTAGCTTTTAATTCCAGATACTTAGGAAATTCACATTTCATGGTCTGCCATGATTGGATTTGAACCCATGTCCTCAGAACACGTAAGCCTTGGTTTCAGGATTATTAATCTAGTGTAGTGACCTTACCACTACGCCACCACCAACCCAACACAGGGCAACCCACTAGCCAATTTAAACAAAAAGGATGTGAATGAATAATCAGGTAGTTTGTTCTAGTGATGTTGAATGAAGGAGTATTAATGGAAGTCTAAGGCAGTCCCTTAGAGGGTTTAAACTCGTGAACATCTGGTTTAGAGACAAGAATGCTACCAACTAAGGGGAAAAATGTTCTTCTTGAACACTCAGTGCCACTTAACAGAATTTAATTTACGCTTGGCAAACGAAGCAAAACTTTTTGGATTGCAGAATATTTTTGTAAACTTATTCACAAGTGCAAACATCTTTATATTCTGGCTGTGTAGCCCTCTGTCAGACACACAGAAGGGAAGCCTTGTACAATGCAAAAAAAAGTTGGCACTTCAAGTGTTAATGTTTTAACTGATGATGCCAATTCCGAACTGCCCACCTCCTAACCTGGGTGGGTTGTAAGTATATTGCACAGCTTTAGCTGTGTGAAAATGAGTAGGAGAGGCTGAATAAACATTCCAGCTTAATAAGAAAGACTGTTAATGGGGAGTAAGAGGGTGGGAGTGGTGGTGAGTTAATATCTGCTAGCATGTTGTTAGATCACATTCCTAATGCTGTCTTCTCATGCAAAGGGCTGCAAAGGGCTATAGGGGCAGGCAGAAAAATGAGAGGTGGGGTAATCCAGTTCAAACCGGCCTGGCAGCAAAGGGGCGTTTTCTTGGCAACATTTGCAACTATTGAGCACCACTGGTACTGGCTTTAAAAAGCAACAGCAGCAGCATTTAACAATTGAATTCTGAACAGTGATTCAACGGTTGCATTTGGTTCAGTATTTAGTGCTTGTTTTTCAGGTACTGTGTGGAGGTCACTATGCAAAGGACATATTCACCAGGCATAGGGGATAGGAGAGGGAGGGTGTTCCGACACACTATAAACTTCATATACACCCTTCCTTAATTGCTATGGATTTTAGCCAGTTCTACAATCCTCCCTTGAATGTTTTTCAGCCCTTCCCACAGTGCTCCCTGTAGTGTGTGCGGGTGTAGTTTTACTTAAACTAATTTTAAAAATCTAACCATTTGAAAATAATTAAATCTACCATTTTTTTCTCTCATGAAGTGTGGGTAGATCTCATGAAGCAATTCAAATATCACCAATTGAAATCTTGAAGCTATTTTGGGTAAAGAAACATTTCTGTTTTCATATAAAATAGAATCTGCTTTTTTATCCTTTCTATTGCCGCCGCCCTGTGGTTTCTTTTCTTAAATACTTGGGCCAGCCCTTTCCCTTATCCTCTCGTCATTGGCACAGTGCCCTTGCTGCCGGGAGGACAGGTGAGAGAATTGTAAGCTGCTCTGTGGCATGCTCATGCTCATGCAGTGTGTCCCTCAGTCCTACTCTCACTGTCGCTGCTTGTACATCTCTGTCTCTCTAGCCAGTGATCCCCACAGTAAGGAGGATGTGGTCGTCTGAAAGCATCTATTGTATTGTAAGTCTTTCTGATATATGTACTCAGCATGTCATCTTTTCTCCATAGCCAATTTTTTCAGCAAAAACTAAGTGAGTTTTTATTGTGTATCGACAAGGACAATTGAATCTGTGTAAAACCACGCAAAGTCATGAATTCTAACTGTTCCCTGTTAAAGGCGTTGTTCTCAGAAGGGGCCAGCATGCCGAGGATACAAATGCAATAATCAATTTCAGTATGAACTGAAATGCAACAGACAAAAATCACTGTGAGAAGGGTACACTTACATATCTATGGTCAGTATTTTTCCCTTCAGTGAATATCTGCTTGTTCACCTCAATAGCAACATGGGCTGAATTTCACTGTGTGAGTTTATGGGAGCTAAAAAAGCACCGTGTAAGCGTATAGTACTTTTATTAAGCAAGTTCTCAAAGTATTGTATAATTAGCACTCTAAGGCATCGGCAGTTAAGACTTGGCTGCCAACTGGATGATCCAAAGGATACTTGTTATTCATTGCTATATTTAGAGAGCTAGAATGAAGTTTCTTTTTTGTAGTAAGAGATAGTCTATCTATTCAGTGCTTCTTCATATCTGTCAAGCCAAGATTCAAAATCTAGCCTGAGCCTGAACTGTCATCTTTCTCCAATTTCTTTCCTCATGCTCTCTCCGAACTCTTCTTGCAAACGAGATCTGCCTACTATTCTTTTCACCTTAATCATTAAATTTGCTAATGATGTAACTTCCCTTCCCAACCCCCATTCTACTTCATATTGTAGTTGCTTACCTTACCTCCCTTTAAGCATGACTGTCATTAAAAAAAAAGCCTTAATAAATTCAGTTGTTGACTCTGGCCTTGCAAATCACCAATGTATCTTCAATCATCTTTTCCTTTCTAATGTCCTTCAATGTGTTTTTGTCACCCAAGTCTGTACCTAATTTTCTACAACTCTATCTTCTCCAATCAGTCTACCAGTCCTGCCAGAGTGCTGAATTAAAGTCACAAATACCATACAATGTTTCATCTAAATTCATGGGATGTGGGTGTCGCTGGCTAGGTTGGTACTTATTTCTTATCTATAATTGCCCAAAGAGTCAACTATTTTAAATGGCACATGTAGGCCAAACCAGATAAGGATGGCAGATTTCCTTTTCTAAAGGACATCTGGTTCACTGGTTTTACAACAATCGACAGTGCTTACGTGGTTGCTATTAGGCTGGCTCTTCTTTGTTATTGAATTAAAATTTCACCATCTGGCATGGGTGGGATTCCAACCAGTGTTCCCAAAAAATAGCCTAGTGTTCTGGATTACGAGTGTAGTGATACTGTCAGTACGCTTCCGATCCCCTGAAACTATAGGCCATAGTCACCAGCAGCTCAGAACAAAATGGCTACTGTTAGACGTGATTCTGTGAGTTTAGCAGTATTTGCCGAATAATTCTAAGTGCTTTAATAGTTAAATTAACAATTAAGTTATGATAAATAATCACATTTGTAATGTGGCTCATTTATACTTGCTAGAAATGACAAGCAGTTATTTGCAGGGGCACCCTTTTGGCAAACCAATGGAATGTATTCAAGCCTTGTGCTTTGTTTGAATTACCAAAGAGCTCAGGAGCCGATAGTTCCCCTATGTTTCCTACATGATAAAGCCTCAATCAACCAGTGAATCATTGTATTTTTATCCTGTAGTAAAAATTATTGTGATCATTTAAAATTTGCCATTCTAGCATTATCTAAAAAATATAAAATGAGAAGCTTTGGCAACAGAGATAGTAGGAACTGCAGATGCTGGAGAATCTGAGATAACAAGGTGTAGAGCTGGATGAACACAGCAAGCCAAGCAGCATCAGAGGAGCAGGAAGGCTGACGTTTTGGGCTAGGCTGGTACTTATTTCTTGCAACATGTTCCTTTTTACAGCAATATTCGAGTTCAGTACTACCGAGCGCATTTGTAAACTGAACCAGACTTTGCAACCCCTGCATCTTGTTTAAACCTGAGCTCAGCTTCCAACTCCACATTGTTTCCACTACAAGGATTATAAAATGGGTCTGTTTTTACTCGTATCTCAGTTTATTTGCTGCTGAAACTCCTATCCAAATTTTTGTTCCCTTCCCTATTACATCGCTAACTGAACTGCCCTAGTAAGCCTCACAACTTGTACACTCAGTGAACTTTCTTGCCTATTCTAAACCATCCGAAGTCCTACACACTGATTTCCCCGTGCTTGCTGTCATACATTGGTTTGAAGTCTAAGTATCTCTGTTTTACAGTTTTTACCATTTGTTCAAATTCCTCCGTGCCTTACCTTCACAGTTTTACTTGCTCCGGATCTACATCCTTGCAAGAGCTTGACACTTTCTGTAGCCCAACATTGGCAATCACGCCTTCAGCAGTTTAGGCCACAAGCCCAGGAATTTTCTAACTAAACATTTCGGATTTTTCTTCAGTTGCTCCTTTAGCTTCTCAAAACCTATACCTCTATAACCTTATGATATAGGGAGGCCATTAACGAAGTAACTGAAAACTATTGAATCTGGGATACTACCCTGAGGAACTTCTGCAGAGATGTCCTGGAGCTCAGATGATTAATCTCCAACATCCACCTATCAACCTTCTACCAACCAGCAGAGAGTTTTCCCCCTGATTCCCATTGACTGCAGTTTTGCTAGGATTCCTTGATGCCACACTCAGTCAAGTACAGGCTTGATACCATACATTTGGTTGTTTGTTCTCATTGTTAATATGTCTACTCAGCCGCAACATTGTGGACAGCAAATGCAGTTGAATTTCTGTCCAATATTGCTCCATCTTCCATATTGGAAAAAAGGAACATTGCTACATGTTTCCTATGTCTAAAGCATGTTTTAATAGCTTGTTTATTCCATCGAGGTGTCTTATGCCTGTTTGAGATTCCTGCTGTAGGACAGGTTTTTTTTTCCTTTGGCAGCCCACTAAATAAGATTACTCCTTAGGATCCCTTGCTATCAAAAAACTAAGCTTTTAAAATGTACTTGTCTGAATATGTCACTGAATGGTCTCCATTTCTTGTCGAATCACTGGTTAGCGCACAGGAGTAGATAAGCAGGCTGGCTTTATCCCTGATGTCAAGCACATTGGTGCAGTTATTCATCAGAGTCCTCAGCTGCCAACTCAGACAAAATCACCTAACTAGAGACTGAAGCTGATATCTTCTTTGACTGGTAGGCCTTTGTAGCATAAGTTATGAATTGGTCCACTGTGCCTTTAGCTTATTTTGTGAGCAAACCAAAGTACAATTTTACCAAATGCCTATTTAGTATATAAGCAAAGACTAATGAAGCATTAACTTTTATGCTCTTTATTTTATTTGACAGCCTGTTTGATCAGGACATCTGAATTTTATCAGTGGTATCTAACTGGAATGTCAACTGTCCAATGCCAATATTGGTACATCTCTCCTCAGAAGCTGATATCCAAAACTGCAGAACAGACTCTGGCTATAAAGATAGTAAGTTTAATGTAATTTACACTTTCCCTTTACTGCATATTTTGAGACTGTTGAAATTAAATTCAGTTAGAATCCCTACAGTGTGGAAGCAGACCATTCGGTCCATCAAGTACAACCCTCTGAAGAGCATACCATCCTGTCCCTAAAACCCTGCATATTCCATGGCTAATCCACCTAACCTACGCATCCCTGGACACTATGGGCAATTTAGCATGGCCAATCCACCTAATCTGTACATCTTTCGATTGTGGGTGGAAACAGGAGCACCAAGAGGAAACCCATGCAGACGTGGAGACAATGTATAAACTCCACACTGACAGTTGCCCAGAAGTCGAATAAAACCTGGCTCCCTGGTGCTGTGAGGCAGAAATGCTAACCACTGAGCCACCATGCCGCCCCATGATTTAAGTTGGCATGATTGAAATGTGGGAATGCAACTTGAAACTGTTGCAATGTGTTTATGTGACTGAACTGGACTAACAATAAGGTTCAAATACCACCACAATGTCGGAAACTTAAATTCAGTTAACAAGATAAAACTAAAATCTGAAAACATCAACCAGTAATGAGACTATCAATAAAGTCAATCTAGACCATTAATAGCCCTTAAGAAAGGATATCTGAAATGGCCTAGCAATCCACTTAGCTAATCATCACCATTTCAAAGCCAACTAGTGATAATAATAAGTGCCAGATATCTAAATCTCTTATTGAATATTAATACTGGCTGCAGAAATGCCAGGCGATGACCATCGCCAATAACAAACTAATCACCGGTCTTTGACATTCAATGGTATTACCATCACTGAATTCCCCATTATAAACATTGTGGGGTTACTGTTGACCAGAAACTAAATTGGACTAGCCACTATGTGGACTTCAGTAAGGTATTCGACAAGGTTCCACATGGTAGGCTGGTTAGCAAGGTTAGATCACATGGAATATAGGGATAGCTAGCCATATGGATAGAAAATTGGCTCGAAGGTAGGAGACTAAGGGCGGTGGTGGAGGGTTGCTTTTTTGGACTGGAGGCCTGTGACCAAAGGTGTGTTACAAGAATTGATGCTGGGTCCACAACATTTTGTTATTTGTACAAATGATTTGGATGTGAATATAGGAGATATGTTTAGTAAGTTTACAGATGACACTGAAATTAATGATGTAGTGTACAGAAAAGAAGGTCACCTCAGAATGCAACAGGATCTTGATTAGTTGGGCAAATGGGCTGAGGAATAGCAGATGGAGTTTAATTTAGATAAATGTGAGGTGAACATTTTGGAAAGGCAAATCAGGGCAGGACGTATACCCTTAATGGTAAGGTCCTGGGGATTATTGCTAAACAAAGAGACTTGGAGTGCAGGTTCATAGTCCCTTGAAAGCGAAGTAGCAGAAGAAGGCGTTTGGTATGCTTGCCTTTATTGGTAAGTGCATTGAGTATAGGAGTAGGGACGTCATGTTGCAGCTGTACAGGACACTGGTTAGGCCACTTTTAGAATACTGCATGCAGTTCTGGTCTCCCTCCTACAGGAACGATGTTGTGAAACTTGAAAGGGTTCAGAAAAGACTTACAAGGATATTGCCAGGATTGGAGGGTTTAAGCTATAGACAGAGACTGAATAGCTTCGGACTATTTTCCCTGGAGTGTCGGTTGCTGAGGGATGAGAAAATGTCATGTTTAATTTTCATCTCTTCTCCCTCTCAATGTTTTCCTTGGCATGCAATTAAAAGTAAAATTTAATTTAAATTCATGCTTAATTTAAAACTTTTTTATTCGTTTGTGGAATGTGGGCATCACTGACTGGCTGGCATTTAGTCCCTAGTTGCCCTTGAAATTGGTGGTGAGCTGCCTAATTGAGCCGCTGCAGTCCCCTTGCTGTGGGTTGACCCACAATACCATTAGGGAGGGAATTCCAGGATTTTGACCCAGCGACGGTGAAGAAGTGGCATTATATTTCCAAGTCAAGTTGGTAAGTGGCTTGGAGGGGAACTTGCAGGTGGTGATGTTCTCTGTAAATGTTTCCCTTGTCCTTTTAGATGGAAGTGGTTGTGGGTTTGGAACGTGCTTCTGAGGATCTTTGGGGAATTTCTGCAGTACATCTTGTAGAAAGTACATACTGCTGTTCCTGAGTGTTGGTGGTGGAGGGAGTGAATGCCAGTGGATGTAGTGTCAATCAAGCGGGCTCTTTGTCTTGGATGGTGTCAAGCTTCTTGGGTTATTAGAGCTGAACTCATCCAGGCAAATTGGAAGTATTCCATCACACCCGTGACTTATGCCATGACTCGCCACAATATTCCCAGCCTCTGACCTGCTCTTGTAGCCACTGTGTTTATGTATTGAGTCCAGTTGAGTTTCTGGTCAATTGTAATCCCCAATTGTAATGTTGAAAATGGGGGATTCAGTGATGGTAACATCATTGAATGTCAAGGGCTGGCGGTTAGATTGTCTCTTATTGAGACAATGGCTCAAGAAATTATCACACTTACCAAACACAATTATTAAAATGATCAAAATAAAAACCAAAAGAACTGCGGATGATATAAATCAGGAAAAAAACAAAGTTGCTGGAAAAGCTCAGCAGCTCTGGCAGCATCTGTGAAGGAGAAAACAGAGTTAACGTTTCGGGTCCAATGACCCTTCCTCAGAACATTAGAATGATGACACTGGCACAGTAATAAACAAAATAGCTCAACCTACAGTTAATTGATAAAATTGGCCATCTGTACTTCAGTAACAGATTTGGGACAAGCATTTCTGGTCACTCTTGAGTTTTATTGCTAATATTTGATGTCAGAACCAATTTACTTTGTCAATTGATAATCTACTGTAATTAAAGTATCTGTTGGAAATAGAATTCCATAAGGCACTATAATATTTAATATATATAACAATGCCTACTTGAGCTTCAATTAAAATATGCATGGTAGTTAGTGATGAAAGAAAATGATTTATGACAGGACAGTTTGATCTGTTGGAGTGGGAGGTTCTGGTAACTTGCCTTGGTCCCCACCTGTAATACTTTTGAATTGTTCACTTGATGGCAAAAACAGTGGTACAGTATTTGGAAAGAAAGGATTTGTTTAGATATATATGTTGTCTTTCACAGGGCATCTCAAAGCATTTATCAGAAAATTACTTCTGAATTATAGGCAATGTTGTTATGTGGGCAGTCGTGGGTGCCAGTTTGTACACACAATGTCCCAATGCATCATGAAGCCTGGAACCTGATTTTGGGGGCTTTTTAAGGTTTTCCTCCAGTAGATTTTGCCATGGAATATATTTCACATCCAAGTGGGCAGGTGGATTCTCAGTTGAACTCTTAATCTGAAACAAAACGTAGCAATTACTCATAGTAAAATATTAGCCTAGATGGCACATTTTAATCTCTAGAGTGCAATGAGTACAGGAGTTGGGACGTTATGTCACAGCCGTACAAGACATTTGTAAGGCCACATTTGGAGTATTGCGTACAATTCTGGTCATCCTGCTATAGGAAGGATTTTATTGAACTGGAAAGAGTGCAATAAGATTTAGAAGGATGTTACTGAGACTGAAGGTTTGAGTTATAAGAAGAGGCTGGATTGACTGGGACTTTCCCCAGGGAGTGTAGGAGGCTGAGAAGTGATCTTAGAGGTTTACAAAATCATAAGGGGCATAGATAAGGTGAATAGCATTTGGACAGGCAAATGGATAGGAAAGGTATAGCGGGATATAGGCCAAGGGGAACACTTTGGGTCTCACGATCATACTTCTATTTGTTTCAAAATTGTTATCGAAAAGAATAAGCCGTCCCCAAAAGTTAAAGTTTTCAATTGGAGTAAGGCAATTTTTAACGGTATGAGACAAGAACTTGTATGAAACAAGAACTTTCAAAAGTTGTTTGGAGTAGACTATTCGCAGGTAAAAGGACGTCTGACAAGTGGCAGGCGTTCAAGAGTGTGATGATGAGAGTTCAGAGGCATTTTGTTCCTGTTGGGAGTGAGGGGTAAGGCTGGTAAGATTAAGGAACAATGAATGAATAAAGATATTGAGGTTCTAGTGAAGAATAAAAGAGAATCTTTTTTTAGATATGAACAACTTAGTTCAATTGAATCTCCTAATCAATATAAAGAGTGTAGGGGTATTCTTAAGAGAGAAACCAGGAAGGCTAAAAGGGATATGAGATAGCATTGGCAGGTAGGGTTAAGGATAATCCAAAGAGATTTTACAAATACATTAAGAGCAAGAATGTAACTAGAGAAAGGGTTGGGCCTCTTAAAGATCAAGGAGGTTGTGTTTGTGTTAAACCCCAGGAGATGGCAAAGATACTTAATGAATATTTCATGTCAGTTTTTACTCTGGAGAAGGAAATGGAGTCAAGAGAATGCAGAGAAATAAACTTTGATGTTTTAAAAACAGTTCACATTACAGAAGAGCAAGTTTGGGAGGTTTTAGAGAATATAAAGGTGGATAAGTCTCCACGACCTGATCAAATGTATCCCAGAATATTGTGGGAAGTAAGGGAGGAAATTACAAGATCCCTTGCAAAAATATTTGCAACATCTATAACTGAGTGAGCTGCCTGATGACTGCAGGGTGGCTAATGTTGTACCTTTATTTATGAAAGATTGTAAGGAGAATTCAGGGAACTATAGACCTGTGAGTCTTACTTCATCATGGGTAAAGTGTTGGAGATGATTATAAAAGATAGAAGTTATAGATGTTTAGAGAAGCAAAAATTAATGAGGGATAGTCAGCATGGTTTTGTGCGAGGAAATCGTGTCTCACAAACTTGATTATTTTGACGAAGTTACCAAAAAGATTAATGATGGCAGATCAGTAGACATTGTTTATTTGACAAGGTTCCGCATGGTAGACTAATTAGTAAAGTTGGGTCACATGGGATTCAGGGTGAGCTTGCCAAATGGATACAAAATTGGCTTAATGGCAGGAGACAGAGAGTAATGGTGGAGGGTTGCTTTTCGGACTGGAGGCCTGTGACCAGCGGTGTTCCACAGTATTTGGTTCTGGGTCCTCTTTTGTTTGTCATTTATACAAATTATTTGGATGAGAATATAGAAGGCATGGTTAAGAAGTTTGCGGATGACATCAAAATTGGTGGCATCGTAGACAGTGAAGAAGGTTTTCTAAGATTAGAGGGATCTTGATCAAATGGGTCAATGGGCTGAAAAATGGCAGATCGAGTTCAATCATGATAAATGTGAGGTATTGCATTTTGGTACAAAAGACAAGGGTGGGGCTTATACAATTAATGGCAGGGCCTTGGGTAGTGATGTCGAACAGAGGGACCTAGGAGTGCAGGTACATAATTCTTTAAAGTTTGCGGCACATGTAGACAGTATGGTTAAAAAGGCATTTGGCACACTTGCCTTCATTGCTCAGTGCTTTGAGTTTAGGAGTTGGGATGTTATGTTGCAGCTGTACAGGACATTGGTGAGGCCTGTTCTCCTGTGTCCAGTTCTGGTCACCTAGTTACAGGAAGGATATTATCAAGCTGGAGAGGGGTCAGGAGAGACTTACTGGGATGTTGCCGGGTATGGAAAGTTTGAATTATAAGGAAAGGCTGGGACTTTTTTTTTTACTGGAGTGTAGGAGTTTGAAAGGTGACCTGATAGAAGTTTATAAAATAATGAGAGGTATAGATAGAGCTGACGGTAGTTGTCTTTTCCCTAAAACGGGGAATTTCAAGACTAGGGGACACATTTTTAAGGTGAGAAGAGAGAGATTTAATAAAAGACATAAGAGGCAAATTTTTAACACAGAGGGTGGTTAGCGCGTGGAATGAACTTCCTGATGAAGTGGTGGATGCATGTACAGTTACATTTAAAAGACGTTTGAATGGAAATATGAATGGGGAAAGATTTGGAGGGATATGGGACAGGAGCAGGCAGCTGTGACTAGTATAGGTTGGGATTATGTTTGCCATGGACTGGTTGGACCGTTGGTTCTGTTTCTGTGCTTATGACTCTATGACTCCAAATGGGACTAGTTCAGTGGTGGAAATCTGGTCGACACAGACGATTTGGGCTGAAGGGTCTGTTTCTGTACTGTATGACTCTATGACTAGATTGTGGTTTTAGACTAAAGGGCATCAGTGGGAAAGGCTACGAACAAAAAATAAAAGGAGAAAGTAAAAAGAATAGAACAATAATTATGGGTGACTTTAATCTTCATGTTGATTGGGTTAATGAAATTGGAAAGCGTAGCTATGGCAATGAATTCATAGAGTACATTGGGGATAGTTTCCTAGAGCAATATGTCATGGAGCTAAAGCGGGAGCAGACTGTCTCGGATCTGATAATAGTTAATGAGTCAAGGTCAATAAATGACCTCAGAGTAAAAGATCACCTGGGAAGTGGTGATCATAACATGATAGAATTTAATATTCGGTTCAAGAGTGAGAAATGTAGGTCTGAGTGGATAGATCAGCTGGGATGTGATAAGCAAGCAGCAGTAGACATTCATGACTGTCAGCAAAATTACATTCCAGTCAGGAGAAAAAATTCTAAGAAAGGGATCACCCAACCAAGATAGTAAAAGAGAGTATTAAATTGAAAGAAAAGGCATATCAGGAGGCAAAAATTAATGATGGCGCCAAAGACTGTGATAAATTGGGGAGGCAATGGCCTAGTGGTATTATCGCTGGACTGTTAATCCAGAGACCCAGGTAATGTTCTGGGGACCCGGGTTCGAATCCTGCCACGGCAGACGGTGGAATTTGAATTCAATAAGAAATATCTGGAATTAAGAATCAATTGATGACCATGAATCCAATGTCGATTGTCAGGAAAAACCCATCTGGTTCACTAACGTCCTTTAGAGAAGGAAACTACCATACTTACCTGGTCTGGCCTACATCTGACTCCAGACCCACAGCAATGTGGTTGACTCTGAACTGCTCTCTGGGCATTTAGGGATGGGCAATAAATGCTGCCTAGCCAGCGACGCCCTCTTCCCTTAAATGAATAAAGGAAAAAAATTCAGAATCCAGCAAATGAGAACTAAAATGTTAACAGAGACAGAAAAAATAACTACAAGGGCAAACTAACATGGAATATAAAAACTGACAATAAGAATTTCTTTAAATATATAAAGAGGAAGAGAGAGGTCAAAGTGAACATACACCCCTTAAAAAATGAACCTGGGGAGACAATTTTGGGGAACAAGTTAATGGCAGAGAAGTTAAACAGATATTTTGCATCAGTTTTTGTGGTGGAAGTACTTCAAACATCCCATTAATCCTAAAAGATATGGGGGAGGAATTAAGTACCAGTACCATTACCATCACTAAAGAAGTGTGTTAGATAAACTAAGGGGGGCTAAAGGCAGATAAGTCCCCTGGCCCTAAAGGCTTACATCCTAGAATGCTAGAAGAGGTAGCTACAGAGATTATTGATGCTTGGTTGTAATTTTCCAAAACTCATTGGATTCTTGAGAAGTGCCAGAGGATTAGAAAACTGCCAATGTGACACCCCTGTTCAAAAAAGGAGCAAGACAAAAAGTGGGTAAAGATTAGCCTACCATCTGTTGTTGGAATTAATTGTTAAGGAAGTAATCGAAGAACCTTTGGAAAATCATGATCTAATCAAATAGAGTCACCGTGGCTTCATGAAAGGGAAATAGTGTCTGACTAATTTATTAGAATTCTTTGAGAAGTCTCAACCAGGGTAGATAGAAGGAACCAGTAGATGTGTTGTATTTGGACTTCAGGCAAGCTTTTTACAGGTATCTCACAAAGGTTAAGTCATAAGATAAAGAGACTACTGTATTGGAGGTTGTATATTAGCATGGATAGAGAATTAGCTCTAAATGTTGGTAGGCAAACTGTAGGGGATTGAGGCAGATTGGGAGACTGGAGTTGATGTGGACCATGACCAGCCCCTCAAAGCACTTCATGATTAATGAAGTCCAAGCTGTTGGTCAGTAGTCATTAAGGCACACTGCATGTGTTTTCTTGGGTATGGGAATGATGGTGGTCTTCTTGAAGGTGGTGGGGACTTCAGCCTGTAGGAGGGAGAGGTTGAAGATGTCAGTGAATACCTCCGCCAGCTGGTCTGCACAGGATCTGAGTGTTTGGCCAGGGAGACTGTCCAGGCCCATCGCTTTCCTTGGGAAGACTGATCTGACATCTGAAGCAGTGACAGAGGGAACGGGTGTGTCTGGGGCTGTCGGGGCAGGTGTCACCACGCCGGTGGTATTCTGCTCGAATTGAGCTTAGAAAGCATAAGGCACATCAGGGAGGGAAGTGTCATCGTCCACTATCTTACATTTTGTATCCCATAATGTTGTTTAGGCCTTGCATAGATGTGGGGGGGAGTCTGTTTGGTAGGACTGGGCCTCTAACTTGGTCCGGTACTGCCCCTTGGCCTCCCTGATAGCTTTGCGGACGTCGTATCTGGATTTTCTGTATTGGTCCAGGTCACCTGACTTGAATGCTGCACGTAAAGTCTTCAGTAGGGAGTGGATTTCCTGGTTCATCCAAGGTTTACAATTTACCCCCTTTACCTCAAACACAATTAAGGATGTTCAATAAATGCTGGCCTATCCAGCGATGTCCACTCCCGTAAATTAATAAAAGTAAGTTTCTGCTCTGATATTGCTGTTCTGCTCATATAAAAAATGTTGTATTTTTAGTGTGTGTATAAACTATCTCTTTGGTGTCAGAGAAAGTTTGTATTGATGGAAATTGCAGGCCTCAACTCTCAATGACAAGCAGTTACTTCAAAATTGTATTATTTATAGTTGTTTTCAAGTTTTGACAAATCAAAACCCAAGCGCGTTCTAATTTGGAAAAGTGCTTGAGACAATTGCCAGCAAGGTGCTATGATTCTATGATTCAGAGGAATAGCAATGTGTGTGAACAGGAACCAATTGCAGAAATAAACACCGAAAGAACTAAGCTCAAACTTGAGATTTTTTTCTTCTCTGCGCTTACTTTAAATCTCAGATCTCCTTCATTCCATGACCTTATTGGTCAATGCTCTTCACTTACATGTTGACTTTGCACTTATTCACTTGTGTCTAGGCAGATGAGGCAACATGGTGGAATTCAAGATGTATAGTAAATATCCTCAATGGTGAATGTGAATTGAATACAGGGGATCACCGATTTATGAATGTCTGACTTTTGCATGCTTGTACTTAACGAATGCAATCCCATACATAGTTATAATTTTAAAGACCTGACATAACGAAAATTTCCTGTACTTAAGAACAGCTGCTTTCCATTGTCCTGCATTGTGTTCAGACCTGCGTGCAATTTGACTTGTAAATGTACTCCAGAACAGAACCTGTTTGCAACCCGGGAACTGTCTGTAATTGGGAAAAAGTTGGCGATGGAATCATTGAAAACAATAAAAATAACTGGCTAGAGATGTAAATGGTGCCACAGAGACAGACTTCCTATGATACACTGTAATTTCCCTCCCTTCAGAATTTATGATTGCGTAAAAGGCAAATGTTTTTGCTACATTTGCTAGAACTTAGAATTAACTATTTTAAAATGGACTTCTAACTAAGTTATTAAATTGTGTAAAATTATGATTTTATGAAAAACAGCATTGTCGATCTGCCTGCACCAAATGGACTACAGCAGTTCAAGAAAGGAGCTCATCACCGCCTTGTCAAGGGCAATTAGGAATTGGCAATAAATGCTGACCCAGCCAGTGAAGCCACATCTCCTGAGCAAATAAAAAGAGTAAGTCAATTCCAAATTCTTGTATTTAACATGAGCAATTTCTAAATTACATTGATCAGGGGCTTCATTTCTGATAGTAAAATATGACATCTCTGTTTTAGTTCTTGTGACTCTTGAAACTGTGTGATTTTGCAGGTTCTTTTAGGCAGCCACTTGGGCTCTCAG
>NC_063332.1:28367781-28402173 GCF_021869965.1 Rhincodon typus | reverse complement strand
ACTGTGTGATTTTGCAGGTTCTTTTAGGCAGCCACTTGGGCTCTCAGCCAGGAATTTATTTTTTGAGTGGGGTGTGGTGGGTGTACATTTCTAACCCATCTCCAGGAAACAGAATTACTTTGCAGAATGAATAGCCAAGAAAATCACAAAGTCTGACCTCTTCATTTCACAATAATTGCTACTGTTTGATGATTGTTGTAGTTTAAAGTTAGATAGATTAATGTCAAGGTCAGAATGAATGGCTTTGCATATATTTGTGTGTAAGATCTATTATCTTCTCATCCTTTTTTTTGGAAGTGTGAGCTGCTGAACTGGCACCATTGTCAACATTTGTTCAACCATTATCCGCATGTATATAAATTTCATGCAGGTTTAGAAAACTATAAGCCCCAGAAGGTCAACTTGCCATTGTGTCTGCATATCTGTAAGCAAGAGCTAATGAAATAATGAAGACAGCAGACTTCATATATGGTGATAGAATGTAGTAAAATCAGGTCTTGCAATAAGGGAATAAATATTAAAGCTGAATGAAAACTGTTGCCTTATCTGATTTGTAGATTGCAAAGTTTCATCCTTGAATTTCCCTTTTCCGTCAAATTTCTCTTCTACTCTGTTCCCCTGAAAACACCAACTTAGCATTTGGTTTCGTTCAGTGGACTGCAGTGTCTCTCATTTTCAATTACTTTTCATAAGTCTAGCCAGTGAATATAGAAGGCTGGTCGAGTGGGAAGGATCATAGCAAAACCCAGGAGAATGTACCTTCCCTCAATGCCAGTGCAATCTATAGAGCATCACTAGCTTGCAATTAGGAGCTGGAACCTGGCTAAGATAAAAGAAAATTACTTCATGGAGATGTACCCAGGCCTCAGAAATACGATAGCTAAAAGTCTGTTTTATCCTTCTGCTTAAACCACTTCCCTTGGTGTTCGCTAATCCCAAATTGTGTTTATAGCACCAGGCCTACGCCAATTGTCTCTGTCTGAGTAGGAGGAGGGTTGTAGGAATCTGAGGATGAGAATTGTAGAATCAATGGAATCTGTGTTTTGAAAGTGAGCTATGCTTAGCTCAGATCTTAGTATGATACTGACAACAACCTTCAAAATAGTTTGTTTTTAACAATAGTACCGATAGTCGGATAATGTAGACTGTGATGTGCATATTGCATGTTTTGCCTAGATAGTCTTAGATTCTGCTGATATTAGATATTATTATTACTGAATCCTGTGCTGATATTCTTAAGTAGTGTTATAGATACTGTTCTCTGCAGTTGAAAACTTTGGTCTTGAAGTCTGTGTTGCCTGCACAGTGCCAGGACATCATCTCAGGGCTGGTGAGGAACTTGGAGTAGGAGGGAAGGGTTGCAGTTTTGTCATCTATGTTGGTATCAGTGATATTGATAGGACTATAAAGGAGATTTTACTAGATGAATTTGAATAATTAGTAACTAAATTAGAAAGGAGTACCTCCAAGAAAATAATCTTGTGATCACTACTTGAGCCACGGACAAACCGGCATTGGGTAAATAAAGTCAGTAGGTTAAATGCATGGCGTGAGAGGACTGGGTATCAGTTTGTGGGGCATTGGCACCAGGACAGAAGCAGAGGAGAGCTATTCTGGTGGGATGGGCTTCACGTGAACTGTGCTGGGACCAGTGTCCTGCAAATTGAATAACCAGGGCTGCGGAGAGGACATTAAACTAAATAAAATGGGTGTGGTTCTGGAGAGGGCATATATAGGTTGACAAAGCAAAAGAATTGGCAGCTTTTGCAGAGTAGTTATGTAAGTAATGATACCCAGAGTGGGACAGGATGGGTGAAAGAAAAAGCAGCAAGGAGGGTCAAAGAGGGAAAAAAAAGGGTAGAAGTTGAAATTAATGATTCTCTACTTTAGTGTGTGAAGTATTCAGGACAAAATAAATGTATTAACAGCACAAATAGAGATTTATGTGTAAGATATTATACCATTACAGAGACATGGTTACAAGGAGATTAAAGCTGGAAACTAAATATTCAGCGATATGGACTTTTCAGAAGGACAGGCAAGAAGACAAGGGTGGTGAGGTTATTTTTTTTAATACAAGATGGAATGAGTTTGATAGCAAGAAATAATCTTGAATTAGAAGATCATCACCGATCTGCCTGCTGCAGAGCATTTGTCTATGACTGCATCGTTAAGAGTGACCACTGCGCAGTGCCTGTGGAGATGAAGTCCCACCTTCACATTGATAATACCTTACATTGTATTGTGTAGCACTATCACTGTAGATTTTGAACCAATACATGAGGCACTGTGGGCCATTAGCAGCAGCAGAATCATACTCAATGCAAAAATTGCAATCTCATGGCCCCATATTCCCTACTGTACCATTACCATCAGGCCAGGGGAGCAGCTCTGGCACAATCAAAAGTACAGGAGGGCATGCCAGGAGCAGCACCAGGCATACTTAAAAATTAGGTGTCAGTCTAGTGATTGACAAAAGCTGGACTACCTATGTGCCAAACAGTATAAGCAGTGGGTGATAGAGCTAAGCAATTCCACAAACAACAGATCAGATCCAAGCTCTGCAGTCCCATCATATCCAGTCTTGAATGGTGGTAGACAATCAAACAGCTCATTAGAGGAGGTGGATCTACAAATACCTTTAACCTCAATGATGGGAGACCCTAGCTTATCAGTGCAAAAGATAAGGTTGAAGCTTTCGTAACAATCTTCAGCCGGAAGTGCTGAGTGGATGATCCATCTTGGCCTCTTCCAGAGGTCCCCAGCTTACAAATACCAGTCTTCAGCCAATTTGATTCACTCTTCATGATATCCAAAAATGGTTGGAGGCATTGGATACTGCAAAAAAAAGACAGAGGCCCTGACAACTTTCTGGAAATAATACTCAAAAGACTTGTGCTCCAGAATTTCTCACACACCTCGCCAAGCTGTTGCAGTACAGCAACAATACTGGCAGCTACCCATCAATGTGGAAAATTGCCAAGATATGCCCTGCACACAAAAAACAGGGCAAATCCAGTCCAATCAACAACATCATCAACATAGTTCACTCCATGTAATATCAAGAAATGGTTGGAGGCACTGTATACTTCAAAGGCTATGGGCCCTGACAACCTTTCGGCAATAGTACTGCAGATTTGTGCTCCAAACCCACCACTTCCCAGACAAACTGTTCCCCTACAGCTATAATTCTGACATCTACCTGACAATATAGAAAATTGCCCGGGAATGTCCTGTACGCAAAAAGCAGGATAAATCCAATCTGGCCAATTACCACCCCATCAGTCTACTCTCAATTGTCAGTTAAGTGATGGAAGGTGTAATCAACAGTACTATCAAGCAGCACCTTCTTAGCAATAGAAGGTCACTCCACCACTGACCCTCACTAGCAGCAATATGTACTATCTACAAGATGCACTGCAGAAATTCACCAAGGCACCTTAGACAGCACCTTCTGAAACCACGACTACTATTATTTCATAGGACAAGGACAGCAGATATATAGGAGCAATGCCATCAGCAAGTTCCCTTCCAATTTACTCTCAATCCTGACTTGGAAATATATTGCCATTGCTTCAGTGTCACTGGGTCAAAAGCCTGAAATTCCCTTGCTTACAGAATTGTAGGTTTATCTACAGCACATGAACAGCAGTGCTTCAAGAAGACAGCTTAGCACTATCCTCTCAAGGGCAACGTCCCATGAGTGTATTTTTAAAAAAAGATGTAAAATCCATATGAATTGAGGCAAGTAATAATAAGGCAAAGTAGACATCGATGTGAATAGTCTACCAACCTGTAACAGTAGCTATACTGTGAGGCAAAGAACAAATCAGGAGATAATGACGGCTTGTAAAAGGGGCAGAACACGGATAAATTTAATCTTCATGCCGATTGGGAAAATCAAATTGGCAGTAATGGCCTTGAGGAACAACATGTGTACTTGGTCCAAAAACAACATGTTGTGGATCCAACCAGGGATCAGGCTACTTTGGATCTGGTAATTTATAATTAGGCAGAATTAATAATTAATCTCAGAATGAAATGATCCCGTAGGAATAGTGACCATAACATGATAGAATTTAGCTTTCAGTGTGACAGTGAGGAAATTGGGTCAGCAATAACTTTGCTAAACTTAAAGAAAGGCAATTACAAAGAAATAAGGGCATTATTATGGCCTTCTAGGCATCTGCACAATGCAGGTGGGAGCTTGCAATTGGACTCAAGTGACCAAGTTCGTGAGGATATAAACAAGGCTAGACAACTCACCTCACTCTGGGTAGAAACAAATGACGCCTCCACCACAAAAGTCAGTTTGGAGATCAGAAGTTATCCGCCTGAAAAAGGGTAAAGGAAACAAGCTATTAGGATCTGAGGATAGCTTTGAACTGGTTCTCGGAATAGGAAGGGTCCAGTTAAGGGGCAAAACAAAATATTATGGTGAAATTTTCAGTGTTATTCAAAGTTACAATGGGGTCTTTTTCTAGTTGTTTGGAGTATGATTTGTCAACTGAAATAATGTTTACGTTGATTTTAGTATGTTTGATTCAGTAAAAGTCAAAAACTTGAAATGTTGTCATGTGATCTATCCAGTCAGTCACTAGAACCTCAACTATCTTTAAAGTTTATTGGACTCCATGGAAATTATAACAGCATCTTGTATTATCCATGCATTGGAAAAATATAATGATTTAATTTCGTTCAGCAATTGGAGCTCCTCAATGACAGAACATTTTTATATCTGCCTGCTCTAAATTTTCCACTTTGGTTTAAGAGTCAGTAGCTTCAGTTAATGAATGGTCACAGAAAAGTTGACTGAAAAAGAAAGTTTACTGGTAGTTGTGGATAAAATCACGCTTAAGACCTTTTCATAGGCAAATTTGAAAGCACAGCATTACTCATAATTGCTGTCTGAAATACTGACCTGGGATTTCTCAGCTGACATGTCAAACATTACTGCTTTAAAGTACCGGCAAGAATATGGCAATTATCATAATAAAATCACAGTTTTGGAAAAAAAACAAAAACAGCGATATCTGTAATGATAACACAGTGTGGAGCTGGAGGAACACAGCAGGCCAGGCGGCATCAGAGGAGTAGAAAAGTTGACGTTTTGGGTCGGGACCCTTCTTCAGAAATGATGCTGTCTGGCTTGCTGTGTTCCTCCAGCTCCACGCTGTGTTATCTCTGACTCCAGCATCAGCAGTTCTTACTATCCCCAATATCTGTAATGGTATTGGGTTTCAAATTAATGTTTGAGAATTTAGCTTTGATGCTAAAAATGCTTGCATGTCTCCACAGTTAGCATGTTGATCCTTTATATAGTAAAACATCAGGATATTGAACAGCAGCATTTTTAGACCAAATTGACCTTGAAGCACATAAGAAATATGAGGGCAAATGATCAAAGCTTAGTGTATTAGGTAAGTTTCATGGTATACCTTAAAGTAGGACAGTGAGATAGAAAGGCATTGAGATTTAGGGAGGGGAATCCAGAAATTGGGGCTACAGCAGCTGAAAGTGTACCTGCCAAAGGTGGAGCAATTAAAATTGGGATGTCAGTGATGCCAGGAATGGAGGCGTGTCAGAATCTTGCAGGGCTATGGGCTAGGGGGGGATTACAGCGAGATAGAAAGGTGGCAAGGTCATGAAGCAATTCAGAATTCAAGGATATGAAATTTAAAATCTTGGATGTGCTTAACTGGGAGCCCATCTGGGTCAATGTGCACAGTTCTTAGAGTCATACAGCACACAAACTGGCCCTTCAGCCCACCATGTCAATACAGACCAACAAACACCTATCTGCACTAATCCCATTTACCTGCACTTGGTCCATTGCCTACTACAATATGGCATTTCAAGTGCTCATCCAGATGCTTCTTAAATGCTGTGAGAGTACCTGCCTCCACCACCCTCTCAGGCAACATGTTCCACATTTCTACAATCCTCTTTGAGAATTTTTTTTTTTCTCCGATCTCCTGTAAACCACTTATTTCTCTCCTTAAACTCATGCCCTCTGGTCTTAGACATTCTCGTGTATGGAAAAGATACTCACGTTCTCCTCTGCCTATGCCTCTCATAATTTTGCATGCCTCAATCAGATCAGCCTCCTCTGCTCCGAGGAAAACAAAGCCAGCTTATCCAGTCTCTCCTCCTAACTGAGACTACTCATCATCCCAGGCAAAATCCTGGTGAATATCCTCTGCACCCTATCCAGTGCAATCATATCCTTCTGATTGGTGTTGCAACCAGAACTGCACACAGTATTCTATCTGTGGCCTAACCAATGTTTTATAACATTGTGACAAGACTTTCTTGCTCCCTGGCTAATGAAGGCAAGTACGAGGCAATCATTGCTGACAAGGGAAGTCTGGGTCAGCATAAATGCAAAAGGAAAAGTATACAGTGTGGTTAAGATTAGTGGAAAGCCAGAGGATTGGGAAGCCTTAAAAAACCAGCAGAGGATAATTTAAAAAAAAATTGGATTGGGTTGAGTTGAGAAGAAGAAGATGAAATATGAGAGTAAGCTAACTAGTAATACATTTTCCAAAATTGCAAAAGTGTCTTATGTATGTAAAAGATAAGAAAGAGGCAAGCATAGACATTGGACCACTGGAAAATGAGGCTGAAGAAGTAGTAACGGGGAATGAAGAAATGACAGAGAAAAAAATCAGTGCAGAAATGAGTGATCATAATATGATAGAATTCAATATTCAATTAATGTGTGAGAAAGTTGGGTTGGAAAGAAATGTTTAATTTAAATAAAGGAAATTGCAATGAAATGAGGATAGAGTTAGCTAAAGTGAAGTGGGTACATAGATCAGCAGGAATTACAGCAAGCAGTGGCAGACATTTAAGGAGATAACTCATGACTCTCAGCAAAAATACACCCCAGTTAGGAGGAAAGATTCTGAGAGGGATTAACCAACCATGGCTGACCAAGGAAGGAGAATTCAAAACTGTAAGAAAAGGAGGCAAAAGTCAGTGATGGCCCTGAAAACTGGCATAAATTCAGAATCCATAAAGGTAGTCTAAAATACCTATAAGTAGAAAGTAAATAAACTACAAGGGAAACTAGTGATAAATATGAAAACTGACAGTAAGATCCCTTTAAATATATAAAAAGAAAGAGACAGGTCAAAGTTAACATAGACTCCTTAGGAAGTGAATTTGGGGAGATGGTTGTGGGGAACAGAGAAATGGCAAAGCAGTTAAGCAGATATTTTTCATGAATCTTTATGGTGGAAGATACTTGAAATATCTCATTAATCCTAAAATATGGGGACAGAATTAAGTACCATCACCGTCACTAAAGAAGTGGTATTAAGCATTTGACTTGGTACCTCACCTTAAAAGATTGAGGCCTAAGAGCCCACAATGTTAGAAGTAGTATATTAGCTAAAGGGCAGGAAACAGCGAGTGGATAAGGGTTTATTTTTTGAGGTTGGTAACCTGTGACCAGTGGAATTCTACAGGGATCAGTGCTGGGATGGCAACTGTTTATCATATATATAGTAATGATTTGGAGGAAGGAGGTGAATGTGCTGCAGCCAGATTTGCAGATGACACAAGAACAGGTGGAAAGGCAGTTTGTGAGAGGGATACAAATAACTTATAGAGAGATATTGATGGGTTAAGTAAGCCAGAAGCTTGCAAATGGAGTATAATGTGGGAAAATGTGAACTTGTTCAATTTGTAAGGGAGAACAAAGAACAAAATATTATTTAAATGGAAACAAGCTGCAGAAAGCTGCAACCCAACGGTACGTGAGGGTAATTGAGCATGGAACACAAGAGCTAGCATACAGGGTGCAGCAGGTAATCAGGAAGGCTAATTGAATGTTGGTTCTTATTTCAAGTGAGTTGGAGTATAAGAATATAAGGGCACTGTTCTTGCAACTGCACAAGGCATGGGTGAGACCACATCTGGAGCAGTTTTGGTCCCCTTATTTAAGAAATGATATCATTTCATTGGAAGCAGTTCAGAAAATGTTCACTAGGATGATCTCCGGTTTGGAGGAATTGTCTTATGAGCAAAAGGCTAAAAAGGGTAGGACTCTACTCAGTGGTGTATAGAAGAAGGATAAATGATCTTATTGAAACATGTAGGATTCTTAGGGGCTTGGCAGGGTAAATGCTTAGAGGATGTTCCCCCTCTTGGGACAGTCTAGCCATAGTCTCAGAATAAAGTGGTACAAATTTAAAACCGAAATGAGGAGGAGTTTCTTCTCTGAGGGTTGGTGAGTCTTTAGAATTCCTTGCCACAGAGAGCGGTTGGGGGGTGGGGAGGGGTCAGAGTCCTTGTGTATATTTAAGGCTGAGGTAGATTCTTGATCATTATTAGAATCAAGGGTCAGGGGGAATATGCAGGACGGTGAAGGTGAGGGTATCAGATCAACCATTGAATGATGGAGTAGGCTCAAGGGGCTAAATGGCCTACGACAAATGGAATGAGCAGGTTATCTTATGAGGAAATTTTAGACAGACTTGGTTTGTTTTGATGCGGGGTGATTTGATTGAAGAATATAAAACTTGAATGGTCTTCACAAGATGAATGCAGAAAGGATGTTTCCTGTAGTGAGTGAGTGCAAAACTAGGGGCACTGTCTAAAAGCGAGAGGCTATCTTTTTAGGACAGAGACAAGGAGAAAAGTATTAACTATCAGAAGGTGGTGGTGATGGGTATTGAATATATTTAAAGCAGAGATGGACAAATTTCTTGTTAAGCAGAGGAATCAAAGAATATTGGGACAGATGGAAATGCAGAATTTAAAACACAAACAGATCAGCCATGATCTTGTGAATGTTGGAGCAGGTTCAGGGGCCAAACGGCCTGTTTCCATTCTTATGTTATATGTTTTTATGTATCAAACAGCACATCAGTGTTTCGTAACAGGTTGAGTACTGACCATAACTCACCAGACCATGAATGAAGGACTCCGAACAGTGTCAAAGATGGGGTCAGATTTTGTGATTGGACAATACTTGCTAAACAATCTGATTGTGCTAACAGTTACACTAAGAACCAGTTTAGGTCTTCCAGTTACTTCACAGTGTTTCTTACTTATGCATGCCAGAAGCTACGTATATTCCAATGCAAATGGATGAATATGTCTGGCAATGCATCTTTTCAACCAAACAGAAGCTTAGGGGAACAGCCATTCCCTGATGCGTGCCTATGGCAATGACTTGACCGACCAGAGTCAAATTGTGTATTTATTTTAAACAAAAGTTTGGTATTTAACTGTTTCTTGGTACATTCTCTACTTCAATGTTCATACCAATTAGAGTCCTGTTTACAACTAATCAGCACCATTTTCTCATCCAGAATAAATTGGTCTTCCTTTGAGGTTTGGTAATCCAATTCTGATTTGTTTTCTATAACATGAAGCTAGTTGTCAACTTCTAATTCCTCAAACTCTTTCTGCCATCTACAAGCCATAAGTCACGAATGTGATGGAATACTGTCTTCTTGCCCAGAGGAGTGCCGCTTCAACAACACTCAAGAAGTCTGGTACCATCCTTTGATTTTTCGACTATTCACTACCTCCATTACTGATATACATAGGAAGCTGATTGGACCATCTACTAGATACACTGTAGCAACTGGTTTCTTCAGCTGCACCTTCCAATCTATGACATCCACCACCTGGCAGAACAAAGGCAGCAAGCTCATAGGGTTGTTACCACCTGCAAATTCCGCTTCAAGTCATGCACCATCCAATCTTAGAAATAAATAGCTCTCCACAGCATTGCTAGGTTGAAATCCTGAATTTCCGTCAGTAAAATTGATTTATATATAAATTATATAAAATGAACCTAGCTACAAAACACAGACTGCAGTGATTCAAAACAGTGGATCATTACTACCTTCAGGCACAATTACAGGTGACTAATAAAGGTTGGTCTTGCCAGTGATACCCACATTCTATAATTAAACAGAAACAAGTAAGAATCGAATAAAAGTTAGATGCTGGAGAACTGGAATAAGAACAGAAAGTGCTGAAGAAGTGTAGCATTTTGGCAAGATCTGTGGACAGAGTAAAACAGGTAACACTTCTAAAGATGAATCACATTGGACTTGAAATGGTAACTCTGGACTGAATTTTAACAGAATTCAGATAAGTGTTCATTTTTTGTGGAGTTTCAAAGAGTTTCTCTCTGCAAGGCCCAGCACATTTTCTCATGCTATCCAAACTTGGGTCATTAACTATGTACCACACCCCTGTATAGTCCCACTCATACACTGAGAGCCTCATTCTCCAACTTGCAGTAATTGAGGTCCTCACCATTGCTTCTACATCCTGCGATTCCTGGTGCCAGCACTGTACATAAAAGACTCTTGCACACTTAGTCAAACGCTATCCATCTGGAGCTACTCTCCATGTGGCAGATAAGGGAAAAGTGGTGCCACTGTTTGCGGACAGGAACCTGGAGTTCCTGTTGGATGAGGGTGAAGCAAAGGAGGGCTGTCCTCCTCTTCCATGACTGGCAGAAGAGACTATGACACCAGACCCTGCCAGCTAGGTCTGGCAAAATTTCTTACCAACCTCATTTTGTTAGCTGACTATCCTACCCCTCATGCTCATTTCTGGACCCATCTTACCATGCCCATCTCAAAACAACTTGCTTCCCAGTTATTATCTTGGAAATCACCAGCATCACTTGCATCCGTGCCATCTTTAATGGCATGTTGTGCACAGGATAAGCACAATCAATCTGGACCTCTAAGAACTACTGAATGGAATGAGCAGCAAGGTGACTCAGTGGTTAACACTGGTGCCTCACAGCGCCAGGGACCCAGGTTTAATTCCACCCTCGGGCAACTGTCTGTGTGGAGTTTGCACATTCTCCCCATGTCTGTGTGAGTTTCCTCCGGGTGCTCTGGTGTCCTCCCTCAGTTTAAAGATGTGCAGTCTATGTGGATTGGCTTTGGTATATTGCCCATGGTATCAAGGGATGTGCAGGCTAGATGGATTAGCCATAGGGAATGCAGAGTTATAGGAATAGAGTTGGGGTGTGGGCCTGGGTGGGATGCTCACCAGAGGGTTGGTGTGGACTTGGTGGGCCAAATGGCCTGCTTCCACTTTGTAGGGATTCTATGGTTCTATGAATGCAGTAGACACTCTACTTCCTTTTCCCAGAGCACAAGCAGTGGATGCCATGGCACTAGGCCATGTCAGCCTGTTCTCAAGTTGCAGAAGTATCCTATAAGTTAAAGCTATCTGGAGAATGTGCAGAGCAATAAGAAGAAGGTCAGTTCCTTCTTTACTCCTTCAACAAAGTGAAACCATCATCATCCCAATACCTCACACTCAATCTGTCTCTGACTCTGTACCCACCTTACACAAATGCTCATACTGTACCGCTCTCCATATGCCCACAACATCACCCCTCATTCACTGTCCTCACACCCACCTCCTCCTCCCGCACCCCCCGACAACAGTAACCCTGCATGTCCTCCTTGCCACATCACTCACTCAGGGTCCTCTCCAAATGCATCCGAAGTCACAGCTGTGACTTCTACTTCCATTTCCCTTAATACCTGCCTCTCCATGTCTAAAGCCATAGACTGGTAGTAAAGGCTGCCAGTGACTTACTGTGCCAGGAAATCCTGAATGAAGGCTATCTCCAGTCTTTATGTGTGAATCCAGGCATTGAGTTCTAGCAAATACTTTGATCATTGTGCAAGTTATGGGCTGATTTTGTCGAGGACTATCTGGAAAATACCAAACCCAGTATGTAATTTCCAGCAGGAACTTCAGATAATAATGACACACAGGAACCCAAATAGATTTTCTTTTTCTTTTGCTCCAAGCAATTGATATTAATACAATTACAGCCACCAAGAAAATTGACACTCTGGACACAACTAAGGAAATCAAAATAAACAAATTTCTTTGGTCTAATGATCTTATTTCTAAACTACTAAAAATTGCAAAAGCCTGAATTTCTGAATTTAATTAAGCATTAAAATACCAGGCTAAAGCCAATGTGTTTAAGTTCATTTTGCCAATAAATGTGTTAAATTTTTTCAAAGCGTTTTCATCTAGGAGTCAAAACCAGCTAGGAATGTTGCTTCAGAGTCTTTTTCACCTCATTAGGAGCTACAGCTCCAATATTTTTGGTACTGAAAGTGACAAGTGCATTTTAGATGTGACAAATGCCTCATCAACTGCTACTGCTCAAGTTTTTTTGATGCTTAGATTATCTTTAAATAATATGTAATCATCTAAATGTGTTTAGTTTGTGTTTCAATATAGTTTTCACAAAGAATTATGAACTTTTAAAAGAAGAATATGTCCTTCACCATAAACACTTACAGATTATAATGTGTGAGCAATACCAAAGTACTGGAAATAAAAACAGAAAATGCTGGAAACATTCAGCAGAATACACTGAAAATTCTCAACGTGGAAGTCAGCATGTGTACCTCGTGATTTCAGCTCACTGCTTTCTCCAAAGGGCCTCCAAAATGATACCAGACACCAATCCATATTGCATAGGTACCAGCTACATGCAATTCATGTCCACAAAAATTAAAATCTGACATATGCGAGCCTCTAAAACCCTCATGGTACACTCTGTACTTCAGTGCTACATCTCAGGGTGCAATGGCAACTATCATTGCAATGCTGACAAGGAAGTATTAAAGGAGATGAAGGTAGATAGTCCAACTACCATTTTTGGTGCAGGCGATGGCTGGATGAGAGAGTAGGCAGAACTGAGACATGCAGAATCATTGCTGTCAGGGTGGGGTGGGTGACAGCGAGTGAACTAAAATGCTGCAGGTAATAATGAGTGGTGGTGCATTAGCCTTGGTGAGGTGGGTACAATAGCAGAAAGAGAGTGAGTGTAGGGGATCAGAGAAAAGGTGCTGGCACTTGCACTGACAAAATGGAGGAGGTCATTGACATTCTTCCCACATTGCTGTGCATTCCTCCAGATGATTGAGACTACATTGACAAGCACGCAAAATTTGGACCAGGCTGGCATGATCTGGTATTGTGGTCTCCATTGCCAGTTATTGGGGAAGGGTAAGTCCCACCTCTGCACCACCTCATCCAGCAGGACCTCCAGGTCCCTGCCCGCAATGTGGATCACCAATTTCCCCTTCTGTTCTGTGTCCGGAGCAAATGTCAGGAACTGTGCAGAGCAGTTCTGGTCTGATGGTGCTTGTCCAGATGCACAATGAGCTTTTAAATATGGTGCCAGCACCTGGGATTCTAATCCGTTCTGAAATATCCTGGCAGTGGTGAGATGGTCTGGGTATTGTGAGTAGCAAAATAGGGTTGGAATCGAATCAGAGTGACACCATAGAGTTGAGGCAAGTTATTAATGGGGCATGTTTGGTGTGAGATAACAAGGTGTAGAGCTGGATGAACACAGCAGCATCAGAGGAGCAGGAAGGCTGACGTTTCGGGCCTAGACCCTTCTTCAGAAAAGAAAACAAAGAAACACAGCTAGTAGTTCAACACCACAGTCCACACATGCTTGATCATTTTGGCCACTGAATGGCAACAGCTCCTTCTGTCTCAATTCTTATGCACAGTTCCCAGGTAATTGAGCTGGTTCATTAACATCGCCCACAAGCAGCCCTATTGCTGATTGGTCTCTTCTAAAGCCAGTGCGACACGAGGTAGCTGGCGGTGAGAGTTGGAGCAGGAACAGACTGCAAGGCGACAAGAGCAGGAAGCGCAGGGTGGCAGCAGGGATGAGGTTGGACCCGGAGTGGGGAAGGTGGACCCTTTGTGAGGAATGCGAGACCAAAATGATCAAGCACGTGTGGACTGTGGTGTTGAACTATTAGCTGTGTTTCTTTGTTTTCTTTTCTGAAGAAGGGTCGAGGCCCAAACGTCAGCCTTCCTGCTTCTCTGATGCTGCTTAGACTGCTGTGTTCATCCAGCTCTACACCTTGTTATCTCAGATTCTCCAGCATCTGTAGTTCCTACTATCTCTGAAGCATGTTTGGTGTGATGTGGCATGAAAATTTTTTAGACATCATGGAGAGAAACCCACCATGAAACTCAACTGACACTTGACCAAAAAAAAGATTCAGTCCTTATGCCTGCTTCACAGCATACTTTCCTACCAATCTTTGTGTCGTTGGCAAATTTAGCTACCATGCCTTTGCCTCCCTATCTAGGTTATTAATGTAAATTCTAAAATGTTGAGAGCCCAGTATAGATTTTGGATGAGAAACCATGCAGGACTCCACTATAACATCCTGCCAATCCAAAAATGATTTATTTATGCATTCTTTCTGCCAGGCAGCCAATCTTCTTTTAATGCTGATACACCATGAGCTCCTACTTTGGACATTAACCTTTAATGTAGCGCCTTGTCAAGTACCTTCTGGAAATCCAAGTACCATATATCTATAGGTTCCCCTTTATTCACAGTACATATATATTCAAAAAATCTTATAAATTAGTTAAACGTGATTTTCCTTTCAGGAAATCATGCTGACTGATTTTCTTGAGTGTTTTGAAGTGCGCAACTTTAACCTAACAGATGTATTCTAACACCTTCCCCTTGACAGATATCAAGTTAACTGGCCTATAATTTCTCGTTTACTGTTTTCCTCCCTTCTGGAATAGAGGTGTTATATTCACTGCTTTCCAGTCTGATACAACATTTACAGAATTGAGGTAGTTTTGGAAAGTTGATGTCAATGCATCTACTATGGTAATTAGCTACCTCTTTTAAGACCCTAGGATGAAGCCCAGAGGCTTGTGAACTTGCAGATCTATCAGCTTGCTTTGTACCACTACCCTAATAGTTGTAATTTTACTTAAATTCCTCTCCTGTTTCCGCTCCCTGTTTTACAGCCATTACTGAAACATTTTTGTTTGTGTAGAGAAGGCAGAACAAAAACACACTCAGAATTGCAAATACAGAGTCACTGAGTGGCAACAGCTCCTTCTGTCTCAATTTTTATGCACAGTTCCCAGGTAATTGAGTTGGTTCATTAACATCGCCCACAAGCAGCCCTGTTGCTGATTGGTCTCCTCTAAAGCCAGTGCGAGATGAGGTAGCCGGCGGTGAGAGTTGGAGCAGGAACAGCCTGCAAGGCGACAAGAGCAGGAAGCACAGGGTGGCAGCAGGGATGAGGTTGGACCCGGAGTGGGGGAGGTGGACGCTTTGTGAGGAATGCGAGACCAAAATGATCAAGCACGTGTAGACTGTGGTGTTGAGCTATTAGCTATGTTTCTTTGTTTTTCTACATTTTAGTAAGAAGAACTGTAATATTTAACTTTTTAAACTTTGTTTTCTTTATTTTTCTGCTTTGTACCCAAGATTCTGTACCTAAGTACTCTTGTACCTAAGCTGGAGCAGTAAGTGGCAACTTGTAAACTTTTCACTGTACTCATGCATATATGCGTCAATGAAGCTAATTCAATTTAATTCAATTTGTTCATTTCTTTCTTTGCTCATTCATGGAATGAGGGGATCGTTGGCTAGGCTAGCATTTATTGTCCATCTGTAATTGCCCAGAGGGCAGTTAAGAGTCAACCACATTGTTGTGGGTCTGGAGTCATATGTAGGCCAGACCAGGTGAAGATGGCAGTTTCCTTCCCTGAAGGACATTAGTGAACCAGATGAGTTTTTTTGACAATCGACAATGGATTCATGGTCACCATTAGATTCTTAATTCCAGACTTCATCTGCCTTTTCCTTAACTATTATAACACACACTGTCACATTCGCTTTACTTATTCTTTTGCTTTTTAAGTATCTGAGGAAACTCTTGAACTCTGTTTTTATATTTCTAGCTAGTTTCCTCTCATACTCTCATTTTTTCCTCATAATTTACCTTTTAATCATTCCCTGCCATTCTTTATATCTGGCCAGTCATCTGATCTGTCATTCCTGCCAAAGATGCTATTTCCTTGGTCTCAACAAATCACAAAACATCAAATTCCACTGAATTTTTCACAACCCCTTTAAATTTATTCGTGTAATTGTCTGAGCCTTACTGCTAAACTTCTGTCCTTATATTATTGCCATTACTACACCTAATGTGGAAGAGATACATGAACATGCACAGAAGGTATGCATGGTCTCAGAATAAACGGGTGCCAATTTAAGACTGAGATAAGGAGGAATTTCTTCTCTGAAGGCTGAGAGTCTTTGGAACTCCTTGCTGCCGAGAGCTGTGGGGGCAGACTCCTTGTGCATATTTAAGACTAAGATGGACAGATTCTTGATCATTAGGGGAGGCAAAGGTTAGGGGGAAAATGCAAGAAAGTAGATGGAAGGAATGACAGATCAGCCACGATCCTATTGAGTAGCCCACTTGTTTTTCTCTTCTTATGGACTAGGTGGTAGATGCTCTATCCTTCTTAGTAGAAGTGAAACTGCGCTGTAACAGGAGATGCACATGTTTGTACATACAGAAGAATGAGATAGTTGTTTTGAATAAAATGTTCACCTCTTATTTTGCTGGTGAGATAGCAGTAATTTAGTTAAGAAGGTGGAGACGTTGACAGAACACCAGTTGTTCAGAATAAGTTGAAAATAGTCTTAAATAAGCATTGAAAAAGCAATGATATTGTCAGTTAATCTTTACTTTTGCTATTTCTTCCCATTCAATATTTTCTGCTTTGAATTTTACCATTTCTCTGATCCTTTTGCAATTTTTGAAATCTCTGCCTGCTTCAAATAGCATTGCAGTATTTTTGATTTTCACTGATAGATTAAGGAAATTAATTAATCCACAGTGCATATTGTGAAGGCTGAAATTGTGCTGCTTATTCTTGATAAAGATCCGAAAATCTAGCAATATCCTGCGACTGTGGAAATACCATGCGTTTAATAAAACTGTGAATGCTTTCTAATAACCACAGTAGTTGAGTGTCTCCTCCGATGTTTACAAACTTGGAACCGTTTGAAAACTTTTAGAGACCTAATTGAAAGTCCAGCATATCATTAAATTGCAAAGATTCACTGGGAGGATAAAGTAAACCAAGAGTATTTAGGGTCCTCTAAATGCTCTTGTCTGTGCTATACAATTTTCTGATTCCATTTCAAGCTAAGGAAGTTACAAGGGAGCAAGGTTCAGCAGTGAACTTACCATAATACACAAAATAAGTCATTGAACTTCCATTACTTAGGGAATAGGATCAATTATGAACCCAAAGTTCCAAGATTTTTCTTCATTCTGACAAGACTTCTTCATAATAAAGCAACTTACATCCCCTTTTTGAGCATTACAATAAAAGAAATGGGAAAGGAGTAGGCCATATCGGCATTTCATCTTGCTCCATCATTCAATACAATCATGGCTGCCCTTCTACCTTAGCTTAGTTTTTCTGCCAAATTCACTATGGTCAGAAGTTTCAGATTTAAATTCCAGTATTCTTATCTATTCTGTGTCAGGATGGACCCAAACTGACGTATGTATATTCACTTGAAACAACAGTTGAAAACCACTGGCGCCAAATGTCAAAATCTCTGACTGCCTTGCCAATAGTATAGCAGATGACATTTTTTACATTTTTGTCTAGGCCTGTTGAGGATATCATGCCTCCAGGAAACCCTGCTTTATATTATACAGAAACCAAAGTCTGAAATTGAGCCCTTTTCCACCACGCCTTGTCCCAAATTAAAGACTGATACTTTTATGTCTGATCTCATCTGCAATGGATTACATTAGCAGTACTGTACATGATATTTTAGTAATTTAAAATTTTATCTAAATAGAGCCACACCTCATGGAAAACTGTTACCCAGGAAAAGTGAGTAATAATCATGTCTGATGTTACTGAAGACAAGATGTAATTGTAGAACAAATAGTGTGTTGTGCTGGAGTGGATTACAAATAGTTTATTGAGTTCTAACTTTCTGAATTGCAAAAAATTGACTTTTTAGCTAGGATTTTAAGACCACTTACAAACTGGGAATAAAGCTGAGTGGATCCAAATTTCTATGTTGGTGACTGAGAAGTTGCCTGTTCCATGGTTCCATCCCAACTTCAAGTCTATTTTCCCAGATGCGGGACAAAGGGTTACTTGCACACATAGCAGTCAGCTGAGACTGTTATAGGCCTAGTAATGTCTGTTCAAGAAGCAAAACAGAAATTGCTGGAAAAGCACAGCAGGTCTGGCAGGATCTGCGGAGAGAAATCAGAGTTAACGTTTCGGGTCGAGTGACTCTTCCTCAGAACTCAAGCTGCTGCTGTTTTGGGGAAGGGTTACTTGACCCAAAATGTTAACTGTGATTTTTCTCCACAGATGCTGCCAGACCTGCTGAGCTTTTCCAACAATTTCTGTTTTTGTTTCTGATTTACAGCGTCTGCAGTTCTTTTGGTTTTTATTCTGTTGAAGAAGGCTAACTGGCTCATTTCTGTAGGCTTCCAGGTCCCCAAAGACAATGAGGGATGGTTTGGCTACCTGGAGGTAGCCATTTCACAGTAGTTCATTAACGAGGGGGAGGAAAATGTGGCTAGTGCTTCAAGCAGGCTTCTCTCCACCTTCTCTGTTTGTCATCAGCCATGGGTTGTCCCCTGGAGGACACATCATCCTATTCCCTACATGATGACCTGGCTACAAAAGAAACTTTTTTAATTTGCTGCATTTTGGTAAGGAAAATCAGATCAGGACTTAAACATTTAGTAGTAAGGTCTTGGGGAGTGTTGCTGAACAAAGAGACCTTGGGGTACAGGTTCATAGTTCCTTGAAAGTGGGGTCACAGGTAGACAAGGTAGTGAAGAAAGCATTTTTTAATGAACTTGGACAGTGATGCTTGACAGTGTTATCCTAAATTTCCTTACAAACGTGATCTTTGCTGCTGATAGTAACACTGTATCCAAATATGCAGGTCTTAGGTGCAGCATTGTAAAATGAAAATTCTCTTTCATCCCCCTGCACCTCATGATAATGCTTTAATAGCATGAACCATTTGTTTGGTGGTACCACTGGATCCAGGTTAATGTTGTAAGGCTGTCAAATGGTTCATGCCTTATTAGGTATGCAGGTAAAAGCTTTGTTTGTATATTATAGCCCATTGTCAGTTATGATCTTTTCAGGTGTACAGAACAGACAGGTTTTTGCAATAATTACATCTGCCATTGATGCATTTGAACTGTCCTTTAACACTGTGCTGGTTGGAGCCATATCTGGCACAACGGAAGATGGTTGTAGTTGTTGGAGGTCAGCTACCTTGGCCCCAAGACATCAATGCATGAGTTCTTCAAATTAATATACTAAGTCAAACTATCTTCAGCTGCTTCCTTAATGACCTTCTCTACATCATAAGGTCAGAAGTCAGGATGTTTACTGATGCTCTGCACCATTCACAACACCTCTAATACTAAAGCAGTCTGTGTCCATATGCAGTAAGACCTGGACAAGTTTGATCTAGGGTTGATCTGATAAGTGACAGGTAACATTGGCAATACATGGGTGCCAGGTAATGAGCATGTCCAACAACAGAGAATCTAAACATTGCCTTTTAACTTTCAGCTATCATTGCTGGTACCATTACCACCTCCATAAACATCCTGGGATTGCATTGGTGAGTAACTGAACTGGATCAGCCATATAAATACTGTGGCTACAAGAACAGGTCAGATTCTGCAGCAAGTAACTCACGTCTTGCCTCCCAAATATCCGAACACCATCTCTAAGGCACTGGTTGGGAGTGTATACAGACTATTCCTCGCTTACTTGGATATATACAGTTCCAGCAACACTCAAAAGGCTTGATACATCCAGTCCAGAGCAGCCTTTTAAGTGGCACACCAACTGCCACCTTAAACATTCACTCCCCTTATTACTGACACACAGTTACAGTATCTGTACCAACTGCAAGATGCACAGCAATAACTCACCATCCTCATTCATCTCATTCAACCATTGACAGCACCTTCCAAACCCGCAACCTCTACCAGCTAGAAGGATAAAAGCAGAAATACATGAGAACACCACCACCTGCAAGTTTCTCTGTAGATCCCACACCTTCCTGACTTGGAAGTATATCGCTGTTCCTTTATTGTCACAGGGTAAGATCCTGAACAGCCTTCCTAACAGCACTATGGGTATCCCTTACAGCCCAGCAACTGCATCAATTCAAGAAGGCAGCTCACCACCATCCCCTCATTTCTAGAAACGATCATTTGGAATAGAATTAGTTGTCACATGGAAAAGGTGAGTTGATTTGAGAAACATCAGCATGGATTTCTAAAAGGGAAGTTTTATTTAACTAACTCACTGAAGAGCTAACAGAAAGGGTCAAGGAGAGTAATGCTGTCGATGTGGTATACATTACTTTCCTGAAGGTATTTGATATAGTGGAACACAACAAACCTGTAAGAATTGTTATAGCTTATGGAATAAAAGGGACAGTAGCAATGTGGATACAAAATACGCTGAGTAATAAGAAAGAGAGTAGTGGTCAATGGATATTTTTTGGGGCTGAGGAAGGTTTGGAGTGGAGTACCTCAGGGACTCTTGCTTTTTATTTTATATATATATATAATACATATAAATATTAATGATCTATCAATGACTACCAAAGCAAATCATTTTGCCCAGCTCAAGGAAGGCACTTGAACAAGAGGAGGATAAACAAAGATTTTCAAAGACATTCTGAAGGCTTCCCTCAAGAAATGCAACACAGATGTCTATACACAGAAGATCCTTATTCAGACGAAATCAATTAGGAGGAAGCTCATGTATGAAGGGATACTGATCTTTGAGAACAACTATCAGTAAGAGGACGTATAGTAAAGGAACCCAAGAAAGGAATGTGTGCGATTTCAAAGCCAAGGACCAATTCCACCTTCTGGACGCATCTGCCAGATGTGTGGTTAGAGATGTAGCTCCAGGGTTGAGCTCATCGGCCACAGGGAGAACCTATGACCAGTGAGACAGAATTTCCTAGATGACCTACGTGACACTACATACTCAGTAGTGGTGCTGCTGACAATTAATGTTCTAGATCTTGGTGTGCAGGGATATTAAGGGAAATGGGCCAAAGGCAGGCATATGGATTTAGGCCACAAATCAGCCATGATCTAACTGAATGGCAAAACAGGCTCAAAGGACTGCATGGCCTATTCCTGTTGCTGTGTTCTTACTACTATTTTGCCAGTGTAGATTTGACCAGATTCAAATCTTTGTTTGCTCTGTACGTGGTGGCTGAGAAAAGCATCCCTCCAGCCTCTTATCATTGGCCAACTCTGATCTTGCCAGACAGTATTTCCCTGAATGTCTCCAGATCGGCATTTTATTTTCAGTTCCTGACAGTGATCACCTAGGAACTAGAGCTAGAGGGGTTAGGTATCTGCAGTCTGCACACTGCACACACTGATTTTGTTAATGCTGCAGGCATGGGGGAGGTGATTGTATAGTGGTAATGTCACTGGACTAGTAATCCAGAACTCCAGGTTATTGATCTGGGGACATGGGGTCAAATCCTCACATGGCAGTTGGTGAAATTTGAATTCAATAAAACAAAACAATCTGGAATATAAAGGTAGTAAACTCTGTTGATTGTTGTAAAAAAAAACTTATCTGGTTGAAATATGTCCACTCATATCTACATATGACTTCAGACCGACAGAATCTTAACTGGCCTCTGGGCAATTAGGGAAGGGCAGTAAATGCTGGCCTGGCCAGTGATGTCTGCATCTTGTGAACAAATAGAGATTAGAAGGTCCTTTCCTGGCTGTTTTCAGTTCTTACGAAGGGTCACTGGGCTCGAACTGTTAACTCTGTTTTTCTCTCTCTACAGATGCTGCCAGACCTGCTGAGTGTCTCCAGCACTTTGTTTCTTAGAGTTGCAACCTGGCCTTTTAACTTAACCATTTTAACCCTGGTATCATCCTGCATATCTGTGCTGCATCCATTCTGAGGCCAATATAATTTTTCTGAGAACTGTACTCTAGGTGCGGTCTTACCAGAATTTTATTCAGATGTCCCCGATTTATAAACGTCCAACTTACCAGCAAGTTACTCAAGTACAGAACCCATTCGTAACCTGGGGACTTCCTGTATAATTGTAACCGTCCCCTTGAAGTAAAAACTAAGTTTAAAGCTTATCCTCCAGCAATTTCTGTTTTTGGTTCAGATCGCCAGCACCTGGATTTTTGTGTTTTATTATAATAACTAATATTCCTTTTTAATGATTCTTTTGTACTTATTTACAAATTTTTAGTGATTTTTGGAGATAAACTCTTAAATTTCTCTGCTGTTGCAATTTATCATCATTTTCATTATGCAGACCAGTGAGATAAATAGCCGGCATATTGAAATATATTGGCGGAACATTGCAAAATCAAATCAGATCTAAGGTCTTGAGTTTACTCCTACTGTCCACATTTACAAAACCTATACATGCATTAGAAAAAGGAAGCAGATAAGCAACAAGAATGGTTGCAAATGTGAAGGGAATGATTACAGGGGCAAAACTGGAGAAGCTTAAGCGTACAGAATTGTGAATTGCAATTATAAACTATCAATGGGTAATTGAGAGTAGCATTGATTGCAACATGGGAGAAAATGAGACTCCATTGATGCACCGCACATAAAGCATACAGTTGAAGAGAAGGAATTTGCTTTCCTTAAGAAATATGTTTTAAATGTCTTAAAAATCTAAATTTATGAAGAGAGTATAAAATCTGTCAAGATTGCTGGCCTTAATCACTAGGACCTCCTGGAAAATATTCAAGTGAGTGACATTGGGTGTAGTTAGAATCTAGTTGAGTGAAGATGTGACGTTTGAATGATCTATTGTCATTTGTTATCTAACTTTACACAAATTTGTATGTCAAGCCAATTGTGAGAGAATGGTTCATGGTCATGGAAGCACACCTGCATGAGTCAGTACTTTGAGAAGGGATGGAAATCTGAAGCAGAAGCACATAACCTATAAAATGATTCCCACTGACTGAAGTTTGTCAGGTATTGAGCTGTATTACTTTGTGCTTTATTATGTCAGGGTGTTGCTGAACTTGGAACTTTTTATGCCTGGGGAAAGAAAAGACACAAAATGCAAAGAACAATATGTGGTCTCATCTACCCAACTTTAAATAAAACTAAATGTTGCCACCCTTCTGCCTGAAGATAAATGTCAGGAATTGAAGTAGGTTGGGTGAATAAATAGCAATTTCGAAAAGCTACTTTAGGGTTTCTACTCTCAATGATTTAGAGACAAAGAATAATATGTATTCTTACTTTGAACTGCTTTGTTTCTGGGTAGTATCAGACTTATGTTTTGTAAGGTTCTAAATCAATCTTGAGAAAGATTTGTATCAAAATTAAAAATAAATTGATCAGCAGATAAGACAGGATATCTGTGTGTAGGATATATGAAACATTAGCATCCAGAATACTGTGGCTGAGGATTTGGGCTCCTTATTTTGAGCACCATGAATAGCCTAAGATGTCCAAAGTAGTGTTTAGAATGTACGTGAACACATTCAGTTGAATACTCCCAAGAGGTGTGCATAGCAAGATCATAGTGTCAATCAGCCTACATGAGTAGTTTGAGATGTCCTGCCATTTCCATAGACAGATACATGAATGGGCAGGGAGCAGAGGGATACAGGTCCTTGGAAAATAGGCGACAGGTTTTATATAGAGGATCTGGATTGGCGCAGGCTTGGAGGGCCGAAGGACCTGTTTCTGTGCTGTAATTCTCTTTGTTCTTGTTCTATTTTGGAGCTCAAAACTTCAGTGAATGCCATCTCTTAGCTTCAATACCTGAACATACATTTAACAGGAAGAACCTCCATGAACATTAATTAAGAGATCATCAACAATTTACAGGTTAATGGTGGAATTCTTCTACTATTGCTACAATTCAACAAGTGATTCGTAGAATGAGTACAACACAGAAGGAGGCCATTTAGCATTGTTATGTCATTTCATGGTAAGTTTATTGGTGGAGATTTTTAAGTTTATCATTGACAGAGAGCAACTGCAACAAAATGTAAACCAGTGAGTTTAGTGAGGAGGGGAATTCACTGAGAAAGAGAGGAAAGTGCTCCTTTTTTTTCTAATTTTGTCAGCCTCCGGGAGAGCAGAAGTTGAAAAGCTGGACAAGAGGGTTTAGAGAGCCAGCAGCTGTTCAGTTCTGTGACATCCCCCATACCTTAAGCTACGTTGGGATAAAATTAAAAGGGGATGTCACAAAGAAATAGTGAGTGATTGGTTGGTGAATATTTTGCACATTTATCTTCTAAACCCCATTAATTTTATTGGTAATTGTAATGTTTTGTTTGTATTAGTAGAGATTAAGAGCTGAAATAAATCCTTTTGAGAGTGTAAACTAAAACAAAGAACAACAGATGCTGGAAATCTGAAACATAAACATAAATTGCTAGAGAAACTCAGCAGGTATCTGTGGGGAGAAAACAGAGTTAACCTTTCAAGTCCAGTGATTCTGCTCTAGAACTGATAGTAATTAGGAAAATGTGCTATTCTTTCACCAGCAATGCCATTATACCGATGTTGTTTTAATTCCTTTTTTTAATAGAATTCAAATTTTAACTATTTGCCTTGGTGGGGGTTTGAGCTATGTCCCAATTCCATTAGCCTGGGACTATTGATTACTAGTTCAGTGACATTATCACTACACTACCACCTGCCCTGTTGAAACTGCCTTAACCACACTCTTAGTAGTACATTCCAGATCCTAATCACTTGCTGCTTGAAAAATGTTTCCTTGTGTTTCCATTGGATTGTGCCTTGTCCTTTTCCAGACCCAACCTAAACCTCTGATAGAATGATAACTGTCCCCTAACATTCACATATTAACACTTGATCCACCTTATTTCTAGGAAGAAGATCTAGCAGTGCTTTCTTTCTCATTGGACTAAAAATATGTTGCTGTAGTATGTTTTCCTGAACACGTTCTAAGAACTCTTGCCTTTTTATCCTTTGTACTTCCACTATCCCAGGCTCTATTAATTAATTAATCAGGATACAGTTAGCTTAAGAGACAGTAGGAACTGCAGATGCTGGAGAATCTGAGATAACAAGTTGTAGAGCTGGATGAACACAGCAGACCAAGCAGCATCAGAGGAGCAGGAAGGCTGATGTTTCGGGCCTAGACCCTTCTTCAGAAATGCGGGAGGGGAAGGGGATTCTGAAATAAATAGGGAGAGAGGGGGAGGCGGATAGAAGATGGATAGAGGAGAAGATAGGTGGAGAGGAGACAGACAGGTCAAAGAGGCGGGGATGGAGCCAGTAAAGGTGAGTGTAGATGGTGAGTTAGGGAGGAGATAGGTCAGTCCAGGGAGGACGGACAGGTCAAGGGGGCGGGATGAGGTTAGTAGGTAGGAGATGGGGGTGGGGCTTGAGGTGGGAGGAGGGGACAGGTAGGAGGAAGGACAGGTTAGGGAGGGCAGTCAGGTTTGTGGATTTTGGGAAGGAGATAGAAGTGGGCGGTGTGGGGTTGGGGAACGATGAGGTTGGAGGCTGTGGGTGGGAGGTCACCTGAGGTGATGAGGTTGTGGATGGTTTGGGAGATAATGGTTTGGTGGTCGGGGGTGGGGTCATGATCAAGGGGGCGGTAGGAGGAGGTGTCGGAGAGTTGGCGCCTGGCCTCGGCGATGTCAGTGCACCATACTACAACTACGCCTCCCTTGTCCGTGGGTTTTATGGTGAGGTTGGGATTGGAGCGGAGGCTGCATGTTCTGTGGGGGAGAGGTTGGAGTGGGTGAGAGCGGTGGAGAGGTTGAGGCGATTGACGGCAGTCAGGTTTGTGGATTTTGGGAGACATCTCAGATGTCCTCGTTTTTCAAGGACCGCAACTTCCCCCCCTCAGTGGTCGAGTTCTTTTAAGGAGGAACATGTAAAGGGAAGCCTGTTGATGTACTATTTCTGGATTTCAACACAGTATTTGTCAAGATGCAAAAACGTTCTTGCACAAAATAAGATTTATTTAGTTGGATGCAATGCAGAGTGATCCCAACAATGCAGATTTAATTCCTGTACTGGCTGAGGTTACTAGGAAGGTCTAGCCTTCTCAATCTTGTCCTCACCTTTGGTGTCCTTCAGGTTAAACCATCACTGGTCATCTCTCTCTCTAATGAGAGAACAGCCATATGGTCCTCTGGGACTGTGGCAACTATTCTTTTATAAGATCCTGAATAGTAGTGACAAGTTGGACATGGAAAGAATATTTCCTCTTTTGGGTGTGTCCAGAACGAGGGGACAGTGTTTTATAATGAGGGATTTTTAGAACCTGGATAAGGGGATCATTTTAGTGGATTGCGTGGCTTTGGAACTGTCTGCCTCAGAAAACAGTGGAAATAGTGTCATTGTATACCATCAGGAGTAGCTGGGCATATGGAATTTGGAATGCAAACAGATAAGCCATGATCTTACAAAATGGTGGAGCAACTTGCAGGATCGAAGGGCATGTTATTTCTCTTGATCAGCACGGTAGAGACAGATGATCTAAGTTCAAGAAAGAAGGATGGAGAAGTAGTTTGGGTAGTAAAGATGAGAAATGATAAAAGCATGAAAGCATTTGAGGCAGTGATATGTAGGCTTCCTAAAACTTATCACAGAGAAGAATAGAGCATTAAGGAAGAAATAATGGGAGCTTGTTAGAAAGGTACATGGAATAATAATCACGGAAGATTTTAATGTACATAAAGTCTGGAAAAAATCAAATGGATAAAAATGGCATAGAGAAGGAGTTCATAGAATATTTTGGGGATAATTTCTTAGTCAGCATGTTCTGGAGTGGACCAGAGAACAAGGTATATTAGATCTGGTATTGCTCAATCAGATTAACTAATGACCTCATAGTGAAGGTGCACCATTGGAAGCCAGCTAGAAATTATAAAAACAGTGTGATAAAGGTTCACAATATATTATTATTATTTGAGAGCTTGGATTCAAATGATAAGAATGATGTATAGCTTCAAATTTGATGTGTGTGTGAGATAAAAAGTTGGAAAGCATACAACCTGCAACCTCTTCTGTCAGTCAGAAGATGCAGAAGCTTGACCACACGCACCAACAGGTTCAAGAATACCTTGTTCCCTGCCAGTTATTAGACTCCAAATAATGTTGATCTTGTTAATGTTGGTCTTGCTTCACGTACCTCCTGCGTGTGTAACTTGTATGCCTCACTCTGTCTAAGCACCTTAAGATCTATATGTCATTGCTTGCTATGATCTGCCTGTACTGCTTGCAAACAAAGCTTTTCATTGTACTTAGGTACATGTGACTATTAGACATTTAAATGAGGTCTTTAGAACACTGCCAGTGAATAGTTCAGTGCATGAAAACAAAAGGTAGAACAGAAAGAAAATGCTATTGCTGAGCAACAAGATGCCAGTAACAGAAAGTCAGAACCATCGAGAAGAAGTCAGATAGTATCTGGGGTTTCAGTCAGAGGGAAAAGATCTGTAACATCAGATGTGTTGTTAGCTGAGCAGTCTTCAAAACGTTCAGGACAGAACTGAGAAGAAGTCCTAAGTTTCCTATAAGAAAACCCCCAGAAACAGAACAATGTTGAAGACTTGAGTTTACTGAACACATGTTAAGGAGCAAGTGAGCTGAGGTAGCAGAGGGATTTTTTTGTTCTGCATCAAGGTACATTGGTACCTAAGATGGCGCCTTGTGTGATCACATTATACACATTTCATTGTATTCCTGTACTTCTGTACTTGATTACACATGATAATAAAATCCGAATCTCAGTCATTTGGGAGTTATTGTCCGTAAATCACAAAGTTGCCAATTACATTGAGTAATAACAGAGGGTATATGGAATGTTGGCTTTTATTTCAAATGTATGGTTGAATTGTCTTAGGAGGAGAGGTTGAGTAGATTCGGCTTTACTCATTAGAATTTTGAAGAATGAGAGGCAACCTTAATGAAACACACAAGATTCTTAAGGGACTTGACAGGGTAGAAACGAAAAGGTTGTTTCACCTTGTGGAAGAGTCTAGTACAAGATCATTCATAATCTCAGAATAATGGATTGGACGTTTAAGACAGAAATGAGGAGAAATTTCTTCTCTGACAGTAGTGAATCTGTGGAATCCTTTGCTGTAAAGGACAGTCAAGACTAGATCATTAAGTATATTAAAGGGTGGGATAGATAGATTTTTAATTAATAAGGGAATCAAGGAATATAGGGAAAAGGCAGGAAAGTGGAGTTGAAGATTGTCAGATCAGCCATGATCTCATTGAATGGCAGAGCAGACTCATTAGGCTGAATGGCCTGCTTCTGTTCCTATGACATACGATCTTAACATCACTTAATAAATGAGTAGCAAGAATGAAAATGTAGCCCTTAAAATGTCTTGAGGAACCCTAAAGGTTAGTATTTGTTTTAAAATATCAACAAAGAGTTACTAAAAAAGTCATAGAAAGTGCAAAGGTAAATTATGAAAGAAAACTAGAGCAAAATATAAAAAATGAATAGCCATAGCTACTATAAGTATATAAAAGGGAAGAGAGTAGAACATAGAACAGTACAGCACAGGAAAAGGCCCTTCAGCCCACCATGTCTGTGCTGACCATGATGCTGTTCTAACCTTTCCCATCTGACTGCGCAAGGGCTGTATTCTTCTTTTCCATGCTTTCTCATGAGCCTGTCCAAATATCTCTTAAACTTTGCTAATATTTCCGCGTCTACCACTTGCCGTAGCAGCACATTCCAGGCGCCTATCACCCCCTGGGTAAAACACTTGCCTCACACATCTACCTTAAACTTTTCCTTCTCACCTTAAACCTATGCACTCTAACATTTGATATTTCCACCCTGGGGAAAAGACTCTGACTATCCACCCTATCCATGCCTCTAATAATTTCATGTATTTTTTGCAGATTGTACCTTCCCCCCTCAGCCTTTAATGCTGTAGTGAAAACAATCCATGTTTGCCAACCTCTCCGCACAGCAAATGCACTCCATTACAGGCAATATCTTGGTGAAGTTCTTTTGCACCCTTTCCAAAGCCTATAATAATCTGTTATATGTAAAGGATTCTATACTCCTCTTCCAGTAGTAATCCTAAATGTATGCCCCTTCTACATTAATCACTGCAAATAATTTTCATTTACTCCCTCAAACCTTAACCTATAATCTTTCAGGCCTACTCTTCTTAAATTCAAAGTTAATTAATTCAAATTACTGTTTTATTTTGGTCAACTTTGTTTTTGAATTATCAGTAGACTTTATTAGATTTTTCTTCTATGTATAGCTGCTTGACCGCAAATTGATCTTAGCAAATCCATGTTGCCCTTTTATCTTGGCTCCAATGTTCTTCTAGAATCTGGTGCAGTCCATTGCTGCATTCTTACAAAAGATTACTATACCTCTCTATACTTATTAATTAAATGACAAGAAGTTGTAATCCATATTTCCATGATAACAACCCAGTGCTTAGCCTGCTAAAAACAGGTGCACTTAGAGGTCAATACAGCAGATCCTCACTCAGAGGAAGTTGTACATTTGGAAGTGTCATCTTGCAAATGAGATGTTAAACTGAGATCTTGTCTGACCTGGGTTATCAACTCTGCTTGCATGTATTCCTGGAAGTTTCATCACATGACCTCCTGCCTCCACCTTCTCTGACAGCATATGCATAAGTAAGAAAGAATGTTCGAAGAAGAAAAAAAACATTTCTTTTTAAAATCTAGACCCGAAATGTCAGCTTTCCTGCTCCTCTAATGCTGCTTGGCCTGCTGTGTTCATCCAGCTCTACACCTTGTTATCTCTTTTTAAAATCCCTTTGATTTGCCTTCTCAGTTTCTCAGAATTGGGTCAGATTATTTTGTTTAACTTCTGGAGGTTCCAAGGCAATACTGGAGGGTTAGTATCCTTAAATCTACCCTCGCACATGGACATTAGAATCCCATGCTCCAGTGTGAAGAAGAACCAATCAAAGATCATTGACCCAAATCATCCTGTTGTCTCTGCACAGATGATCTGTGTATTCACAGTGTTTTCTGTTATTATATCAGTTAAAGCTAGGGTTTGGCTCAAATATCTCCAAATTATGAGTCTAACTATATTTTGTGGTAATTACTTTGGAAGCCAAGTTGACCCATTTGAAGCTGAGTCATATAGAGCATTGCTGGTGATCATTTGGCGAAACTAATGATTACTAAATGCACTTATATAGTGAACTAGTGGCGCCAGGTTTCCTAAGTGTACACTTTGTGTAATGGCTACACGCCAATACTTCCTGCAATCAGTGGTCCAAAAGATCAGCTTAAAAACAAGTCTGTGCTGCAGTAGATCTTAGCGAGCCTTAGCAATGTTACATTCAGCTTGTAACTGACAGCATAGGACCGGCACTTGTAAAAACTAAAGTCACTACATGATGCACTTGAAATACAAAAAGATTTTAAATTAAAACTTGATGGTGAACTTAAGCCTCACTAGTTACCTTGCTGCAGTATCTTAGTGCTGTGCACTTTTTATGTCACAAGGTGGTTATTACACAGCTTAACACTTACGCTGCCTGAAATTCAATTCTAATGCCCATGTGCTACCAATATGTGGGGGTCAGAAAAGCACCTCCACCATGAGAAGTCACCCGAGGGCCTAATTATCTTCTCGTGACCAGTACACATTGAAACCTATGAATTGGTCAGGGGACCATAGTCTCAATTGGATAATAGTGCATGATTTGGGGAGAGACAGAAAATGAAAAGAAGATGACATTTCACAATGTGATTTTCTCCTCATATCTAGCTTTATTGTTAATTGGAAGACTGGAGGCCTGTGACCAGCGGTGTGCCACAAGGATTGGTGCTGGGTCCACTGCTTTTTGCAATTTATATAAATGATTTGGATAGTATGCAGTATGCTTCCATGAAATGCAGCTCAATGACTCTATAACTGAAATGGATGGAAATTACTGTAAATCATGGCATGTATTTGATGTGGTGTGTAAGACAATCACTTTTCTGACACCAAAACTCAAACTACAAATGCTTGCAATAGTTTATGATGTCAATGTTTCAACCCTTGTGTAAATAAGCATTGTGTGATTGTCAGGGTAGATATTATAGTATAGAGAAAATAGATCAGCCAACCTGAGCTGTCAATTAAGCAAAGATTTTCCTTCCATCTGATCAGTTTTAGCACCTGGATGTCTGAGCTATCAGCCAAGATGCTCATTGAAGCTTGGGTGGAGGGACAAACGTTGGCATGGGGGTGTAAGGTGCCATGATGGTTGGTAGGAGGCTTTGCTTGATATGGAGGGAATGGGTTAGATCTTTAGAACTTTCCTTTCTAAAGGTTTCCTGATCCTAACCCTATTGCTCATAATACCACTGACGGGCCATGAACTGTGAGTCTTTCAAAAGTTGGTCCATCTCCACAAAAATTGCAGACCACTAGGATGTGCCTTACTCCTCAGTGGAGTTTGCCAGGTTGGACTGCAGGATGTATGCTCACAGCCTAAACTATATCACACTCTTAAATAGCACTGTGAAAATTGGAAAGCCATGATGGTGTTAAGCGGCCCAGAATCCGGTCCAGGCCGCTATTTTTGTCCCTCCGTGGAGTTTCCCTAATTCCATGAAGATCCAGGTCTTCATCACCAGAAATGCAATCTGTGCATGTGCACTTAAGTAGTGCAAATAAACCCCTGGTTCCACCATGACTTCAGAGCAACAGCATGTTGTTTATTTGCTTTAGGGAACAAAAATGTCTAATGTTGTAACAGGGACCAAGATCACTGAGACTACCAAAAAGCCCCAAAAATTGCCAATTTCTAGTGATTCATCATCAGACAGTGCAAAAAGACAAAATTTTATTCACACCAAAACTATGGAAGATATGCCCAGCAGCCAAATTGTGGAATGGAGTGGTTCCAAAACAGCTCTAGTGAAAAGTAAAGGACATCAGAGGATAAGATTCATGGTTTCTAGCCTGCATAACCAATGGAACAAAATGTAAAACCATGCCAAAAATAAATTTCCCTACAGGTGTTTGAGATCATTATTGAGATTAATATATGCCTGCGAAGAAATGTCACCTACATTGCAGTTAAAGCAGGGGTCTAACATGCATAGTTCTGCTTTTGGATGCACGCCTTTTGAAACTGAAAGTACCATATCTGATCGAAGTCAGGTCCCTATGATGATGCTATAATCCAAGTGACTCAGAATGAATTCTTTATTTGAATGTCAAAGACAATGACGTTAATGGCTTTAAAATGTTTTGATTGTAGTTAATGGTATCTTTGTACAATTAACAAATTCAATAAGTTGTGTTACATTAATTTAAAATTAATTACTGCTTTTTTTTTCTTCACATTTCAAGCAGGGTTCAACCACACTGGCAGTTCACAGTTTATATTCTTGATCTGTTTTTGGAAGGATTTTCAAAGGCTTCAAAGATTAACATATACCACGGTTCCAGGTATTCAATATTTATAATGATTATATTTTTAAGTGTATTTATTTATCCTAATAGAGCATTTACCTTAGCATGCAAAACAATTGTTCAGCTACTAGTACCACAAGTAAATGCAAAATGGCAATGAATGAGGCTTTCAGACCCCATTTCATTCTGAGGGTAATATAGTTGTTTTTAACTCCAGTTGCTTTATTTGAGAGATTACATCTGTTGTCATGGCCCTCTTGTGCTTGTTCCCACACATTCTGTTACCAGTAGCAATGAGCGTGGGGGTTGATGAGGCAGAAAGCTAGGTACAGTATAAGGTCATTTACTTATTGATCTTTTAGTGTGAAGGTGGAACGCACTGCATACTCAGGATTTTTTTTTGTTCTTGAAAACTTAATGAATAGCAAATTGAAGATTGTATATTGAGGGGGCGTGTGAAATGAATTTTGTAAGAAAAAGAAATCTGCACAATGATCAACTGGAAAAAATGTCACCAATTACAGTAGAACTGCCATGACAATGTTTTGCAAAAGGAAAAATACTGATAAAGAGACATGACGGGAATTAATCAACATGGAAGTGGAAAAGCCTACTGCACTCGCTGTTGAAAGACTGTGGCTACCAGTTAGTCTAACTGGAAAGCTTACCTACGTTTCTTTACAGGGGTGTTTGGGTTTTTTTTTGTGTGTTCCTTTAATAAATTGCCACAGCTTCAATTGTTTTGAGACTTGTGATACTTAAAGAAGTGGAAGCCATGGATGACATCATTTTAATTTGATGAAACTAAAATATCTGTACCGATGTTTGCTATGACAAGAAAGAAGGAAGATACTTGTATTTATATAACAATTTTCACTTCAAGACCATCCCTTATACTTCCCAGCTTATTAAATTCTTGTGGAGCTTGATCATTCTTCTAGGCGGGAAATGTGGGAGTAGATTTTTGCATAGCAAGGTTCTACATACAGCATCCTCTGTGGTTAACTAAGGAAGTTAAGGATAGTATCAAATTAAGAGATTTTGAACAAGAATTTTGTATTGGTCTTTATTGTAGAAATCACAAAAGCTTGTATAAAATATACTAAAATACCAAGAGGCAAAACGGGGATAGGAACTTAAGAAAATCGCAATCAAAAGAGAAAAAATATTAAGGAAACTAATAGAAGTAAAGGCTGACAAATTGCTAGAGCTGATGGACTGCTTCATAACGTCTTTAAAAGATTGCTTCAGAGATGGTGGATGCATTGATTTAAACTTCCAAAATTCTCTAGGTTCTGAAAAAGTCCTAACAGATTGGAAAACATACAAAGAACACCACTAATTAAGAAAGGAGGAAGACAGAAAGGAGTAAACTATAGGCCAGTTGGTCTAACATCTGTCTTTAAAACTGCTGGAACTCATTATTTATGAAGTAGTAGCTGGGTGTTTATAACAGTATTTTTCCTTTATTCTTTCATTGGCTATGAATTTTGTTGTCAAGGTCAGCATTTATTGCCTACCTATAATTTTTCTTGAAACTGAGTGGCTTACTAGCTATTCCAGAGGGCAGTTAAGAGTCAACCACATTGCAGCAGGTTTGGAGCCACATGTAGGCCAGACTGGGTAAGGATGTAAGTTTTCCTTCCCTAATGACATTAGTGAACATGATGGGTTTTTACAAAAATCAATTATAATTTCATGGTCACCATTTCTGAGACAAACTTTATTGAGGTTGGTTGGCTCACCGAGCTGGTTTGTTGTTCCACAGACGTTTCGTTACCGTGCTTGGTAACATCCTCAGTGCAGCCTCTGATGAAGCGTCAGTGTGTTTTCCCACCTGGTTTTTAAACTCTGGAGTCCGTTGCGATAGATTGCCTCACTTCTGAGTTTCCTTCCTGGTGGAATGTATATGGGGTCGAGTTCAATGTGTTTATTAATAGCCTGCTTCGTGGAGTGCCATGCTTCCAGGAATTCTCGTGCTTGTCTCTGCCTAGCCTGTCCCAGGATCTTGGTGTTGTCCCAGTCGAAGTCGTGGTTCTCCTTGTCCATGTGGATTGAGATGAGTGAGTATTGGTCGTGTC
>NC_063332.1:28350369-28367381 GCF_021869965.1 Rhincodon typus | reverse complement strand
GACACGACCAATACTCACTCATCTCAATCCACATGGACAAGGAGAACTACGACTTCGGCTGGGACAACACCAAGTCCTGGGACAGGCTAGGCAGAGACAAGCACGAGAATTCCTGGAAGCATGGCACTCCACGAAGCAGGCTATTAATAAACACATTGAACTCGAAACCATATACATTCCACTACGGAGGAAACCCGGAAGTGAGGCAATCCATTGCAACGGACCCCAGAGTTTAAAAACCAGGCAGGAAAACACACCGACACTTCATCAGAGGCTGCACTGAGGATGTTACCAAGCACGGTAACGAAACGTCAGCGGAACAACAAACCAGCTTGGCGAGCCAACCAACCTCAACACCCACAACCCGAGCTACAGATCTACTCCAAAACCTTACAAACTTTATATTTCCAGATTTAAGAATTGAATTTAATTCCACCCAACTAATCAAAAATAAATTATTACATTAACATCTGAACCAAAATCCTTTTTAACACATAAATTGAAATTCAGAATTTTGCATCGCTTCAAAAGAATAAATGAAACTTGGTTAAATCTTCGAAGGCCAATCCTGGCTGCCTTTTTCAACTTTTGGCAGCCACCTATGCCAATTTTGAGAGAACATCACAGTTTCCTCCAGATGTACCTTCTTGTTACGTTGGCAAATGTACAAAAGTGTTGAATTCTGAGCTTATGTGTTCTCTCAGAATATTTGAAGTGAAGAGTTTGGCTCATATATGTTTAGGTAATAGAAGAGCAGAATATTCTTTAAGAAATATTAAATGTTGCACAGTGCCCTTTGCTAGTATGGCTGGATATTTTGGCATGCTTGTAAGATATTATGCCCAATTTTACAGCCACGTCTCCAACAGTAACATATTTCCAAATCATAAAACGCTTGGAATATTTTTCCTTCATGAATTTATAATTCTTAGCAACTTTGAAATCAATCTCTGAGAGCTGGTAGTCAGAATTTTAAAAAGTGTAGCTTCTTGATTGTCCCATTTAACTATTATCTCTAAAACTAGATGCTTACATTTCCCATAATTTTTAGTCACCATCCATAGTATCACAAAATGATATAGCAAAAAGGAGGCTATTCAGTTCCACTGCACCTGCATCAACTCTTTGAAAGACTTGTTACATATCTCTGCACTTTCCCTATATTCCAGCAAATTTTCCCCACCAAGTCCATGAGAAGTGCTAATGCATAGTCCTACTAGAGACCAGGCAGTGCTAGTCAAGTAGCTAAAGTTTCAGTGGGTGAGCATTTGGGGATAGTAACCATAACTCTGTAAGTTTCAAAGTCATTTTGGAAAAGCGTAAGGATAGTGCAAAAGTTGTGTTGAAATTGGGAGAAGGCCAATTTCAGTATCATTAGACAAGATCTGGCAAACATATACTGGGAACAGCTATTTGCAGGTAAGAGATAGTAGGAACTGCCGATGCTGGAGTCTGAGATAACAAGGTGTAGAGCTGGATGAACACAGGTCAGGCCAGGCAGCATCAGAGGAGCAGGAAAGCTGACATTTTGGGTCTGCACCCTTCTTCAGAAATGGGGGAGGGGAAGGGGACTCTGAAATAAATAGAGAGAGGGGGAGGTGATGATGGAAGGTGGATAAAGGAGCAGATAGGTGGAGAGAAGACGGACAAGTCAAGGAGGCAGGGATGAAGTCAGTAAGGGGAGTGTAGGTAGAGAGTTGGGATGGGGGTTGGTCATTTGGCAGGGAGGGGCGGGTGGCTGGGAGGGAAGCCAGGTCAAGGAGGTGAGGATGAGAGGGGTTGCTGGTCTTGGGATGAGGTCGGGGTTTGGGGAATTTTGAATCTAGTGAAGTCCACATTGAGACCATTGGGTTGTAGGCTTCCAAGGCAGAATATGAGATGCTGTTCCTGCAGCCTTTGGGTGGCATCGTTGTGGCACTGGAGGAGGCCTAGGATAGACATGTAGTCCAAGGAGTGGGAGGGGGAGTGGAAGTGGTTTGCGACTGGGAGGTGCAGTCGTTTGTCATGAACTGAGTGTAGGTGTTCCACAAAGCGGTCTCCAAGCCTCCGCTTGGTTTCCCTGATGTAGAGGAGGCCACATCGGGAACAGCGGATACAATGTACCATATTAGCAGATGTGCAGGTGAGCATCTGTTTGATGTGGAAGGTTTTCTTGGGGCCTGGAATGGGGGTGAGGGGGGAGGTGTAGGGGCAGGTGTAGCACTTCCTGCAGTTGCAGGGAAAAGTGCCAGAGGTGGTGGGGCTAGTTGGGGTGTGGAGCGGACAAGGGAGTCACTGAGAGAGCGGTCCCTCCGGAAGGCAGATAAGGGTTCTTTACTCAGTGAGTGTTCAGGGTGTGGAATGCATTGCCGGAGAGGGTAGTGGAGTCGGCCTCATTAGGGGCATTTAAGCGGCTATTAGATAGGCATATGGATGGTAGTATAAGGTAGGGGTGGAGATTAGATAGACCTTAGGATTAGGGTAAAATTTCGGCACAACATAGTGGGCCGAAGGGCCTGTATTGTGCTGCACTGTTCAATGTTCTATGGTCTAACGGTGGGGATGGAAAAATGTCCTTGGTAGTGGGGTCAGATTGCAGGTGGCGGAAGTGGCGGAGGATGATGCGTTGAATCCGGAGGTTGGTGGAGTGATACATGAGGATGAGGGGGATTCTGTTTTTGTTGTTATTGTGGGGAGGGGGTGTGAGGGATGAGTTGTGGGAAACGCGAGAGATGCGGTCGAGGATGTTTTCGACCACTGTGGAGGGGAAATTGCGGTCCTTGAAAAATGTGGACATCTGGGATGCCCGGGAGTGAAATGCCTCGTCTCAGGAGCAAATGCGACAGAGGTGAAGGAATTGGGAATAGGGGATGGCATTCTTGCAGGTAAGTCTACATTTGGGAAGTGGGAGTCTTTTAAAAGTAGCTGAGTGAAAGTTCAGGGCCAGTTTGCTCCCCTAAGAGTGAAGCGTAAGGCAATAAGTCCAGTGAAACCTGGATGTGAAGAGTTATCAGTGTTTCTCATCTATATTCACAGAGGCGAAAGACATTGTAGCCACTGATTTTACGTGAGATGATGAAGTTCTAGAGCATGTTAAGATTGATGAGGAATTAGATATTTTAGCGGGCATTAAGGTTCATAAATTCCCAGGGCCTGATGTGATGTATCCCAGGCTGCTATGAGAGGCAAGGGAGGAGATTGCTGGGGTCCTGAAAGAGATTTTTAATACCTCACTGGCCACAGGTGAAGTGCCAGATGACTGGAGGATATCTAATGTAGTTCCTTTGATCAGGAAGGGCAGCAGGGATAGGCCAGGTAGTTATAGACCAGTCAGTCTGAGGTCGATGGTAAGGAAATTATTGGAAAAATTTCTGAGGGACAGGATTAATCAACATTTGGAAAGGCTGGGACTGATCAGGGATAGTCAGCGCAGATTTGGTAGAGGGAGAGCCTACCTGACTAATGTATTTTAAGTTTTTTTGAAAAGGTGACTAAGTATATTTATGAGGGTAGTGCAGCAGATGTGGATATGTGGATTTCAATTTGGCGTTTGACAAGGTCACACATGGAAGGCTGGTCCAAAAGGTAACAGCCCGTGGGATCCAAGACAAGTTGGCTTGCAAAGGGTGAGGATTGTTTTGTGATTGGAAGCCTGTGATCTGGGGTGTACCACAGGGATCGGTGCTGGGACCCATGCTGTTTATTATGTACATTAATGACTTGGGTATGAACGTAGAAGGTACAATTGGTAAGTTAGCAGATGATACGAAAATTTAGGGTATTGTTGGTAATGAGGAGAATAAGCTCAGGTTTGATATTGATCAGAAATTAGGCAAAGCAATGGCAGATGGAATTTAATCCTGATAAGTACAAGGTGATGCATTTTGGGAGGTGTAATAAAGGAAGGATGTACCCAGTAAATGATAAATTTCTTGGGATTACTGAGGAACAAAGGGACCTTGGTGTACAATTTCATCGATCCCTGAAGGTATCAGCATAGGTAGACAGGGTGGTGAAGAAGGTATATGAGATGCTTGCCTTCGTTAGCCAGGGCATAAAATAAAGGAGCTCATACAATTTTTTAAAACATTGGTTAGGCCACAGATGGAATACTGTGTACACTTCTGGTCGCCACATTATATGAAGGATATGATTGCACTGGAGAGGGTGCAGAGGAGATTCACAGGATGTTGCTTGGGGTGAAAAGTCTCAGTTATGAGGAGAGACTGGAACGGCTGGGTTTGTTTTCCTTGGAGGAGAGAGGCTGAGGGGGGATCTGATTGAGGTATACAAAATTATGAGAAGCATAGACAGTGCAGATTGTGAGAACCTTTTCCAAATGGAAGACGTCTCTAAGACCAGAGGCCTTGAGTTTAAGGTGAGGATAAGTGGTTTAGAGGAGATCTGAGAAAAAATATTTTTACCCAGAAGGTGGTACAAATATGGAACATGCTGCCTGAGAGGGTGATTCATGCAGGTACTCTCGCAACATTTGAGAAGCATCTGGATGAGCACTTAAAATGCCAGGGCATAGTGGTAATAGACAGTGAAGGGAAATGGGATTAGTGCATTTCGGCAGTTGTTGGTTGGTATAGACCTGGTGAGTCGAAGGGCCTGTTTCTATGCCGTATGCCTCTATGAGAGAGAATTTATCCAATCCCATTTTGAAAGATGCAATTGAATCTGCTTCTCCTTTCCCCACAAGCAGTGCATTTTAGACCATACATTTATTGTGTAAATCGTCTTCCTTCATACTTCCTCTAGTTCCTGTGCAAATTCCATTAAATCTATATCCTCTCTCCTTCTGCCAAGAGAAAGTTTCACCTATATTAACTGTCAAAATTCTTCAGTACTTTGCAAACCTCAGTCAACTTTTCCTTAACTTTCTCTGGTCCAGACAGAACAGTCTCACCTTCTTTAATGTCTCCATGTCGTTGAAGTGTCAGCCCTAGAATTCCATGGTTCTATAATTCTCTTCAGCAACCTCTATAAGACCTTAATATTCATCCAAAGGTGTAGTGCCAAAACATTCCAGATGGGGCTGTAACTCGTGTTTAATAAAATTCAGCATAATTGCCTTCTTCTGTAGTCATATACAAAGATTTTTACAAGATTTTTAATATTCTTCTGCATTGTCCTGTGACCTTCAAAGTTTGTGTTCATACAAGCAGGCCCCTCTGTTTCTGCACCCCTTTTATCATTATACAGTTTGGTTTATCATGCCAGTTCTCATTCTTCCTACCAAACAGTACTTTTCGTATTCTCTGCATTAGGTTATATATGCGATGTGCCTATCAACTTCAACAATCTGCTGATGTTTTCTTAAAGTTTTGGCTGTGGTAAATTAGGAGCAGTGTCATAGGAACATAGAAAATAGGGGCAGGAATATGCCATTCAGCCCTTGAGCCTGCTCCACCACTCAATAGATCATGGCTGATCATCCTTCTCGTACCTGTTCCTGCTTTCTCCCCATACCCTTGATCTTTTTAGCCCCAAGAGCAATATTTAACTCCTTGAAAACATTCAATGTTTTGGTCTCAACTGCTTTCTGTATCAGAGAATTCCATGGGCTCACTACTCTCTAGATGAAGAAATTTCTTCTCATCTCAGTCCTAAGTGGCCAATTCATTTCCTTAGACTGTGACCCCTGGTTCTGGACTGTCACGTCATTTGGAACTTCCTTCCTGCATTTACTCTGTCTAGTTCTGTTCGAATTTTATAGGGTTCTATGATCTCTCTCCTCATTCTTCTAAACTTCAATGAATATAGTCCTAACCTTTCCAGTCTGTCTTCACACAGCAGTCCTGCCATTGCAGCAATCAATCTTATCATCTTTGAGTCAGAAGGTTGTGGGCTGAAGTTTCATGTCACGACATAAGCTGAAGGTTCAGATCTGACAGTCAAGTACAGTGGGAGGAAGTTCAGCATTGTTGGAGTATGAGCTGTTAAACTGAGATCCAATCTGCTTTCTCAGATGGATCTAAAACAGCCCAAGGTTCTACTTTGAAGAAGAGCAGAGAGGTAATTCCTACAGGCCAATAATTATTACTTAATCAAAGTTACAAAAGCATACTATCCTGTCATTACCATGTTGTTATTTGTAAAAGCCTGCTGATCACAAACTTTCTGCTGCATTTTCTACATTACTTTTGAAATGTAATCATTGTTGAATGTCGTTAACTTTAAAGTGCTTTGGGATATTTTGTGTTCATAAAAGTTGTTATATAAATACATATTTTTCTTTTTTACTATCTTTCTGATTGGCTTTTCTCATTCCAAGTTTTAGGTCAAAGAACACCACAGCACAGGAACGGGCCCTTCGGCACACCAAGACTGCGCCGGCACATAATACCTTTCTAAACTAAAAACCTTTTGCCTCCAAGTTGTCTGTATCTCTGGACTCCCTGCCAATATATAAATCTGACATATACCTCTTAAACATTCCTATTGTATCTGCCTCCTCCACCACCTCTGGCAGCATTCCAGGCACTTACTACCCTCTGTAATAAAAAAAACCTGCCTCTTGCATCTCCTTTAGACTTACCCACTTTTACCTTAAACCTAAGTCCCCTCATAATTGACATTTCTACCCTGGGAAAAGCAGTCCGACTATCCATTCTATCCATGCCTGTCATAATTTTGTAAACTTCTATCAGATCGCCCCTCATCCTTTGACGTTCAAGTAAAAACAAACCATGTTTGTCCAATCTCTCCTCATAACTAATACACACCAAACCAGAGAACATCCTAGTAAACCGTTTCTGTACCCTCTCCAAAGCCTCCACATCCTTCTGGTAATGTGATGACCAGAACGATACACAATATTCCAAATGTGGCCTAAATAAGGTGTATACAGCTGCAACATGTCTTGCTAATTTTATACTCTGTGCCCTGACCGATGGAAGCAAGCATGCCTAAAGCCTCCTTGACCACTTTATCCACTATGTTGCCACTTTCAGAGAACTGTGGACCTGTATGTTGACCCTACTAAGGGATCTGCCATTTACTCTATACTTTCTTCCTGCATAGATCTCCCAAAATACATTACCTCACATTTGTCCATATTAAACTCCATCTGCCATTTTTCCCCCGAAATCTATAGTCTACCAATATCCTGCTGTATCTTCCGGCAATCCTCCTCACTACCCGCAGCTCCCCCAATCTTTGGGTCATCCACAAGCTTTACTAATGAGACCACATACATTCTCCTCCAAATCATTTATATATGTTAAAAACAACAGGGGTCCCAGCAGTGATCCCTGTGGAACACCAATGGTCATAGACCTCCAACCTGAAAAACACCCTTCCGCTGCTGCTCACGGCCTCCTATGACTAAGTTAGCTCTGTATCCAACATACCAGCTCACATGTGACTTCACCGTTTATATCAGCCTGCCGTGAACAACCTTATCAAAGGCCTTGCTGAAGTCCATATAGACGACATCTATTGCTTTGCCCTCATTAATCATCTTTGTCATTTCCTTGAAAAACTTAATCAAAACACGACTTTCCCTGCACAAAGCCATGTTACCTATCACTAATAAATCCATATTTTTCCACATGTGAGAAAATGCCATCCCTAAGAATCTTCTCCAATAATTTTCCTACCACTGACCTAAGGCCCACCGGCCTATAATTTCCTTGTTATCCTTGTTGCCCTTTGTAAACAAAGTAACAAATTTGGCTGTTCTCCAGTCCTCTGGGACCTCTCCTGTAACTAAAATGGATACAAAGATTTTGTATAACACCCCAACAATTTCATCACCTGCCTCCCTCAGTACTCTGGGATAGATCCCATCAAGAATTGGGAACATGTCTACCTTAATGCTTTTCAAACACCTCTTCTTTTTTTATATTGACATGCCCTAGAATATCAACATACCCCTCCCAATACTCACCATCCACCATGAACTCCTGCTTTGTGAATACTCATGCAAAGTATTTGATAAGGACCTCACCCACTTCCTCTGGTTCCATGCATAAATTCACTCCTTTGTCCTTGAGTGGACCTATCCTTTCCCTAGCTACCCTCTTGTTTCTTATATACATTAAAATGCATTGGGATTTTCCTTAATCCTGTTTGCCAAAGATTCATGGCCCCTTTTAGCCCTGTTAATTTCTTGTTCGAGTTCTTTCCTGCTGTCTTTGCATTCTTCGAGGGTTCCATCTGTCTTCAGTTTTCGAAACTTTAAGTATGCCTCCTTTTTGACTGAGCCCTCAATTTCTCTTGTCATCCAATATTCCGAATCTTGCCATCAAAGTAATTGATTCCACTGGGGATTGAACCCAGGACCTTTTGTGCGTAAAGCAGATGTGATAACGTAAAGCAGATATGATAACCACTCCACCATGAAACCATTCATGTCATCTGCAAGTTTGAAATTTTGCAGTTAATACCTGACAAAATCATTACTATCTAAGATAACCCCAGTTTGAATATTGACCCCAGGAACCATTGCTGTATAACTCCCCACAACTGTGACAAAACATTAACCATTCCTCTCTGCTTTCCACCACTATCTAATTTCATATCCATGCTGTCTTTTAATCCCATGTGCTCCAATTTTTCAAACAAATCTATAATTTGATACTCTACCAAGCATGGTTTTCTGATATGAACTAATATTGTGATTGGGAGGCTGCTCCATTTTTTGCAGTACATCTGGCCAATCCTGAGCCTGTTTTCATCCCCAGTCCATAGTCACCATGAATGGTTATTTTCTTGGAAAGAGCAGGTATCCTCAGAACTACAGCTCCTAAAGCTCGTGTCATATTTGGGTCTGTTCATAGAATCATATAGTGCAGAAGAAGTTCTTCAACCTTCAAGTGTGTATCATCAAAGGCTAAACTCGTCCCACTTTCCAGCGCCAGGACCATAGTGTTGAATGTTATGATATTCCAAGTGCTCATCCAAGTACTTTTTAAAGGTGTGAGTTTACCTGCATCAAATACCTTCCCAGGCAGTGCGTTCCAGACTGCCACCAACCTTTGGGTGAAAAGCTTTTTCTTCAAATCCCCCTTAAACCTCCTGACTTTCACCTTAAAACTATGTCTTTTTGTTACTGTCCCTTTGACTAATGATAACAGCTGCTTTCTTGTCATTCTGTCCATGCCCCTCATAATCTTCTGCAAATTATACTAATTGATAGAGCTGTTAATTGTTAATAACTACATAATCGTTGTATCACATAACTATTACTATAGCAGAAGGCAAAATTGGATGGAACTTCGTCTGTTTTCAGGTGGAAATTCCTATGTTCTCATGAGGTATAATCTTGGAGTATGCTATCTGCAACAAAGTGATCCAGGGAGCAGGGAGGTTGTCATGTCATGTATGTGCATGTAAGTGTGTTTCGTTTGGTATCTGATTTTTAAAATATTAATCACTAATGAATTATTTTTGTTCTTATTCAACAGATATAAAGATGGCCAGTACGACTGATGGCCTCATTGGGATTCCATTTCCAGACCATAGCAATGAACTCCTTTGTAGTTTGAATGAACAGAGACGAGATGGTCTTCTCTGTGATCTTATCCTGGTAGTAAAGGATCAGGAATACAAGACCCATAGATCAATCCTTGCAGCATTTAGCAAGTATTTCAAGAATCTGTTCACCACAGACATTCTTGAAGAGCAACATAATGTTTATCAGATTGATTTTGTGACACCTGAGGCACTTTCTGCAATATTGGAGTTTGCCTATACATCAACTCTCACGATTAGCAGCTCAAATGTAAAGGATGTTTTAAGTGCAGCACAGCTGCTGGAGATCCAGTGTCTTATCCAAGTATGTGGTGATATCATGGAATCAAGTGGTAGGGTAAGTGTTGACAGAAGAGGTCCAGAAAAACAATGTATCCAAAATCCTCAAGAAGATCTGCTCGTGGAAAATTTCAGAGAATCCCCCCAACAAGGTCCTGATGAATTCCCTGAACATGGGCTTAAAGAATCTCATGAGAAAGATTGCAATGGATTCCCTGAACAAGGTCACAAAGAGAATCCCCAGCAAGATCTCAAAGAACCTCCCCAACAAGATCTTGAAGAAACTCTTCAAGACCGTATCAATGAATCAGAGGAAAATTTCCAAGAACGTCACCGCTGGAATAAGGAATATAATTTTCAGAACACTTTGACCAACAAGCTTATAGAAAAGCAATGCAGAGAGCTGCCTTGTGAATTCTTAAGCCAATTTACTGTTAATGATCCAGGTGGATGCTTGCGACCTGTACGTGATTTCTCCTTAGAGTCTCTGTTAAAAGAAGGACTATGTCCTAGAGGAGATTTGCTTAATGGAAGAACTTGTGTGTCTCCACTCAGACCAGGATTCTTTCCTCCCCACTGGAACGGCGGGTACAATAGATTTCCCCAGCTTGTGCAACACCAAGATGTGGACCAATTGCCTCTTAACCTAGTGGTGAAGAAGGAAAAGATCAAGGAGGAGGCCAAGGAGGATCTACCTTCAACCACAAGTCTTTGTGACTTTTTTAAAGGTATTATGCTGGAAAATGGCCATAATAACCTTGGAACATTAAAGGACTTTAATTCCTATCTGAATATATTAGGTCCTTCCTATTTGGCAGCAGTCTATCCAACGTGGCCTTTGGAATATGAGAAAAAGATGAGACCCAAGGCATCTCAGCAGTGCCCTATCTGCAATAAAGTAATCCAGGGAGCAGGGAAGTTGCCACGACATATGCGAACACATACAGGGGAGAAACCATATATGTGCAGTATATGTGAAGTCCGTTTCACCAGGTTAGCAGCAGTTAATTTTTGTAATTTTATATTCCTCTGTGTTGGTAAATGGTTATACAGTAATCTTAGTAAATCAGCACTGACTCAGCATCCAGCACCATATTTCATCTTTTGTGGGATTATCATGGTGTTTTATGGAGCTTGTGCACCAAGGTTAAATGTGATTTAGTTGTAGCTTAATTTTCTTAATGATGTGGTTAATGCTCACATATAACATTCCAGGAATGTAATCTGGCATATTCCTTTAATGTTAATACAGACAAACTTATTGCTGATTTGCAATTCAAGTTTTCCCTTCATGCAATCTGCACCTCTGCCTTGACTACCTCACCAAGCAGCTTCCTTGAGATCTGGCAATACTCCTCATCTGTAGATTGGGAAAAGGTGAAGTTGTTCATTTTGGAAAGAAGAGCAGTATTATTTAAATGGAGAAAAACTGCAGAAAGCTGCAACGCAAAGGGACTTGGGGGTACTTGTACATGAAACATAGGCACAGCAAGTAATCTGAAAGGCTAATGGAATTTTGGCCCTTAGTTCAAAGAAGTTGAAGTGTAAAAGTGGGTAAGTCTTGTTGCAATTGTACAAGGTACTGGTGAGACCAAGTCTGGAATACTGTGAGCAGTTTTGGCCCCCTTATTTAGGAAAGGTATTATTTCACTGCGGGCAGTTTGGGGATAGTTAACTAGGATGATTCCCCCATGCAGAGGGATTCTCCTACAAGCAAAGGCTGAGCAGGTTGGGACTCTACTCACTGGAGTTTACAAGAATGAGAGATGATCTCATTGAAATATACAGGATTTTTATGGAGTTACAGGCTAAATGCTGAGGTAAATGGGAGAGTCTAGAACCAGAGTGCGTAGTCTCCGAGTAAAGGGATGCCAATTTAAAACTGAGATAAGGAAGAATTTCGTCCCTCAGAAGGTTGAGAGTCTTATGAACTCCTTGCCACAGAGAGCTGTGGGGGCAGAGTCCTTGTGTATATTTAAGGCTGAGATAGATTTTTGATCAAAAACAAAGTTGCTAGAAAAGCTCAGCAGGCCTGGCAGCATCTGTGAAGGAAAAACCAGTTAACATTATGGGTCCAGTGACCCTTCCTCAGAACTCACTGGACGTGAAACATTAACTCTGTTTTTTCCTTCACAGATGCTGCCAGACCTGCTGAGCTTTTCCAGCAACTTTGATTTTGTTCCTGATTTACAGCATCCGCAGTTCTTTCGGTTTTTATATAGATTTTTGATCAGTTGGGGAATCAAGGATTACATGGAAAGGGCAGGAAAGTGGATGTGAGGAATTTTGGATCAGCCATCATCCTACTGAATGGTGGAGCAGGCTTGACTAGTTTGCCTAACTGATTCTTGGCACTAATGAGTAATCATAAGAGGAAAATTTGGACAGGTTTTGCCTGTATCTATTGAAGTTGAGAAGATTAAGAGGTGATCTTCTTGAAGCACTTTAGATCTTGAAGTGACTTCACAGGTTAATACTGAAAGGATGTTTTCCCTTGAGAGAGACGAGAACTCAAGAACACAGTTTAAAAATAAGGGGACCTCCAACTTATGATGGAGATGAGGAAAATCTTTTCCTCTGAAGGTCGTGAGCCTGTGGAAGTCTGACCCTCAGAGATTAGGTCATTGAATTTTTTTTACGGTAGAGATAGTTAGTTAAAAACCTAGTTAAGGAATCACAGGGTATCAGAGGTCATCAAGACAGTGAAGTTGAGACCACAATTAGATCAGCCATCATTTAATTGAATGGTGGTGAAGGCTTGAGGGACCAAATGGCTGAACAGTGCTCCTGGTTTGTGCGTTTGTATGTGTTATTACCATAATGAAGAGTGTTGTTTTCTTCACATTCAAACTCTGCAGTTGTTAATGGGGAATTTGAAGGATTTTAATTTGTTTCAGCCGGTATTATATGTTTCTTAACAAATATGGATTTCTGTATATCTTTATAAATAACACTAAACAAAAAAAAATGTTCTGAAGAAGGGTCACTGGACCAGAAATGTAAACTCTGTTTTCTCTCCACACATGCTGCCAAACCTGCTGAGTTTTTCCAGAAATTTCTGGTTTTGTTTCTAGATGAAGATTATCTCATTTTTCACTTGGAAACCCTGGAGTCTTCTGGACTCAATATTGAATTCAATAATTCTATGGCCTGAGCACCTTCTCCCATGTCCTTACCCCAACCCCTACACACCAGACCTTGTCATTTACATTTTCTGCTGCCACAACAATCCTATTATCAGCCGCTAATGATCTCCATTAGTAGCTACTCATTCTTCCAGGCTGACCTTTACCCACTTCTTTGTCTGCCCAAGGTAACAAGGTGTAGAGCTGGACGAACACAGCAGGCCAAGCAGCATCATAGGAGCAGGAAGGCTGACGTTTCGGGCCTAGACCCTTCATCAGAAATGGGGGAGGGGAAGGGGGTTCTGAAATAAATAGGGAGAGAGGGGGAGGCAGATAGAAGATGGATAGAGGAGAAGATAGGTGGAGAGGAAACGGACAGGTCAAAGAGGTGGGGATGGACCCAGTAAAGGTGAGTGTAGGTGGGGAGATAGGGAGGAGATAGGTCAGTCCAGGGAGGACGGACAGGTCAAGGGGGCGGGATGAGGTTAGTAGGTAGGAAATGGGGGTGCGGCTTGAGGTGGGAGGAGGGGATAGGTGGGAGGAAGAACAGGTTAGGGAGGCAGCGACGAGCTGGGCTGGTTTTGGGATGCGGTAGGGGGAGGGGAGATTTTGAAGCTTGTGAAATCCACATTGATACCATTGGGCTGCAGGGTTTCCAAGCGGAATATGAGGTGCTGTTCCTGCAATCTTCGGGTGCAATTGTTGTGGCACTGCAGGAGGCCCAGGATGGACATGTCATCTGAGGATTGGGAGGGGGAGTTGAAATGGTTCGCAACTGGGAGGTGCAGTTGTTTATTGCAAACCGAGCGTAGGTGTTCTGCCTTCCCCTCCCCCATTTCTGAAGAAGGGTCTAGGCCCGAAATGTCAGCCTTCCTGCTCCTATGATGCTGCTTGGCCTGCTGTGTTCATCCAGCTCTATACCTTGTTATCTCAGATTTTCCAGCATCTGCAGTTCCTACTATCTCTTTGTCTGCCCAACTGTTTTCCTTTCTCTCTGGGTTCCATCTCCGCATTTTGTTTCCTCCTTCCCTCTCCCTTCTCTAACTATTTTCTTAGCTATAATCAGTTCTGAAGAAGGTTCATTGGACCCAAAACTCGGCTTTCTGTTCAAGATGCTGCCAGACCTGCTGAGTTTTTTCAGCAATTTCTGTTTTTGTTTACAAGTAACACATTTTCTAAATTCAGTTTTGTAAAGTTAAATTTATTGAATTATTTCATATAATTGTTTATGAACATTTGCCTGGGAAGACAATAGGACATCCCTAAGACTTTTTTTTCAAATTACGAGTTACATAATTTTGATTTATTAAAATCAAATCTCAAAAGTTTGGCCATGTGTTCCTTGCATTTAAAATCTACATGGTTAACAATAAATTTTGCTCTATTGCATCCAAGATCTAAGGTATAATTCGTTATTCAAGCGATATAACAAAAGGTCTGTTGTATCAATTGAAGTTGAGCTGAATTTAGAAAATATATATTTTTTAAATTTTCATTTTGCTTTGTTACTACTGAGAGATGCTTCAGTTTACGTTAAATAATTTACTTTTATTATCCATATTGAATTATTATCATTCACTGTTTATGGGTGGGTGACACACATGACTCTACTCAGATTAAAAGGTTTGAGGAAATATAAATAGATGCCATTGTGTGTTACTACACAACAAAATCTCAGTTAAATACATTGAAGCAATTGTGTGGGAGTGCTGGAGAAAGCCTGTTGCATTGACTTGCAGAACTGTTCTTTTATCTGGGTATGCAGTACAGCTGACATATTTCTGCTTTAAATCAAAAATCTCAAGGGTTGCATCCTCAGCCTAATGCACACCATCAATATTATAAACAACCACAGAATAATTAACATATATAACTAAAAAGCTTACTTTTGATTTTATTAAAACACAACAAAAACACAACAGCAACAAAAAATATGTTATTTTTGAAGGAACCTCCTTCAGTGGGGAGTTTATGCAGCAAGGTTTGAATGAGTAATTGATCGATTAGTTTTTCTTTGAACTGCAGCATCGTGCAATACTGTGTTGGGAATTTATTATGACAAACAAAACGTGGCCTAGCCTATCCACAAGTTCAATATTTTCCTGGTGAAAATAACACTTAGAACAAAATTAATACCCATGCTTCTGTATCTGAGTGTTTATCATTAAACTACCAGATCACGTGATGACACATTCTACCTATCAGCCATGTTCAAATGACACATTTTGATCCACAATATAACTGGGATCAAACAATCTAATATTAAAATATCAAACAAATCCTCCCAATTTCTGGTTGCTAAAATCTGCAGGGATTTCATTGTTTATGAACATACAAACAAGGAGAAGGAGTAGAATAATGAGCCCCTCAGGCCTGCTGTGCCATTTAATAAGGTCATGGCTAATCTGATTGTAACTTCAAATCTATATTCTCGCCTAACTATGATAACCTTTTCACCCCCTTGCTAGCGTGAATTTATCTATCTCACCTTAAAAATATTCAAAGACTCTGGTGAAATCTTATTGGGATCTGAGTGATGCAGTGAGCTGTGTGGCAGATTCGGGTGATCAGCCCATCTCAGGAGCAACTTTTATACCATTGTTTCATTTTTAATTTAAACTTATCATTATAAGCCATCTATTATGCTTTTCACAAGCAGCCTAGTAAGATTCCCTCTGTACTGCGACGAGATTCCTGTTAACAGGAATTAATGCTTGTTTAAACACCTTGTTAACAGTACAACTCACCTTATTAACATTCAGCTTCCCTTCTGCACTGCTGATTCTGGGAGAGAAACGAGTCCCACGTTGACACCACACCATCTACAAGAACTTCCAGGACTCTGTCCACAGAGCACCGGTTTTCTCCTGTCTGTTGTGTCCAGGGCTAATGTCCAGAACTGTGCAGAGCAGCTGTGGACTGACCGCACTTGTCTGGGTGCACAAGGTGTTTTTAAAGGTGGCATAGGTACAAGGGTTGCTGGTGAATTCTGCCATTTCTGCCAAGTGGCGAATTATTCTGGGAATAGTGCATGTTAAGAGGGTAGTAGTTGGACAGTAGAGATGCCATAGGGACTTGAGATGTAATTAAAGAGGCAAGTTTGATAAAACGAGCGGGAGAACTCGCTGGGCCTTGTGGTGACGCACCGTCTGAAAACTCAACCTAAGTTGGACTTAACCAAAAAATGTAAGGAACAGAAAAAACTACTTCCACTGTCTTTTCAGAAAGTGATTTCAAAAGACTCAGCCCTTTGTGAGAAAAAATTGCCTCGTTTCTATTTGAAATGGGTAACACCCAAGTTTTAAACAGTGACGCCTTGTTCTAGATTCTCCTAAAAGAGGAAATACCCTCTCCATATCTACCCACGCAAGACCTTACATGTTTCAGCCAAGTCACCTCTTACTCTTCTGAACTGCAGTGGATACAAGTGTAGCCTGTTGGACTTTTCCTCAAAAGACATCTGACCATTCCAGGTAATAGTCTGACGAACCTTGTCTGAACTGCCTCCAACCCATTTGTATTCTTGCTACCATACGCTGTACTCCAGATGTCGTTTCATAGTGCCCTGTATATCTGAAGCATAACCTGTCTACTTTTGTATTCAAATCACCTCTCAATAAATGAAAACATTCTATTAGCTTTGCTAAATATTGGTGTACCTCCACATTTGCCTTGTGCGATTCCTGCACCTGGACATGCAAATCCCTCATGCGGCGCTCTGCAGTCTCTCACAGTATAGATATAATGCTTCTTTTTATTCTTTCTGCCAAAATGGACAATTTCACAATTTCCCTTTTTGTGCTCAATTTGTCAGATCTTTGCCCACTCACTCAATCTAACTTCATCTTTTTGTAGCTTCCTTATCTCCTCTTCACAATATATTTTTCTACCTTTGTGTCATCAGCAACTTTTGCAACCAAATCTTCATCCCTTCATTGAAATCATTTATTTAAATTGTAAGCAGTTGAAGTCCCATCACTGACCTTGTGGCACACCACTTGTTACATCCTGCCAACATGACAAAGATAGTAGGAACTGCCGATGCTGGAGAATCTGAGATAACAAGGTGTAGAGCTGGATGAACACAGCAGGCCAAGCAGCATCAGAGGAGCAGAAAAGCTGATGTTTCGGGTCGAGACCCTTCTT
>NC_063332.1:28331984-28349969 GCF_021869965.1 Rhincodon typus | reverse complement strand
GACTCAAAACATCAGCTTTCCTGCTCCTCTGATGCTGCTTGGCCTGCTGTGTTCATCCAGCTCTACAACATGACAAAGACCTATTTTTGCTAACATTCTGCCTCCTATTAGCAAGAAAACCTTCTACCTATGCTATCCTATCCCCGACACCATGAACTTTTATTTTCTGCAAAGTTTTTGATGTGGCACTTTGTCAAAAACCTTTTGGAAATCTAAAAATAGTACATCTATCAGGTCCCCTTCATCCAGAGCACATTTTATTTCCTCAAATAACCCCAATAAGGAATAGATTTTTTTCTTTCACAAAACTATGTTGACTCTGCCTGATTACCTTGAACTTATCGAAGTACCCTGCTATAACTTCTTTAATAATAACTTCTTATATTCTCCTTGCAACAGATGTCAAGTACAGTACAAGAAGCTGGCACATAGTTTCTTACTTTCTGTCTCTCTTTTTTGAGTAAAAAGATTTTAATTCACAGACTTTCAATCTAATGGGACCATCCCCAAATCTAGGGAGTTTTGGAAAATTGAAGCCAATCCATCAACTGTCTCACTGGCCATAACTTTTAAGGCCCAAGGATGAAGACCCAAGCATTTGTTAGCCTGCAGTTCCAAAAGTTTACTCAATATCACTTCTCTGGTGTTTGTAATTTTCCTGAGTTCCTTCCTGCTTTCTGATTCCTGATTTATAGCTGCCTTTTTGATGTTATTTGTGTATTCTGTAATGAAGACTAATGCAAAATACCTGCTCAATTCATCTGCCATCTTTATTTTCCATGATCAATTCTCCACTCAGTTTCTTTAGGGTCAATGGATCTGGCAGCATCTGTGAAGGAAAAAAGAGTTAACATTTCGGGTCCGGTGACCCTTCCTCAGAGCAGCATAGCCTGTTGTCAGATTGGCATCACAACATGCTGTTCTATGAAACTATCCTGAAAACATTCTATGAACTCGTCATCTTGGCTACCTTTGCCTATCTGACTTTTCCAATCTAAATGTAGAGTAAAATCTCCCATAATTATGTCCATGCCTTTCTGACAAGCTCCCTTTCTTTTATAAAAACCAAAAGAACTGCGGATGCTGTAAATCAGGAACAAAAACAAAGTTGCTGGAAAAGCGCAGCTGGTCTGGCAGCATCTGTGAAGGAAACAACAGAGTTAACATTTCGGGTCCGGTAACCTTTCCTCAGAACTGATAGTGGCCACAGTCTGTTCACCATTTCCCACGTTAATACCTTTTGATTTTGCCTGGTCCCTGTCTCAGATTTACCACATAGATAGTCTGCCTAGGCCGGTTAGAATTTTATACATTTCAGTCAGATCCTCCCTCATTCTTGTGAATACAGCCCAGTTGAATAAATCTCTCCTCGCATGACAGTACTGCCACTCATGGAATCGGCCTACTGAACCTTTGCTGCATTTCCTCTATGGCAAATATATTCTCTCTTAGGTTGGGAGCTCAGAATTGCACACAATACTCCAGGAGCAGTATTGCCCAGGGCCTGTGTAACTGCAGTGAGACATAAGAACATAAGAATATAAGAACATAAGAACTAGGAGCAGGAGTAGGCCATCTGGCCCCTCGAGCCTGCCCCACCATTTAATAAGATCATGGCTGATCTTTTTGAGACTCAGCTCCACTTACCCACCCACTCACCATAACCCTTAATTCCTTTACTGTTCAAAAATTTATCTAGCCTTGCCTTAAAAACATTCAGCGAGGTAGCTTCAACCGCTTCACTGGGCAGGGAATTCCACAGATTCACAACCCTTTGGGTGAAGAAGTTCCTCCTGCACCTCAGTTCTACATCTGCTTCCCTTTATTTTGAGGCGATGCCCTCTAGTCCTAGTTTCACCTGCTAGCAGAAACAACCTCCCTGCCTCCACCTTATCTATTCCCTTCATAATCTTATATGTTTCTATAAGATCTCCCCTCATTCTTCTGAATTCCAATGAGTAAAATCCCAGTCTACTCAGTCTGTCCTCATAATCCAACCCTCTCAACTCTGGAATCACCGAGTGAATCTCCTCTGCACCCCCTCCAGTGCTAGTATATCTCTTCTCAAGTAAGGAAACCAAAACTGCACACAGTACTCCAGGTGTGGCCTCACCAGGACCCTATACAGCTGCAGCATAGCGTCCCTGTTTTTAAACTCCATCCCTCTAGCAATGGCAGACAAAATTCCATTTGCCTTTTTAATCACCTGCTGCACCTGCAATCCTACTTTTAGCGATTCATGCACAAGGACACCCAAGTCCCTCTGCACAGCAGCGTGCTGCAATTTTTTATCATTTAAAACATAGTCCATTTTTCTGTTATTCTTACCAAAATGGATGACCTCACACTTATCAACATTGTACTCCATCTGCCAGACCTTTGCCCACTCACTTAGACTATCTATATCCCTCTGCATACTTTCAGTGTCTTCTGCACGCTTTTCTCTACCACTCACCTTAGTGTCATCTGCAAATTTTGACACACCACACTTAGTTCCCAACTCCAAATCATCAATGTAAATTGTAAACAATTGCGGTCCCACCACTGATCCCCGAGGCACACCACTAACCACTGACCGCCAACCAGAAAAACACCCATTTACCCCTACACTTTGCTTTCTACAGGTCAACCAATCCTCTATCCATGCCAATACATTACCTGTAATACCGTGCAACTTTATCTTATGTAGCAGCCTTTGGTATGGCACCTTGTCAAATGCCTTCTGGAAATCCAGATACACCACATCCACAGGTTCCCCATTGTCCACTATGCAAGTAATGTCCTCAAAGAATTCCACCAAATTAGTTAAACATGACCTACCCTTCATGAACCCACGCTGGGTGTTCCCAATGGGACAATTTGTATCCAGATGTCTTGCTATTTCTTCCTTAATGATAGATTCAAGCATTTTCCCCACTACCGAAGTTAAGCTAACTGGCCTATAGTTACCTGCTTTTTGTCTACTTCCTTTTTTAAACAGTGGCGTCACATTGGCTGTTTTCCAATCTGCGGGAACCACCCCAGAGTCCAGAGACATTCCTACTTCTGAACTCAAATCTTCTTGCAATAACTTTGTCTAATCCTGCTAGGGCTTTCCGAGAATTCTGTCATCATGTCTTTTATAATATACCCTAGCATTCCCCCTATTACTAATGTTAGAAAAACAGAGACAACTTGAAGTGGTTTAACCTGAGGGTCACCACGCCTCAAGTGAGGGAGAGAAGTTGAGGAAGAGAGTCCTTCATGGTAACCTCAGCCAGTAGCAGGAATTGAACCCACACTGCTGGCATCACTCTGCAATTACAAGTCAGCCATCCAGCCAACTGAACTAACCAACCTCATATTTGAATATGATTAACTAATTAATTCACAACTCTTGTTTGCTGTATTATTTTTATCTCCGAGGTATTTAGAAACTATTACTTGAATGGTTACCATCAAGCCAACAATACTGTACTCTACTACCACTACATTCCTTTCATTTCACCAACTTAACTGGCTCTGTACCATGTTCAGTTAGCATATCCATCCTGCAGAGCCCACTTTCATCCAAGCAAGCTGAAAGAACCTCAAACCTTTTGGACAATTGCAAAGCTTCAGACTGTTGCAGTTCTACCTCCAGGGCCCCTTATCTGCTCTCCCTAAACACTGACTAAATTGGAAAGGAAATTCAAACATAACTTGAATGTAAGTTAATGTAACAGAGCTGATAATGTGGAGAAAACGTTAGGATTTTGTGAATGTCAAAGATTACAAATGCAGTCAAATGCATGTTGCATTCATTTTTCACTGACTCCTGAAAACAGATCATGTCTTTAAATGAGTGGTTGTCACCATTAATTTATGACACCTAGTTGTTCCGATGTTAGAATAGCAAAGTATAAAACAAATACAACTTTGAGTTACTGTGGTTTTACTTTGATAGAAGCCTTTGGTGACACCTGCCTGTAATTGTACTTATTACAAAAATATTGTAAAGAATCTTTCATTGAAGTTTACAAGTATAAGATCTTTTCAGCTTTCTGAGCGTGCACAAGCTAGAGTGATTTTTCTTTGCCAAACACTTCCAACTGTGGCACTGCTAAGACTCCAGCTGGTGTTTTATTCTTGTTTGGGTTGCAAGCCAGCAAATATTCGCTTTCTTTGCCAAAAGCAGAATTAATCACCTTTCTTCCCCAACACACCTTCCCCCACCCCAGTCCCAGTTCAGAATGATGCCAACAGCAAGGGTTCAATTCCCACACCAGCTGAGGTCACCATGAAAGTTCTGTCATCCGAACCTTTCCTGAGATGTAGTGGCCCTCAGGTTAAACTCAGTATCAGTTGTCTCTCCCTCTGAGAGTGTGGGAGTATGGCAAGTTTGCCTTTGATTTTATCTATTACTATTTATTTTGTTTTATTTATTATAATTTTATATCTATCATGTAGACTGCACTGTTGCCTCTACTGGATGCAGAATGTTGATCCATTGCTGCTTCCCCAAAGTTGAAACTGCATTTACATTTTGTTTCCATCAAAATAGCACCTTTGAACATTGGAGTATCTTCATTTTACCTATTCCAAGTGATGTTTTTGAACTGCATTAACACATTAAAGTTCACAAACCCTCAATAAAGTTCACAAGTAGCCTTTGGTCAAATTTGGAGACTGTAAAATATTGGGGTTACACGCTTTTTCCTTTGAGTGAACCTTTTTTAGGTAATGAAGCTAGTTTGGCTGGTAGCACTTTTACTTTTGGATGAGAAGGTTGGTGGTTAGAGCCCCATGCAACTTGAGTACTAAATTTAAACTTTAAATTTTTAAACTCATCAGTCAAAATGTGCTGAGCAAAACACGTTAGAACCCTACGTTCTGCAGATACTTGTGATGAGATGAGGCCACCCAGTATTCAAAGTGAAAAGCTTTCCAGATTGGCTTACTGGACAACAAGTGGGGGAGGAGCTCTCTCAAGGATTGAAGACACTGTCGAAGCATATAGTTATCTAGGCTAAGATAATTTGGCTCAGTCATCATAGACCATTTTCTAATACATTGCATTTCTCTCTGTGATGTCATGTTATTTCCTCTGTTTTCAGACAAGACAAGCTAAAGATTCACATGCGCAAGCATACCGGGGAAAGACCTTACACATGTATTCATTGCAATGCCAGGTTTGTGCACAACTATGACCTGAAGAATCACTTGCGGATACACACGGGAATCCGTCCCTACCAATGTGTACATTGCTACAAGAGCTTCACCCGTTCTGACCACCTGCACAGACACATCAAGAGGCAGAGTTGTCGCTTGCCACGACCTCGGCGGGGCCGCAGACCTGCTGCCTGGCACTCCGCTAGCCTCCTGTATGCACAGGGTGGCCCATCTCAGAGCACACATTCCAATGAAAATAGCACCAACATCCCACCAAGACCAGAGGATAGGCTTCTAAATGCAAGCAAGTTCGATCCAGGCAATACAGAGAAGAACTTTCATGGAAATGTTCAAAATTCCAAGATCTTATTGAATGAATCAGCAGTAAAGGAAAGAGAGAACCCCATGCCTAATATGTTGAATGGAAACCACATCGTAGATGAAAGGGACAGAGGCATCTTTGCTTTTACCCTGTCTCACAACAATACTTTCTCTCACCTGCCCCAACAATACTATTCAACAAGTGATCCATGGAGCATGCAATTTAACCCTATGCCATCTATTCAGGAGGCGAGTAAATAAAGAAATAAGAGCATAAGGGTGAAAGCAAATGAATATTATTGACTTGCACAAAGTAATGTCATTCGATAGTTTGATGTGTTATTTCTGAACATGAAACTGAAACAAAATCTACATTGAACTTTACAATTTAAATTTGTATAACAGCTTTGGACAAATAATTTTACAGACCATTGAATGATCTTAAAGTTGATCTATTATATAAAGTAAATGTATTTAAACAAAACAAAATCCAAAGAAGTTGCGTACTGTAGCCAACACAAACTTGAAACTGTTTTCCTTTGCTGATGTTTTGTGGGAGAAGTGTTGTAATTATTTTTCTACTATAACGTACTTCTTATGACTTCTTTCTCTTCAGTAACTCAGATGAGTTTGCCTGGGCTTTAAAAAGGATACAACAGTAGCCCGCTCATTGGAGTAAATATCAAGGCTTTCTTCACTGTGTATCATTGGTTAGGTTACTGGATTTGTATTTAGTTTTATTTATTTAACTAAAAGTACCCACAGGTTAGTCAGAAATTTGTAAATGAAGAAATTGGATTATTTCTGATTATAAATGGCTAATGTCTGAACATTTTATTGTATTTCCACCTGTGCAAAGATCCACTCCCTATTCCATTGTAGGGGGACTAGTACTTTGTAATTTAAATTAATATTTAATCTCATCACTGCAAACAGTAAAGAAATGCTGTATTTTGAACTCATATTTTTCAGAATTGTGGATAATTGATTGATTAATAAGAACAGAATATGGCCAGTCAGCTGTGAACTGTGCAACCGTTCAATTAAATCATGGCTGATCTCCACCTTGACTCCATTTTACCTGCCTTTGTTCTATGTACCTTGACATCCTTCCCTATCAAAAATTTATTGCTCTCAGTACTGAAACGTTCAATTGACCCAGTGTCCATTTTAGTTGGAGCTGATTACAGGTTTCCACCACATGATGTGTGACCGGTGCTTCTGATCTCACTTTTTACATAGCCTTAGACTAATTTTACAATATTTCCCTTGTGCTCTGCATTTCCTCACCTGAGGGAATAGTCAGTCTCTATGAACCATATTAAATCCTATTATTATTTTAGATCACTTTGAAAAATATCAGATTTCAAGACAATACAAGTCACATTTGTGCAAACTCTCCTCACAATCCAATCCTCTAAGTCCTGGTATTATTCTCATGAATGTGAGCTGTTGCCCTTCCAAACCTATCTTTCTTGAGATTTTGTCACAATGTGTACCAGTGAAACAAGTTTAGAGCTGTCAACCTCTGTTCCACAGAACAAGATTTCTAAACTTAAAGTCTTCACTTACAGATTTTATTGTAAAGAATGTTATGCATAAACAATACACAGCAATTCGAAGGCTGGTAGAGACCTCATTTTACAGTTGTTGGAGCTCAAGCTCTAAGATGGTCAACCATCAATCTTTATCTGTCTTCATATGACAATCACGTATCATCTTTTCTTTTGCTGCCTCTATCACTATCACATCCTTACCTTGGTTTACATCAGGTGCCATGAGCTCAACATTTTGAAAGCTCGCTGTCTTGTGGTACCAACGAATGGAAGGTTCTACAGTACAATTTCAGTGAATAACATAATTTTATCCTTTTCTATACTTTTAAGTAGATAAACGTATAGTTGTCCACCAGATAGATGTATCCATTTAAAGGTTAGCACTTCCTAAACTATCCTAACAGTCAAGGATCAGAATTTTAGATTTGACTACGTTTATGACATTCTCCAATTGCTCCCAGTTTCAGTACATTTCTGGAGCTGTCTTTTAATAGTTAAATTGAGTCTTTAATTCAAAACACAAGATAAACCTAACCTCACCTAACAGTTTCTCTAACAGTTCACTGACCAAAACTGAATGCAGTCCTCCAAGTGAAATTTAAGGCTCTGTACAACTGAAGTATCATTTCTCATTTCTGTGACCTTAAGATAATTATCAACCTTTTATTTACATTTGATTACTTTTTGTATACATGCAAGACTTTTAGTTATTTATTCATATGGGACTAAAATCCCTTTATTCTACGTTTCGCACTGTTAAGAACAATTCGGATTTGTTTTTCTACATGTGGATGAGCTCACACTGCCCACATTGAACTTTGTCTATCATAGTCTGCTCATTGATCTAACTGCCTTTGTAATGTACTGCTCCCCATCTGAATTTACTGTGCCTAAACTAATGAATACAATGCTTACAAGAATGGAACTCTGGAGCAAGTGTTCTTCATTTTAGTTTTAAGACTCAGTTTGACTGGTTATTTGTATAAAAGTGCAATATCGCATTTTCTAGATGCCAGAGTCAGTTTGTTTCAATGTTTAGTGAAGAATTTGGAGAAAATTCAGAGAATGAGATTGCAACTGTCACCACTACAAAATGAACATGAAGTGTTTTTGTGATCACATTCATGTGTGGAGACCACACAATGGATCATAGAATCCTATGGTAGAAAAGGAAGTGATTTGGCCCTTCAAGTCTCTGAAAAGATTTTTTCATATAATAACTCACAAACCTCAGGCTTTTTGTGCTCCCATGCCATTTTGACAATCCGTCTTTGTGTAACTACGAAATTTGCTTTTTGAAGAATTTATGGATATTGCTTCAGTAGTATTTCGTGATAAGAATTCTAATTTCCAATCATTCTGTCTGCAAGGGTACTTTTGTAATAGTGTTATCCTTCGTGTGGATCGTATCTCCTCACAATGCTTGTGAATAGATCCCTTGGCAGTAACAGGAAGTGTAGAATTTGAAATAACCCCTCTCCTTCACTTCTCCAACTATACTCACAAAGATGTTTTTGCACTCCTCCAAAACATTCTTTTCTTTTTACTCCTACCTCCTGAAAGAAAATCTTCCTCATACAAAACTGAATTATCAAATTATTCCAGAAATCCCTCCCGAACAGCACTGTGAATGTTTTTAAATGAGGATATCAGTGGCACGATAGTGGATCACCACCACATTTTCAAGGCCAATCAGACATAGAAATGTAGAGAATAGGAGCAGCTACAGGCCCTTCAAGCCTGCTCTGCTATTCAATATGATCATGGCTAATCATGCAACTGAGTACTCTGTTCATGCTTTCTCCCCATACCCTTTGATCCGTTTAGCCTCAAGAACTATAAAATGCTCAATGTTTTGGCTTCAACTGTTTTCTGTGGCAAAGAGTTTCACAAGCTCATCACTCTGGGTGAAGAAGTTCCTCCTTATCTCAGTTAAAAATAGCCTACCCCAAACTCAAAACTGTGACCCCAGCTCTGGACTCCCTGGTCATCGGAAACAGTCTTCCTACATTTATCATGTTTAGTTCTGTTTAACTCTTTCTAGGTTTCTACGAGATGAACAATAAATGTTGGCCTTGCTATGAATGAGAGCAATAACAAGACCAGGCCATTCAGCCCATCGATCCTGTTCAGCTGTTTAATATGATCATGGCTGATGCTCACATCAAATGAAGGAAAATTGTGAAACTCAGACCAAAATATAATATATAAGATGCTTGTTTCTATCAAATAATAACTGTTCAAATTTAAACAGAAAATGTTCTACATTGACTATCCATAATGATTGCACAGTGATCTCCATGAAGCAAACCAGAGATCTCCAAAAGGAAATGGTTTACAATCCTGTGAATATGAACATCCAAGTTATTATGTCCTTTCATTAATTGTGGTTGTCATCAAAGGTTTATAAGTTTAAAGATACTTTGGATGAAAGATGTCAATGAATGTCAATATTTTAAACCAATTTTTTATTTTAGTTTGTTCTTTCAGTTCATTATAGTCTTAATTTCAGATTTAGCTGTAGTTCTTTCAATGTTTTTGAGCATAAACAGTACACAGGGTGGTATTGTGGACACCACATAATGATCAAATCAGTACAAAGTAAAGTTTTCTTCAGAATGGACTCTAACTGTTCAAGAAAGCTCAAGGGCAACTAAAGTTGGATAATACACTGGCCCAGCTTTAATCCCATGAATGAATATAAATGAAGGCACCAGACATCTTTACAACATTGGACTAATGGAAAAGGGAGCTCGGGTATGGTTGCCTAAAGTGAACAAATTAACCTTAAAAAAAAGGACAGAGTCTTATAAAGGTTTGAGCAACATGTGCTACGATGAGATGTGTGGCAGAATTGGACAAGAAGTCCACTGAAGCCTATCTCAATGTCGGGAACTATTCACACCTTTTTTTATGCTCGTCACAAGCAGCATGGTGAATTTCCCACTAGGCAGTAGTGAGTTTCAGTTATGGGGGAATTATTCCTTGTCAAATGCCTTATTGACAGCCCAATTCGCCTCATTAATATTCCACCTCTTATCAAATGTGCCAAAGAAGCTACACTTCAGGAAAACTCGACGTGGAAAGCAGAGTGGAGCTCGCCATTTACTCCAAATGACTTCCAATGAACACTCCAAATGAACACCAGGCAGACCAGGGGCATCAGCCACTTGCACCCCACGTCCACAGACATTGGCATCTGATATGTGCCAGCCTATAACGCCTTCATGATACATCTCTGATCCACACACATGCCATTTCAGCACTTCAGGCTGCACCAACAACTATCATTCCAACTGCAGCAAGGACATAAAAGCATAGAAAATAAGAGTAGGAGTAGGCCATTCAAGCCTTCTCCACCGTTCATTATGATCATGGCTCATAATTCAACTCAATAACCTGTTACCACTTCTCCCCCATTTCCTTCAATCCATTCAGACTCAAGTTCTATATCCAACTCCTTCTTGAAATCATACAATGTTTTGGTCTCGATAGCTTTCTGTGGTGGAAAATTTCACAGGCTCACCACTCTCTGGGTGAAGAAAATTTCTCCTCAGTTGTAAATAGTTTACCTCATATCTTCAGACTGTGACACCTGGCCGCTGAGAACATTGTTCCTAACCCTACCCTGTCTAGCCCTGTTTGAATTTTAAAGGTTTCTATAAGATCCTGTATCATTCTTCTGAACATCAACAAAAATGATCCTTACTGATTCGACCTTCCTTCACTTTTAGTGCTTTGCCCCATTAGTTCTATCATTGCAGGATAAAGGTAAACACATCTGGTAAAGCTTTGGTGCACTCCCTCTTTAGCAAGACCATCGTTCCTCAGATGAGGAGGTCAAACCGCACACAAAGGGTTAATGGTGTCAAGTTTGGGGTTGGTGATAGCAAGTGAGGGGAAGTGTTGCAGGCATAAATTAGTATGGTAGAACATTAGACTTAAGCATAAAGTAGCAGAGATATTATGAGTGTGAGGTAATCAGAGAGAAGGTGGTGGTGGAGTGGAGAACGTTGGTGAACTTCCTCCTACATTGCAGGGCCATGATCCTTCAGATCACTGAGACAGCAATGATCTGGATGGCAAACCAGACTGGCATGGTGTGGTATTGTGGCTTTCACTCTTGATGCTGGGATGAGAGGAAGTCCCACCCGTACACCACCCCATCCAGCAGAACATTCAGGTCACTGCCTGCACAGTGGGACACTGGCTGCCATGTCCAGGGCAAATGTCAGGAACAGTACAATGCAGCTTTGACTGACAGTGCTTGCCCGGGTCCACAGTGGGATTTTAAAGATGGTGTGGATGCAGGGGATGATGAGGAATTCCAGGAGATATGTTGATAAGTTGTTGATAAGGAGATAAGTTGTCCTGGAAATGGGGCTTGGTAAGATGGGTCTGGAATCAGACATGAGGGATACCCTAGAAACAGAGTAGGTAATTAACATGGCGAGTTTGGTAAGATATGCCTGACAGGATGATAGAGGCAGGAAACCTCACAATCCATAAGAAGTCTGTGGATGAGGACTTGAGTGTTATAACATTCATAGCAGTGGCCAATCGCTGGCAATCGGGAGTAGTGTAGATAGGTAGGTACAGACTTGATGGGGCGAAGATCCTCTTCTGTGCTGTATCACTCTCTTTTGCAAGAACACTCACTAGGCCTTATGACAAAAAATCCTCCAAAAAACACAACTGAACTTGGACTTAGGCAGAAAGGTAAGATTCACCCCATAATAGCTTTCATTGGGATAGAAAAGTATTTAGCCTAATTAGTCTGTTTATTTGCAATATATTTGCTTGATTTTTTCACTAAGTCACTCTGTCCTTCCTCTTTCCAGAAATCTCATCTAATGCCTGTTAATTTATAACTTGGTCCACAATTTTGAGTGAAAGGATATGCCTGACCATCCTTCTACTTTTCTAATCATAGATGTATGTTCATTTCTACTTTCTTCTTTAATCTTGCATCCATTTTCCTCTCATAATGTTAAAAATGCAAATGCATTATATTAGAGAGTCTACTTCCCAAACAAAAGCAAAATTCGTTTATCTTTTACCTCATAGTTAAAATTCTTAATAGATGGAATAATCCATGTGGCTCTCTTTTACTCTCGGGAAGCTTACAAAAATACTTGAAGCTACACTTGCTCAAATGTCATGCTTTAAATCTTAATTGTAAACTGTCAGTCGCATTTGGATGAGGAAATGGATGCTTGTAGATGTGGTGCCAATCAAGCAGGGTGCTTTGTCCTGGATGGTGTCAAGCAACTTGAATTTTGCTGGAGTTGCATTCACCCAGGCAAGTGGGGAGTATTTCACCACACTCCTGACTTGTGCCTTGTACATAGTGGACATGCTTTAGGAAGTCAGGGTTGAGTTACTCATCGCAGTATTCTCAGCTTCTGACCCGCTCTTGTAGCCGCTGTGTTTATGTGGCAAGTCTAGTTTACATTCTAGTCGATGGTAACCATCAGGAGTTGATAGTAGGATATTCAGTGAGGGTAAAACCACTGATTGTCAAGGAGCGGTGGTTAGGTTGTTTCTTCTCTACCACCAACACTCGGTAGCCGTAGTATTACCATTTACAAAATGCACAAATTCACTAAAGATTCTTAGACTGCACTTTTCAAACTCACAACCACTTCCATCTAGAAGGTCAAGGGCAGCAGATACATGGGAGCACCCTCACATGCACATTCCACTCCAAGCCACTCACCATCCTGACTTGGAAATATTTTGTCGTTCCTTCACTGTTGCTGTGTCAAAATCCTGGCATTGCCTCCCTAATGCTATTGTGGGTCTACTGAGAGCATGTAAACTGCAGTGGTTCAAGAAGGCAACTCAAACACCACCTTCTCAAGGGCAACTAAGGATGGGCAAGAAATGCTGGCGAGCCAGGAAAGCCCATATCCCATAAGTGAATAAAATGCTCACATTTCTCAGTTGTAATGATGGTGAAACTAAGAATTTGCTGTCATTACCTCACAGAAACTGTCAGCCAGGCCTGGAGTTTGCAGGTAAACATGGAGGTCTGAAAATTACTATCAATAATTTATTTCTTTCCACAGGGTGCACTATTGAAGTATTTACATATGACAGTCAATTAGAAATTACTGAATTAATGAAGGCTTACTCTTTTGTGCGATTTTGTCACCATTAAATCTCTTCAAAAGATATTCCTTGTTAAATGAGATGCTACCATGTTTTTAAAGGTGTATTAAGTTCGTATTTCCTACAGGACACCCTCTCTGTACCTGAAATCCAATTTTATATTTGTGGAAGACCTTTTCGTTGTAATTAAAATAAACACTTTTTTAATAAAAAAATTGTTCATGATATTTCATCTTCAACCTTAATTCATTTCATTTATTTTGCTGTTGTCATATTTTTAATTAAAAATAAAATTTCAGGCTTTTTACTTTCAGGTTTGCTGTTTGTGAGAATACAATGGAATTGGCTGCTTACTCTGATTAAACACATCACCATTAGGCTTGGTACCAGATTCAAACTGATGTTGGGCAAAGGAAAATCAATGCCAAAGAGATGAATAGATTTTTTTTTTAATGGACAGCTTCCTTAAAGGTTAGCAGTGGGTGCTATTTCTTTGCCACTGAACACAAAATCCAGTCCAATGTCATTGGAGGAAAGCAGTTCAGCATTCAGTCAACAAAACTGGAGTTCCAAATTCGTTTGGAAAAATCACTTTAGACTTGAAATGTTTTACTGAATGGACGCTACATAGTTTTTAGTCAAACTGTTCAGATGTGTAATAGCACACCTCTGGAGAGATGGGACTTAAAACAGGCCTTCTCACACAGAGACATTACCACTGTGCGACAAGAACTCTTGAGAGATTGTTTGTATCCTTAAAGAAAAGGAACTGTGTTTTTTTTTAAATTCGTTTATTCTTTCATGCAATGTGGTCATTGCTAGCAAGGCCAGCATTTGTTACCAATTTCTAAATGCTGGCCATATCCCCTATTTCCTTCCAGTTTTTTTTTTCCATCACTTCTCTCTTGAAGCACTCCCTTAGAACAAAGAACAAAGAAAATTACAGCACAGGAACAGGCCCTTTGTCCCTCCAAGCCTGCGCCAATCCAGATCCTCTATCGAAACCTGTCGCCTACTTTCCAAGGATCTGTATCCCTCTGCTCCCTGCCCATTCATATATCTGTCTAGATACATTTTAAATGACACTATTGTGCCCGCCTCTACCACCTCCGCTGGCAACGCGTTCCAGGCACCCACCACCCTCTGCGTAAAGAACTTTCCACACATATCTCCCTTAAACTTTTCCCCTCTCACCTTGAAATTGTGACCCCTAGTAATTGAGTCCCCCACTCTGGGAAAAAGCTTCTTGCTATCCACCCTGTCTATACCTCTCATGATTTTGTAGACCTCAATCAGGTCCCCCCTCAATCTCCATCTTTCTAATGTAAATAATCCTAATCTACTCAACCTGTCTTCATAGCTAGCGCCCTCCATACCAGGCAACATCCTGGTGAACCTCCTCTGCACCCTCTCCAAAGCATCCATATCCTTTTGGTAATGTGGCGACCAGAACTGTACGCAGTATTCCAAATGTGGTCGAACCAAAGTCCTATACAACTGTAACATGACCTGCCAACTCTTGTACTCAATACCCCGTCCGATGAATGAAAACATGCCATATGCCTTCTTGACCACTCTATCAACCTGCGTTGCCACCTTCAGGGTACAATGGACCTGAACACCCAGATCTATTTGTGCATCAATTTTCTCCAGGGCTTTTCCATTTAGTACATAGTTCGCTCTTGAATTGGATCTTCCAAAATGCATCACCTCGCATTTGCCTGGATTGAACTCCATCTGCCATTTCTCCGCCCAACTCTCCAATCTATCTATATTCTGCTGCATTCTCCGACAGTCACCTTCACTATCTGGTACTCCACCAATCTTAGTGCCATCTGCAAACTTGCTAATCAGACCATCTATACCTTCCTCCAGATCATTTGTGTATATCACAAACAACAGTGGTTCCAACACGGGTCCCTGTGGAACACCACTGGTCACAGTTCTCCATTTTGAGAAACTCCCTTCCACTACAACTCTCTGTCTCCTGTTGCCTGGCCAGTTCTCTATCCATCTAGCTAGTACACCCTGGACCCCATGCAACTTCACTTTCTCCATTAGCCTACCATGGGGAACCTGATCAAACGCCTTACTGAAGTCCATGTATATGACATCTACAGCCCCTCCCTCATCTATCAACTTTGTCACTTCCTCAAAGAATTGTATCAAGTTGGTAAGACATGACCTTCCCTGCACAAAACCATGCTGCCTATCACTAATAAGCCCATTTTCTTCCAAATGTAAATAGATCCTATCCCTCAGTATCTTCTCCAGCAGCTTCCCCACCACTGACGTCAGGCTCGCCAGTCTATAATTACCTGGATTATCCTTGCTACCCTTCTTAAACAAGGGGACAACATTAGCAATTCTCCAACCTCCGGGACCTCACCTGTGCTCAAGGATGCTGCAAAGATATCTGTTAAGGCCCCAGCTATTTCCTCTCTTGCTTCCCTCATTAATCTGGGATAGATCCCATCCGGACCTGGGGACTTGTCCACCCTAATGCCTTTTAGAATACCCAACACTTTCCCCCTCCTTATGCCGACTTGACCTAGAGTAATCAAACATCTATCCCTAATCTCAACATCCGTCATGTCCCTCTCCTCGGTGAATACCGACGCAAAGTACTCATTAAGAATCTCACTCATTTTCTCTGATTCCTCGCATAACTTCCCTCCTTTGTCCTTGAGTGGGCCAACCCTTTCTCTAGTTACCCTCTTGCTCCTTGTATACGAATAAAAGGCTTTGGGATTTTCCAACAGTATCCAAAACGGTATACCTGTTTTGGAGGGAGATGACCGCAGGGGACACCTGCACTGTCTTCCTGCTTTTTTTCTGCCTTTTGGTCACCCATTCCCTTTCTCCTTCAGCAATCCTAATCTGCGGTGTGACCAATTTGCTGAACGTGCTATTCACAACTTCCTCAGCATCGCGGATGCTCTAGAGTGAGGCCATCCGCAGCTCATGCGGTCTAACAAGAGCTGCGGCTGGACACGCTTCTTGCACGTGTAGGAGTCAGGGACATCAGCCGTGTCCCTGGCCTCCCACATTGAGTAAGAGGAGCATAACACGGGTCTGGGACCTCCTGCCATTTTTACTCTTAAGCTTAACTTAGTCCTACTGTAATATCAAATAATAGATAAATGAAATGAAAAAATTTTTACTAATCACTCTACTTATCAGCACACGATAAAAAAAAGAAAAAGAAAATCCTTACCTTATCAACACACTACAGAGACTTTTTTTTTCGGTTAGAGGAGGAGGGCGGGTGGGAGACCCTACACGTGTAGTGTCTCGGGTTTAGCCACTGCCCAAATATATCAGTTCACTCACCTTCCGAGAGCGCAATTCGACCGCTCCCACTCAGCTCCGCTACCGAAATAAAGAACTTACCTTCCCGGCAGCCCCCTGGTCCTCACTCTCACGTGGTAAGCCAGCATATGGACTGCAGCGTTTCAAGAAGGCAGCTCACCACCACCTTCTCAACAACAACTAGGGATGGACAATAAACGCTGGCCCAGCCAGCGATGCCCACATCCCACAAATGAATAAAAAAGTTATTGCTCAGAGGGCATTTAAGAGTCAACGCACATTGCTGTGGGTCTGGAATCACATGAAGGCCAGACCAGGTGAGTACAACAGTTCTCTTCTCTAAAGGACATTAATGAAGAAGATAGGGTTTTCCTGACAATCAGAAATGGTTTCATGGTCCTCAATAGACTTTATTCCAGACTTTTATTAGATTCAAACTTCATGTGTTAGGGGAGTTTGTCCACGGTCAGGAGCATCCTGGCTTCAATTTGGGGGCAATGTATGACTACACCTGGCATGGCCACCTTATGTGTCGGGGCCTGGAGGTAGAGGTGAGCGGTGAAGGCTTGTATCGATAGGGTGTGTTGTGATCCGGAGAGATATGAAGCCTATGGGTTTCACAAGAAAGCTTGCCAGGGAGAGGGTTTGGATATTGGGGAATCACCAACATGTAGAGGCAGAAGCTGGGAGCCACGGACCAAAGAGCATTCACTGTCATTTTCTATTGTGCTGGCTGTGATCACATGCTGAGTGGTTGGGGTAAGTGATTCAAGCTGCAAGGGAGGGACCTGTAGGACCCACCGATGTGAGGACCTTTAACAGTTTTACACGCAGACCCATTTACTATACAGGGCATAGAGCCACAGGGCCACTAATCCCTGACAGCCTAATGCATGGCACCCCCTCTTTGCTGTACACCTTCCTGCCCCAGACATCACTGATGACCTCAGTCACACCAGCACCTTTGCACACAAGAGCCAAGGAAAGAACTGGGATGTTGCAGGATGAGGGGCAATGGTGTCAACAGGACCCATTTTCCTGGAAACACCTTGTTCCTATTGTTTCCACATGCTGCAGCAGCTTTCATCACAGACATTAATCCTTGGTACTTCCCATCTGGTCACAAAGTTAGGCATCAAGATGGAACAGCTACATTTGGGGCTGCACAGAGAGTTGAACAAACAGATGTAAGTTCAAAACAGTGAAGTTTACAGAAATGTAACAAATAATGTATTGTCAGATGAGCCACTAAAGAGTTCACAGTAAGTTTTCTTCTTTCTCTCCCTCCTGCCAGGTTTTAGTTTAGTCCCTGGCTCTGTAGCTGTAGTGGAGGATCCTACTTGGCAGTAGATCGTTTTGGACCTGGAGGTTTGGTCTGGCAAGGCAGGGCTGTTTGTGCCTGTGTTTAAAGCACACTAAAAATGCATGTTGTGTGTAGCAATGCATCTTAAAGAAGTTCTGGGACCCCTTTTCCACCATGCCTCCACCCCTCCAACCCGGCCCCACCACCACCAAACCCCCCCCCCCCCCCCCCCCCCCCCCCCCCCCCCCC
>NC_063332.1:28318090-28331884 GCF_021869965.1 Rhincodon typus | reverse complement strand
CACACACACACACACACACACACACACACACACACACACACAACTGGGGCCTATTGCGGGGGGGGGGCGGTTCAAAGGTGGCCTCACAGCAGCAGGTCTGCATTATGGTCCTAATGGTTCAGGGGGCTTCATTTTCTATGGACACCTCTGAAGCCTTTTGACAGCAGATCCATTTGAGGCACCTACGTGTTTTCCGTCTACCTCAGCAGCATTCACCTAGTTTCCCACTGGGATTGTTAATCCTGCAGGCTTCTTCATTCATCCTTCCATGTTCATATCTTGTCTGCTCACCTTCATTAGATGGTGACTACACAGTCAGCCACAGGGTACAGCTCCAACATGAGCAGACAAAAGGTGGGAAGATTGTGTCCATCATGTTTGTCCAACATTGTCTCTGGGGAATAGCTGCAACTTCTAGCCACTAGAGAGAGCCCTTCTCTGACTCTTAATAGGGATACCATCTAGTTTTAAAGAGTTTAACGACTGAGAAGCAGGTTGGACAACTATTGATCTTGACCTGTCTCCACCTCCTTCTTACAAGTCCTTCAGAGATAGCTTCACCCTGTGCCTTCACTAGCTGCTAGTACCCAATATTTAGCTACATTACGTACTGCAGAGCAAAGCTCAGGACCAGTGTCCATGCATTGACTCCCCATCCCTACGGTGGCTCAGTGGTTAGCACTACAGTGTCACAACACCAGGGACCTAAGTTAAATTCCAGCCTTGGGCAACTGAGTGGAGTTTGCATGTTCTCCCCATGTCTTTGTGGGTTTCCCCCAGGTGCTTCAGTTTTCTTCCACAGTTCAAAGATGTGCAGGAACAAAAACAGAAGTTGCTGGAAAAGCTCAGCAGACCTGGCAGCATCTGTGAAGAAAAATCACAGTTAACGTTTTGGGTCCGGTGACCCTTCCTCAGAACCCCAGTTAGTCATTAGCCATGGGAAATGCAGAGTTTCTGGGATAAGGTGGGTATGGGTGGGATGCTCTTCAGAGGTACAGTGTGGACTCAATAGGCTGAATGACCTGCTTCTACTGTAGGGATTCTATGATTCATTATGGCATGATGCCAACTCATTTAGATGCAAAAGAAGTAGTATTGAGGAGGTGGCGAGACTGCAGAAGGATTTGGACAGGTTAAGAGAGTGGGCAAAGAAGTGGCAGATGGAGTACAACGTGGGAAAGTGTGAGGTCCTTCACTTTGGTAAGAAGAACAAAAACATGGACTATTTTCTAAATGAGGAGAAAATTCAGAAGTCTGAAGTGTAAAGAGACTTGGGAGTTCTAGTCCAGGATTCTCTCAAGGTAAACTTGCAGGTTGAGTCAGTAGTCAGGAAGGCGAATGCAATGTTGGCATTTATTTCGAGAGGACTTGAATATAAAAGCAGGGCTGTACTACTGAAGCTTTAGAAGACTCTGGTCAGGCCACATTTGGAGTATTGTGCGCAGTTTTGGGCCCCATATCTCAGAAAGGATGTACTGGCCCTGGAGCGGGTTCAGAGGAGGTTCACGAGAATGGTCCCAGGAATGGAAAGCTTAACATATGAGGAACGTTTGAGGACTCTGGGACTATACTCATTGGAGTGTAGAAGGATGAGGGGGCGATATAATTGAAACTTACAGAATACTGAATGGCCTGGACAGAGTGGATGTTGGGAAGATGTTTCCATTAGTAGAAGAGACTAGGACCCGCGGACACAGCCTTAGAGTAAAGGGAAGACCTTTTAGAATGGAGATAAGGAGAAACTACTTCAGCCAGAGAGTGGTGAATCTATGGAATTCGCTGCCACAGAAGGCTATGGGGGCCAGGTTATTGTGTACATTTAAGACTGAGATAGATAGGTTCTTGATTATCAAGGAGATCAAGGGTTACGGGGAGAAAGCAGGAGAATGGAGTTGAGGAACTTATCAGCCATGATTGAATGGCGGAACAGACTAGGTGGGCCGAATGGCCTAATTTCTGCTCCTATGTCTTATGGTCTTATGGTCTAAAACTGAAAATAATGCCTCTTGACGTTGTCTGCGTCAAATACCAGGAAAGGGGCAGCAGGGAGTTAGGTACAGAATAAAGCTTCTTCTCCTCTTTTATTAAAAACAAGAAGTTGCAACAATAATGAAACAGCCCCTACTGGGGCATTGTTTAGAAATAAAACACAAATTAATAGTTGAACAGAAAGTTATAGAACAAAACAGAAACTTACTAAATTAAATAATGTTGCCCAGGCTGATGATGCACCCCAGCTCCTGCAGTACCTACCAGTCTGAGCAGACCTGCAAGAAGGCCCTTAGATTTGTCTGCCCATCCCCGGACCAGGAGCCCATAGATCAGGAGCGTGGGACTGAAGTGCAACCGAAATTTAAGGAGAAGCCCCTTCAAAAGAATAAAAAAGGGTTGCAAACAGAAACATTCTATGTACATAGGATTTCTCCACGGTGGCTCAGGTTGTGGGGCCACTGCATCCCAGGGGAGGGTCTTTTGCACAGGGCCGATGTTGAATTCTGGATGGACAGGGGTCAGTTTGTCCAGATGCCTGAGCTGCCTTGATTTCACATGAGGCATCAGGACCAAGTACTTCCTCCATCAGGCACTGGATGGTTCGGATAGTGAACTAGTCATTGACTGGCACCCCCTCGGGCAGCTGCACTGGCATCAGCCAGCCCACTCTTCTGCCATCCAATGCATGCCTGACTCTGGCCGGCCCTGCATCCCAAGCCCTGTCCTCCATCAGGACTGTATTCTAACACACTCTGCAACCTCGTGGCCCAGCCTATCCCCCACTCGATCATTACCATCAGGTCAGGGGATCAACCCTGGCTCAATGGGAAGCGCAAGAGGCCATGCCAGGTGCAACATCAAGGATACCTAAAAATTAGGTGTCAATCTGGTGAATCTACCAAACATGACCACCTGTGAGCCATACAGCATAAGCAGTAAGTGATAGACAGAGCTAAGCAATCCCAAAACCAATGGCTCAGATCTAAGGTCTGCAGTCCTGCCACATCCAGTTGTGCATGGACATAGGCAATTTAGCAACTCAATAGAGGAGGAAGCTCCAAAAATATCCCCATCCTCAATGGGGTAAGGGAGGAGGGCAGCACATCAGTGCAAAAGATAAGGCTGAAGCATTCAAAACAATCTTGAGCCAGATGTGCCAAGTGGATGATCCATTTTTGACTCCTCTAGAGGTCCCCAGAATCACAGATGCTAATCTTCAGCCAATTCAATTCACACCACAAGAAACATTTGGAGGCATTAGATACTGCATAGGTTATGGGCCCTGGCAATATTCTGGCAATAATACTGAAGACTTTTGTTTCAGAACATGCTGCACCCTTAGCCAAGCTGTTCCAGTACAGTTACAACACTGACATCTACCTGACAATGTGGAAAATTGCCCAAGTATGTCCTGTACATAAAAAGCTGGACAAATCCAACCCGGCCAATTACCACGCCATTCGGCTACTCTCGATCATCAGTAAAGTGTCGGAAGGTGTCATTAACAGCGCTATCAAGCAGCACCTGCTCAGCAATAACCTGCTCAGTTTCGCCCAGTTTGGGTTCCGCCAGGGCCACTCAGCTCCTGACCTCATTACAGCCTTGGTTCAAACATGGACAAAAGAGCTGAATTCCAGAGGTGAGGTGAGAGTGACTGCCCTTGATATCAAGGCTGCATTGACCGTATGCAGCATCAAAGAACCCTAGCAAAACCAGAGTAAATGCGAATTGAGGGGAAGCACTCTGCTAGTTGGTGTTGTACCTGACACACAAGATGGTTGTGGTTATTGGAGATCAGTCATCTCAGCTCCAGGACAATTCAACAGGAGTTCTTTCAGGTAGTGTCCTCGGCCCAACCATCTTCATCTGCTTTATCAATGTCTTTCCCTCCATCATAAGGTCAGAAGTGGGGATGTTTGCCAGTGATTGCATAATTATCAGTACTTTTTGCAACTCCTCAAATACTGAGGCAGTCCATGTCCAAATGCAGCAAGATCTGGACAATGTGGCGAGTAAGAAGTGGCAAATAAGATTTGTGCCACAAATGCTAGGCAATAAATATCTCCAAAAAGAGATAATCTAACCACCATACCTTAACATTCACATTCAATGGTATTACCATCACTGAATCCCCCACTATCAATATCCTGGGGTTACCATTAACGAGAAACTGAACTGGACTAGGCGGGGGTCTAGGCCCGAAACGTCAGCCTTCCTGCTCCTATGATGCTGCTTGGCCTGCTGTGTTCATCCAGCTCTACACATTGTTATTTCTAGGTGTATTAGTTCATTGGCTGCAAGAGCACGTCAGAGGTTGTCCAGTCAACTTCCTTTGCTCTGTAATTCACAGCAAAAGTAAAACATTCACAATAACTTGGTATATGGATCACACTTATACAACATAGATAATCAGTTCATAATGCACAGTGTATCCTTGGGTTTCTCTCTCCCTTCAACTCTATATCTTAGTTGTTCACCTCAACAGTACATTTCAAGTTTAAAGCTGTTACGTGAGCAGGCAAGGATTAGAGGGATACGGACCATATGCAGACAGATGGGATTAGGTTAGAACTGCAGCACAGGCATGTGGACCGAAGGGCCTGTTCTTGTGCTGTACTGTTCTATGTTAACACTAGGGTATCAGAGTCAGGATATTTAAGCAATGTCACATTATATCTGCTGCAAGATTCTGTTGAGCAAATATCTCAACACTTTATTAATGTATTTCAAAAGACATTGGGACATAATATTCCAAAACATTATTAAAACTGATAACATTCCTTAATCAAAGTTGTCAAAGCTTATGAAAGCCATATTTCCAATGAAAGAAAAAGCATTAGCAATTTGAGAAACACACGAGAAGTTGGCGTGCAAGCTGCTACTCCCGAATATCAGTGTGACGGATTCAGAAATTAACCTTACAGGTTAAATATACAGTTTCAGGCCACAGCTCAGAATATGCATGACTGTAGATGCATTATGGGCAGCTGCAGAAACAGCTTTGGTGAATTATCCCTAAGCATGTCAGTAGCTGTGGCAAGTTATCTGCTACGCTTCAACCTTGGAGCGAGAAGCAACCTCTAAAATTTGCAAGCAGGACCAGATAATAAGGTACTGACTCAAACACAAAGCCATATTGACTTAACACTGATAAACATGTCCTGCTCTTTCTCACAGGGAGCCAAGTTTAACAAGCTGAGTTGTTTCACTTCTACACTCACAATCCTTTGGGCATACAAAACAGTTAATTACACCTTAAATAGTGTACTTGGTCTTGTTTATAGTCTGCTAATTTTTCACTAGAATAAGGACAACAGAAAAATAGTTTGGTTTCATTGTGTTGGTTGTTTTGTGCTTGAAATAAACATAGAATCTTCAATGATTTAAGTTTTCATAATAAAAACAATACATACAAAATTTACAAACATAGGGTCAAGTCGAAAATACAATACATGATGAGAACTTTTCTCTTGTCAAATCATTAATTCTAGGTTTGTGTAACTGCAGCTGTACACAAACACGAAGGAAAATATCTTGTATGGGTCAGAGTCTTTCTGGAACATCAGAGTTGTTTGTATGAAGGAAATACGTTCCCACGATACACTATTCCCAGGCCATGCTCATTGTGGGTTTAAATAGTGCAGTACTGCTGTTCATAAGAATGAACTGTGCCTGATTGTTAGCATGGATCTCAAACCAATAACAATAGACTTTTCTCATCTACATTGGAGATTTCCCAAATTGCACAATATTCCTTTTTTGATATGTCTCTCTTCTATTGTAAACAGATACAATATTAAAATATGTATAAAAGCAATGGGTAGGTGGCAAGGTCACTGAGCCACTAATTAGAATGCCTGCAAGGGGGTGGGACTAGTTCAGTTTAGGGACATAGTTGGCGTGGACTGGTTGGACCGAAGGGTCTATTCCCATGCTGTAAAACTCTATGACTCTAAATACGTTCAAATCTCATCATGGCAGATGATGAATGTTGAATTTATTAAAGTCTGGAAATAAGAGGTAGCCTAATGGTGCTCATGCCGCCTTTGTTGATAGTCATAAACACCGATCTGGTTTACTAGTGTCCCATAGGGAAGAAAATCTACCAGTGGTCCTGGCCAGGCCTACATGCAACTCCAGATCCACAGTAATGTAGTTGACTCTTAATTACCCTACGCTAATTAGGGGTGAGCAATAAATGCTGGACTAGCCAACAGCACTCAATTTTTTAAAAACTGTTTTCACTCAAATTCACTGGCCTGAAATTCAGCTCTTATTTACCCCGTGTTTTAAAATGATAATATATTTATTTGCATAATAAAGGTAGACCCGAACTTCATCAAATACGTATAGAATATTGAAATATTTTGTTTGCAAACTTAACTAGGTGTAAAGAGCAAAATAATCAGACAGTTGGTATGCTTGTGATTCTTGAAAAGGCCAATAATTTGTCATATTTATACATACCGCTTTGAAATAGGTGGGGAATCAACAAGATATGAGACCCAGTAGACTTTAGTCAGTTTACCAACAGGTACGCATCTTAAAGATATTTCAGCAAATGGGATTTTATGAAGTGGTGAAAATTACTTCAACCATTATGGGCTTTGAAATAAACTGAAACATGCCCTGGAATGAAACCAGGTATCAACTTTGAACAAAAACAGAAATTGCTGGAGAACCTCAGCAGATCTGGCAGCATCTGTGTAGTGAAAGCAGAGATAATTTTTGGGCCCAGTGCCCTTTCAGAACTGAAATAACTTTGAACAATAATTGATAACTTGCAATAAAGGTAACTTTGAAAACCTTATCAGGGACAAAGACAGAAGTTGCTGGAAAAGCTCAGCAGGTCTGGCAACATCTGTGAAAACAAACTCATAGTTAACATTTCAGGTCCGGTGACCCTTCCTCACAATGGGAAACAGTCCTCAGTTCTGAGGAAAGATCACTGGACCCAAAATGTTAACTCTGATTTTGTTTTCACAGATGTTTCCAGACCTGCTGAGCTTTTCCAGCAACTCTTGTTTTTGTTCCTGATTTACAGCATCCGCAGTTCTTTCGATTTTGAAAACTTTATGTTCTCTTTCTTCGAAATGTCCAATTCCTGTTCTTTTCTGAGTTAGTTGCTTTTATTGGTGTCAGGGATGGTTAGGGCATGAAAGGACAAATGAATCAACTGATGTCCCATTCCTGGTGGCTATCCAGCAATGGTTATGTGCAGAAAACGGGTGATAATGGGATCAGACATCACTGTGCTGACCACGGTGGATGAACAGCCTGGTGACAATGCGTGAAGGTCGGTCAGATTTCATACATTGTCAGAGGAATATTTTGAGGAGTTATCAAGCATGATAGATAAAGAGGTATTAGTTGATGTAATATATTTGGATTTCCAAAAGGCATTTTATAAAGTTCTATATGTTAAGCTACTTCATAAGATAAGACCTCATGGTGTTGGGGTTCGCACATAAGCAGGGGTAGAGGATTGGCTAACTAATAGAAGACAAAGTTGGGGTAAGGGGGACATTTTCAGGATGGCAACCTGTAACTAGTGCAGTGCCACAGGGATCAGTGCGGGGACAACAATTATTTATAATATATATTAATGACTTGGATAAAGGAAGGGAATGTATTAGTGCCAGATTGGCACATGACACAAAAATAGATCAGAATGCAATTGTGAGGTTCTCACAAACAGACAGGTTGCGTGAATAGGCTTCAATTCCATTTATTGGAATTGGGAGGTAGGATATAATATGAAGTTATGCACTTTGGCAGGAAGAATAGAGGAGCTGATTATTATTTAAATGGAGAAAGACTGCATAAAACTGCAGCAGAGAGGAATTTGGAGGGCCTCATGCATAAATCACACAAAGCTAACAGTTCAGCAGGGAACGGGGAGGCTAATTGTATGTTGGGCTTTATTTCCCAGGTAATATAATTTCCAGGTTTTACTTTGCAGCCCTTCTTGAAAATACCCAGGACCTTCCCCACATTGTGCCTACCCAGGACCTTCCCCACATTGTGCCCGCCGCCATTGGCCATGAGGCCACTGTCGGAGAACCCACAGATGACGTCACATCCGCCACCGCCGGGTACCCCACTTCCAGGACAGCGAACGCCATCACTGCTGATGCCACCACCTCCATTTCTGAGACCAACACCACAGACACTTAAGACGCGCCTACCATCACCGCTGCTGCCGCTGCCTACCCCGCTCCGCCCACCGTTGACGCTGACGCAACTCCGCCCACCGCTGACGCTGACACAACTCCGCCTGACGCTGACGCAACTCCGCCCACCACTGACCCAACTCTGCCCACAGCCTACGCCGACGCAACTCCGCCCACGGCCGATGCCGAGATCGCCCTGCCCACAGCCTCCACAGCCAGCAGCTCCAGAGGGGACAATAGCACCCAGCCCTGCCGAGTCTTCACCATCCCCCCAGACCTCCCCCTTACTGAGGACAAACGGTCAGTTCTCAGTAAAGGGCTCACCTTTGTCCGCCTCCACCCACACATCAACGAATACCGCTCACGTTTGGACATAGAGCAGTTTTTCCACCGCCTCCGCCTCTGCGCTTACTTCAACCGTGAGCCTAACCCTCCCTCTACTGACCCCTTCTCCCGCCTCCAACACACCCCCTCCTCCTGGACACCACCCCAAGGCCTCCTACCCTCCCTCGACCTCTTCATCTCCAACTGTCGTCGAGACATCAATCGCCTCAACCTCTCCACCCCTCTCACCCACTCCAACCTCTCCCCCGCAGAATGTACAGCCCTCCACTCCCTCCGCTCCAATCCCAACCTCAACATAAAACCCGCGGACAAGGGAGGCGCAGTTGTAGTATGGCGCACTGACCTCTACATCGCCGAGGCCAGACGCCAACTCTCCGACACCTCCTCCTACCGCCCCCTTGATCATGACCCCACCCCTGAGCACCAAACCATCATCTTCCAAACCATCCACAACCTCATCACCTCAGGTGACCTCCCACCCACAGCCTCCAACCTCATCATTCCCCAACCCCGCACTGCCCGCTTCTATCTTGTTCCCAAAATCCACAAACCTGAATGCCCTGGTCGACCCATTGTCTCCGCCTGCTCCTGCCCCACCGAACTTATCTCCAACTATCTGGACTCCATTTTCTCCCTCTTGGTCCAGGAACTCCCTACTTACATCCGTGACATCACCCACGCCCTCCACCTCCTCCAGAACTTCCAATTCCCCGGTCCCCAACACCTCATCTTTACCGTAGACGTCCAGTCCCTATACACCTGCATTCCCCATACAGATGGCCTAAAAGCCCTCCACTTCTTCCTGTCCCGCAGGCCCAACCAGTCCCCCTCCACTGACACCCTCATCCGCTTAGCCGAACTCGTCCTCACCCTCAACAACTTCTCTTTCAATTCCTCCCACTTCCTACAGACAAAGGGGGTGGCCATGGGTACCCACATGGGCCCAAGCTACGCCTGCCTCTTTGTAGGTTGCGTGGAACAATCCCTCTTCCGTACCTACACTGGCCCTAAACCCCACCTCTTCCTCCGTTACATTGATGACTGTATCGGCGCCGCCTCGTGCTCCCACGAGGAGCTCGAACAGTTCATCCACTTCACCAACACCTTCCACCCCAACCTTAAGTTCACCTGGACCATCACTAACACCTCTCTCTCCTTCCTGGACCTCTCTGTTTCCATCTCGGGCAACCACCTAGAAACCGATATCCATTTCAAGCCCACCGACCCCCACAGCTACATAGAATACACCTCCTCCCACCCACCTTCCTGCAAAAATGCCATCCCCTATTCCCAATTCTTTCGCCTCCGCCGCATCTGCTCCCAGGATGAGGCATTCCACTCCCGTACATCTCAGAAGTCCTCATTTTTCAAGGACCGCAACTTCCCCCCCTCAGTGGTCAAGAACGCCCTCCACCGTGTCTCCCACATTTCCCGCAACTCATCCCTCACACCCCGTCCCCGCAATAACAACCAAAAAAGAATCCCCCTCGTCCTCACGTACCACCCCACCAACCTCCGGATCCAACGCATCATCCTCCGACACTTCCGCCATCTGCAATCTGACCCCACCACCAAAGACATCTTTCCCTCCCCACCCTTATCTGCTTTCCAGAGGGACCACTCTCTCCGTGACTCCCTTGACCGCTCCACACTCCCCTCCAGCCCCACCGCACCCGGCACTTTTCCCTGCAACCGCAGGAAGTGCTACACCTGCCCCCATACCTCCTCCCTCACCCCCATCCCAGGCCCCAAGAAGATTTTCCACATCAAGCAGATGTTCACCTGCACATCTGCCAAGTTGGAATACTGCATCCGCTGTACCCGTTGTGGCCTCCTCTACATCGGGGAAACCAAGCGGAGGCTCGGGGACCGCTTTGCAGAACACCTACGCTCGGTTCGCAATAAACAACTGCACCTCTCAGTCGCGAACCATTTCAACTCCCCCTCTCATTCCTCAGACGACATGTCCATCCTGGGCCTCCTGCAGTGCCACAACGATGCCAGCCGAAGGTTACAGGAACAGCAACTCATATTCCGCTTGGGAACCCTGCAGCCCAATGGTATCAATGTGGATTTCACAAGCTTCAAAATCTCCCCTCCCCCTACCGCATCCCAAAACCAGTCCAGCTCGTCCCCGCCTCCCTAACCTGTTCTTCCTCCCACCTATCCCCTCCTCCCACCTCAAGCCACAACCCCATCTCCTCCCTCCTAACCTCATCCCGCCCCCTTGACCCGTCCATCCTCCCTGGACTGACCTATCCCCTCCCTAACTCCCCACCTACACTCACCTTTACTGGCTCCATCCCCGCCTCTTCAACCTGTCTGTTTCCTCTCCACCTATCCTCTCCTCTATCCATCTTCTATCCGCCTCCCCCTCTCTCCCTATTTATTTCAGAACCCCCTTCCCCTCCCCCATTTCTGTTGAAGGGTCTAGACCTGAAACGTCAGCCTCTCTGCTCCTATGATGCTGCTTGGCCTGCTGTGTTCATCCAGGTCTACACCTTGTTGTCTCGGATTCTCCAGCATCTGCAGTTCCTACTATCACTGAATCAACATTCACTACCCTCCAGTCTTCCATGACTTTAGCCATGGCTAACGATGATGCAAATATATCAGCCAGGGCCCCCGCAATTTCTTCTCTAGCCTCTTGCAGGATTCTTGGATATTTCTGGTCAAGACCAGGAGATTTATCCACCTTCATACATTCTAATACTTCCAACATCTCCTATATTGTGATATGGACTGTCCCTAAGATATTGCCACTAACTTCCCCAAGTTCCCAACTCTTTCTCCATGGTAAACACAGAGGAGAAGTATTCATTGAGGACCTCACCCACCTCCTGGGGTTCCACTCATACATGTCCACTTTGGTCCTTGAGGGGTCCTATTCTCCCTCTAGTTATTCTTTTTCCTTTAATATATTAAAAGAATCTCTTTGGATTCACCCTAATCTTCTCAGCCAAAGCAATCTCATGCCCCCTTTTGGCCCTCCTGATTTCCTTCTTCAGTAAACTCCTGTATCCCTTATATATACCTTCAGGGATTCCCTTGAACCCAGCCTCAATATCTCATGTCATCCATGGTTTTCTACTCCTGCCAACCTTGCCCTTCACCCTCACAGGAACATAAAGACCTTGAATTCTAGCTATCATACTTTTAAAGGCCTCCCACTTGCCAGAGATCCCTTTGCCCACAAACTACTCTAATCAAACCCCTTGCAAGCTCCTGTCTGATTCCATCAAAATTCACCTTGCCCCAGTTTAGAACTTGAATCAGTGGACCAGTTTTGTCTTTCTCCATAACTATTTTAAAATTAATAGAACTATGGTCACTGGTCCCAAAGTGCTCCCCCACTGTCACCTCAGTCACCTGTCCTGCCCTATTTCCCAAGAGTAGGTTGAGTTTTGCCCCTTCCCAAGTAGGACCCTCTGTATACTGCTTGAGGAAATTCTTCTGAACACATTTAACAAATTCCACCCCATCTAAGCTCGTAACACTTGGCAATCTCAGTCTATGTTAGGAAAATTAAAATCCCCCACTATGACAGCCCTATTGCTCCTGCAAGTCTCCCCAGTCTCCCTGCATATTTGTTCCTCTAATTCCTGTTGACTATTTGGGAGCCTAATAATGTCACCACCCCCTTCTTATTTCTTAGCTCCACCCCCAAAGCCTCACTGGATGATCACTCAGTTATTTCATCTCCGGCTACAGCTGTGATACTCCCCTGATCAAAAATGCAATTCCCCTTCCCCTCTTTCCTCCATCTCTGTCCCGCTTAAAGCACCTGTACCCTGGCACGCTAAGCTGCCAGTCCTGTCCCTCCTTTAGCCATGTTTCTGTAATGGCTATAATATCCTATTACTATGTACCTATCCACACACTGATTTCATCGGCCTTACCTGTCAGCCCTCTTGCATTGAAATCGATACAATTTAACCCAACAGGCATCCCTTGCTCCCCGTCCTGTTCCAGCCTGACCTGGCTCTTCAACTTGCTAATTCTGATTACTGTATCTCCTTCCAGCCTCACATTTGCCTCCCTGCTGTTGAGGATCCCACCTCCCTGCCAATCAAATCTAGTTTAAATCCTCCCTTGTAGCACTAGCAAATTTGCCCACCGTGATATTGGTCTCCCTCCAGTTCAAGTGCAACCTGTCCCTCTTGAACAGGTCACCTCAGACCCAGAGAAGATCCCAAAGATCCAGAAATCTGAATCCCTGCCCCCTGCACCAATTCTTTAGCCACGCATTCATCTGCCATATCCTCCTGTTCTCAACCTCACTAGCACATGGCACTGGAAATAATCCAGAGATTACCACCTTCGAGGTCCTGGTTTTAAACATTTTTCCTTGCTCTCTCTAATCACTCCACAAGACCTCATCCCTATTTCTACCTATGTCATTTGTGCCCACATGCACAATAACCTCTGGCTGCTCACCCTCCCCCCTGAGAACGTTCTGCAGCCACTCCAAGACATCCCGAACCCCGGCATCTGGGAAACATCATACCATCCTGGATTCTCGTTGGCCGCCACAAATCTCCGATCTGTCCCCCTGACTATCAAATCTCCTATCACTAAGGTCCTGTTTACCTTTACCCTTCACCGCTATACCCCAGAGCCAGTCATAGTGCCAGCGACCTGGCTACTATTGCTTTCCCCTGATCGGTCATAACGTTTCCCAACCACCACCATATCTGAGGAAGGGTCACCAGACCTATTCACTCTCCCAGCCGGATCGTTATCAACTCCTTTGTCTGTCCAACTGCTCTTCTCTCTCTTTAGGCTCTATCCTATCGTTTACTCCCTACTCCAACCCCCTCCCTGTTTTCTGCATATAAATTGACGGTTTCATAGCTACTATCAGTTCTGAGGAAGGGTCACCGGACCCAAAATGTTAACTCTGATTTTTTCTTCACAGATGTTGCCAGGCCTGCTGAGTTTTTCCAGCAACTTCTGTTTTTCTTCCTGATTTACAGCATCCACAGTTCTTTCGGTTTTTATTTAGTATTTAACTCAGTGCCACATCTCTTCTATGTATGCTCCTCTCTCCCTGGGATTTCCATTCCAATCTTTCTTCTTGTCCAACAACATTAATTTCACTGCCAGTCCTGGTGTTTGACCAAGTATTTGCTAAAACTCATTTCCACAGCCATATCACATTCCTCAGGTGACTGCCTCCGCTCAGACACACCCCACTTGAATTCCAACTGAAGTTTCCTCCCTCATGTTCTGAATCCTCCCAGGATCACCGATATCTCCATGATGTTCAACGTTCCATTTTTTT
>NC_063332.1:28315613-28317590 GCF_021869965.1 Rhincodon typus | reverse complement strand
AGTGCCACACTCTCCCCAATGGCATTGCAACACGCTGACTCGGGGCTGCACCACTCCACAGTTCCACTTCATCATCCGGCTCATTCATCATGTTAACAAGAAACTTTACCTTTTCCTTTCAGCCATCAATGCCCACAAAATGCAACAACTCAGAGATACCCATGGCCCTCTGGAACCTTCCTCTCCTCCGCTACCCTCTGACTCCATCCCCTCCCCCAATCCCACTTCCTGTCAGGTATTCACCATCCCTCCTAACCTTCCACTCTCTGATGCTGAACGTTCTGTACTCAGCAAAGGCCTCAGGTTTATTCCTGTGTGTCCCCATCTTAATGAATTTTGGGCACAACGTGATGTCGAACTCTTCTTCTGCTGCCTTCACCTCCGTGCTCATTTCTTCGGACAAGAGTCGTCTCCCCGTCCCACAGACCCCTTTGTCCAGTTCCAACACTCTCCCTCCTCCTGGACCCCTCCCTCCAGCCTTTTGTCTGCACTCGATCTGTTCATTGAGAACTGTCGATGTGATACTGGTCACCTCAATTTCTCTGCCCACTCCCCCTCATCAAATCCAACCTATCTCCCTCCGAACTGACTGCACTCTGTGCGCTTAGATCTAACCCTGACTTTGTTATTAAGCCTGCCGATAAGGGTGGTGCTGTTGTAGTCTGGCATACTGACCTCTATATTGCAGAGGCTGAGTGCCATCCCTCAGATACCTCCTCCTACCTTCCTCTGGACCATGACCCCACCATAACGCATCAGGCCATTGTATCTACTATGGTAACTAATCTCATTTCATCTGGTGATCTCCCTGCTACTGCCTCTAAGCTGATAGTCCTCCAGTCCCGCACAGCTTGTTTCTATCTCCTTCCTAAAATCCACAAACAGGACAATCCAGGCAGACGCATTGTTTCAGCCTGCTCCTGCCCCACACACCTCATCTCTTCCTACCTTGACTTAGTCTTTTCTCCCCTGGTCCAGTGCCTGCCCAGGTTCATCCATGATTCCTCTGACTCCTTACATCAGTTTCAAAACTTCCAGTTTGCAGCTGCCTCCTCTTTACTATGGATGTTCAATCCCTTTACATGTCCATTCCCCACTAGGAGGGTCTCAGGGCTCTCCGCTTCTTCCTGGAGCAAAGACATGAACCATCCCCATCCACCACCACCCTCCTCTGCTTGGCCGAGCTCATCCTCATCTTCAACAACTTCTCTTTTAACTCCTTTCATTTTCTTCAGGTCAAAGGGGTGACCATGGGTACCCGCATGGGTCCCAGTTATGCCTGTCTCTTTGTGGGGTACGTGGAACATTTCTTGTTCCAGTCCTATTCCGGCCCCCAACCACAACTCTTTCTCCAATATATCGATGATACCATCAGTGCTGCTTCCCTCTCTCGTCTGGAATTGGGAAAATTCAACGATTTCGCTTCCAATTTCCACCCTGCCCTACTTTCACTTGGTCTATCTCTGAATCCTCCCTTCTCTTCCTCAACATCTGTGTTTCCATTTCTGGGAATAAACTAGCCACTTATATCCACAATAAACCCACTGACTCCCAAAGCTACCTGGTCTGTACATCCTCACAGCCTGCTTCCTGTAAAGACTCCAACCCATTCTCTCAGTTCCTCCGTCTCCATCATATATGTTCAGATGAGGTAAATTTCGACAAGGGAGCCTCCGAAATATCCACCTTCTTCCTCAACTGAGGATTCCCCAGCTCCGCTGTTGACAGGGCCCTCAACCTGGTCTGACCCATCTCCCGCACTTCTGCCCTCACCCCTTTTCTTCTCTCCCACAACAGCAATAGGGTTCACCTTCTCCTCACCAACCATCCCACCAGCATCCACATCCAAAACTCTGGTGCGGCCGCACTTGGAGTATTGTGTACAGTTCTGGTCACCGCGTTATAGGAAGAATGTGGAAGCATTGGAAAGGGCTAGCTGTAAGAAGACAGAGGGTGGTGGTTGATGGGAAATGTTCA
>NC_063332.1:28262377-28305613 GCF_021869965.1 Rhincodon typus | reverse complement strand
CTATGAAGACAGGTTGAGTAGATTAGGATTATTTACATTAGAAAGACAGAGGTTGAGGGGGGACCTGATTGAAGTCTACATAATCATGAAAGGTGTAGACAGGGTGGATAGCAAGAAGCTTTTTCCCAGAGTGGGGGACTCAATTACTAGGCGTCACGATTTCAAGGTGAGAGGGGAAAAGTTTAAGGGAGATATGCGTGGGAAGTTCTTTACCCAGATGGTGGTGGGTGCCTGAAGCGCGTTGTCAGCGGAGGTGGTAGAGACAGGCACAATAGCGTCATTTAAGATGTATCTAGACAGATACATGAATGGGCAGGGAGCAGAGGGATACAGATCCTTGGAAAATAGGTGACAGGTTTAGATAGAGGATCTGGAACGGCACAGGCTTGGAGGGCCGAAGGGCCTGTTCCTGTGCTGTAATTTTCTTTGTTCTTTGTTGTTTGTTCTTTCTTGACACCCATGAAATAGCTCCACAGAGTCTCTGGATTAATAGTCTAGCAATCAAACCACTGTCACCAAGTCACCCTTTATTTACAAGTGGAGAATCTGTAACACTGATCCAGCACACTCAGAGCCAGCTCTCAGAGTGAACAGGATGTCTGGCAATCCTGTTCTTATCTGTCAGCCAAGGCTCCCTCATTGAACCAGATTAACAGCCCCAATCAGGGAGATCATATTCTATGAGGTTCATGTGGCTGACCTCATTATGATCACTACATCCCTGCCCCTGAGTCCAAGGTTGTGTTTTAGCACCACGTTAGGTTTCTCAAACTCTTCCTATGACATGGCAATGTGTAATGCACAGTAGCTCGCCTCTTGTGCCTGGAGCATCTCAGAAAATTGTCATTCTCTTCTTCAGGTGGCAAAAAGTGCTACGGCAGCAACGTCCGCGGTATCTTTAATGTTTGACAGAGAGGGAGAACCCATGGATTCTGGAACAGACAGAGAGGTTGTTGAGGAGCCAAGAACATTTTGCTCCTGCACTGTTTGTGAATTCACAGCTTTCATATGGTCCACGGGCTTGTTCAGGAGCATCGCACCTACCCAAAACTTTATAAATCACTGGACCTGACCTTGTGTCAACCACGCCTCTTACCCATGCAGGGCCATTCCTATGATTCCTACACCAAACTTTGTCCCCTGAAGTAAACTGTCTCTCACTCAGCGGAGTCCTGTGTCCAGCACTGGCATTCTTGATGCTGTTTCACTCTTTTCCTCAGGTGTGGGAAGATCAGATTTAGTCTGATGCGGTGTCTTCTCACTATTAGCAACTCTGCTGGAGCTATGCCTGTCGTTACATGAGGGGTAGTCCTATAATCAAATAGGAAACAGGGCAGTTTGGTATCTAGTGAAGCTGTAGGCTGTTTCTTTAAGCCTGCCTTCAAAGTTTGCATTGCTTTTTCTGCTAGACCATTAGATGATGGATTGTATGAAGATGTCATCATAGATCATAGAATCCCTACAGTGTGGAAACAGGCCCTTTGGCCCCACGAGTCCACACTGAACCTCAGAGCATCCCACCCAGACCCATCCCCCTGCAACCCACCCAATCCACACATTCCTGAACACTATGGGCAATTTAGCATGACCAACCAACCTAACCTGCACATCTTTGGACTGGGGGAGGAAATCCATGCTGACGCAGGGAGAATGTGCAAACTCCACACCAACAATTGCCCAAGGGTGGGATTGAACCTGGGTTACTGGAGCTGTGAGGCAGCAGTGCTAACCACTGAGCGACCGTGCCGTATATGTCGAATACCATTCAACTTTAGGAAATGTTTAAATTCCCTGCTGTGACCAACACTTCTGGGAGCTCATGCATTGCACAAGATGCGCACAGTTTTACTTTCGTCATCCCCATGTTTGACGAATGAACCCTATGCACATTCAGCCACATCGAGTAGCCGTCCACAATCACTAAGAACATTGAGCATGTGAAAGGCTCTTCATAGTCAATGTGTAACTGAGTCCAGGTTTACTCTGCCATTCCCACGAATGTGGGGGAGGTGTTAGTGGTAATCTTTGTCCTTATGGCACTCTGGACACTGCTGCACAAACACGGCTATGTCTGCATCACATCTTGGCCACCAGTCATAACTTCTCAGCGATATCTTCATTTTGGAAACCTGTAGATGACCCTGGTAGAGTTCAGCCAGTTCAAAATATCTGGTGGTGACCTTTGCTCGGGACAATCACTCTTGCTCCCCATAATAACCTACCATCATCTACTGTGATCTGGTGTCTCTGGGTCCAAAATGGTTTCAGTGCTGGTTGTGACTGCCCTTTGGTTTCCCCCATCACCATCAGCTGTTTCAGCTTTGCCAGGACGTGATCTTTTTGCATCCAAGGTCTGATATTATCAGCTATGACTGGAAGTGTGTCCAAAAAATTTAAAACCTTTACAGACTCTTCCAGTGGCAGCACCATCAGTGGTGTATCTGCCAGCAGAAGGCAGCTCAAAGCATCCGCATTTGCTACTTGTCCTCCTGTACAGTGTTCCAACTTGTAATTATACACACTTAGTATTTGGGCCCACTGCTGAATTTGGTCTGAAGTTATGGGTGGTACTGCCTTGTCCACTTTAAGTAGACCTAGCCAGTGGTTTGTGGTCCATAATTATTACAAATTTAAATCTGTAAAGGTATTGGTGGAATGTCCTGACTCCAAATATGACCACTAAACCTTGCTTCTCTATCTGAGTGTATTTATGCTCTGCATTAGCCAAAGTCCTGGATGCAGACACAATTGGGCGTGTAGATAGTTTGGGTCATGTTGAGATCAAAAGGGCGGAGGTGTTCAGGGTCTTGAAAAACATTAAGGTAGACAAGTCCCCGTGGCCTGATGGGATATACGCCAGAATACTGAGAGAGGCAAGGACGGAAATTGCTGGGGCCTTGAGGGAAACCTTTGTATCCTCACTGGCTACAGGAGAGGTCCCAGAGGATTGGAGAAAAGCCAATGTTGTTCCCTTGTTTAAGAAAGGTGGCAAGGATAATCCAGCGAATTACAGGCCGGTGAGCCTTGCGTCAGTGGTAGGGAAATTATTGGAGGGGATTCTTCGAGACAGGATTTACTCCCACCTGGAAATCAATGGGCGTATTAGCGAGAGGCAACACGGATTCATGAAGGGAAGGTCGTGTCTCACTAACTCGGCTGAGTTATTTGAGGAAGTGACAAAGATGATCAATGAGGGTAGGGCAGTGGATGTTGTCCACATGGACTTCAGTAAGGCCTTTGACAAGGTCCCTCATGGCAGGCTGATACCGAAGGTAAAGTCGCACAGGGTCAGAGGTGAGCTTGAAAGATAGATAAAAAACTGACTCGGTCATAGAAGACAGAGGGTAGCAGTGGAAGGGTGCGTTTCTGAATGGGAGGGCTGTGACTAGTGGCATTCCTCAGGAATCAGTGTTGGGACCTTTGCTGCTTGTAATATATATAAATGAATTGGAGGAGAATATAACTGGTCTGATTAGTAAGTTTGCCGATGACATAAAGGTTGGTGGAATTGCGAGTAGCGATGAGGGCTGTCAAAGGATACAGCAGGATATAGATCGGTTGGTGACTTGGGCAGAGAGATGGCAGATGGAGTTTAATCCAGAAAAATGTGTGGTAATGTATTTTAGAAGGTCTAATCCAGATGGAAAATATACAGTAAATGGCAGAACCCTTAAGACTACTGACAGGCAGAGGGATCTGGGTGAACAGGTACACAGGTCACTGAAAGTAGCAACGCAGGTGGAAAAGGTAGTCAACAATGCATATGGCATGCTTGCCTTCATCGGCCGGGGCACTGAGTTTAAAATTTGGCAGGTAATGTTGCAGCTTTATAGAACCTTAGTTCGGCTGCATTTGGAATATTGTGTTCAATTCTGGTCACCACGCCAGCAGAAGGATGTGGTGGCTTTGGAGAGGGTACAGAAAAGATTTACCAGGATGTTGCCTGGTATTAGCTATGAGGAGAGGTTGGAGAAAATTGGGTTGTTCTCACTGGAATGATGGAGGTTAAGTGGAGACCTGATAGAGGTCTACAAGATTATGAAGGGCATGGACAGACTGGACAGTCAGAAGCTTTTTCCCAGGATGGAAGAGTCAGTTACCAGGGGCCATGGGTTTAAGGTGCGAAGGGCAAGGTTTAAAGGTGATGTACGAGGCAAGTTTTTTACACAGAGGGTGGTGAGTGCCTGGAACTCGCTGCCTGGGAGGTAGTGGAAGCAGATACTATAGTGACTTTTAAAGGGCATCTTGACAAATATATGAATAGGATGGGAATAGAGGGATACGGTCCCCGGAAGGAAAGGGGGTTTTAATTGGACGGGCAGCATGTCGGTGCAGGCTTTGAGGGCCGAAGGGCCTGTTCCTGTGTTGTAATTTTCTTTGATCTTTGGTTCTCTTGTTCTAACTGCAGCATTTTTCTGGGAATCTTCATCCAACTGCAATTGCAAGTATGCGTGGCTCATGTCCAGCTTTGTGAAGGACAAGCTGCCGGCCAACTTCGTGTATAAATCCTCGAGACGAGGGATTGGGTATTTATCCAGCTGCAAAAAGTGGTTTACCATTTATTTAGAATCCCCACAAAGATGAATCGACCCTTTAGGCTTTACAATCGGTACGACTGGTGCTGTCCATTCCTCAAACTGGACCGGTTTGATGATTCCTTCACTCTCCAGCCACCTGATTTCTACTTTTGCCTGTAAGGTTAATGGCACTGGGCACACATTGCAGAATCATGGAATTGCTTCCTGGTCAACATGCAAGGTTGGTCTTGGCTCCTTGGATGGTTCCTAGACTTTCTTAAAAAACTTCCAGGACTTCACTCAGGTAGCTATTTTCTAATCAAAAAATGCTGAGCAAATCTCGGTGAATCTTTCTTAACCAATTTCATCCCATCAAGCTTGGGCCCAAGCCTTTTACTGCAATCAGTGGTAACTGAACCAGCTGCTTCTCATAAGAAAGTAGAATCGAATTTGTGCCCTTAATCCGTAAAGGTTTTCCTGTATGGTTTCTCTGTCTAGCTGAGGTCTTATGCAAACTTAATGGTTTGAGTTACAGTGAGTTTTGTTAAAGACTGATTCTGCGATGCTGGTATCAATCTCCATTAGAACCGGGTGACCATTTAACCACAAACTTATTTTGATTGCTGGAAGCTCGGCGGGTCTGGCAGCATCTGTGAAGAAAAAGTCAGAGTTAACTTTTCGGGTCCGGTGACCTGAAACGTTAACTCTGATTTTTTCTTCACAGATGCTGCCAGACCTGCTGAGCTTCCAGCAACTTCTGTTTTTGGTCCTGATTTACAGCATCCGTAGTTCTGTCGGTTTTTATACATTTTGATTGGTTCTGATTGGGATGTAGCTAAGTAATTTAACAGTTCCAAACCAGAGGTAGATGGACTTTCCAGGGTGTGCACTCTCCTGGATACCCTGAGTTCTCTTACTCCATTTGGGTCTAGTGTGACTCTTTTGCTGTCTCGATTCTGCAAACTGGCAGAAACTACAATGGCTTGCTGGCTTGGGTCCTGAAGAAAATTGTAACCATTTGGCCAAAGCTTAGCTTTGTTTTGGGGTTTTGCTGTGGGTTGACCTGGAGTCCGTTTGTTCAGGAAATATTCTGAGTGAGGCTATGCAATTGCCTTACTTAAGTGATGTTCCCCAAGCTCAGTCAGACTGATGAAAGTATTCACTTGCCCTGCAACTCATATGCTCCACTTGCTTCATTTTCCAATGATAAAGCCAGTTGTAGTGCCTGTTTGAAGTCCCGTTAAGCTTCAGCTAGGAGGCACTTTTGCATGATTGCATCATTAATCTCATACCCCAAACTGTCTCTGAGCATCTCATTAGGGGTTACAATAAAGTCACATGCCTCTGCCAGTCATCTTAACCTAGTCAAAAATTCCGATACGGATTCCCTGGTTCTCAAATTGCTGAGTAAAACCGATAGTGTCTTAGGATTAATGGAGGCTTGGGGTCGTAATATTCCTTAACTAAATCTGTCAACTCTTGAAAGGTTTTAGTGTCTGGTGCTGCAGGGAATGTCAGGGTCCTGATAATTGAAAAAGCTGTGGGTCCACAAGCTGTCAGGAGCTCATTGCTTTTCATCTTCCCCAATATCATTTCGTCCAGAAAAAGAAACACATTCTTTCAATGGTATGTGTTTGCTTTGGGTTTTGCAAGTGGGGGATATATGGCATAGGTGCCTAAGACCAAACCAACACAGAAATTAATATGCAACTCTGTTCAACTGTTGGATAGGTAGTTTGCTTCTTACAAGTTCTCTTCCAAGTCAGACACCATTCTGAATGGGACACATATCATTGTTTGTGTGTCCTGCTTAGTCTGGCTCATATTTGGCCTAAACAGTAACAATGTATTTCAATAAGCTGTTCCTCAGAGTGGACCAGTAAAATCTGTCCCCAGTAACTCTGCAAACTTAAATAAAGGAATTTGAACCCATCAAGAATGCAGAGTTTGAACTTTTACAGGAGTTCTATGTCATTCATTATACCTTCAACAGAAAATGCAGAAACAACAAGTGAGAAACCTGCAGAATTTTATCCCACAATTGTTCTTAATCTGTTAAATAAATAATGAACAAAGATGATTTGAACTCACCAGCAGGTGGAGATATTGTTCAATTGTTAAAACTGAATTTCAGATGCACTACTGTCACTATGATGAAGGTGGGCTGACAATTTTTGGGATTTTGCACATATTTCAAACTTAAAAATGAAGGCTTGTCATACTTTAAATAAATCACTTCAAACCAATCTTAGCTATTTTGAAGGTGTACTCAGTCAGATGAGAGATGTCAACCTTGGGTAAGAACAGCTATTGTTTCTTCCTTACATCAATCAGCATTGGGCACTTTCAGGTCAGCTGTGGCGGGGGTGAAATTGATCTTTGTAGTAGTGTGAAAATGTATTCATTTTAAGTCAACAAGTTGTTTTAGATAGCACAAATTAAGAAATAATATAAAATTATGTAGAGCCTCAGGATGCCCCAAAGTCCTCAAGAACCAGTCAAGCTTCATCACAATAAGGTGAGAGAACTCACCCTCCTTGCACTCTGTGTTACTCTGTTCCCCTGTCATGGATATTAGAGAGAACAGATAGCGTAGATTAGAAACCAGTGACATCAAGGAGCAACTATATATCACAAAATTGAGATGGGTATGTGAGTTGGAGAGAAATTTGGAACTGGTGGCATTTTGCATGGGCTCATTAACCTTGTTTCTCTCAGCAGTTGAATTCTTGGATTTATTTGGAAAAGGTGCTATTGAAGAAGCCTTGGAGATTTGTTACAGTGCATCTTGTAAATATAAATTGCAGCCATTATGTGCTGGTGGAGGAGCCTCACTGTGTGACGCAATTGCAAATACTGGAAGCTGCACACTATAATACAGAGGGTCATAATCTTCGCAGATAGAAGGGACATGTACATCTTTTGTACTTAACAAAATAAACAACAGCCACTCTGTAGTTCTGTTTTCTAATTCACTCAGAAATGTGGGCATCGTTGACTGGGCCAACATTTATTCCCCATCGCTAGTTGTCATTGAGAAAGTGGAAGTGAGCTGAATTCTTGAACTGCTCCAATCTATTTGGTGTGGCTGCACCCTCAAGGCCATTAGGGAGAGAGCTCCAGGACTTTAACACAGCGACACTGAAAGAACAATGATATTTTCCCGGATCAGGATAAACAACTTGGAGGGAGACACAGTGTTCCCATGTGTTTCCTGTCTCCATCCTTAATGGAGGTGGTTGTGGGTTTGGAATATGCTGTCTAAGAAACCTTGGTGAATATCTGCAGTACATCTGCTGAGCATCTGTGGTGAAGGGAATGGATATTTATAGACATGATGCCAATCAATTTGGACTTGTCCTGGATGGTGTCAAGCTTCTTGAGTTTTGTTGGAACTGCACTCATCCAGGTAAGTGGGGAGTATTCCATCACACCCCTGACATGTGCCTTGTCGATGATGGACAGGCTTTGGGGAGTCAGGAGCCACAGCAGCCACTGTATTTATATGGTTGGTTTCTGTTCAGTTTCTGGTCAATGGTAACCCCCATTGACGGGGGTGAAATCAGCAAATATAATGCTATTGAACATCAAGAGGTGGTGGTTAGATTCTCTTTTGTTGGAAATGTTCATTGCATAGTATTTGTATGTCATGAATGTCACTTGCCATTTGTCAGCCCAAACCTGGAAATTATCCAGTTTGTGCTGCGTTTGGACACGGAATGTTTCAGTATCTGAGAGGTTTCCTGTCTTGCTGAATATTGGTGCAATCATCAGCGAACATCCACACTTATGGCCCTGTAACGGAGGGAGGATCATTGATGAAGCAGCTGAAGTTGCCTGTGACTCGGACAATCCCGTGAAGAACTCCTACAAAGATGGCCTGGCGCTGAGATAACTGACCTCCAACAATCACAACTGTATTCCATTGTGCCTGTTATAAGTCTAACTAGTGATCCAACTAGCTGACATCATTCCAATCACTACACCGGCAATATCCTGGTAAATCTTTTCTGAACCCTCTCCAATGTAATAACACACTCCCTATAGCAGGGTGATTAGAACTGTACACAGTACTCTAAAAGTAGCTGTACAGCCTCAACATAACATCCCAACTCCTATACTCAATTGTCTGAGCAATGAAGGCAAATATGCTAAACACCTTCTTAACCACCCTGTCTACCTGTAATGCAACTTTCAAAGAATTATGTACCTGAACACTAGATCTGTCTGTTTGACAACACTATCCAGGGCCCTAGCATTAACTATATAAGTCCTGCCCTTGTTTGTTTTACCAAAATGTAACACCTCACGTTTATCCAAATTAAATTCCATCTGCCACACCTCAGCCTATTAGCGCAATTGATCAAGATTCCTTTGTAATCTTAGAATTCACCCTGCATTTAAGAGGGAGAAGCTGGGATCCAATGTAAAGGTATTATAATTGAGTAAAGGTAACTAGAAGGACATGAGGGACAAGCTGGCCAGAGCAGGGAAGATAGTGAAGTAGAAATGGCAGGAGTTTCTGGGGGTTCTTCAGGAGGCACAGCAGGGAAGAAACATACTAAGGGGAGGATGAAGCAACTATGTTGACAAATCAGGGACAGCATAAAAGCAAAAGAAAAATCATCCAATGTAGTGAACATCAGCAAGAATCCAGAAGATTGGGAAGCCTCTGAAAACCAGCAAAGGACAACTAAGAAAGCAATAAATGGGGAGAAGATGAAATACGAGGGTAAGCTAGCTAGTAATATAAAAGAAATTGAAAGTTTTTTTTAGACATCTAAAAGGTAAGAGAGATGTAAGAGAAGACTTTAGACCACTGGAAAATGAGTCTGGAGAAATAGTAATAGGGAACAAAGAAATGGCAGAGGAACTGTCTTCATGGTGGAAGATACCAGTAGCGTACCAGAGGTGAGTGTAGTGGCCATCACTAAGGAGAATGTGCTGGGGAAGCCGAAAAGTCTGAAGGTGGGTAAATCAGATAGACCAGATGGTCTACACCCAGGGTTCTGAAGGACATGGCTATCAGATTGTGCAGGTGTTGGTGGTGATCTTTCAGGAATCACTTGAATCAGGAAGAATCCCAGAAGACTGGTAAATGGCTAATGTAATACCCCTGTTTAAGAAGGGAGAAAGGCAAAAGACAAGAAATTATAAACCTTTTAGCCTGACCTCAATCATTGGTAAGATTTTAGATACCATTATTTAGGATGAAATTGCAGAGTATTCTGAAGTGCATGGTAAAATAGGCAGAGAATAATTTTGGGACCACAGCTTTTCACATTATACATTAATGACCTGGACAAAGGAACTGAGGGCATTGTTTGTAAGTTTGCAGATGACACAGAGAAAGGTGGAGGGACAGGTGGTGTTGAGTGGTCAAAGAAGTGGCAGATGGAATACAATGTGGGAAAGTGTGGGGTTGTGCATTTTGATAAGAAAAGTAGAAGCATAGACTATTTTCTGCAAAATACTGATAGGCCTGGGTAGATAGGATGTAGAGAAGATGTTTTCACTAGCAGGAGAGACTAGGTCTTAAAGGCACAGACTCAGAGTGAAAGGACAACGCTTTAGGACTGAGTTGGGGAGGAATTTCTTCAGCTAGAGAGTGGTAATGCTGTGGAACTCATTACAGGAGGCCAAGTAACTCAGTGTATTTAAGACAGAGATAGATAGGTTCTTGATTAGTAAGGGCATCAAGGGTTATGAGGAGAAGACAGGTGAACGGGGTTTAAGAAACAGATCCACCATGATTGAATGGCGGAGCAGACTCGGTGGGCTAAATTCTGCTTCTATTTCCCATGGTCTTATAGGGTGCTTATCCACCGATCCCTGATGATGGTAGAACAGCTCAATAAGCTAGTCACGAAGGGATACACTTGCTTGCCTTTATCAGATGTGGCATAGATTATGTGAGCAGGGAAGTTACGTTGGAGCAGTTCAGAACTTTGGATTGGCCACAGCTGGAATACTGTCTGCAGTTCTGGTCACCTCACTACAGGAAGAATGTGATGCATTGGAAGGAGTCCAAAGGAGATTTGCCAGGATATTGCCTGGAATGAAACATTTCAGATATGAAGAGAAGGTGGAGAAGCTTAGTTATTCTCTTTGGAGCAGAGAAGGTTAAGGAGGGACCTGTTTGAGGTGTATAAGATTATGACGTGCATGGACAGGATGAATGGAAAGCAGTTATTCCCTCAGCTGAAGGGTCAGTGATAAGGGGGCCGTAATTTTAAAGTGAAAGGCAAGAGATTTAGAGGGGATTTCATGAAAAGCGTACAGGATAGTGGGGGGGTGGGGGGGTAGTGGGTGGAGGAGGCTGCTGTGCACTGCCTGGGGGGTAGTTTAAAAGAGAAACTTCACAACCTTTAAAAAGTACTTGTATGAGAACTTGAAGTGTCATAATATCCAAGGCCACAGTACTAGGATAGGAAAGTGAGCCTAGTGTTTGTAATATTATATTTTTGATGGTAGCGTTCTTTCCCTATTAATATCCTCAAGACTACAATTAGATCACCCCTTAACCTTCTAAATTCTAAGGAATAAAGGCCTAATTTGTCTAATCTGTCCTTATAACTTAACTCCTGAAGTTCTGATATTGTCACTGTAAACCTGCACTGATCTCCCTCAGGGTCAAAACATCCTTCCTAAGGTGTGATTCTGCTCACAGTACTCTAAGTGGGGTCTAACTAGGGTTTTATATAATTTCAGCATAATGTCTGCATCCCTATACACCAGCCCTTTAGATATGAAGGCCAGCAATCCATTAACCTCTCGAATATTTTTGCACCTGTTTGTGGCATTTTAAAGAACTCGGCACCTGAACCCCCAAATCTCATTGGACATTCCACTGTACTTAATTTAAAAAAAACCCTGATCTATCCTTTTCAGTCTGAAATGGATAACCTTATACTTACTTATATTAAAATCCATTTTACACAGCTTTGCCCATTCACCTAATCTATCAATATCCTGTTGTAATCTTATGCTGTTGTCAAAACTCTCTACAATGCTCTTCAATGCTGTTCTGTTAGCAAGCTTGAATATTTGACTTTTTATGCATTATCTAAGTCATTCATGAATATTGTGAATAATTGAGGCACCAACACAGATCCATGCGGGGCACCAATAGTCTTGTCCTGCCAATTTGAGAACTCACCCATTATTCCAACTCTTTGTTTCCTGCCACACAGTTTCCTATCTATGTCAGTAATTTGCCCTCAGTTCCATGGGCTTCCAACTTTGCTAACAGTCTCGTGTGGGATTTTATCAAAAACCTTCTGGAAGTCCATATAGACACCCGTCGCCAACTTACCTCTGTTCACCACATGTGTCACCTCTTTAAAAAACTCTAAAAGATTTGTCAGGCATGACCTACCCTTCATGCCCATGCTGACCCTCCCTGATTAACTGAAATTTCGAGGTGTTCAGTGACCCTATTCTTGATTATAGACTCCAACAATTTCCCCCACCACTGATATGAGCTAACTAGTCTGTAATTCCCTAGTTTCCTTCTGTCACCCATCTTAAACAGCCTCTTCTAAACCTATACAATTCTATGAATCTATGGCATCTGCAATGCTGGGGACCTCTAAACGAAGCTGTAATGGACCATCTACTCAGCACTTCTGGCTGAAAATTGTTGTAAACATTTCAACCTCATGCTGTACACTGACATTTTGGGCTCCCTCATTATTGAGAATGGGGATATTTGTGGATCCTCCTTTTCAAATAAGTTGTTTGATTGTACCTTTCATGACTGGAATGAGGCAGGACTGCAGAGTTTAAATCTGTTCTGTCGATTGTGAAATTGCTTAGTTCTGATTAACACTTGTCTCTTGTTTTTAATTAGTCCTGTTTGTAGCTTCACCAGGTTGACACCTCATTTTTTCTTAGGTATGCCAAGTGTTGCTCCTGGAATATCTTCCTGCAATCCTGAACCAGGGTTGATCTCCTGGCTGGATGGTAGTGGTTGAGCAGGGGATATGCTGTATCATGAGGTTGCGGATTGCATTGTAGGACAATTGTGCTGCTGCTGAAAGCCTACATTATCTCATGGATGTCCAGTTTTGAGTTGCAAAATCTAGTTGAAGTCTATCCCATTTAGCAAAGAGATAGATCCAGACAACACAACATGGTGAAGGGTCTTCTCAGTGTGAAGACAGTTCATTCCTGGGGACACTGCCTTGACCAGAGTCAACCTGCTTGGTTTAAACTGAATCAAATCTTGCCAGTTCACTTAGTCATCACCCAACTGGTACATTCTCTGTGGCAATGCATCCAATTAAAGTCCACTTGCCAACCGATCAGCACTTTCTTCTTCTACAGTATAAAATGTTGTTCCCTTTTATATTTTATTCTGATGAATGTCCTGATGATTGCAAAATGGACAGCTTCAACCAAATGTGAATTTTGTCAGCAATACTCATGATGGCAGTGTTGTTGAAACAAAGCATACATGATTCTCTGTCTTGTTGGATCTGCCATTGCTATGCATTTGTGTGATTCAAATGTTACTTAGCAGTCATCAGCCCAAGCATGAAAGGATGGTTTTATTGTCTGCTGAGTGGCAGATGGAACTGAATGTTACGTAATTACTAATGAACATCCCCACTTATGACCTTATGGTGAAGGAAAAATTGAAGCAGTAGAAGATAGTTAGATTTAGTGCACTACCCTGAGGAACACCTTCATTGATGACCTCAGTCTGAAATGTCTGGCCTCCAAATGACCACAGTCTGTTCCTTTGTGTTTGGTCTGGCTACAGTAAGTGGACATGGCTGGGCAATTTTCCATATTGAAAGGCAAGTACCTGCATTGTAACCAATCTGGAACAGTTGGCAAAAGATCTAGATAATTAGTTGGAGCTAATTCTGGTCCACAAGTCTTCATGACCCATAGTGCTTGCTGTATCCATTGTGCTATGTTGAAATCACATGGAGTGAATTAAATTAGCTGAAGATTGGCGTCTGTGTCATTAGGAACCACAGGAGGAGACATGATGGATCACCAATTGGTATATGTAGTTGAAGATGCTTGTGAATATCTCAGTATTTTCTTCTGCACTCGGGTGCTCAGCTTTGCTATTATTGAGAATGGATATTGTCAAAGATCCTATTCTTCCTGTTGTTTATTTAGTTTTCCATTACCATTCATAACAATATGTGACAACTCTTCCCAAAACCGGAAATGAAAAGAATTCCATTCCCTCAATGTCCAGCTGCTGTGCGACCTCAGACAGTTTCCTGGAAGCAATTATGATCCTTTTACTGCGTGACAATTCACTGTGCCAGCTGCTTTTCAGCTAGCACTGCAACCAAAGGTCAGCTGCTATGACAACATTGCTTATGGCAATGATTTGCAACTCATACACATATGTAGCAGATAACATCAAAAAAATCTGATGGAGTAAAGACATGATAGTGTGCTTAAACAAGAATTCTGCTACCCAGACCAAAGTCAAAAAACAAATGGAGCTGGAAAAGCACAGCAGGTTAGACAGCATCCAAGGAGCAGCAAAGTCAATGTTTTGGATCAGAACCCTTCTTCAGTACCACTCAGGACCTACCCAGACCACTCTGGAGGATCTATAGCATATTTGGTGGAACAAATCTCATGATTTATGATAGAATTCAAATTCTAACCAGCCAACTCCCACAGCTAAAATTCAAACCCACCAACTCCCATAGCCAAAAACAAATCCATCGACTCTCATAGATAAAATAACTTTCATTTCAAACTCAAATTCACCTGGACCATCTCCGATACCTCCCTCCCCTTCCTGAACCTCACCATCTCCATCGCTGGTAATCACCTCAACATCGACATTTATTTCAAACCCACCGACTCCCATAGCTAAAACCTCCTCCCACATGACTTGTGATAGTCTGCTGCATGCTCCAAATGCTTGCCAACACTGGCCACAGACTATTTTGTGGGCTTCTAATTGCACCAATCATTGTGTTATTTACATTCATCATCCTTCATGGGAAGGGGCCTAGTGGGTGGATGCAGTTATTTAGGTGGTATGCCTACCATAGTTGAATAGTTGACAGAATGCAAACTATGTAATGCCAGTAGGTAATTTCAGCAGTGTTAACTGTGTAATGGTGTAGTGGAGCATAGGAGTATCTTGACTGGTAAAGAATGTTGAGCAAGTGATGGAGTGTGATGAATTGAGGCTAGTGGTGCTAAAATAGGATTTTAAAATGCAATTCTTGATGTTGATCACTCGTGGGGCCAGTGAACTTCATGTACCATTGCATCCAATGATTTGACTTCTCATATTGAACTCCTCAATTTTTTCCTCCTTCTGAGATGCAGCAGTGATGTATCACATGTATCTACTTCCCTTGTCCTTCTAGATGGTGGTGGTTACGGATTTGGAAGGTGATATCTAAAGAGCCTGATGCATCTTGTAGAACTTGCTGCGACTATGCATCAGTGATGGAGGGTGAATGTTTATGGAGATGCAGCCAATCGAATGGGCTGCTTTGTCCTGGATGGTGTCAAGCTTCCTCAGTGTTGTTGGAGTTGCACTCATCCATGCCAGTGGGGAGTATTTGATCACATTCCTGACTTTTCCCTGTAGATGACTCCAGACTTTGGGAAGCCAGGAGGTGAGCTACTTCCTGCAAGATTCTGAGCCTCTGATCTACTCTTGTAGCCTTAGTTTTTATATAGCTGTTCTGGTTCATTATCCAGTCAACAGAAACACCAACACATTGATACTGGGTGATTCAGGAATGGTAATGTCTGTGAATGTAGTCTCCTAATTTAGATTGTTTGATAATTCAATTGAATTTGGCAGAATCTGGTATTCTCTTGGAATAGTAAATGAAATGCATTTACAAGAGTTTATTGTGATCTTTCTGCATTCAAGACAATGTTGTGCAATCTGTGATAAAGGCCTGTTAATAAACAATCTCCTAAATAGTTAATGGCAAGTGGAAATCAGCTCTCATACATGATAAGAACAAAACAGTCTGCAGAATGAGACAAAACTTTTCAAGCTTAGTCTGTCTAGCGGATTGGTGTTGCAATATTGATTACAATGTAGATAAAAGTGCTCAAAGTGAGAGACTGGAGGAGTCTGTGTATTAAACATTAAATAATTTCAAGGTCCCAGGTTGTGCATCTGTGCTGAAATGGCCGATGTTACTGGGATTGCAGCTGATGCACTACCTATAAAGCATTCCTTGTCTTGAGACAAAAATCAAGGAGGACTTGAGCTTATGATCCCATTACCCACTGACAAGTGCATTTATGTTGTTGCCATGTCAGGATTTAGCTCAGTCCTAGGACGTCACTGAAGATGTTCCTCAGAATAGTACCCTAGGCCAAATCATCTTCAGAGGGGGTGTTCTCTGATGATTCTAGGGCTCAGTACCACTCATGACCCTTCAGATAATGAAGTAATCAATGCAACAACACTACATTAGAGATGCCAGTAGTATAGGTTCGGCTGTAATTACAGGCGACTTCAATTTGCTTTAGATTGGGCAAATCAGATCAACAGCAATACTGTAGAGGAGGAATTCTTGGAGCGAAACCAATTGCAGAAAAGGCCATCTTTGGTTGCGTATTATGTAACGAGGAAGGAATAATTGTCAATTTAGTTGTGCTTGGGCCTTTAGGAAAGAGTAACCACAGTAGGATAGAATTTTTTATTAAGATTGGAGAGTGACATGGTTGTTTCTGAGACGAGGGTCCTGAATTTAAATTAAGGAAATCATGATGATACGTAGCACAAGCTAGCAATGATAAACTGGGGAGATTTACTTAAAAGGATGAGAGCAGATGGCAATGGCAACTATTCAAACAGCATATGGACAAACTGTAAATTTTATACATTCTAGTCAGACATAAAAAACAAAACAGGAAACATGGTAAGACCATGGCTATGTGGACTATGAGGTAGTTTACAAGAACGATCCCAGGGATAAGGTTTGTCACACGAGGAGCAGTTGAGGACTCTGAGTCTCTTCTTGATGGAGTTTAGAAGGATGAGGGGGCAATCTAATTGAAACTTACGGAATACTGAGAGGCCTGGATACAGTGGACATGGAGATGTTTCCACTAGTAGGAGAGACTAGTACCCAAGGGCACAGCCTCAGAGTGAAGGGATGACCCTTTAGAACCGAGATGAAGAGGAATTTTGGGGTAGTAGGAACTGCAGATGCTGGAGAATCCGAGACAACAAGGTGCAGGGCTGGATGAACACAGCAGGCCAAGCAGCATCATAGGAGCAGAGAGGCTGACGTTTCGGGCCTAGACCCTTCATCAGAAAAGGGGGAGGGGAAGGGGGTTTTGAAATAAATAGGGAGAGAGTGGGAGGCGGATAGAAGAGGGATAGAGGAGAGGATAGGTGGAGAGGAAACAAACAGGTCGAAGAGGCGGGGATGGGGCCAGGAAAGGTGAGTGTAGGTAGGGAGTTAGGAAGGGGATAGGTCAGTCCAGGGAGGACGGACAGGTCAAGGGGGCAGGATGAGGTTGGTCGGTAGGAGATGGAGGTGCGGCTTGGGGTGGGAGGAGGGGATAGGTGGGAGGAAGAACAGGTTAGGGAGGCAGGGACGAGTTGGACTGGTTTTGGGATGCGGTGGGGGGAGGGGAGATTTTGAAACTTGTGAAATCCACATTGATACCATTGGGCTGCAGGGTTCCCAAGCGGAATATGAGTTGCTGTTCCTGCAACCTTCGGGTGGCATCGTTGTGGCACTGCAGGAGGCCCAGGATGGACATGTCGTCTGAGGAATGGGAGGGGGAGTTGAAATGGTTCGCGACTGGGAGGTGCAGTTGTTTGTTGCGAACCGAGCGTAGGTGTTCTGCAAAGCGGTCCCCGAGTCTCCGCTTGGTTTCCCCGATGTAGAGGAAGCCACACCGGGTACAGCGGATGCAGTATACCACATTGGCAGATGTGCAGGTGAACATCTGCTTGATGTGGAAAGTCTTCTTGGGGCCTGGGATGGGGGTGAGGGAGGAGGTATGGGGGCAGGTGTAGCACTTCCTGCGGTTGCAGGGAAAAGTGCCGGGTGTGGTGGAGCTGGAGGGGAGTGTGGAGCGGACAAGGGAGTCACGGAGAGAGTTGTCCCTCCGGAAAGCAGATAAGGGTGGGGAGGGAAAGATGTCTTTGGTGGTGGGGTCGGATTGCAGATGGCGGAAGTGTCGGAGGATGATGCGTTGGATCCGGAGGTTGGTGGGGTGGTACGTGAGGACGAGGGGGATTCTTTTTTGGTTTTTATTGCGTGGACGGGGTGTGAGGGATGAGGTGCGGGAGATGTGGGAGACACGGTTGAGGGCGTTCTCGACCACCGAGGAGGGGAAGTTACGGTCCTTGAAAAACGAGGACAACTGAGATGTACGGGAGTGGAATGCCTCATCCTGGGAGCAGATGCGGCGGAGGCGAAGGAATTGGGAATAGGGGATAGCATTTTTGCAGGAAGGTGGGTGGGAGGAGGAGTATTCTAGGTAGCTGTGGGAGTCGGTGGGCTTGAAATGAATATCGGTATCGAGGTGGTTGCCCGATATGGAGACAGAGAGGTCCAGGAAGGGGAGAGAGGTGTTAGAGATGGTCCAGGTAAATTTAAGGTTGGGGTGGAAGGTGTTAGTGAAGTGTATGAACTGTTCGAGCTCCTCGTGGGAGCACGAGGCGGCACCGATACAGTCATCAATGTAACGGAGGAAGAGGTGGGGTTTAGGGCCGGTGTAGGTACGCCTCTCTCCCCTTCCTGACCATCTCTAACACCTCTCTCCCCTTCCTGGACCTCTCTGTCTCCATATCGGGCAACCACCTCGATACCGATATTCATTTCAAGCCCACCGACTCCCACAGCTACCTAGCATACTCCTCCTCCCACCCACCTTCCTGCAAAAATGCTATCCCCTATTCCCAATTCCTTCGCCTCCGCCGCATCTGCTCCCAGGATGAGGCATTCCACTCCCGTACATCTCAGTTGTCCTCGTTTTTCAAGGACCGTAACTTCCCCTCCTCAGTGGTCGAGAACGCCCTCAACCGTGTCTCCCACATCTCCCGCACCTCATCCCTCACACCCCGTCCACGCAATAAAAACCAAAAAAGAATCCCCCTCGTCCTCACGTACCACCCCACCAACCTCCGGATCCAACGCATCATCCTCCGACACTTCCGCCATCTGCAATCCGACCCCACCACCAAAGACATCTTTCCCTCCCCACCTTTATCTGCTTTCCGGAGGGACAACTCTCTCCGTGACTCCCTTGTCCGCTCCACACTCCCCTCCAGCTCCACCACACCCGGCACTTTTCCCTGCAACCGCAGGAAGTGCTACACCTGCCCCCATACCTCCTCCCTCACCCCCATCCCAGGCCCCAAGAAGACTTTCCACATCAAGCAGATGTTCACCTGCACATCTGCCAATGTGGTATACTGCATCCGCTGTACCCGGTGTGGCTTCCTCTACATCGGGGAAACCAAGCGGAGACTCGGGGACCGCTTTGCAGAACACCTACGCTCGGTTCGCAACAAACAACTGCACCTCCCAGTCGCGAACCATTTCAACTCCCCCTCCCATTCCTCAGACGACATGTCCATCCTGGGCCTCCTGCAGTGCCACAACGATGCCACCCGAAGGTTGCAGGAACAGCAACTCATATTCCGCTTGGGAACCCTGCAGCCCAATGGTATCAATGTGGATTTCACAAGTTTCAAAATCTCCCCTCCCCCCACCGCATCCCAAAACCAGTCCAACTCGTCCCTGCCTCCCTAACCTGTTCTTCCTCCCACCTATCCCCTCCTCCCACCCCAAGCCGCACCTCCATCTCCTACCGACCAACCTCATCCCGCCCCCTTGACCTGTCCGTCCTCCCTGGACTGACCTATCCCCTTCCTAACTCCCTACCTACACTCACCTTTCCTGGCCCCATCCCCGCCTCTTCGACCTGTTTGTTTCCTCTCCACCTATCCTCTCCTCTATCCCTCTTCTATCCGCCTCCCACTCTCTCCCTATTTATTTCAAAACCCCCTTCCCCTCCCCCTTTTCTGATGAAGGGTCTAGGCCCGAAACGTCAGCCTCTCTGCTCCTATGATGCTGCTTGGCCTGCTGTGTTCATCCAGCCCTGCACCTTGAAGAGGAATTTTGTCAGCCAGGGGGTGGTTAACCTGTGGAGCGCCACAGAAGGCTGCGGAGGCCAAGTCATTGAGTGTATTTAAGACAGAAATACATAGGTTCTTGACTGGTAAGGGAATCAAGGGTTACATGGCAAGCCAGGAGAATGGGGTTGAGAAACATATCTGCCATGCTGGAATGGTGAGCAGACTGAATGGACCAAATAGCCTAATACTGCTTGTTTACCTTATGGCCTTATGGTCATATAGTTTGCAGCTTTAAAGTGAGAGGATTTTTATTTTTATTCACTCATGGGACATGGGTGTCGATGACTGGGAAGCATTTATCACCCATCTCTAACGCTGTTGAGAAGGTGGTGGTGAACAACCTTTTTGAATCAATGCAGACTATGCACTGTAGGTAGATTCACAATGTTATTAGGGAGCAAATTCCATGATTTCAATCTGGCAACAGTGAAGGAATGGTGATATATTTCCAACTCATGATAGCAAGTGGCTTGGAGGAGAACTTGCAGGCGGTGATGTTCCCATAGACCTGCAGATGGAATTGATCATAGGTTTAAAAGGTGCTGTCTACGGATCTTTGATGAATTTCTGCTGTATATCTTATAGCTAGTTAAAATTGCTGCTATTGAGCATCAGTGGTGGACTGATTGAATTTTGAGAATGTGGTGCCAATCAAGTAGGTTGCTTTGTCCTGGATGGTGTCAAGTTTCTTGAATGTTGTTGGAGCTGCATTCATCCAGGCAAGCGGGGTGTATTCTATCACACTCCTGACTTGTACTTTGTAGATGATGGACAAGTTTTATGGAGTCAGGAGAAGAGTTACTTGCTGCAGTATGCCCAGCCTCTGACCTGCTTTATTAGCCACTGTTTTTATATGGCTAGTCCAATCGAGTTTCTGATCAATGGTAAACCCTAGGATGTTGATAGTGGTGAAATTCAGTGATGGTAATACCATTGAATATCAAAGTCGGTAGTTAGATTGGTTCTTATTGGTGACGGTGATTGCCTGACATTTGTGTGGTGTGAATTTTACTTGCCACTTTTCAGCCTAAGCCTGGATATTGTCCAGGTCTTGTTGTATTTGTTCATGGATTGTTTCTGTACCTGAGGAAATGATGCTGAACATTATGCAATAATCGGTAAACATCCCCACTTCTGACCAATGATAGAGGGAAGGTCATTGATGAAGCAGCTGAAAATGGTTGGACCTAAGACACTAGCCTGAGGAACTCCTGCAGAAATGTCCTGGAGCTGAGATGACTGACCTCCAACAACATCACCTATCTTTATATGTGTCAGGTATGACTTCAACCAGTTTTGGAGCTTTGCCCTGATTTCTACTGACTCCAGTTTTGGTAGGGATTCTTGATGCCACACTAAGTCAAATGCAACCTTGATATCAAAAGTTGTTACTCCCACCTCCCCTCACCTTTGAGTACAATCATACAGAGCATTGGTAAGGCCATACCTGGATCATTGTGCGTAATTTTGGTCTCCTTTTCTGAGGTAGGATGTTCTGGCAATTGACGGAATGCGAAGAAATTTTACCAGAGTGATCCTGGGATAATAGGATTGATGTACACAGAGAGACTGGATTGGTTAGGACAACATTTGTGAGAGTTTAGAAGAAAGAGAGAGATCTTATGGAAACCTATAAAATTCTAATAGGATTAGACAGGGTAAATGTGGGAAGGATGTTCTTGATGGCCGAAGAGTCCAGAACCAGTCTAAGATAGGCCTTTTAGGAGAGAGATAAGAAGAAATTTCTATACCCCGAGGGTGGGGCTGTGGAATTTTCTGCCATAGGAAACTGTTGAGGCCAAAATATTAAAGATTTAGAAGAAAGGTGCAGATATTGTTCTTAGGACTATAGGGATCAAAGGATGTGGGGAGAAAGCAGGAACAGGGTACTGAGTTGGATGATCAGCTGTTATAATGTTGAATGGCAGAGCAGACTCAAAGGGCCTAATGGCCTACTCCTGCCCCTATATTTTATTTTCCTATAACGTTCATGCTACGGCTCATGAGTGGCAAGTAACATCTGTGCCACACAGATTTAGCAATTCAAAAACTGGGCATCTGTGAGGTACTGTCGGTCATCCTAGCAGCAAAATTACATAATTCTTAATCTACAACTCGTAACCTAGAATATCCCTCCTTCTACCATGACCATTCAGCAGTGTTTCAACCCTGGTTCAATGAAGAGTTTAGATGACCTGCCAGGAGCAGTATCAGGTATACCTAAAAATGAGGTGCCAACTTAGTGAAATTATAAATTAGGACAATTTCATGCAAAATTGCTGAAGCAGCATGCTATACAGGTAAGCCATCCCATAACCAATGGATCAAATCAAGTCTCTACTGGCCTGACACATTGAGTCCTGAATGCTGTTGGACATTAAACTAACCAGAGGAGGAAGCTCAACAAATTTCCCCATCATCATTAGTCAGCAATCCCAGCACATCAAGGCAAAAGACTGAAACATTTCAACCATCCTAAGGCAGAGTGTCCAGTCGATGACTCATGTTGGCCTCCAAATGAGGTTGCAAGTCTATTATACAGTCTGCCTGATATTCCCTTTACATTAAGCCATTTGTAGCAGATTTGTACCCTCACCTTCCTAACGTTTTTTTACCCTGAGACATTTTCATTACCCGTTGCACTGCCATAAATAAACATATTTTATTACTTTTCATATTGTGGGGACAAGCATATGCCTGAAATATGTGAAAGCAGTTTTACCATAGATCTGTTTAGATTATCTGGACATGGTTTTCCTATTTTTAGTCAAAAATTAGGGGCCAGGCGAGTCAGATAGTGACTAACACGCTACTTTAACAATTGAAGTAAAATTGATGTATTGCCTGCCCAGCAATTAATTAAGAACTGATACGTAGAGCACAGGAGAATTTTTTGTCCTATTGCTGGCTTGACACTGGCATCCCAGGTCACCAAAAGTTGCAGACTAATCAGAGGCCGGCAGCTTCTCGGTTCTAAAGACTCATGGTTGAGGCCTATTCCCCAAGGGATCCAGTGGTAAGAGGTAAGTGATTTTTATCTTCTTGTCACAAGGTCGGGACTGAGGTAAGAGAGGTGTTTGGGGAATTCAGAGGCCAGGATGTGGTACTGGCTTTCAGAGGCTATTTCTTGCCTCCATCAATACCTCCAATTTCTCCCAAATTGGGACAATTGGAGATCCCCACCCAGAAAAGGAAAAATTCTACCTATTTCTTACAACTGGTCAAGACATGTAAAATTCTTCAAAGTTTGAATAAATCTGACCTTTCATTCTCTATCAAATATCTCTGCAACAGTGTTCAGTGTTAGAAAAAGGTTTTCCTTACATGTGTGTGTGTGTATGTGTACAATAACGACTTTTGTCCAGAACTTCTTTCTAAACTTCAGGAATACATAACAACATAAGAACTAGGAGCGGCATTAAGAAATTCAGCCCCTTGAGCCTGTTCCACCATTCAATATGATCATGATTGATCTCATCTTGGCCGCAATTCCACTTTCCCGCCGGCTCCCCATAACCCTTTAACCACTTACTAAAAAATCTATCTCCTCCTTAAATTTCCTAGTGTCCTGGCATCCACCACACTCTGTGATAATGAATTTCACAGATTCATGACCCTTTGAAGAAGCAATTCCTCCTCTTCTCTGTTTTAAATCTGCCACCCCTTAGCCTAGAACCTCTTGTTTTAGAATGCCCCACAAAGGGAGACATCCACTGTATACTTACTTCATCAATCCCCTTTACCATTTTATACACTTCAATTAGATCTCTTCTCATCCTTCTAAACACTGGTGAGTATAGGCTTAAACTGTTCAATTTCTCCGCATATTAGATGCCTTTCCTCATTCACTGCTGTGGTAGTTGGGTGAAAGGAGCATCATCTGGTGCATGAAATCTTGCTGGTCCTTCTTAGCTGTCCTACGCTCTCCAAAACTTCTTTGTTTCATGATTTCCAGCAGGGTTGGATTAGTGCTGAAGTCATTCATTACATGAATTGCTTGTCAATGGTGCTATTTTTCTACTCACCTGCCTCTGTTCGCGACTCCATCAGAACTAAAAAATCCTAGTCTTGGAATCTAATGGAGAGGGGGGCAAGAATCCCAATTATTATCTTGTACTGCATCATGTAAAAGGTGAGTGCATGCTGAATTTATACCCAATTATATGCCTGAAAAATATAAATGGAGCACATTCTTTTTAAATGGTGAACCTTGTTATAATAAATTGCATTATATAATTGGTTTGGAATTCATCAATGTTTAATTTATTTTGAACTGAATGAAATAAACATTCATGAGGTTTTAGCTGACAGAAGAAGCTCCTAATCCCAGTAGGCAGGGAACTATCTAAACCACATGAAGGATGAAATTACTCTGTATAATAGAGTGAGCATACACAGCAGCTTTATGTTAATAAGTAGTAATTTGGTGCATTAGCATTATAAAAAACTATTACAATACGAAATCCTTTGAAGACCCAATTGGACAAATTTTTCTGAAGAAGGGTCCAGGCTCGAAACGTCAGCCTTCCTGCTCCTCTGATGCTGCTTGGCCTGCTGTGTTCATCCAGCTCATCACCTTGTTATCTCAGATTCTCCAGCATCTGCAGTTCCTACTATCTCTGGACAAAACCACCCTGTCTCCAATAACATTTACGTTTGGCTCGCTAAGCACAAATAAAGGCAGACACTTGTATTTAGATATAATCACAGTGCAAGTCCTATCTTGTTGATGAGACATCCATGCATGGGGCATTAAGGGATTGTCGTTCCTGCTGCCAGCAAGATTCCTGAGGATGGGGGAAGGGAAGCCCTGAAATCCTATCTAGTTTGGAGTGTTGCAGACAGCACATTCCTGACCCAGGATTATGTGCTGAGGGACACAAAAGAATTTAGGGCCGTTGCTGAAAAGGCACAGTGGAGAAATGTTGCCAAAGGCCTTTCGGCTAGAAGGGCTAGAAACTGCAGAACCACTTGGGCATTGCATTTTATGAAGAAATTACATTGAAAAGCAAGAGTACTGAAGTTAAATTAAGGCACCTCATCATATAGGCCATTCAGCCAATTGAGTGCTTTACCATTTAATGACATCATGACTAATCTTCTTTTAAAATTTATTCGCAGGATGCGGGCATTGCTGTATAGATCAGCATTTATTACCCATCCCTAGTTGATAATAATAAAATTTAAGAGTCAAACACATTGCCTTGGGTCTAGAGTCACATGTAGGTAAGACCAGGTGTGGATGGCAGTTTCCTTCCCTAACAGACATTAGGGAACCATTTGGATTTTTCTGACAATCAACAATAGTCATAATTAGAATCTTATTTCCAATTTTCTTTCCCTGAATTCAAATTCCACTATCTGAAGCAGGGGTATTCGAACCAAGTCCCCGGAACATTACCTGGGTCTCTGGATTAATAGGCCAGTGATAATACCACTAGGTCATCATCTTCTCTCTGATAATCCCTGACTCTACTTTCCTGCCATTTCCCGATATCCCTTGATTTCTTTACGTGATTGAAAACCTGTCTATCTCAGCCTTAAATATCCAGCCTTAATAGCCCTCTGCAGGAAAGAATTCCACAGATTCATTATCCTCTGAGAGAAGAAATTCTTCATCTCTGTCTTAAATGTGTGATCCCTTATTCTGAGATGATGCTGTCTGGTCCTGGACTCTTCCACAAAGGGAAATAACCTGTCCACATCTCTCCTGTCAAGTTTCTGCAGAATCTTGTATGTTTCAATAAGATCAACTCTCATTCTTCTAATTCCAGCGAGTACAGGACCAACCCACTCAACCTCCTCATAAGACAGTCCCTTTATACCTGGTATCAGCCTCATGACCCTTCCCTGCACAGCCTCCAATGCCATTATATCTTGCCTTAGATAAAGCGCCCAAAACGTTTTGCAGATTTCCAGCTGTGGTTTGTTGTATAATTATAGCAAAACCTCCCTTTTAGTCTTTTAGCCATTCTCTGCCAGCCTTTATATTCTGTCCAAAACCTTTTGTGCAATTATATGTTTTTCCTTAAGTTCATGGATTTCCTAACATATTTACTTAATTATGAATGGTGGGTCCACTCTGTTTCTTTATAGTCGGAATGTTATTTATTCTGAAATATCTCCTTAAACTCTGCCACTGCTTCTGTATTGATCTGCCTGCTAACCGAGTAACTTTAGCTAGCTCTGCTTTCATGCTATGCCGTTATTTAAGTTTAAAATACTAGTCTTAGATACAATCTCTTCCTTTTCAAACTGCATGTAATATTCAATTGTACTTTTGCTGCTGCTACCTAGGGTTACCTTTGCTCTGAGGTCATTAACTAATTCTGTCACATTACACAAAACCAAGTCCAGTATAACCTGCTCTCTGGTTGGTTCCAGAAGTTCATGCTATAAGAAAGTATCTCAAAGGCATTCTCTGATCTCATCATCCAGGGTACTTTTGCCAGTCTGATTTTTTTCTTTTTTTTTGTAATTTAACGTATTTTACTAATCAACCCGTTCAGGGATGTTATTACACACCTCTGGAGCAGGTGTAACTTGAACCCAATCCTCTTGGTCCAGTGGTTGAGACACTACACTGCACCACCAGGGTCCCTGTTGATACACGTATTAAAATCATCTGTGATTATTTGCTGTCCCCTGATCACAACCAGCCCATGGTGGTTACTATTAGGGAGTTGTCCCCAGCTCCCATTTATACTTTCATCGCTGTTTTAAATCTGCAAATACTTATCCTAAAACTATGACCTTTCATTCCAGATTGCCCTGCATGAGGAAACATCCTTTCTACGTCAATTTTGTCAATCCCCGTTAGCACTTTATTTACTTCAATCAGATCTCGTCTTATTCTTCGAAGCTGCAGACAGTATAGTCAAACTGCTCAACCTCTCTTAAAATCATAGAATTTACAGTAAAGAAGGAGGCTAATCAACCCATCATGTCTGTACCAGCTCCCGAAGGAGGTACTCAACGAGTCCCATTTTCCAGCCCTATCTCTGTTGCCCTACAGCTCTCTTTTGGAACCTCACATGGAATCCACCTCCACCACTCTCCCATGCAGTGCATTCAAGACCCTAACAACTCTCTGAGTAAAAGAGTTTCGGCTCATCTCACTACTAGCTCTCTTGCTGACAATCTTGAAACTGTGACTCCTAGTTATTGACATACCAATTAGTGGAAACAGAATATCCTCTTTACCCTGCAAAATTGTTCATCATTTTTAACACCTCAATAAGGTCACCTCTTAATCTTCTCTGCTCCAAGTAGAATAAGCCCAATTTCTCTAGAAACAAAGATTAAACTCCTTCATTCCTGGTACCATTCTAGTAAGTCTCTTTTGCACTCTCTCCAGGCTTTTAACATTCTTCCTTAAATAAGACAAACCCCTCATCTCTGGAATCAATCTAATGAACCTTCTCAAAATTTACTTCAATACCATTCAAGTAAGGGACAAAAATTGATGCAATATTCCAGATACAGTCTCATTAATACCCTATACAATTGTAGTGACATTTGCCAACTTTTTATACGCAATTCCTTTGGAAATAAATGCCAACATTCTATTTGCCTTCCTCATTACCTGCAACACCTGCATTCTACTTTTCTGCGATTCATGTAAGAAGACACCCAGATCCCTCTGCGCTGAAGCTGAAATATCTCCACAGAGGCTGATATCCCATCACCAAGTCAGCCTTGATTTATACCCTTTATTAACATTGATCCAGCTCCCTCACAGCCAGCTCTCCGAATGAACAGGATTTCTGACACTCCTGTTCTTATCTATCATCTATAGCGACATGATTGGACTAGATTAATAGCCCCAATCAGGGAACTCATGTTTTATGAGATTAATCTGACTGACCTTGTTACAATTACTATGTCGCTCCCCCTCCGAGAACATTAGTAACTCCTCCTGGGACAGGTGCCTTCAACTCTGCCTCTGATACAGGCAGCACACTGTACCGCACAGTAGCTCACCTCTTGCGCTTGGAGCATCTCGGAAGAAAATTCATTCTCTTCTTCAGGAAGCAAAGATATCGAGGCGGTGACATCTGCCGTGTCCATCTCAGATACCAGGGTATCTTCAACACTTGATGGAGACGGAGCACCCATGGGTTCCAGAACAGTCAGTAAGGCTGTCAAGGAGCCAGGCATGTTTTGCTCCCGCACCATTTGCATGTTTGCAGTTTTCGTATGGTCCACATGCATGTTCAGGAACATCGCACCAACTAGAACTTTATATGTCACTGGACTTGACCTCGCTTCAACCATGCCTCTTACCCATGCAGGGCCAGTCCTGTGGTTCCAATACCAAACTTTGTCCCCTAAAGTAAACTGTCTCTCTCGATGAGCAGAGTGTTGTATCCTACATTGGCGCTCCTGATGCCGTTTCACCCTCCCACCCCAGCTTCAGGAAGATCAGATTTAAACTGGTAAGGAGTGTTGTCCCCATTAGCAACTCTACTGGAGCTATCCCTGTAGTTGCATGAGGGGTGGTCCTATAATCAAATAGGAACTGGGGCAGGTTGTTATCTAGTGAAGCTGTAGGCTATTTCTTTAAGCCTGCCTTCAAAGTTTGGGCTGATTTTTCTGCCAAACAATTGGATGATGGATGGTATGGAGCTGTCCTTACGACACATAGGAAATACTCAAATTCTGTGCTGGTAAACAATGGCCTGTTATCTGTGACCAATACTTCCAGAGTCCATGTATTGCAAAAGATATATGCTCCCCGTGTTTAATAAATGAACTCTATGCACATCCAGCTATTTTGAATGAGCATCCACAATGACTAAGAACATTGAGTTCATGAATAGTCGACGTGTAACCAAGTCCAGGGTTTATCCAGCCTTTCCCAAGAATGTGGGGCAGCTGCTGGCGGTAATTTTAACCTTGTTGGCACTCTGGGCACTGTCCCACCATCATGGCTATGTCTGCATCCAGCTCTGACCACCAGGCATAACTTCTTGTCAATATCTTTATTTTGTAAACCCCTGATGGCCATGGTGGAGTTCAGCCATTATCTGGTGGCGACCTTTGCTCGGGACAATCACTCTTGCTCCCCATAATAATATGCCATCCTTTACTGTGATCTGGTCTCCACAGTTCCAAAAAGGTTTCAGTTCTGGTTGTGATGGCCCTTTGATTTACGCCATCTCGACCAGCTGTTTTAGTTTTGCCAGGACCAGATCTTTTTGCGTCCAAAGTCTGATATTGTCAGCTGTGACTGGAAGTGCGTCCAGAAAATTTAAAACCATTATGGACTCTTCCAGTGACAGTACGACTAGTGGTTTATCTACTAGTGGGAGGTGGCTTGACACATCTGCAGTTGCGACTTGGCCTCCTGGACTGTGTTCCAAATTGTAATTATATGCACTTAATATTAGAGCCCACTGCTGAATTCGACCTGAAGATATGGGTGGCAGTGCCTTGTCCTGTTTAAGTAAATCTAGCAGGGGTTTATGGTCCATTGTTACTACAAATTTAGACCATAAAAGGTATTGATAGAACATGTTGACTCCAAATATGACCGCCAAACCTTGCTTCTCTATCTGGGTGTATTTACGCTCTGCAGTAGCCAAAGTCCTGGATGCATATGCGATTGGGCGTTCCTCTCTTTGAGCCACCTATGAGCTAATTCTACCCTGATGCCATACAGGGAGCAATCGCATGTCAATACCAGATCTGGCTTAGGGTCATGGTGTGCCAACATTTTAGGGAACGATAGCTGTTTCTTCACTTCCCTGAAAGCTATGGCTTGGCTGCATGACCATTTCCAAAGCTGACCCTTTTTTAAGAGTTCATTCAAAGGTGCCAGGATGGAGGCCAGGTTATGTATGGACTCTCTGGAATAATTCACCAGTGCAAGGAAAGACCTAAGCTCTGGTACAGACTAAGGAGCCGGGGCACATTTGAGCACCCTCACTTTATCTTCCAACAGGTGTAACCTGGTCTTGTTGACTCTGTCAAAAATTGCAGCATGTTAATGTGCAGAGGGACTTGGGTGTCCTTGTGCATGAATCACAAAAAGGTGGCTTGCAGTTATACAGTCATAGAGCTTTACAGCATAGAAACAGAGCCTTCGGTCCAACTCGTCCATGCCAACCAGGTAGCCTAAATGAACCTAGTCCCATTTGCCAACATTTGGCCCATATCCCTCTAAACCCTTCCTATTCATACACCTATCCAGATGCTTTTTAAATGTTGTAATTGTATCAGCTTCCACCACTTCATCTGCTCATTACATACATGCTCCACCCTTTGCATTAAAAGGTTGTCCCTTAGGTCCCTTTTAAATCTTACCCCTCTCACCTTAACCCTATGCCCTCTAGTTTTTCACTCCCCTACCGTGGGGCAAAGAGTGTGACTATTTGCCCTATCCATGCACCTCATGGTTTTATAAATTTCTATAAGGTCACCCCTCAGCTTCTGATGCTCCAGGGAAAATAGCTCCAGCCTATTCAGCCTCTCCCTATAGCTAAAACCCTCCAACCCTGGCAACATCCTGGTAAACCTTTCTGAACCCTTTCAAGTTTCACAACATCCTTCCTACAGCAGGGAGACCAGAACTGAACGCAGTATTCCAAAAGTGACCTAACCAATATCCTGTACAGCCGCAACATGACCTCCCATCCTACAGTCAATGCACTAACCAATAAAGGCAAGCATACCAAACGCCTTCTTCACTATCCTGTGTACCTGCGACTCCAGTTTCAAGGAACTATGAACTTGGTCTCTTTGTTCAGGAACACTTCCCAGGACCTTACCAGTTAGTGTATAAGTCCTGCCTTGATTTGCCTTACCAAAATGCAGCACCTCACATTTATCTAAATTAAAGCCCATTTGCCACTCATTGGCCCATTGGCCCATCTGATCAAGATCCCATTGTATTTTGAGGTAACCTTCTTCGGTTTCCAATTCACCACCAATTTTGGTGTCATTTGCAACCTTACTAACCATACCTCTTACATTCACATCCAAATCATTTATATAAATGATGAAAAGCAGTGGACCAGCACCAATCCTTGTGGCACACCACTTGTCACAGGCCTCCAGTCTGAAAAGCAACCCTCCACCAACACCCTCTGCCTCCTACCTTCGAGCCAGTACTGCATCCAAATGGCTAGTTCTCTCTGCATTCCATGTGGTCTTACCTTGCTAACCAATCTACCATGCAGAACCTTGTCGAACGCCTTACTGATGTCCATATAGATCACGTCTACCGCTCTGCCCTTATCAATCCTCTTTGTTACTTCTTCAAAAAACTCAATCAAGTTAGTGATTCCCATGCACTAAACCACACTGGCCATCCCTAATCAGTCCTTGCCTTTCCAAATTCATGTAAATCCTGTCCCTCAATTCGCCAATCACTGATATCAGGTTCGCAGTCTATTGTTTCCTGGCTTTTTCTCACCATCTTTCTTAAATTCTGGCACCACGTTAGCCAACCTCCAGACTTCTGGCACTTCACCTGTGCCTATTAATGATAGAAATATCTCTGCAAAGGGCCCAGCAATCGCTACTCTAACTTCCCACAAGGTTCTAGGTACACCTGATCAGGTCCCAGGGATTTATCCACCTTTGTACATTTCAAGACATCCAGCACATCCTCCTCTGAAATATGGACATTTTTCAAGATGTCACGATTTATTTCCCCAAGTTCTCTAGCTTCCATATCCTTCTCCACAGTTAAACACTGAAGCACTATGATCATTTAGCATCTGTCCTATCTCCTGTGGGTTCACACATAGGTGGCCTTGCTGATCTTTAAGGGGCTCTGTTCTCTCCGTATTTACTCTTTTGTCCTTAATATATTTTTGGAATCCCTTTGGATTCTCCTTAATCCTATTTGCCAAAGCTATCTCATGTCCCCTTTTTGCCCTCCTAATTTCCCTCTTAAGTAAACTCCTACTGCCTTTAGACTCTTCTGGGGATTCACTCAGTCCCTGCTGTCTATAACTGACATTTATTTTCTCCTTTTCTTGACCAGAACCTCAATTTCTCTAGTCATCCAGCATTCCCAATATCTACCAGCCTTGCCCTTCACCCCAACAGAAACATACTGTATCTGAACTCTTCAATGATGGGAGAACCCAGCACATCAGTGTAAAGGATAAGGCTGAAGCATGTGCAACAATCTTCAGCCAGAAGTGCCAACTGAATGATCCATGTCAGCCTCCTCCAGAGGCCTCCTGTATCACATTTGCCAGTATTCAGCCAAATTGATTCATTTCATATGATATCAAGAAATGATTGGAGGCCCTGGATACTGTAAAGCACAGAAGGCATGTACTCCAGAATTTGCCATACTCCAGGTTGTTCCAGAGCAGTGACAACACTGGCATCTACCCCACAATGTGGAAAATTGCCCAGGTATATCCTCTCCAATTAAACAGGACAAATCCAATCTAGCCAATTACATCTCATCAGTCTATTCTCAATCATCAGTAAAGTGATGGAAGGTGCCATCCGCAGTGCTATCAGGCAGCACTGGCTCAGCAATAACATGCTCTATGACATCCAGTTTGGGCTCCTCCAAGGCCACTCAGCTTCTGACTTCATTACAGTTTTGGTTCAAACATGGACAAAATAGTTGAATTTCAGAGATGTGATGAGATTGACAGCCCTTGACATGAAGGCTATATTTGATGGAGTGTGACATCAAAAAACCCTCGCAAAACTTGAATTAATGGTAATTAGGATAAAACTTTCCAACGGCTGGATTCTTACCTGGCACATGGATAGACAGGCATGGTTGTTGGAGGTCAGTCATCTCAGGTCTAGAACATCTCTGCAGGGATTCCTTAGGACAGTGTCTTATGCAAAACCATGTTCAGCTGCTTCATCAATGATCTGCTCTCCATCATAAGATCAGAAGTGGGGATGTGCACCAATGATTGCACAACATTTAGTATCATTCTGGGTCAAAATCTTGGAATTCCCTCCCTAATGGCAATGTGGTCAACCCACAGCAGGTGAACTGCAGTGTTTCAAGAGGGCAGGTCATCACCATCATCTCCAGGGCAACTAGGGACTAGCAATAAAGACTGGCCAGCCAGTGATGCCCACATCCCACAAGTTTAAAAAAAATTGTGGCTCCTCAGATACTGAAGCAGTCTATATTCAAATGCAAAAAGACCTGGACAATATCTGGGCTTGGGGTGAAAAGTAGCAAAGAGTTCCAAAGACACACAATTGTCAGGCAATGACCATCTCCAAAAGAGATAATCTAACTATAGTCCCTTGACATTCAATGGCATTACCATCACTGAATACTCCACTATCAACATCCTGGGCGTTACCATTGACCAGAAACTGAGCTGGAGATGCCAGATAAATATAGTGGCTACAATAGCAGGACAAGAGGCTAGGAATACTGTGGCAAGGAACTCACCTCCTGACTCCCCAAAGTCTGTCCACCATTTACAAGGCACAAGTCAGGAGTGTGTTGGAATACTGCCCAGTTGCCTGGATGAGTGCAACTCCAACAATACTCAAGCAGCTTGACACCATCCAGCACAAAGCAACCTGAAGAATGGTAATACCCAAAACGTTGACTGCTCCTTTCCTCCAGATGGCGCCTGGCCTGCTGTGTTCTTCCAGCTTCCTGTTTGTTTACAAAGCAACCTACTTGACTGGCATCACATCCACAAACATTCAGTCATTCCACCAATGATGCTGAGTTATAGCAGTGTGTACCATCTATAAATACATTGCAGTAATTCGCCAAAGCTCCTTAGATAGTGCCTTCGAAACCCAGAACCATTTATTTCCAGAAGGAGAAGAGCAGCAAGTACATGGGAACACCACCACTTACAAGTTCCTCTTCAAGCCACTCAGCGTCCTGACTTGGAAATATATCACAGTTCCTTCAATGTCACTGGGTTAAAGTCCTACAGTTCTCTCCCTAATGCCATTGTGGGTCTACCAACAGCAAATGGACTGCAGTGGCACCAGGTATCAACTCACCACCACGTTCTCAAGGGCAACTAAGGACAGGCAATAAATGCTGGCTCAGTCATTGACACCCGGGTCCCACAAGTGAATAAAAAAGATGTGTTGGTGTTAATTCTCCAAAATTTCCTAGATTCTGGGAAGGTTCTGTCAGAATGGAAAGCAACAAATATAACCCATGTATTCAAGAAGGAAAAGAGGTAGAAAACAGGAAACCATTGACAAGTTAGCTTGATGTCTGCCATGGTCAAGGTGTTATCATTAAAGAGGTTATAGCTTATTTTATGGTCCAGACAAACTCGCCTCAAAAACATTTAAGATAGCTTGGACTCCAACTTTTTCTTATTTTTAAAGGCAAGTGTAAGGTGTTGAGTTCCGGCTACAAATCAATTGGTCAAACTACCCAGCTTGAAGCTTTATTTTTACATTATAGTAAAATACAGACAAAAGAAAGAAGAATTGGAATAACTTAGAGTCATTGAATCATACAGCTGCTCAGCATGGAAACAGGCCCTTCTGTCCAACTCGTCAACACCGGCCAGATTTCCTAAATTAGTCTAGACCCATTTGCCAGCATTTGGCCCAAATCTCTCTAAACCGTTCTTATTCATATACCCATCCAGATGCCTTTTAAATATTGGAATTGTACAAGCTTCCACCACTTCCTCTGGCAGTTCATTCCAAACATCACCACCCTCTGTGTGGAAAAACTGCCCCTTAGGTTCCTTTTAAATTTCTCTTCTCTCACCTTAAACCTATGCCCTCTAATTTTAGACTCCCCTACCCTGGGGAAAAGACCTTGACCATTCGCCCCATCTATGCCCCACATGATTTTATAAACTTCTATAAGGTCACCCCTCAGCCTCCGACACTCTCGGGAAAATAGCCCCAGCCTATTCAGCCTCTCCCTATGGCTCAAACCCTCCAAAAAGGATTCTAGGCAATCCAAGATGGAGGACGGGGAAAAACTGTGATTGTAAGAGCTGCTCCTTTTTTGAAGTATTTTCAGTACTGGAACTGGTTTCCTTGCACCTTTGGAGCAGTAATTAGTATTTTGTAAGCTGTTGCATTGTTTTTTGGAGCTTAACTCTATTGGAAAGCTTAACAGAATAATAGATTATTTAACATGTAAACAGTGACTGTTCCATATAGTACCATTCAATAAACATATCCTTGGCAAAGGCAAATTCAGTAAAATAAATTGTCTCACATGCAATTCTAGCAGGCAAGAAGAGAACTCAAGCTTATTGCAGTAACAGGGAGAGAACAGCTTCCACATCCAGCTTCAAAAACCCAGCAATTGTTGAAAGCTTAAACTAAAATCCTGGTTCTGCAGGAGCTTGACTCCACCCCTTCAAGCTGTCTCTACTATTCCAACATTAAAAAAAACCAAGGCACTTCAAGGCACTGGAGCAGTACCACTGATGCTGCCTGTGCAAGATCCTGCAAATCTGGTGGGAAGAAAGACGCAACACCAGCTTCCTTGACCAAGCCAACATCCCCAGTGTCAAGGCACTTACCATCTTTGATTGGCTATGATGGACTGGGTATGTCGTCCACATGACCAAAATGAGACTCCCCAAGCAGGTGCTCTACTCCCAGCTTTCAAACAGCAGGCAAGCCCTAGGTGCACCGAGGAAGTGCCTCAGTAATACCCTCAAGGCCTCACTGACGAAGTGCAGCATTCCCACAGGGACCAAGACTATCCAAAGTGGAGGAGGAGCATCCAGGAAGGCATCAAATACTTTCAAACTTGCCATCAGGAAAAAGTGGGAGCTAGGCGAAAACAGCGAAAGGACTGCTCTGCCACACCAATATCCTTTCTCGTGAGCACCACCTGCCCCAAGTATAACAGAGCCTATGGTAGTTGAATTGATATGTACAGCCACCTATGGACTCACCCCGACAGTGGAAGAGTGTCATTCTCATCTGCGAAGGACTGCCGATGATGATGCAGGTATCCCAATTATTAAGAAGGTTAATAGATTGCTATCCTTTATTACAAAAGGAATTGAACATAAAGGTAGAATATTAGGGCATTGGTGAGACCACTTCTGGAATACTATGTGCAGTTTTGGTTTCTTTACCGAAGGATGTAAAGCATTGGAAGTGGTTCAGTTGAGGTTTACTAGATTGATACCTGGAATGAGCAGGTTGCCCTCTAAGGAAAGGTTGTACAGTCTGGGTTTGTTTCTACTGGAGTTTAGGAGAGTCTTTGTTGAAGTCTACAAGATCCTCAAAGGTGGATATGTAAAGGATATGAGATAACAAGGTGTAGAGCTGGGTCAACACAGCAGGCCAAGCAGCATCAGGAGAGCAGGAAGGCTGACGTTTTGGGCCTATGGTTGAGCACAGAATTAAGGGATACTGTTTGAAAATTAAGAAATGCCTTTTGGGGCATAAATTGTTTACTCTTAAGTTTGCGCGTGTGTTGGGAACATTCTGCCTCAGAAGGTAGTTGTTTGGGTCATTGAACAATTTGAAGTTGGAAGCAAGGGAATGAAAGTTATTGGGGTAGAGGGAAGCGTGGAATTCAAACAAACAGATCAGCTAGAATCTTCTTTAACAGTGGAGCATTGGCTTGAGGGGCCAAATGGTCTACTGCTGTTCCTAATTTGCATGTGATAGAAAATGTGAAAAAATATTGCATATACACAGGGGCGACTTGGTGGTAGCACTGCTGCCTCACAGTGCCAGGGACCCAGGTTTGATTCCACCCTTGGGCGACTGTCTGTGTGGAGTTTGCACATTCTCCCCGTGTCTGCGTGGGTTTCCTCTGAGTGCTCCGGTTTCCTCCCACAGTCCAAAGATGTGCAGGCTAGGTGGATTGGCCATGCTAAATTGCCCATAACGTTCAAGGATGTGTAGATTAGGTGTGTTATAGGGGGATGTGTCTGGGTGGGATGTTCTGAGGGTTACTGTGGACTTGTTGGCAGAAGGGCCTGTTTCCACACTGGAGCGATTCTATGATCTATACAAAATTATTCATAAATATGTAACATAACGGTGGCAGATGTAGGGGTTCAGATCAGATCAAGACAAGAGGTGGCTTGTTAATCTAGTTTTGAAACACAATTATTGCCACATACTTAAAATAGTTTTCAGCCCTTTACCATTCATAAAAGAATGAGATAATTGGAGTTTTAAGGTTGGACGTTTTTTGAGGGTGGTGCAGAGCAGATAGGCTCAAGGCTGCAAGCAAAATGCCCACCAGTCTGTTTAATTTTCAACTCTTTTGATATCTAGGATTTCACAGCACTGAAGCCTGGAAACTAAACAATACCAATATAAAAACCAAATTTTCAAACTGCATGTATTTCACGCTAATAGTAGCCATCCCAGAATATATCATCAAGTTGGAAGATGCTCCAATTAGTGGTAACGTAATGATAACCAACCAATTCTAACACAAAGTAGAAAGCTGATGAGGAAAATTCAAACTGTTCCTCCTTCCATTGAAAATCCAGCAGCTAGGAGTGAGCCGGCGGAGGAATACACCCAAAGGGCATTTTGAATAATAAGCTCATATAGTAGGGAACTTTAACTAATAGCCCAATTTAACAACGTTTGGATTTATATTAGCAAAAAAAGTGGATTTCCAGCTTCCAATTCAAGTCCTTTCTGCATCAAAAAAGGTGATTAGTTTGAATGTAACCGCTGGAACTATTTCAAGTGGAGGAACACACCCCTTGATCGTTTTGCCTTTCCCCCTCCTTCCCCAAAGAAAGGAGGAAAAAAGTTTTGCTGAGGCATCAACCAAACCTGTTAACCGGACGTTCCCCACGCACGCTTGGATTGATTGACGTGAGGTTCTGTCCAATAGACGCTCGGGATCTGGCCGAACGGCCGGGCGTCTGGGGCAGGCGCGCCAATGAGAGTGGAGGACGCGCCAGCGCTGGGGGTGGGATTTCCAGGTGGAGTGAGAGAGGGGGGGGGAGGCTGTTTAATCGTTTCTCTCCGTCAATCAAAGAAAAAGGGAGCGAAGAGGCCAGCGGGGAGACAGGGAGAAAAAAAATCAAATAAAATCTCCTCAGGGGAGGATGTGAGAATTAATAATAAATTACCCAGAAGGCTAACGACATTTTTTGAGGGCAATTTTGATTTATTTTCTCTCGAATCGTCTCGGTTGATAAGCGGCAGTTAGCGAGCAACGCGAGGCACAATTGTGTGAATTTTTGAATCGTGGTTGCCGTTTTCTTCCCCTCCTTTTCCAGCCTCAGTTAGTCCCTTTATTGTTATTTTCCTCTTTCTTCTTTACCTTTCTCATTTTTTTTCCTCCCTCCCACCGTCACCCCATACCCCCCACCCCCGCCCCTTCATTCCCACTCCCCATTCCTGGCTCGAACCATGTCGATCTTGCCCTTCACGCCGCCCATCGTCAAGCGTTTGCTGGGCTGGAAGAAAGGCGGCGAGTCGCAGTCTCCCTCTTCTCAGTCCCCGTCGCAGGCGCCGCCGCAGCAGCAACAACAACAACAGCAGCAACAACAGCAGAACAACGGGCAGGACGACAAATGGTGCGAGAAAGCCGTCAAAAGCCTGGTGAAGAAGCTGAAGAAGACGGGGCAGCTGGATGAGCTGGAGAAGGCCATCACCACCCAGAGCTGCAACACCAAGTGTGTGACCATCCCCAGGTAAGGAACGCCTAGCTTCTGCCAAACCTCTCTTCCTAAACTATGCAGCCAGGTTAAGTTGTTACATTTTAATGATACACTTTTTTTTGTGACAAGTTTATTTTTGTTGTTTTAAAATTAACTCGATCATTTACCAACGAGCGTATCCGTAGGCCCTGTGGCCAAATGCACGTTTGTTTCACTTGATTTTCGGAATCTAAGGCAAATATTTTGTTCCAGTTTCTGCTAATTATAAACATTGGTAATATTTGACACTTGGTTGATGTGTATTAGGTTTTTAGAAATGTGTATTAACTTGTGATTTTAGGTTATAACTTCATTAGTGTAGCTTTGTTCGAAAACATATGGTAATTTTGTTTATAAAGAGGGACAGTTCTATTCCATTGAACAGCACACTGGTCTGGATCAATTTGTAACTTTTTTTTGTTTTTTTTTTGTTTATCTTCAGTTAGTATAAAAATAAGTTGTTATTACTGTCTGTTGAAGGATAGTGTTTTCTCCTGCTCATGTCCCCTGGTTAACGCTTTGGATTTGATATTAAAACTTTTTATATAAAACATTGTTTATGGGAATCAGTGTTTTCCTTATACTTTTTTTTTACAATATGCCAAAGTTGCATTTCATATCATCTCTGTTGCCTCGAGAAAGTGCTCCTTACAGTGATGGTTTCATGAAGGTGTTTGATAGGAAACTTCAGTATTTTGTTTATTATGATGAAGAAACGGGGCTATATGTCTTTTAGAATGGTAGTACTTGGAGGTGGCAGTATTTCCATGCCATTGTTTTTGCCTCTTCGGTAGCAAAAGTTAAGAGTGTGGTTAACTTTTTTTTCCATTTTGTACGGAGAAGAGCATGCAGGATGTAAATAGCTGTCATTAGGATGATTTTAATCTGATTTCTTTAGTGGATAGTTTCTTGAAACAAAAGTTTTGAGATTACATTAAAACATTTTTCAGAATTTGGTTTTTGTTCTCAACTTTTCTATTAAAATGAATGCATTTTCTTAAATGCCAGGGCAAAAATAAAGAAGGGCACTTTTTTTTTCTAATATTCACATCTGATCCCCTAGGGGAAATAAGAGCATGTTTATCCATCTGAGCCAAAATGATGGAACTATTGTGTTTATCTTGGCGTGCTATCGTTTTCTCGCCAGCTCTCAAAAATAAGGGGCACAAAAGAATATATTACAACTGCAGTCCCTCTCTGCAGTTTAATTCTGAGTCATTTAGGCTGGTAGCCTCGTTAATAAATGAGAGGAAAAACAATGACGTTTTAGTTAATAGTCATTCCCTTTTTTTATTTCATCATTTGTTGTGGAACTTTTCCATTAATTAAACCTGCCTGTGTGCTTGTAGAAGTTTATTGCAGACTCCTGGAATGTCATGGGTTTTTATTGCTTAGAGCAGAATTTTCTATTTGTTCTAATTTGTAACAACTCAAAGTTTGAACTGTAAGCTGAACAGAATCACTGGATAATTATAGCATTAGCAGAAGATGCTGAAAATCCTCAGTATCTGATGCAAATGGATAATGTTGGAGATCTTCAAACAAAAAAAGTTATGTCCTCGTTTGTGGTCTGTTTTTACACATTTGAATGCTGATGAAGTTATTTATGCATTTCCAGCATTGTGCCTGTTGTTCCCGTTATGGAAAAGTGGAGAAAAACCCAAATGATTTATTAGCACTAAATTATTTTTCGTTTTTAATGTATTCATGTAACTTATTTAATGCTGACTGTGTCCAACAGGTTTGGGTAAGAAACAAGTCCCAACATTATTTAATATGCATCTTGAGTGTGTATTCCGGTTTGGTGTCAATGTCAAAGCTCATCTTTAGTATTGATCTGTAAACTTTACACCAGTTCGATCTACCTGGAAATGGGATGGATTTATTTATGATCATATTGCTGGTAATATAGCAATGTGGCTTGGTTTAAAGTTGGCTAATTCTGCCAATAGGAGTTCACTGGCAAATGTGAATCAGACCTCTAATAGTATAAATTTAATTTTATTTCTATATATTGTGAATATTTTGCTGTTTCTAGAATCATGAGGCCATTTGGCCCATCATATCTGTACATGATTTGTGAAAGCTATCAAAAGTTAGTTTCTTGTCTTTTTTTCCCATAAATTCCAGCATATTTTTGTATTTCAAGTATTTAATCAGATTCATTTGAAAACTTAAGTCAACTTCCATCATACTTTCAAGCAATGCATTACAGAATGCAATGAATCAATGTAACAACTTTTTCTCCTCTTGTTGCCTTTTAATCTTTTTGGTTGCCTTAAATGTGACCTTCTGTCACTGGGAAATAACTTTCTCACTTGTTCTCCTGAAAGCCTTTTTTTAAAAAATATCCCTCCTATTTTTTCTCCTTCATCTCTGTTGTAAGGTACATAAGTGTACTTTTTGTCATCTCTTCATATTGAAATTTTTTTCCTGCTATCACTGTAATAAATTCTCTTCTGTATGTCTCTCCTAATTGTTGACATCAGTGCCATTGGCCATTCTAGTATCAAGTTAAGACAATGTGCCCAGATTTTAAAAGATGTGCAATCAATAAAATTAAAATAAAACAACATATGAAATAGTATTAATATTATAATTTGCAACTCCTTTTTCTTTCTTCTGTCTTCCATTTTTCTCCACCCCCGTCCCAACCTCCCCATCGTTGGAAATGCCACCATTTCCCAGTTGCTTTTAATTCTAATGAATTGTCACTGGCCTTGAAACATTAACTCTGTCTTTGCTCTCCGCAAACACTGCCAGAACTGCTGCCTTTCTCCAGCACTTGCAGTTCTTAATGAACAATACTATTTAATATGAAATAAAACAAAGTCTATGATGCAGTCAGATTGTGTGGTTCCCAGTGGTCGTGAAAACCTCATACACTCCAAGGGTAACCAGTTGTGGACGTGGCCGTTGAAGAGTGTTATTTTATAATAGCTGCACTTGGTCAACTTGCCAACACAGAAGTATAAGAGTACAATTTGGCTATTTGTTTGTGCATTTCAGTAAGGACATGGCTCGTGGTTGTCATCTCAATCCACTTTTCTGTCCGTCCTTCATAATTGTTGACTATCAAAAATCTACACAACTGCCTTCAGTAAATTTCAATGACCCATCTCCACTGCTATCCGGGGAAGGGAACTCCACATGCTAATAACCCTCGGAGAGAAAAATAATTTTTGTTTTTAAAAGGAAGACCTCCTTAAATTTTGGCCCCTGTTTCTAGTATCCTTCATGATAGAAAACAAACATCCTCCTGCTATTCACCCCATCCATTCCCCTTGGCTATCTCTTTGTTTTTCTAAACTTCAGTGGGTATAGATGCAAACTGTTCAACTTTTTACGGTAAGCTCTTCTAGGAATGAATCAAATGAGCCTACTCTGAACCGCTTCTAATACATCTATTTATTTTTAGTCAAGTAAAGAGACCCAAACTCTGTACAGTACTCCAGATGTGGTCTCGTCAACACTGCAGTGAACCTTTCCTACTCTGGCTTTTATTGCAAATGGAATAAAATAGACTTCCATTTGCCTTGCTGTACCTGCATTCTAACTTTGTGATTGGACACTCAGATCCCTTTATATGAAGTTCTATAATCTCTCTATTTAAATAGTATGCTGCTTTCTTTTTCTTGTTGGTGGATAAGTTCATGTTTTCCTACTTTATACCCATATGCCAAACTTGTGCCCACCCACCTAAACTTTCTGTAACCTTTTGCAGACTCCACCTCTTCACTTACTTTCGTATTTATCTTGGTATCAGTGGCAAATTTACAGTTTACGTTTGTAAAATTACATTTGTCATTTGTGTTTCCATTTTACCACTCTGTCGTTCAGTCTGTTAACATCTTACTTACCTTTTACTACTTTTGAGTTTTGACACCTGTAGCTTTGAATTGATGCCCTCCTATGTACTCGTGTTAATCTTTTTGATAAGAGCAGTGGTTCTAATACTAAGAATTACCACTGTACACTTACACCAGTCAGAAAACATCCATTTATTCTTAACAAAAACCGAAAGAACTGCAGATGCTGTAAATCGGGTACAAAAACAGAAGTTGCTGGAAAAGCTCAGCCAGTCTGGCAGCATCTGTGAAGAAAAAAAATCAGAACTCTGAGGAAGGGTCACCGGACCCAAAACGTTAACTCTGATTTTTTTTTTTCTTCTTCACAGATGCTGCCGGACCTGCTGAGCTTTTCCAGCAACTTCTGTTTTTGACCCATTCATTCTTGCCCAGCACAAATGTTAAACTATACAGGTACTAGAAATCTGAAATAAAAACAGCGTATCAAACGTTTAGCATTTCGGGAAGCATCTGGGAACAGAAGCAGTTTGTATTTTTGGTCACTGATCAATTCTGATAAGATTGTCAGCCTTGCATGCATTCTGTGTCTCTCCATAGATGCAGTCCAACCTGCTGGTCTATTTCCAGCATTTTCTACTTTATTTCAGTTCACTATTACTTAACATTATCATGTCAGCCATAATCTCATTGAATAGCATAGCAGATTTGATGGTCCAAATGGCCTAATTATATTCTTGTGTTTTATGGCCTTAATTCATGTCAATATGTTTCACCAATCTAAAATGCTCTGATTTTGCACATTACCTCTTTTGTGGGCCTCTATCAAAACTTTCTCTATTCAAAAAAATATACATTACTGATATCTCCCTCATCTATTCTTCTAGATTTATTCTCCAAAAAAGTTTGTCAAACACTTTTTCCCTTTCATAAATCTATGTTGACTGTAGTATTGTTGTGTTTCTAGTGTCCCATTATTGCATCGTTTGTAACGAATGCCAGCATTTCTGAACTACTGACCAGTCTGTAATTCCTGATTTTTGTCCTCCCTCAAAACCATCCCCTATTTCCTATCCTTTAGCAACATGGGATGTAGATTTTTTTTCTTTCTTTATTCATTAACAGGATGAAGGCATCACTGGCTAGGCAGCATTTAGTACCTGTAAATTACCCAGAGAGCAGTTCAG
>NC_063332.1:28240156-28261877 GCF_021869965.1 Rhincodon typus | reverse complement strand
TGAATTGTGAGTCAACACAAAGCATTTTAAACTGGTTTTAAATAGTACTTTTCTTTTCATAAAGAAACATTTTATGTTGGTTTTTTTTTTAAAATGAGATTATTACTGAAGTATAAAACCGATTTGTTAGTAATTGGATGCAAAAGCACAGAACTTGTATCTAGCCAAAATCTGTATTCTGCTGAGAAGGCAGGCAATCATGGAAACTTTGTGTATATTCAAGGTGAGTTTAATAGATTTTTGGATTCAAGAGTATTTGGATTTGGAAAGGTAGCTTTGGGTTTTTAAATTTGTTTGTGGGATATTGGTATCACTGGCTAGGATAGCATTTATTGCCCACCCTTAATTGTTCAGGGGACAGTTGAGTCCACCACATAGCTTTGGGCCTGGAGTCATATGTAAGCCAGACCAGGTTAGGAAACAGTTTTGCATTGCTTAAGGGACATTTAGTGAGCCAGGTGATGTTTTTATGATAATCAACAGTTGTTACAAGGTCACAATTAGACTGGCATTTTTTTTAAATTCCAGATTTTATTAAATTCATATTTCTTCAGCTGCCATGAAATTTGAACCATGTCCCAGAATGTTGAGGGTGCTTGATTGCTAATGACATTACAACTATGCTATCACCTCCTCTTGAGTTGTGTTGAGCCAGAAAATCTGCAATGATAATATTGGATGATAGAGAAGATTCAAGGGCTTAATGGCCTACTCCCATTTCCTATCACCTTATGAAAATATTCCACAAGACAGCATCAGTGGAAAAGTATTAATGTTTCAGGTCAATAACATTTTCTTAAAACTAAAAGATGTTAGATTACCAGTTTTGAGTTACAATATAGGGAAATCCTCCAACGCCCAAGGAAAATTCCATTGGAATTGAGCGTATTGTCAGGATGGAGAAAGAGGCTGCATGGGGAATGGGGTATAGAGCAGAGAGCAAAGAACGTGCAAGGGCAGCGAGAGGGGAAGAGCGGTGCAGATGGCATAAACAGAATTGCGAGAGATTGTGGAGGTCTAAAAGATATGAATAATGTTTAAAATCCATGAACTTTTTCTTTCTAACTTGAACTGTAGAAAACTTGATATTGTTGAATTAATGATTTCTTGCAAATGGATGTGGGTTCCCTAGCTTAAAGCTGCATATGTTCAAAAGTAACTAAATGGGGGAAAAATGTAGTGGATTCTATTGTAATATCAATTATTGAATTCAAATTTGAGATACAGTAAAAAAAGGTAGAAATTGCATGGTTAAAATCCTTCAGCTTTGTGCATGAGAGGGAATGCATTTGCTGTGACTTTTCCAGTCTGGAAAATGTGTTTGGAATGATGGTTTTTTGTGATTAGAAATGTCAGTTGTTGTGGGGGAAAATATCTTCTGTTGCTAACTTATGCCTGTTGTTTTGTGATGTCTAAGAAAATGTTTTGTTTCCTTGTGTGTTGAGACTTTAAGTTTTTAATGCAGGATTGATAATTATTGGTGATATTGGTGAACTTTTTCTAATTCTGCTTCTGAGAGTCTCGTAGCACTTGCATCAACACAAATACAAGGTAGTATTTTTGCATATCTGCATCACTGAGTAAAGGAGTTGGTGAGAATATTGAAGAAAGGACAGTACAGCACAGGAGCAGGCACTTTGTCCCACCAAGTCTGCGGCAACACATGATGCCTTTCTAAACTAAGAACCTTCTTTGCTTCTACGCCGTCCATATCCCTCTATTCCCTGCCTATTCAATTTCTAAACTTGATTTTATTTCTCTCTAGTATTTTAAAAAATAAAGTGAATGTTGAGTTTTCTTTTATGTTTGGCTGCCTTTGACAATGCTTGCCAAAGACTCTGCACTTGATGTTTGGAGAAGTTTTAACGTGTTGAAATTCCTGTAGAACAATACAGATGCACATTGCAATGTGGAATTATGATTAACTTTCCTCCTAGGAAATGAGGTGAGCCAAGCGGTTAAAGTGTCGGTGTGGGTACGTTTTAAGAAACTGTGATCCTTATATCCTTAAAGTTCAAGCTGATGCTTGAGAATGATTTGAAACAATCCAGAGAGAAAAATAATTGGACTTTGTTTGGGCTAGGACAGAACTGGGCAGGAAGATCAGTAACTGAACAGTGGGCCACCTTCAAGAAGCAAATGGCACGAGTTCAGGCAAGGTATTTCTCTCCTAATGCAAAAAGTAGGATAAACAAATCTAGAGTTTTCTGGATGACAAGGAGGTAGAAATTAACATTTAGAAAGAAAAGGTGTGCTTATGACAGGTGTATGGTAGAAAATAGAGAATCAACAAGAATGGTGAAGGTTTAGGGAGGAATTGAAAAATCAAAGTATGAGAAATGACTACCAGCTAATATAAAGGGAATGATAATGGAATAGTTTAGGTTAGATGGGCTTCAGATTGGTTTCACAGGTCGGCGCAACGTCGAGGGCCGAAGGGCCTGTACTGCGCTGTTATGTTCTATGTTCTATCCCAAAGACTGGCCCTACTTATTCTTTTAACTATTCAATCAGTGATCACAAAAGGCGATTTACAGACAGGCAGGATGCTTGGCGAAGGCATTAAAATTAATTCTCTTGTCAGTCTTTTATAAATGAGGGGTGATGCTGCCCAGGCTATGGTGATAGAGGAAGAAGGAGGTTTGTAGTGAAGTTCCCCAGGAGTTTGTATTGGGACCTTTTTGCGCTTCCTGATGTATATTAGCGATTTGGATCTTGGTGTGTTGACCACAATTCCGAGTTTGCAGATGATACTAAACTTGGAAGAATTGTAAACTCTGAGGAAGATTGTGTGGAACGCCCAAAAAGATATTGACAAGTTGGAGTGGGTGATTAGGTGACAGATGCATTGCACAGAAGTGATGACTTTGGTCAGAAGAACACTGGGGAAAATATACCAAATAGGATGTACAATTCTAAAATGGGTGCAGGAGTAAAGGGACCTGGATGTATATGTACAAAGATCATTTGAGGGTAGCGGAACAGGTGGAGAGAGCAGTAAGCAAAGCACAGTATTCTTGGCTTTATCAACGGGGCATAAAATACGAGAGTGGTGATATTGAACTTGTACATGACACTTTGATAGACTACAGTTGTGGGTGCCTCATTATAGGAAAGATGCAGCAGATACGTTTGCAGAAGTGACTTACTAGAATAGTTCCAGGTATGTCAAATGCAATCTATAAGGATTGATTGAAGTTGGGGCTGTTTTTACAGCAGAACAGAAATCTGATTCGAGGTTTTCAAAATCATGAGCGAGTAGATAGGGTGAAGCTGTTTCTACCTGTGGGTGAACAAAAAGGAAAGTGAGCAGGCATAGATTTAGTGATGTGCAAACGAAGCAAGAATGGTGAGAGGGAAAAAAAGTCTTGTCACATAGAGAGTTGCTGGATTAGGAGTGCATTGCCTGGAAATGTGGAGGAGACATGTTCAATTGAGGCATTCAAGAGGGCATTGGATAGTTGTTTGGACAGTAATCTTGTGCAGGCACATGGGGGGAAAATGGCAGGAGATTGGCACGAGATAAGAGCTAGTGCAGCATAATGGACCGAAGGGCGACTTCATGCACTGTAACACCATGATTCTTTAATTTAACTCAACACGATTCTCTGTCTTACTCAATATTTTATGGAAGGACGGTAAAGGCCTGGAGAGAGTTCAGGTGAAATTTACTAAAATGTTTCCAGGAATGAGGGGTTTAGGTACAAGGAGAGATTGGGCTGCTTCTCCTTGGAATAGAGAAGATTGAGATGATCTTTATTGAGGTTTTCAAAACAATGAACAATTTTGACAGGGTAAGAATATTCTGTTCTCCTGTTTCTTTGGTAAATTGGCATCACAATTTCAAGTTCCTCAGCGAGGGAGCGAGTAGTGAGCTAAGAAGAAACTTCTTTACTCAGTAATTAGAATTTGGAATGTGCTTTCTGGGAGAGTGGAGCTAGATTCCACAGGTTCCAAAAGACAGCTGGATTTATTTGAAAGTGATGAAATACTATACATTCACTTCTGTCTTCCAAGTTATTAATACTATTGTAAGTAATTGTGGTGCCTGCACTGATTTCTTTGGCGCTATTTGTCTACAGTTTGCTATTCCATTGATGCCCCCACCCCCCATTCAATTCTGCTTTGTATGAATCTTGATGGAATTTTAATTCCATACTTTGAGACTTGTTAGAAATTTTGTGCAATCCTTAAAAGACGACTCAAATTGTGAATGATCTTAAGTGGATTTTGTTGAATGTGATGTTTACCTGGTTGCATTTGGGGAATATTATAACATGAATAAGTGTTAAAACATCCTATTTGCTTCACAAAAGCCAGACTAGTTCTACTGTACGATTTTTAAAAAAAAAAATTTTCCCCACATGAAACATATCATCCCTTGTACTCTAGTGCAATTATAGCCTTGTGTTTAGTGACACCTGCTTTTTTTAAAATTCATTCAGGGGATGTGGTGACACTGAGCCAGCGTTTATTGCCCATGCCTAATCACCCTTGAGGATGATGGTTAGCATATGTCTAAAGATTTAATTTGGCATATAGCTACCAATCTCCTATAGAAAAACATACTTGTGCTTGACCTTGGTGATGCTTTTATTCCACCAGTTTTAGTGCCATCACTTGCACTTGTTGTCAGCATCATACCTAGTTTCATTTTTTCCTAATTCAGGACTGTCAATCTACATTCAAAGATCAGAAGGATTGCACCAGTAACTATGCCAGTTTTAATGTGTGGTCATGATACATTTAATATACACACCAAAATGTTACTGAAATTAGATCCAGTGCTGTGGTATTGTTTTCTGTGAAAAAGCGCATTATAATGTATAGAGATAAATAAGGTACTCTGCTTGAATTCAAATTTGCAGTAATTCCAAAAAATGTAGACTGTGCTTTGAACAAAACAGTTGGAGTATACTTTTTTTTTGTTTGAAGATCTTTCTGGCAACTTGATATTAAGAATGCTGGTAAAGAAGAATTTTATTCCTGAATTTTGATAGATATTTGCATTTGGCTTTGGAGGTCCTTCGTTCCTGTTGCTCAAAGGTGTCTTTCAGTTAATCCTACAGACTACTTTTGCATCAATTGAGCGGAAGATTTAGTGTGCCGGGCAAGGCTGTGAAATAGTGAAGAAACAGGGTGGGTTTTCCCCTAGTAGTATAAAAATTAGAGGCTCTTTAGTGTCATTTGCTGAGAGGTACTGCAGCATATAAAGATCTTGTGTGGTTCACCCTGGCCATAAATTTATCTCACTTCAGGTACAACAATTAGCCCAATTCTTCTGGACTGATGAGAGGAAAAATTAACAAGCGTCTTAGTGAGATAATGATCAAGGGGCCGAATTGTCTATTTCTAGTCCTTGTTATGATCTAGTGGCCCTTGTTCAACAAACGTACATATTTCTAACAAGGGCAGGATTAAGGTGCGGAAGCCTCTTACTAGGTACTTTGTAATGCACATGAAGTTTGGTAGAGCGAGCAATTCATCAAAAGGCAGTTGCTCCTTACAAAATTCCATCCTTGGCTGGGTGGAAGGGGTGCAATGGTAGATTGTTGAGATTTTATAAAAACAGTAAAATATTACAGTTAATATGTTAGTGGGCTTTAATGATTCTAATGCTAGAGATGTAAATCTAAATGTTTAAGACCTCTAATATCCAATAAAGGATATAGATATTCAATTGCATTAGTCATGATCTAGACTACACTGCTTGTAAGATAGTAAATTCAAGTAGGGATTTGGAAAAAGCAATACTTTTGCATGGCTACTAGTGAAAGAGCAAGATCAACTGAGCTTTTTCAAAACATCCTGAATGGCCTTATTCTATGTTATAAAATTGTATGGTTTTAGCCTTGTGGAAAATATACAACAGCTGCTATTCACCTTTCCCTTCACATCAGGTTGCCATTTCTGGTACTGTTTTTACTTGCATTAGGAAACTGCATCTTTTGTTCGCCATATAATTAAAGTTCCATGTTTGCAGTTAATGAAACCATTGTTTAGCTACCCTAAATCTTCACAGCAAGAGGAAGTGACTTTCTTTAGTACTTTTCCTGAACCATTGGGTTTTAACTCGTTTATTTTTTTTCATTCATTGGATGTGGGTGTTGCTGATTGGACCAGTGTTTTTGTACATCTCCAGTGGCCCTTGAGAAAGTGGTGAGCTGCTACCTTGAACTGCTACAGTTTGTGCTGTAGGTAGAATGGCAATATATTTCCAAGTCAGAAGGGTGAGTAGCTTGGAAAAATTGCAGGCAGTGGTGTTTCCATGTAGCTGCTGCCCTTGTCCTGGATGGAAATGGTCATAAGTTTGAACACGGCTGTCTAAAGTGCCCGGTAAATATCTGCAATGCATCTTGTAGATGGCACCCGCTACTATACTGATAGACAATGTTTGAGGTAGAAGATGTTTGTGAAGTGGTGCAAATTAAGCAGGCTGCTTTGCCCTGGATGGTTGGCAAGCTGCTTGAGTGTTGTTGAAGCTGCACTCCTCCAGGCAAGTATTGTGTATTCCATTACATTTCTGACTTGTCTTGTAGATAGTGTACAGGCTTGGGGGAGTTGGGAGCTGAATTACTTTGCTGCAGGATTCCTGGCCTGTAGTGGCTACAAAAGCAAATCGTATTTACATGACTAATTCAGTGTTTGGTCAATGGTAACCCCCAGGATGTTGATGGAGAATTCAGTGATGGTTAACATTTCATATTATTGCCCCTCAATGTCATTCATTTTCTTTTATATTTAACTTTTTTTTTAAAAAAATTATTGGCAAAACATGTTTCAAGTTGTCTTTGGCTCAAGTACTCCGCACATTGGATTACAAAAGCCATCTACTGAAAGTGAATAGAATTGCAGACTGTTGAAAAGTAATTTCGGATCAAGTATAGTCGCCCTTTTAGTCATAGTCCTACAGAATAGAAACAAATCCTTCGACCCACCATGTCTATGCACCTGGTATCTACGCTTCGTCCATAATGTCCTATGCCCTGGCATTTTAAGTACTCATTCCAGATGTTGCTTAAATGTGGTGAGAGTACCTGCCTCCACAACCCCCTCAAAGCACATTCCACATATCTGCCACCTTCTGGGTGAGTAGAATAGCATTTATGTAGAATAGCTTTTATTGTTTACCACAGGTCTCCTTTTTAAACACTTGCTCCTCATATTAAACTTATACCCTGTGACTTTAGACGTGTCTGCTATGGGGAAGAGCCATTCATGACCTATGCTGTCTGTGCTTCATAATTTTGAGTACCTCAATCAGATCACCCCTTTCAGCCATCTCTGCTCCAAGGCAAACAAATCCAGCCTATGCAGTCTGTCCACATAACTGAAACTTTTTATCCCAGGCAGCATGCTGATGAATCTGAAGTGCAATCATGTCCTTCTGATAGTAAGGCAACTAGAACTGCACACACCATTCCACCCATTGCCTAAACAATATTTTATAAAGTTGTACCAAGACTTCCCTGCTCCTATGCTACATCCCTGGCTAATAAAGGGCAGCATCCCGTATGCCGTCTTCACCATCCTATCTACCTCTGCTGACGTCTTCAGGTACCGATGGACTTGTACACCTGGGTCCTTTTTTTTTTTTGCTCCTTGTTACTCCCTAGGAACCTACCATTCACTGTGTATATCCTGCCCTTATTAACCTTCCCAAAAATGCATCACCTTGCACTTCTTTGCTTTCCTAGTATGAAATTATAGTTTCTGACGTTCAGTTTCTTTAACTCCTAACGAAATAAGAAATTGGACAACAATTGTACCTGGTTTCTTTTGGGTGTCCCATAGAGTCCTACGGCATGGAAGCAGACCCTTTGGTCCAACTAGTCCATACCGTCCACTTTACCAAACTAATCTAGTCCCACTTGCCTGCATTTGGCCCGTATCCCTCTAAACCTTTCCTATTCATGTGCTTGCTTGAACAAGGGGAACTACAATAGAATGAGGGAGGACTTGGCTAAAGTAGACTGGAAACAAAGATTTTATGGTGGGACAGTTGACGAGCAGTGGAGGACTTTCAAAGCAATCTTTCAAAGTGCTCAGCAAAAGTATATTCCAGTGAAAAGGAAGGACTGCAAGAAAAGGGGTAATTTGCCATGGGTGTCTAAAGAAATAAGGGAGGCTATCAAATTGAAAGAGAAGGCATGCAAAGTGGCCAAAAACAGCATGAAACTAGAAGATTGGGAAAACTTTAAAGGTCAACAGAAAGCCACAAAAAGAGCTATAAAGAAAAGTAAGATAGAACATGAGAAAAAACTAGCACAGAATATAAAGACAGATAGGAAAAGTTTCTATAAATATATAAAACAAAAAAGAGTGGCTAAAGTAAACGTTGGCCCTTTAGAGGATGAGAAGGGGAATTTAGTTATGGGATATGATGAAATGGCCGAGGCATTGAACAGGTATTTTGTATCGGTCTTCACAGTGGAGGACACTAATAACATGCCAGTAATTGACAAAGAGACGAAGGTAGGTGAGGACCTGGAAACAATCATAATTCGGAAGAGATAGTGTTGGGCAAGCTAATGGAGCTAAGGATTCATAAGTCTCCTGGCCCTGATGGAATGCATCCCAGGGTACTAAAAGAGATGGCGGGAGAAATAGCAGGTGCACTGGTGGTAATTTTCCAAAATTCGCTGGACTCTGGGGCAGTCCCAGCAGATTGGAAAACAGCAAATGTGACGCCACTGTTTAAAAAGGGAAGTAGACAAAAGATGGGGAATTATAGACCAGTTAGCTTAACCTCTGTAGTGGGGAAGATGCTTGAGTCTATTATCAAGGAAGAAATAGCAAGGCATCTTGATAGAAATTGTTCCGTTGGGCAGACGCAGCATGGGTTCATGAAGGGCAGGTCATGCTTGACAAATCTTTTGGAATTCTAAGACATTACGAGCGAGGTGGACAATGGGGACCCAGTGGATGTGGTGTACCTAGATTTCCAAAAGGCCTTCGACAAGGTGCCGCACATGAGGCTACTGCATAAGATAAGGATGCATGGCATTAAGGGTAAAGTATTAGCATGGATAGAGGATTGGCTGACTAACAGGAAGCAAAGAGTGGGGATAAATGAGCGCTATTCTAGCTGGCAGTCAGTGACTAGTGGTGTGCCTCAGGGATCGGTGTTGGGATCACAATTATTTACAATTTATATAGATGACTTGGAGTTGGGGACCACGTGTAGGGTGTCAAAGTTTGCAGATGACACTAAGATGAGTGGCAAAGCAAAGTGTGCAGAGGACTGTGAAACTTTGCAGAGGAACATAGATACATTGAGTGAGTGGGCAAAGGTCTGGCAGATGGAATACAATGTAAGTAAATGTGAAGTCATACATTTTGGTAGGAGTAATAGTAAAAAGGATGATTACTTGAATGGTAAAAAGTTGCAGCATGCTGCTATGCAGAGGGACCTGGGTGTCCTTGTGCATGAATCACAGAAGGTAGGTCTGCAGGTACAACAAGTAATTAGGAAGGCAAATGGAATTTTGTCCTTCATTGCTAAAGGGATTGAAATAAAAAGCAGAGAGGTTATGTTGCAGCTGTACAAGGTGCTGGTGAGGCCATACCTGGAGTACTGTGTGCAGTTTTGGTCGCCTTACTTGAGAAAGGATGTATTGGCACTGGAGAGGGTGCAAAGGAGGTTCACTAGGTTGATTCCGGAGTTGAGGGCGTTGGCTTATGAGGAGAGACTGAGTAGATTGGGATGATATTCACTGGAATTCAGAAGATTGAGGGGGGATCTTATAGAAACATCTATTTCCTTCATAATTTTATATAAGATAGAAGTAGAGAGGATGTTTCCACTAGCAGGTGAAGCTAGGACAAGAGGGCATAGCCTCAAGATTAGAGGGAGCAGATTTAGAACTGAACTGAGAAGGAATTTCTTCACCCAGAGGGTTGTTAATCTCTGGAATTCCTTGCCCAGTGAAGTAGTTGACGTTACTTCAGTAAATGTTTTTTTAAAAAAAAAGTAGATTTTTTTTTTGAACAATAAAGGAATTAAGGGATACGGTGAGAACGCAGGTAAGTGGATCTGAGTCCACGAAAGGATCAGCCATGATCTTATTGAATGGCGGAGCAGGCTCGAAGGGCCAGACGGCCTACTCCTGCTCCTAGTTCTTATATTCTACTTATCCAAATGGCTTTTTAAATATTGTAACTGTACCTGCATCCGCATCCACCACTTTTGACAGTTCATTCCAAGCATGAACCACTGTTTGTTTTTAAAGAATAAAGTTGCTCCTCATGTCCTTTTGTTTAAAACTTCTTTCTCTCATCTGAAAAATATGCGCTCCCCCCCCCAAGGTTTGAACTCCCCCACCCTGGGGAAAAGACACATCCTATTAACCTTATCTATGCCCCACATGATTTTGTAAACCTCTAAGGTCACTCCTCAATCTCCAGTAAGAAAAGTCCCAGCCTATTTTTGTAACTCAACCCTCCATTCCTGGCAACATTCTCATAAATCTTTTCTGAACCCTGGCCAACTTAATAAACCTAAATAGGGTGACCAGAACTGCACTCCAGATCCGGCTTCACCAACGTCCTGTACAACCTCAACATGGCGTCTCAATTCCTATACGCTAAGAACATAAGAACCAGGAGCAGGAGTAGGCCATCTTGGCCCCTCGAGCCTGCCCCGCCATTTAATAAGATCATGGCTGATCTTTTTGAGACTCGGCTCCACTTGCCCACCCACTCACCAAAGGCCTGAGCAATGAAGGCAAGCATGCTAAATGCCTTCTTAACCACCCTGTCTGCCTGTGCAAATTTCAAATAATTACGTTCCTGAACCCCCAGGCCTGTCTGTTCTACAACATTACCCAGGACCTTGCCCTTGATTGTTTCACCAAAATGCGATACCTCCCGTTTAACCAAATTAAACTTCATCTCCCATTCCTCCGCCTGTTGTCCCAGGTAATGAAGATCTCTTTGTAATCTTAGGTAATCTTCTTCACTGTCCAGTATACCACCAATTTTGATGTCATCCACAAACTGACTAACCATGCCTCCTATATTCTCATCAAAATTGTTTTGGTAAATTGCATTATTGGAATTTTTAACGTTGGTTTTTATAGGCTGCTCTCATGGATTTAGTAGCTCTGCAAATTTCAGAAAATGTATTTTTTTAAAGCCTGCAAAAGTAATTGAATAGGCCAGCAAGCCTTTATATTGGACATCTTGACAAGATATTTTGGTGGAAGTCTTGGTCAACAGGATGTACTTTGGGCTGGGAACAGAAGAATTTTTTTGGGAGAGAAACCTTGTTGGTAAGTGCTGTTGAACCTCTGAAATCTTGCTTCAAAGGAGAATAAAACACGTTTTAAAAAAAATTAATCAGTATGTTGGACACGTTAAGAGACGCATCCATTAGAGATGGAGCATGAACCCATAGGTGGGGAAATACTGCTAATTGTTTACAAGCTAGAGGAGGATAATGTTAATTGACAAGGGGAATGGCACAGCTTGAATGAGACTCTGAAAGTGCGTTAGAATTGGGTAGGTGGAGCATGATTTTCATTCGTTAAAGAATATGGAGTAAACTGGAAATTAAATTGCAATATGAGAACTATGCTTGGGAGGAGTAAAAATCTAGTAAATATGTTTGAGTGAAAAGTAACCATTGAGGTTACTTTGAGAATCCTTGAGTTAATTGATAAATAGTTACATGATCAAGAGTGATTGGAACGATTTACGTGACTGTTGTGAACATATGGTAACATAGGTATGAATCTGTTAAAAGATTTGACCTCCGGTAGTGATGATTCATCAAAAGGTTCAGCAGAGTCCCTGGAATAATTGATGAAAATGGCGATAGGTTGGGAATTTGGAGCTTCCATTACTTCAAATGAAGTTGCATGAGGACAGTAGGTTGTGGCTCAGAATGAGAAAATGAAAATCTAAATATCTGGATTGAAGAGAGGGCATATGACTAGGTTTTGAGATATAGTATTCCAAGGAATACGGTTGAGAGAGCTCGTGAAGCCAGAAATCTGATTAGCCAAGGATAGGTCAAATACTGCAGATGCTGGAAATTAGATCTAAAAAGAAATAATGCTGGAGAAACTTGGGTGTGGCAGTCTCTGCAGAGGGAAACACTTAACAACATTTCAGGTCTGAAGAAGACATATTAGATTTGAAGTGTTAACTCTATGTTCTGTTCACAAATGCCGCCAGGCCCAAGTTTCTCTAGTATTTCCTCCTTTTTAGGTCTGATTAGCCTGCCTGATGTAAAAATTTGATGTTTAAGTCTGCAAACAGAACAAGAGATATTTTAGTTAAAATGTCATGATTACAGTTTAAGAATGAAAGCTATAAAAACTATTTGGTCTTCAAGACTCAACAACTACAATCTGAATGGGATAATTGGAAAGAAGGCAGTGGGACGTTTGGCCAAAGACCAAGAAGAGTATCAGCTTGAAAGGCAGGAAGGCCACTTTTAACATTTGTTTTCTGTATACAATATGCTATTTCTAAGTAGCATTTTGTTGCAGTGACTGTAGTAGCTTACTATTGTTCTAGCTATAAACTATCACGGAATTTTGTTTTGGCATGCTTTTTAAAAACGACTCAAATCTCTGATCCCTATCGTTCCAGAGAATCTAACAAAGGCAATTGGCAAATCTGTCCTCTCCCCTTGGGCACAGTTTGATGTCTAAGATTCAATAACATGCTCAAAAAATGGTACCAGATGTAGACTTAAAAAGTTGTGTGTACTTCCAAACTAAAAGATATGTCGTGCACTTTCATAGTTGATTTTATTTTTAATATTGCATATTGTGATTACAGTAGAAATTCTAATGCTTTAAAGTTCCTTCTTTTGAACAAAGTTTAATATCCATTTTCAATACACATTATCTTTTAATGCCTTTGTTACTTTGATTATGTTCAATATTTTGTAGATTTGGGGAAGGGAATATATGTGCCTACCTGTTTATCACTGAACATTTATTTTGAAGCATGCTTTGTGAAAAATGTCTGTTTCTGGCATGCATTGTGGAACATCAACCACTATGCAGTAAGCTTCCATGGTAAGTTGAACAAATGCATATTCTTTTTTTTCCCTAAAGCTTATTGTTTGATTGGAATCTTGACATTTCTTATTTTAAAGCAACTTATTTTTATGTTTGTCTACATGTATAATCCTCCATCAGCTTTTCACTACACCATGCCCCATGTTTACCTTTTTTTTTCTAATTTTATGCACAGCACATGCTCTGAAATTTGGGGACTGAGTACACCTGGTACAGTAGATCAGTGGGATACAACAGGCCTTTACAGCTTTCCTGAGCAAACCAGGTGAATATACAGTCACTAAAAGCTCTGTTCTTCCACACAGTGGGATGTTGGGATTAATTTGTGGACGTTTGAGAGTTGTCAATGTTTGAATTCACTCGGTGTTTTTTTTTTAGTTCTCTCTTTTTGTGGATTCTAAAACAGAGGTCAGAAAAAAAATGGTGGAAATACATGGCACAACTACATTGAAAAGAGGGTGTACACCCAAAATAGGTTAACCTATCTTTTTTTCTTTACAGATGTGCCTAATATGTACCTCCAATATTTTCTCATTTTAAATCTGGTTTTACAACAAATCTTATTTGGTTCACAAAATACACAAGATATGTATTTTATACATAAAGGCTAATTACATGAATGAATAACAGGTTATCTATTCAAACAACAAGATCATGTTTACTAGGTTGACTTAACCATTATCAGCAAGGAGAATGTAATTTTAAAAATTATTAACTGGAGTGTAGCTGTGCTAATATTCATAGTACATGCTTTAAAAAGTTTTTAATGGAAGGTGAGCAATTTGTATTTTTATATACATTAGTCTTGTTAATACTTTGAATATTGTTAATCAAAATGTTTAGATTTTTTTCTCTATATAGTGCTATTTCCATCATTCTGACTGAAACAACAAAGCAGATCTAGTAGTGTTGGTGGAGAATGGAAACCAACTTTGCATTTGATGAAACATACCTCCTCACCTCTATTCTGTCCTGCTCTCCCTACCCACCCTGCTTATACTTGCTGCACACACCACCCCCACCCCCCATCTCCTACTCTCCTTCATTTCATTTCCACATTCTCTGTCTCTCTCTCTCTCCCCCAATGCTGCCAGACCTGTGTATTTCTAGTATTTATTAAAAAAACATAATGGGGAAGATTTAAAGATAGCTTTGTCTCGTTAAACTTGTCAAATCCCAAATGAAAGCAATATGTGGTTGACCCACAAATATCATTTCTCCCATTTCCTCTGGGCAGCTGAGTAACTTACTGCTTGTAGTCCTAATGTGCATCACCATTAATCTATCTGGAAATGATTGTCTGAAGCAGTATTTTCAATGCAAGACAGGCAAATTTCTTTGTGGATGATGATTCTCTACATTTTTGACTGGTTATTATGTTGCTGATAAGCCTGAACATTCGATTTGTTGAAGTTCAATTTTCTTCTTATTCCACATTTGCCCACTCTAAATCATGGTTTGTGGAACTAGTGTAGCCTCTTCATTTTGACAAATATACCTGTATCCTGGCTAGGAAGTACATTCTTGGGATATGAATTTTTCAGTAGATTTCTCTGGTTTGAGTCAAATACTAAAGAGCGGAAGACAATATAAAAGTTATTGCCATGTCAGGCATAATTCTGCCCTGATGTTGAAAAGATATTCTCCTCTAAATACTTAATTCTTGGATGGCTGTCTAGTTACTTATCATGGGGCAAAAACAAAAATTGAGGATTGTAATTAGTTACATTACAATATTACTGAAAGCTTATTTGCATCATTTGCCCTTCTGTGCAGTTTTCAGTCAAAGGGAGTTATGATTCCAGTCGAGATTATAACTCCAGGTTTGTTGATTTTTTTTTTTTATTATTCCATAGTTCCAGTTTGTCAACTGATTTCCAATTCTTGGGTTAATGTGTCAGAAGGCATACCTACTTCAACTGGTTGGAGACTGTAGAATTAGGGGCATAGTCTGGCCTTAAATTTTAGACTCATCAGGAGAAATGTTAGGAGGCACTTCTACCACCCTTTCTGTGTAGAGGTTTGGAGCTCACTTCCACAAATTGTGGTTGATGCTAAATCAATTATTAATTTTAAATGAGAGATTTTCTGTTAAGCAAGCTATTAAGGGATATAGGCCAAACACAGGTGTTTGGGTTAGGCCATAGATCACCAATGATCTCCTTGAATGGCAAAATAGGTTTGAGGGTTTGAATGGCCTACTCCTGTTCTGATATTGAGATCCTTAATGTTCTAAGCAAAAACAGAGAGTTCACGTTGAACCTCCATAACTGGCAGGTTAGATGCCATCTGGAGTATTGAATCCAATTTTGAACAAAACACTAAAAATTATACCAAAACTTTGAAGAAGGTACTAATGCAATTGCTGGCATGGTATTTGATGTTCAAGACTTCAGTTGCATGGAGATACTAGAGAAGCTGGGATTGTTCTTATTAGAACTGAGCAGACTCAAAATCAATTAAAATTTGAATGTTTTTCAATTGAAAAACGTTGTGGAAATGTTTCCAGTAGCAGAATATTTAGCAATCAGAAAATAGTTTTAAGGGAATTATTAAAAATGAACAAAGAACAATACAGCTCAGAAATAGGCCTTTCAGCCTTCCCAAACCGGTGCCAACACATTTTGCCACTTCATACTAAAACTATCTTCATTTACAGGGTCTGCATCTCCTCTTCCCTTCCTATTCATGTGTTCCTCCAGGTGTTCCTTGAATGCTGCTATTGCGTCTGATTCCACCACCACCTCAGGCAGTGTGTTTCAGGCACTCAACGTTTTTTTTTTTGCGTGGAAAAACGTGTCTCGCGTATCTCCTGTATACTAGTGCAATCCCCCACCCTCCAAGTGCCCCTGGAACCTGTGTCAACTAGTAATTGACCCCTCCACCCTGGGGGAAAAAGCCTCTTAGTTTCCTCTTTAACCATGCTATTCACAATCTTTTAAACTTCTATCAGATTCCCCCTCAGTCTCCTGCATTCCAACCTTTCTTAGTAGCTAAAAAATCCCCCATACTAGGCAACATCCTTTTCTGTACCCTCTCTAAAGCATCCACATCCTTCTGGTAGTGTGGTGACCAGAACTGTATGCAATATTCCAAGTGTGGCCTAACTAAAGTTCTGTAAAGCAGCAGAATAACTTGGTCTATCCTTCTACTCGATGCCCCTTCCAATGAAGGCCGGCCAGCCATACCATACCATACCATTTAAAAAAAAATCTACCTTATCTGCCTGTGCTGCCATCCTCGGTGATCTGTGGATCTGCACACCCAGATCCCTCTGCTAATCAATACTCCGAAGGGTTCTGCCATTCACTGTATGATTTCCACCTGTACTTGACCTTCCAAAATGCATCACCTCATATTTGTCTGGATTAAACTCTATCTGCCATCTTTCTGCCCATGCCACCAACTGATCTATAGCATGTTGTTTAGTCTGACAATCCTCCTCACTATCTGCAACTTCATCAAAAAGCTAGAGTGAATTTTTGTAATCGGGAGTTTTTTTTAGGCCACTTAGGTTTACAAGAATGATATTTGGACTTCAGATATTTGTTGGCCATCCTTAATTACCTTTAAGTGCCAGTCACATTGCTATGGGCCTAGAGTTACAAGTAGCCCAGATCAGGTAAAGATGGCAGTTTCCTTACCAAAAGGACATTAGTGCTCAAGCTAAAAGGAAGAACAGATGGAAAGGATACTGAACACTGGCAGTCTAAAGCATTTGTTTTAACGTGTATGACAGGTAAAGCAGATGAGTTTAGAGTTTAGATTAGCATATATAACAATGATGTTGGAGCTATTATCGAGACTAGGTTGAAAGAGGGACCAGACTGACAGCTTAACTTCCCAGGATTTAGATGTTTGAGGTGTGGGGGAATGATGTGATTGATTAGGGAGAATGTCACAGCTGTACTGAGGGTGGACACCTTGTGCTCATCCAATGAGTCCATATGGGTAGAGCTCGGGAATAGGAAGGGTGCATTCATTTTGGGTTGTCTTACAGGCCTCCGAGCACCTTTGTGGATGGATTTCGGAAAAATGCAAAAACACAAGGTGGTTGTGGTGGGTGATTCTTAACTTTCCCAATCTTGACTGGAACTTCCTTAGTTGGTGTGATCAGGAGGGTTTCTTGAAGTGATATGTAAGTAGTCTAACTAGGGGAAGAGCCACACTGGACTTGGCTGGGTTCATTCCCCAATACCAGGTGGTTGAAATTTGTGAGGGAGCACTTCAGAAACAGTGACTGTAATTCCATAAGCTTTTTAAGTTGCTTGTGGCTAAGAGTGCTCCATGTGTTAAAATACTGAGTTGGGGGAAGATTAACTGGACAATATTAGGCAGGAATTGGGGAATAGAGCTTGGGGGCTGCTGTTTGAGGGTAAATCCATATCTGTCATGTGAGAATCTTTTAAGGGCCAGTTGATTTAGTGTTCCGGATTAGCATGTTCCTGTGAAAATGAAGGGTAAGGATGGCAAGATTTGGGAACCTTGGATGATGAGAGAAATTGAGAGCTCAGTCAAAAGAAAAACAATGTGTAAGGTTTAAGAAACTGAAGACAGTTCTCAAAGGATATAAAGAAAGCAGGAAAGAACTTTAGGAGGGGTAAAAAAGGCCATGAAGTGTCCTGGGCAAGACAGGATTGAGAATAATCCCAAATATATGTATATCGAGAGCAAGAGGATAGCTAGGGAATGGATAGGTCCACTGAAGGACAAAGGATGGAATTCGTGAGGAACCAAAGGAAGTGGGTGAGGCCCTGAACAAATACTTGGTATTCGCAAAGGAGAAGGATATGTTGGATGCTGAGTCTAGAGTAGGGCATGTCAATATAAGAAAGATGTGAAGGCTTTGGAGAGAGTACAGGAAAGGTTGTTAGGATATTGCTGGTTTGGAGGGTACAGCCAGTGAGGTTCAATAGTTAACGCTGCTGCCAGAGACCTAGGTTCGATTCCATCCTTGGTGACTGTCTATGTGGACTTCGCACGTTCTCCCCATGTTTGCGAGGGTTTTCTTCAGGTGCTGCAGTTGCCTCCCACTGTCCAAAAATGTGCAGGTTAGCTGGATTAGCCATGGGGAATGCAGGTTATAGGGTTAAGGTAGGGTGTGGATCTGGGTGGGATGTTCTTTGGAGGGTCTGTGTAGACGTGATGGGCTGAATGGCCTGCTTCCACACGAGAACATAGAACAGTACAGGCCCTTCGGCCCACGATGTTGTGCCGACCTATTATCCTACTAAGATGAAATTACCCCACGTACCCTATATTTTACTATCCTCTATGTGTCTATCCAAGAGGCGCTTAAAAGTCTCTAAAGTATCTGACTCCACCACCATTGCCGGCAGTGCATTCCACATGCCCACCACTCTGTGTAAAGAACCTACCTCTGACATCTCCCCGCTACCTTCCTTCAATCACCTTTAAAATTATGCCTCCTCGTAATAGTCCCTTCCGCCCTGGGAAAAAGTCTCTGACTATCCATTCTATCTATGCCTCTCATCATCTTGTAAACCTCTATCAAGTCACCTCTCATCTTTCTTCGCTCCAATGATAAAAGCCCTAGCTCCCGCAACCTTTCCTCATAAAACCAGCCCTCCAGTCCGGGCAGCATCCCGATAAATCTCCTCTGCACCCTTTCTAAAGCTTCCACATCCTTCCTATAATGAGGTGACCAGAACTGAACACCATATTCCAAGTGTGGTCTAACCAGTGTTTTATAGAGCTGCAGCATAACCTTGCGGCTCTTAAACTCAATTCCCCTGCCAATGAAAGCCAACACACCATACACCTTCTTTACAACCCTATCAACTTGTGTAGCCACTTTGAGGGATCTATGGATGTGGACCCCAAGATCCCTCTGCTCCTCCACACTGCCGAGAATCCTGCCATTAACCCTGTATTCTGCCTTCAAGTTTGACCTTCCAAAATGAATCACTTCACACTTTCCTGGGTTGCATTCCATCTGCCACTTCTTTGCCCAGCTCTGCATCCTGTCAGTGTCCTGTTGCAACCTCCAACAGCCCTACACGCTGTCCATAACTTCACCAACCTTCATGTCATCGGCAAACTTACTAACCCACCCTTCCACTTCCTCATCCAAGTCAGTTATAGAGATCACAAAGAGCAGAGGTCCCAGAACAGATCCCTGCGGAACACCCCTGGTCACTGAGCTCCAGGCTCAACACTTTCCATCTGCTACCACCCTCTGTCTTCTATTGGACAGCCAGTTTTGTATCCAGACAGCCAAATTTCTCTGAATCCCATGCCTCCTGACTTTCTGAATGAGCCTTACCATGGGGAATCTTATCAAATGCCTTGATAAAATCCATATACACCATATCCACTGTTCTGCCTTCATTGATGTGTTTTGTCACATCCTCAAAGAATTCAGTAAGGCTTGATGCATGATCTGCTCCTCACAAAGCCATGCTGACTATTTCTAATCAAACTGTGCTTTTCCAAATAATCATAAATACTATCTCAGAATCCTGTTCAATAATTTGCCCACCACAGAAATAAGAGTGATCGATCTGTAATTCCCAGGATTATCTCTATTCCCTTTCTTGAACAAGGGACTGACATTTGCCACTCTCCAATCATCTGGTACTACTCCTGCAGTGGACAGTGAGGATGCAAAGATCATCGCCAAAGGGGCAGCAGTTTCTTCCCTGGCTTCCCGTAGGAACCTTGGGTATAATCCCATCTGGCCCAGGGGACTTATCTATCCTCATGCTTTTCAAAATTTCTAGCACTTCCTCCTTCCTAACATCAACCTGTTCAAGCCTATCTGCCTGTTTCATGCTGTCCTCAAAAGTCAAGATCCCTCTCACTGAATACTGAACCAAAGTAGTCATTAAGTACCTTCCCTCCCTACTCTGACTCCGCGCACATTGCCTCCACTATCCCTGATTGGCCCTACCCTCACTCTGGCCATCCTCTTGTTCCTCACATAAGCATAGAGCGCCTTGGGGTTTTCCTTGATCTTACCCACCAAGGTTTTCTCATGCCCCCTTCTAGCTCTCCTAAGTCCATTCTTCAGTTCCTTCCTGGCTATCTTGTCGACCTGTCGAGCCCCGTCCGATCCTTGCTTCCTCAACCTTAAGCTTCGTTCTTTCTCTTGACTAAATGTTCCACGTGTCTTGTCATCCAAGGTTCGTTCACCTTACCATCCCTTCCTTGCCTCAGTTGGACAAACCGATCCAGTACTTGTAGCAACTGCTCCCTAAACAACCTCTGTATTTCTGTCATGCATTTCTCTGAGAACATCTGATCCTGGTTTATGCTCAGCAGTTCTTGCCTAATAGCATGATAATTCCCCCTCCCCCAATTAATACTTTGCCGTACCGTCTGCTCCTGTCCCCCTACATGACTGTAGTAAAGGTCAGGGAGTTGTGATCGCTATCGCCAAAATGCTCTCCCACCGGGAGACCTGACATCTGGCCTGGTTCGTTGCCAAGTATCAAATCCAATATGGCCTCCTCTCTAGTCAGCCTATCTACATATTGAGGCAGAAATCCTCCCTGGACACACCTGACAAAATCTGCTCCATCCAGACTATTTGCACTTAGGTTCCAGTTGATGTTGGGGAAGTTGAAGTCACCCATGACAACAACGCTATTACTTCAGCACCTTTCCAAAATCTGTCTCCCAATCTGTTCCTCCGTGTCTCTGTTGCTATTGGGGGGGGTCTATAGATAACTCCTAATAGTGACTGCTCCTTACCTGTTTCTGACTTCCACCCAAACTGACTCAAAGGACAAACCGTCCTCCACGACCTTTCTGCAACTGTGATACCATCCCTGATTAGCAATGACACATTCCCACCTCTTTTAGCTCCCTCCCTATTTCTTTTGAACATCCAACACCCGTTCCTGCCCCTGTGCTATCCAAGTCTCCATAATGGCCACAACATCATAGTTCCAAGTACTGATCCATGCTGTAAGTTCGTCACCCTTATTCCTGACACTACTTGCATTAAAATAGATACATCTCAACCCGTCGCACTGACTGCAACTTTGCCCTATCAACTGCTTATCCTTCCTCACAGGTTCTCTGCTTGCTGTATCTGCCTGTACACCAGCTACCCCATCCTCTGATCTGTAGCTCTGGTTCCCATCCTTCTGCCAAACAAGTTTAAACCCTCCCGAAGAGCTCTAGCAAACCTCCCGCCCAGGATATTGGTACCCCTCCAGTTCAGGTGCCATCCGTCCTACAGGTCCCACTTTCCCCAGAAGGTATCCCAATGATCCATATATCTGAAGCCCTTCCTCCTACACCAGCTCTGTAGCCACATGTTCACCTGCACTCGCTGTCTATTCCTGGCCTCACTAGCCCGTGGCACCGGTAGTAATCCTGAGATTACTACTCTGCTCGTCCTGGCTTTTCACTTCCATCCTAACTCCCTGTATTCACTTTTCAGGTCCTCAGGCCATTTCCTAGCTATGTCATTGGTACCGATGTGTACCACGACTTCTGGCTGTTCTCCCTCCCCCTTAAGAATCCTGTAGACTCGATCCGAGACATCCTTGACCCTGGTGCCCGGGAGGCAACATACCATCCGGGAGATAGCAGGAACTGCGGATGCTGGAGAATCTGAGCTAACAAGGTGTAGAGCTTAATGAACACGCCAGGCCAAGCAGCATCAGAGGAGCAGGAAGGCTGACGTTTCGGGCATAGACCCTTCTTCAGAA
>NC_063332.1:28226405-28239656 GCF_021869965.1 Rhincodon typus | reverse complement strand
ACAGAATCTCCTGTCTGTTCCCCTAACCATTGAATCTCCTGTCACTATCGCTCTCCTATTCTTGCCCCTTCCGTTCTGAGCCTCAGAGCCAGGCTCCGTGCCAGAGACCTGGCCGTTGTGGCTTTCCCCTGGTAGGTTGTCCCCCTAACAGTAACCAAAGCGGTATACTTATTATTGAGGGGAATGGCCACAAGGGATCCCTGCACTGTCTGCCTGCCTCTTTTTCCCTCTCCTGACAATCACCCAGCTACCTTTATCCTGTAACTTGGGTGTGACAACCTCCTTATAACTCCTACCCATCACCCCCTCAGCCTCCCGAATGATCCAGAGTTCATCCAGCTCCAGTTCCCTAATGCGGTCTGTGTGAGGAGCTGGAGTTGGGTGCCCTTCTCGCAGGTGAAGTCAAAAGGGACACTAGTAGTGACCCTTAACTCCCACATCCTATAGGAGGAGCATGCAACGCTCTAGCTTCCATTCTCTTTACTCTAGATTGCCAAAAGAATAAAGGGGAAAAAAAAGCTTGCTTTTTCAACCCTCCACAGACTTTGTGAGAGACTGGACAAACTTGAATGTTGGAGTCTGAGAGGTGACCTGATGAAAGGTTACACATTTGAGAAACCTAGATAGTTGGAGTCTCTTTCCCAGGGTAGAAATGTCAATTACTGGAGGACATAAGTTTAAGGTAAAGGAGGGAAAGTTTAAAGGAGCTGAGAGGCAAATTTTTGTTTAGATGGTGTTCGTGCCTGGAATGTGCTGCCTGAGGAAGTGGCAGTAACAGATATTACAGCAACATCTGATGTCTTGGCAGATACATGAATAGGCAGGAAATAGTGATATGGACAATGTAGAGCAAAAACTTTTCTAAACTACAAAGCATCCTGCGTTGGTACAGGCTTAGTGGGCCGAAGAACAGTACAGCAAAGGAACAGCCTCTTTGTTCAGACGGGTCTTTCCAACAGTTGACATGATTTCATGATCATTGTTGAACTCTTCCAGATTTTCTTATGAATTCAAATTCATTCGTCTGCCTTGGCAGAGTTTGAACTTTGGTCTGCAGAATATTATTGGGTCTCTGAATTAATAGTCTAGTGTGATTAAGCCAGTGACTTCCTGTGCTAGCTGAAACGAGGTGGAAGCAGGTTGAATGACCACCAAATGGGAAATCTAATTATTAGAAGGGAAAACTGTAGGCCTGGGGGAAAGGGCAGCAGAGTGACACTAATTAGATAACTCCAAAGATAGGACAGGAATGATGAGCATAATGTCCTAATATGTTGGTATCTTTTTCTTATTGAATCATCGCATTTTATCAGTTTGTTTTTCTTTTATTTTTGCTGCTGCGTAGAACTCACTAGTGCAAGTAAAGAGAATCTTATCCCTCAAAATAAATGCCCGAGTACAATAACATCTGTATTTTAAAGTCACAACTTCAGAGTGGTAACATGTTGCACATAAAATAACATTGCAGTGTTAGAAGTGTTTAGCTTTGAAGCTATTAATGTGTAAACCTTCCTTTCTGGCACAGTTTACCGTGGAGTGCTTTTGGCTTATTCTATATTGTTTGCATGGAAGAAGCAATGTGCCCTCCAACAATGTTATCTGTACTATAATCCCAATAATGCTGCCTGACTGTACCTTAGTCTCTGCACACTTGTTGCTTAAACACTGCTCATACCTTTGTTACCTCTAGATTTAGCTATCCCAGTGTACACCTGACTGGTCACCTGCACTCTACACTTCAGTAACTTGGTTGATTCAAAACTCTGCCTTTGTCCTTAATAGTGCTGAGCCCTTGTACCTGTGCTTGCTGATCTTCTGCTCTAGCAACACTTTGTCTTCCCAATTCTCATCGTCCTTTTCAAATTCTGTGGCCTCACCCCACATCTCTCTCTTCTAACCTTTAAAACTCTTCAAGGTATCTGCATTTATCTAAATTTAGCCTCTTGAACATCCTTTTATTTTAATGCCATTGTTATTGCTGGCTGAGCCTTCAGCTGCCTCAGCTCTGGAATTCTGTGTCTTGTTGACTTTCTATCATTTTCATCTAATAAGGCACACCATAACACCTATCTCTCTTTGACTTCAGATTTTTTGCCATTTGCCCTAATATGTGACAGTGTCTAACTTGCCTCTTCACTTCTATGAAGCACAGTGGGATGTTTTGCTGTCAAAAGGTACAGGGTGAATATGTTGGAATCGGAGGTTGTAGACTTGTTCGCTGAGCTGGTTGTTTGTAGACATTTCTTCACCCTGCTAGGTAGCATCACCAGTGCGCCTCCAGTGAAGCATTGGTGTTCTGTCCTGCTTGTTATTTGTGTCTTGGTTTGCTGGAGTGGTTGACATCACTTCTTCTGGTTTTGTTTCTGAGTGGTTTGTATATCGGGTATATAACCAACCCGATATACAGATCACTGAGAAACAGAGCCAGAAGTGATGCCAACCACCCCAGCAAGCCGAGAGACACACGTAAGCAGGACAGAACACCAGTGCTTCACTGGAGGCACACTGACGATGTTGCCTGACAGGGTGATGAAACGTCTGCAAACAAACACGTCGGCTTGGCGAATAAGTCTACAACCTCATCCACAAGAGCTACAAATCTTCTCGAACTTTGTTGTAATCTGCTATCTTTTTTAAATGACTGAACCTAGTTAATTTTACATAGATGCTTGATGTGCTGAATAGGTCAAGCAGCATAATGAACAGCTAATGTTTCAGGTTGGTAACTTTTGTCAGAACTGGAATGTGCCACAGATGCAACTGCTTTTAGGGAAGTATAAGGGGAAGGAAGATGGAGGAGTAAAGAATAAGTGCGTCATCTGCAATTAGGTGGAATGCAGGTCTGAATCAATGTGACAAGTAAAGAAACAAAAGATGCACCCAGAGTTGTAACTAACAATGATAGAATAAGCACTCTGTTATCTGGGGGATGAAATTCAAATTCTGACTATGACCTGAAAATGTTGAACAATGTTTAGTTTTGGAAGGCTGTAAAATGCTTCACTGAAAGAGGTGTTCCTTGAGCTATTGTTGAGCTATCTCTGTAAGGGACAAAGATGACAGTTGGTAGAAGCTTTAATCTGGCCATCGTTGGAAGTTTGGGGCTATGCTTGCTGGTGTTTAGGAAAACAAAATCCTGATCTGACTTTGGTTTTCCCAATGTTTGCAAAGTAGCCCCTCTGAGAAAGATACACTAAACTCAAGGAAGTACAAGTAAATTGTTGCATCATGCAGAAGAAATGTTTGCTGTCCTAGAAGGTTGAAGGGAGGTAAAGGATAGATGTTGTATCTCCAATACTTTTGTGAGGACCCTGGTGTGGCTGATGGTGAGGAGAGCTGAAGGTGTTTAGTGCAGTTGTGCTGCAGGGTTGTGGAAATGGTATAAGAGAGTGTGTTAAATGTGAAGGCCACACTTTTTTTGAAAGTTGGGACAAGTGGTAGCTTGTCACTTCCTGTAAGGCAGACAGGGAAAGGTGTGAGAATAGATATAGAAAATGTGATGGAGCCCCTTGAAGGCATGTCAGTTAGTGTTGGGGTGTGCATGGGTTGGTTAGCTCAGGACAGCTGGTTTGCGACGCAGAGTGACGCCAAGAGTATGGGTTCAATTCCTGTACCAGCTGAGGATACCGTGAAGGTCCCACCTTCTCAACCTCGCCTGAGGTGTGGTGACCCTCCTGGTTAAATCATCACCAGTCATTCCTCCCTCTCCTAACTACTGCTACACACAGACAAAGACAGGTGTGCGCGCACATGTACACCTACTTCTACAGGAAGGGAGAAGTTGGAAATGGATTGTATGATCAGCCTGATGTAACCTTCCATACCAATGTTGCATATTTACAATTTGTTCCTGGAAGAATACCCCTCAAAGATAAGTTGCCATAGCCAGAAGTCAAATGACACTGGGTTATAGTTCAACAGGTTTGTTTGATATCATAAATCTTCACTTCTGACTTTGTCCACCCCAGTCTAACACTAGCACCTTCACATCATAACTCGACAGGGCTGGTTTGGCATTAGAGACATATAGGAAGAGATGATTGGTGGTAGATATTTTGAAGCAGAATTGAATACCTTTTGTATAACGGGTGGTCAGTACTATTGGAACGAGAGAGTAATTGTACCACTTGGTGCATAGGTGATGTGGTTATGGTCTCTTGTCCCAACCGTCCTATATGTAGACTCTTCCCCGCTTCCCCGCTCCCCCCCCCCCCCCCCCCCCAAAAAAAAAACGAAAACAGCCCTCGATTCTCTTGTCTACCAAAGATCTATCAAAGTCAGCAGTGAATACATCCAATTACACATCTCCACTACCTTCTGGGAAGAGAATTTCCTAGACTAACAACCCTATGCAAGAAATTATTCTCCATTTCCACTTTAAAAGGGAAATATCTACTTCTTGAATTGTGCTCCCGATTGGAGGTCTCCCTGACAAGAGCAAATGTCTTCCTCGTATCCACGAAGATCCTCTCAGGATCTTTGTGTCCCTTAGATCATGTCTCATTCACCTTAAGTTGGTGCAGGCCCAGCCTGTCAAACTATTCAAATGAGAAAAAAAACTGTAACAATAGCAGTACTGGAAATGTGATCTAACCACAGTCCTGTCTAGGTGCAATAACATTTCCCTCCTTGCATACTTGCCTTGCAATAACCAAGAATGTTTTATTTTTCATCCTAGTCACTTGCTGTAGCTGCACACTAACTTCATTATTCTTACACCAGTGCACTTAGATGCCTTTGTATCTCCAGTTCTGCAATTTCTATTCATTTAGTGCTGTTCCAGGGTTCCCATTCATTTTGACAAAGTGGATAAGTTTGCATTTTCCCACATTATATTTCATCTGCAAGATTTTTGTGCGCCCACTTTCTTGTAGACTCACTCTCCTCTTAACAATTTATTCTCCTATCTATCTTGGTGTTCTGAAAAAAAAATCCTTAGCTGATATGCATTCAGCTCCTGCATAAAGAAGTGGATGCATAGTTGAGACCCCAGCAGTGATCCCTGTTGCACCCTCAAAGCTTACAGCCTGCCAATGTGAAAAGATCCGTTTATCTCTATTGGCTAGCCAGTTCTTTATTAGTGCTAATAATTTACTCTCTATTCCGTATATTCTTATTTTGTCGAACAATCTTTTGATGTGATGACCTGATAGAAGTACATAAAATTTGAGTGCATGGGTAGGGTGGATAGTCAGCGTTTCTTTCCCACAGTGAAAATGTCAAAATACTAGTGGCAAAAGTTTAGGATGAGAGGGGCAAAGTTTCTTTTATGTAGAGCATAGCAGGTGCCTGGAATGTGCTGTCAGGGAGGTTGTAGAAGCAGATGTGATATTGAAGTTTAAGTAACATTTAGACATATGAACCGGCAGGGAACAGAGGGATATGGACGATATGCAGGTAGATGGGATTAGTTTAGAACTGCATCATGGTCATCGCAGATATGGTGGGCTGAAGGGCCTGTTCCTGTGCCGTACTGTTCTATGTTCCTATCAAATAAATGCCGTTTGGAAATCCAAGGACTGAGTTCCTTTTTATCTGCTAGGTGTTTTATTCTTCAAAACAAACACTAATCAGAGTATTTAAACACAACTTCCCTTTAACAAATACAGGAACAAAAACAGAAGTTGCTGGAAAAGCTCAGCAGGTCTGGCAGCATCTGTGAAGAAAAAAATCTGAATTAATGTTTTGGGTCTGTGAAGAAGAATCAGAATTAACGTTTCGGGTCCGGTGACCCTTCCTCTGTTCTCTAGCAATTTCTGTTTTTGTTCCTGATTTACAGTATCAGCAGCTCTTTGGTTTCCCTTCAACAAAGTTGTGTTGACTCTACCTAATTGCATCAAGTATTCTGCCATATTCTCTTTAATAATGGGTTCTAACTGTTACCCTAAAACAAATGTTAGGTTAACTGGTTCTTGTTTTCTGCTTTCTATCGCCCTCCTTTCTTGAGTAAATGTGTTACATTAGCTATTTTTCAATCCACTAGAATCCTCCAACATAAAAGGTATTTTGAAATATTATAAACCAGTGCAATAACTATCACTGCTGCCACTTCCTTCAATACCTAGTAAGCACACCATATGGTTGAGAATTGTCAACCTTTCTAATTGTTTTCCCAACACCTCCATGGTGAAGGTGATTATTTTAAAGTTCTTCCATTTCATTCCACCTCATAATTTGTCTTTGGGAAATTTACTGCTCTTCTGCAGCAAAGAGACACATCTGAGCTTTGCAGATTCAACATGATGAACAATTTCTGATCATAATCACTACTTTTAAGCAGCAGATCCTGGTAGTGATTCTGCTGTTACCCTTGCCCTTCTCAAGATCCAGCTTTTATTTTAACATGTTCCATTCATGCCTCCTTTTGCCGTGCCCCATTATCTCTTTTATCACTTAATCACTTTCCACTCTATCATTGAACTTTCCTATTGTACTTCTGAACTATTGTCTTTGTTCTTGTTTAAAATATGTTAACATTTGTAACATTTTCTATGATTGCTAATCACCTGAAATTTTGACCATTTCTTTCCACAGATACTGTAATACCCAGGTCAGGCAGTATTTGCTGAATATTTTCAAATTTCCAAAACCCAGTGTTTGATCTTAAGCCATTGTTACAGTTAAATGTAAAACTGTTTTACCTTTTTAACTCTCTCCAGCAAGACAAAACAATTCCCTTTTTCATCATCCTGCATTTAGTCATCACAAAGAAGCCTGCTATCTTTGGCCTCTGCTGTTTTTTGTACACCAAATCAATTGTTATAACTAGGGGGAAGAAAAATAAGAATGCTTTACAAGTCTGCACTTTTAAAAATGGTTTTCATCTTGTTGTTTGGATTTGTCTTCTGGTTGGTTAAAAATTGATTCTTTGGTATTGCAATTCTTGTAAAGCAAGCAATAAATGAGCACGTCTGAAATTCAGCGCTGCTTATACAAATGGCTGTAATGGTAATGCAACCCCTATGTTGTGTAATTGTTTGATCTGCTTGACCAAGCTTCCATGTGAACCAAAATGTTCACTTTTCTGTCCTTTTGATTTTGATTTTCCCTACTCATTGAGCGCAAATTGGAATATTAATACTTAGTGGTAATTTGATTCAATGTAGTTTTATCTCTTTAATCTTTTCATTGGAGACACCTACCCTTTCTGATGATTTTGTTTGTTGGTAACTCCTTGATACCTGACTCAAGTTGTCATTCTACATGTATGATTGCTGAGGTTGCTTTGGCAGGATTTTGACTATAAAGGGCAGTTTTGTTGAATCTTCATGTTGTCCTCCTCTTATCCACATGAGAATACTTCCTCATTGCCATGGGTGAAAATCTTGGCTGACTTTTTTTTAATTTACCGACATACCTAGGTCAAATCACAACATCTCAACTGCTGGACTTGCTATGATCAAATAACTCATCGATGAACAAATCTAATTTAGACATTTTCCTCCATAAGCTTGCTACATTGAACAACACAGACAATTATGTTATCAAGCATGGCAGCTATTTTGGGCTTAAGAATTTGCAAATAGCAGTGAGATAAATAATTTTTTTTTGATCCTCTTGGTTGAATGGCACATGACACGAGAGCACTTGAACCTAGCAAATTGGCTGCTTTTAACATACTATCAAGCTTTTATTCCCTTCAACAGTGCAACCAGTCATTTTATAGCACTGGAGTGTCAGTCTTGGTTAAGTATTGAAGTCCTAGCGTGAAACTTGAATTTCTAAACTTGTGATTTGAAATGAGTAACCTGGTTTTATTGAATATAAATTTCATTAAAATTATTTTGTTTGCTTTTTGCCCTACACTGATAGTTATGGCTTCAATTTGGCAACAGTACTGTCTGTAACAACAGAAATATTGCCTTTTACTTAGATTTTATGGCTTGAATAGTTAAACACTCTTAAAGCCGTTTTTCTGTGCAAGGAAGAATAGGCATTTAACACGAACATGGAGGGTTAAAAGCAGCAGGAGTAGGCCGTTTGGCCTGTTGAGCCCCTTACGTTGCAGATCTGATTGTAACCTCAACTCTGTTCCGTTCATCCTTAACTTTTCAACCCTTTTCTTATCTGTCCACCTCTGCATTAAAAATATTCAAAGACTCTGCTTCCGCTGCCAATTAAAGAAGATAGTTTGAGACCTATGACCCTCAATCTTAAGTGGGCAATCTTTTATCGTTAAACAGTGACCCCTTATTACAAATTTTCTAAGAGGGAATATTGTCTCCATTATCAACTGTGTCAAGCCCCCTCAGGATCGTGCATGTTTCAATCAAACAGCCTCTGGCTGTTCTAAATTTCAGTAGGTGCAAGCCCTAGTTTGTGCTACCTCTTCTCACAGACAATGTGTCCATTCTAACCTTACACAATTTTAATTTTTTTTTCAAAAAATGACAAAGATAGATATTTTCAAATCAAATATGAATTAGAGATCAAATAAACATTTTGTGGTGACAGTCTTTCTTTTCTTAATATACCATAAAAATGAATCTTCAGTAAACTAGGTCTGACTGATCATTTGCAAGAACTTATATTCTCTTCGGTAAGGTTAAATTTGCTATTGCAAGTCTAGTAATAGGATTACAGGTGAAGGTATCCTTTTAAAAAAGCAAGAAATACTAAGATGAAATGTATAGTTCACTAAAGCCTAATTGAGATTTGAATTCAGCAAGTGCTAGTATAATATCCTAGGTGAGGTGACTGTCTAATGGGATTGTTGCTAAATGGTTAACCCAGAGACAAGATAATGTTCTGAGGACATGGGTTTAAATTTGACCATGGCAGAATGTGGAATTTGAATTCGGAGCCCAATGATGCCCATGAAACCACTGGTTGGAAAAACCTATCTAGCTCATGGATGTCCTTTAAGGAAGGAAACTGCGTTCCTTACCTGCTCTGGCGTATTTGTGACTCCAGACCCACAGCAATGTGGTTGACCCTAATTGCCCTCTGGGCGATTGGGGATGGGTAATAAATGCTGACCCAGCTAGCGATGCCCTCAATCTCGTGAATGAGTAAAAGAATAGATTTGATGTCTCTGGTGTAAATGGTTCTGAGAATGTTCTGCGATTGCAACAAAGTACCGTAAGTTGAGAAATTTAATTGCCACCCCCACTTACCCCTTCACTGACACCGTAATTTTATAATCCACAAGGTGATAATAAGCGGTCAGTTGATTTCCTTTAGTAAATTATGTATTAACTGTGACTTTCTCAGTAATAACTTTATAATGCTAGAATTTATAGTTTGATTTCCTCAGCATTCTACATTTATGTTGTCTGTTTTGTACAGATCACTTGATGGTCGGCTGCAAGTTTCACATCGCAAAGGTTTGCCTCATGTTATTTACTGTCGCTTGTGGCGATGGCCTGATCTTCACAGTCACCATGAGCTTCGAGCCATTGAAACTTGTGAATATGCTTTCAATCTTAAAAAGGATGAAGTGTGTGTTAATCCATACCACTATCAGAGGGTGGAGACACCAGGTGAGTGCAAGCTAAAGCTAGGTTTTACAAATTAATTTTTACAACTTTAATTTTGTTCATTTGCTATTTTTTAAATCTTTCTTTCATGGGATGATTTGTTGTTGGTAAGGCTGGTATTTGTTGCCCTTCCTTGATTGCCCTTGAGAAGGTGCTGGTGAGCAGCTGCCCTGAACCAGGGTAATCTGTCTGGTGTATATGCAGTTTACAATGCTGTTAGGAAGTTCCACGATTTAGACTTGGTGATATTCAGGGTGAAATATTTCCAAGTCAGGACAGTGGGTGAATTAGAGGGGAACTTGTAGGCAGTGCATTCCCATATATCTGTTGCCCTGACTTCTTGGGTAATAGAGGTTGTGAGTAAGGAAGGTTAATTTTGAAGCATCCATGACAATTTTCTGTATTGCGTCTTCTTTGCACACTGCCACTATATGTTGTTTGGAGGCAGTAAATATCGAAGGTGGCGCAATCAAGCAATCTCCCTTGTCTTGGGTGGTGTCTTGCTTGAGTGTTGGAGCTATGCTCAACTCCACTTTTGGAGAGCTTTGTCACATTCCTGACTTCTACTTTTGTAGATAAATGTTTTTTTTAAAAAAGAATTCATTCAGGGGATGAGGGCATCACTGGCTTGGCCAGCACTTATTGCCTTTCGCTAATTGCCTACAGGGCAGTTAAGTGTCAACTGGAGTCGCATGTTGGCCAGACCAGGTAAGGAAGACAGTTTCCTTCCATAAAGGACATTAGTGAGCCATATGGATTTTTCTGACAATTGGCAATGGATTCATGGTCATCATTAGACCCTTAATTCCAGATTTTTATTCAGTTCAATATCTACCATCGGCTGTGACAAGATTCAAATCAGTGTCCCCAGAACATTACCTGGCTCTCTGGATTAACAGTCCAGTAATAATACCATTAGACTGTTGCCTCTCCTAATTGTACAATGCCAAGTCTGACAGCCTACTCTGTGTTTGGTCCAGAAAATTTCTTTCAGCAGCACGATCTTTGAAAGTATTCTATGAACTTCCCATCCAGCCAATTTGACTTTTCCAGTTTAATTGTAGCATAAAGTCACTAATGATAAGTCTGTGTATAAGCCACCAGAATCAGTAAATCTCCCTATTTACCACAGGGAGGTTAGATTCTCTCTTGATGGAGATATTAATTCTGTCATCAGTGTAGCCACTCAACCCCATCTTAAATATTGTCCACACCTTGCTGTGCATGGACACGGACTGCCTCGTTATCTGAGGAGCTGCAAATGGAATTGAACATTGTGTAATTATCGGCAAAATTTTCATTCCTGACTTTGGAGGAAAATCATTGCTGAAGCATTGAAGATGGCTTTTCCTTGGGACCTTTGGGTCTTGCTGTATATGAGCATAGTATGTTTGCTGTGTAGCAAAGCAATTTATGTTGACCATAGATCCATATGGCTAAGTTTAACTGTATGTGGGATGCCAGGCTTTTAATGTTAGTTTATAAAATGTGAGCTTCAGGATTCTGTCTTTTGTGTAGAGCACTCCTTGCAAGACCTGGTAGAATGTTGCAAACTGTAGTGTGTAAACAAAATGTCCTGATGATTTTAACATTTTGAATGTACTTCTGGAACGATGGAGAATTTACTGCATGCTGTGGATGTTCTTTGGATATCCCTTTTGTCTATGCATTCCATTATAGCTTAGTCTAAGATGTAGCTGCAATTTGTATTTTCAAAGTTTTTGCATTAATGTTGAATAAAACTTTTGAGTTTTCAATAGAATGCAGAAACCTATTTAAAGACTGCATTGATTGCGCAATGGAGTTGAGTTTGCTTTACTGTTATCACATGTATCACGATACAGTGAAAATTGCTTCACATGCTATACAGGCAAGTTGTACATGCAAAGTGCATCAGGGTAGCAGAATACAGTGTGACTGTTGCAGCGAAAGATCAGAATTAATATTCAAGTGGTCCATTCAAACTTCTGATAACAGCAGGGAAGTCATTCTTAAATCTGTTTGTACATGTGTTCAAACTTTGATATCTTCTGCCTGATGGAAGAGGGTAGAAGACAGTATAACTGGATTGGAGAGGTCTTTGATTATGTAAGGGTCCAGGCCTGAAACGTCAGCTTTCCTGCACCTCTGATGCTGCTTGGCCTGCTGTGTTCATCCAGCTTTACACCTTGTTATCTTTGATCATGTTGGTTGCTTTCCTGAGGCAGGGGGAAACAGATGGATGGAAGGCTGCTTTGCGTGATAGATTGGGCTGTGTCATTGAGTCATAGAGCCCTACAGCACGGGGACAGGCCCTTCGGCCCAAGCTAGTCCATGATGACCAAAATGTCCATCCCCGCTAACCTCATTTCCCTGCACTTGGTACATAGCCTTCTAAACCTTTTGTGTCCATGTATTTGTCCAAATGCCTTTTTAAATGTTGTTAATGTACCCGCCTCAACCACTTCTGCTGGCAACTCATTCCATATGCACGCCACCCTTGTATGAAAAAGTTGCCTTTCAGGTTCCCGTTTTATTTTTTTCCCTCTTATCTTAAACAGATGCCCTCTAGTCCTCGATTCCCCAACCTTTGGAAAAAGATAGAGTGCATTCATCCTTTCCATCCCTCTCTCGATCTTCTACAAGAATCGTCCTCATTTTCCTACGCTCTAAAGAAAAAAAAGTCCTAGCTTGTCCAGCCTCTCCCTATAACTCAGTCACTGGCAACATCCTTGTCTTCACTCGTTCCAGATTGAAGACATGTCGTCATTGTCTTCAGGAATAGTGCCAGAAGACTGGAGACTAGCAAATGTTGTCCCCTTGTTCAAGAAGGGGAGGAGAGACAACCCTGGTAATTATAGACCAGTGAGCCTTACTTCAGTTGTGGATAAAGTGTTGGAAAGGATTATAAGAGAGGATTTATAATTATCTAGAAAGGAATAATTTGATTAGGGATAGTCAACGCGGTTTTGTGAAGGGTAGGTCGTGCCTCACAAACCTTATTGAGTTCTTCGAGAAGGTGACCAAACAGGTGGATGAGGGTAAAGCGTTTGATAAGGTTCCCCATGGTAGGCTATTGCAGAAAATACGGAGGCATGGGATTGAGGGTGATTTAGCGGTTTGGATCAGAAATTGGCTAGCTGTAAGAAGACAGAGGGTGGTGGTTGATGGGAAATGTTCATCCTGGAGTTCAGTTACTAGTGGTGTACCTCAAGGATCTGTTTTGGGACCACTGCTGTTTGTCATTTTTGTAAATGACCTGGATGAGGGCGTAGAAGGATGGGTTAGTAAATTTGCAGATGACACCAAAGTCGGTGGAGTTGTGGATAGTGCAGAAGGATGTTGTAGGTTACAGAGGGACATAGATAAGCTGCAGAGCTGGGCTGAGAGGTGGCAAATGGAGTTTAATGCGGAAAAGTGTGAGGTGATTCACTTTGGAAGGAGTAACAGGAATACAGAGTACTGGGCTAATGGTAAGATTCTTGGTAGTGTGGATGAGCAGAAAGATCTCTGTCCATGTGCATAGATCACTGAAAGTTGCCACCCAGGTTGATAGCGTTGTTAAGAAGGCGTACAGTATGTTAGGTTTTATTGGTAGAGGGATTGAGTTTCGGAGCCATGAGGTCATGTTGCAGCTGTACAAAACTCTGGTGCGGCCGCACTTGGAGTATTGCGTACAGTTCTGGTCACCGCATTATAGGAAGGATGTGGAAGCATTGGAAAGGGTGCAGAGGAGATTTACCAGGATGTTGCCTGGTATGGAGGGAAGGTCTTATGAGGAAAGGCTGAGGGT
>NC_063332.1:28225438-28226305 GCF_021869965.1 Rhincodon typus | reverse complement strand
AGGTTACAGAGGGACATAGATAAGCTGCAGAGCTGGGCTGAGAGGTGGCAAATGGAGTTTAATGCGGAAAAGTGTGAGGTGATTCACTTTGGAAGGAGTAACAGGAATACAGAGTACTGGGCTAATGGTAAGATTCTTGGTAGTGTGGATGAGCAGAAAGATCTCTGTCCATGTGCATAGATCACTGAAAGTTGCCACCCAGGTTGATAGCGTTGTTAAGAAGGCGTACAGTATGTTAGGTTTTATTGGTAGAGGGATTGAGTTTCGGAGCCATGAGGTCATGTTGCAGCTGTACAAAACTCTGGTGCGGCCGCACTTGGAGTATTGCGTACAGTTCTGGTCACCGCATTATAGGAAGGATGTGGAAGCATTGGAAAGGGTGCAGAGGAGATTTACCAGGATGTTGCCTGGTATGGAGGGAAGGTCATATGAGGAAAGGCTGAGGGTTTTGAGGCTGTTTTCGTTAGAGAGAAGAAGGTTAAGAGGTGACTTGATAGAGACATACAAGATGATCAGAGGATTAGATAGGGTGGAGAGTGGGAGCCTTTTTCCTCGGATGGTGATGGCTAGCATGAGGGGACATAGCTTTAAATTGAGGGGTGATAGATATAGGACAGATGTCAGAGGTAGGTTCTTTACTCGGAGAGTAGTAAGGGCGTGGAATGCCCTGCCTGCAAAAATAGTAGACTCGCCCACTTTAAGGGCATTTAAGTGGTCATTGGATAAACATATGGATGATAGAATAGTTTAGGTTAGATGGGCTTCAGATTGGTTTCACAGGTCGGCGCAACATCGAGGGCTTGAAGGGCCTGTACTGCGCTTCCACGTTCCACGTTCCACGTTCCACGTTCCACGTTCCACGTTCCA
>NC_063332.1:28210421-28225428 GCF_021869965.1 Rhincodon typus | reverse complement strand
CCACGTTCCACGTTCCACGTTCCACGTTCCACGTTCCACGTTCCACGACTCTGTAGTTTCTTGTGGTCTTGGAAAGAGCAGTTGCCATACCATGCTGTGATGTATCCGAGTAGGATGCTTTCAGTGGTACACCTATTTTTTTAAAAAAAAAAAAAAAAAAAAAAAAAAAAATTGGTAACAATCCTTGGGGACCAAATTTCCTTAGTCCTCTGGGGAAGTAGAGACATTAATGTACTTTGACTGTTGGTGTCAATTGTGGGTGGACCAGGACAGATTGTTGGTGACCAGCAACTTGATGCTCTTGTCCATCTTCACTTCAGCACCATTGTGCAGTCATGTGAATTGCTTCCAGTGTCGCCCTGCAACTGGAGTATCAGCATATACGTGGTGTCTTGCAGGTTATCACCTGCCCACTGCAGTCATCGACAATGCAAGCTAAGTCTGTGTATAAGCCACCTGAATCATTCAAAGGCTAGTGATGATCTGGTGGTGTTGACATCCTCCAGACTAATGGTGTCTGCTAAGTTATTTGTCTTTCACCAGAGTAGTCTTTGGACTTCCACTCTGCTCAGATTCATGATGCTGATTCATAGAATCCTTAGTGTGGAAACAGGCCATTCAGCCCAACAAGCCCACACTGTCCTTCTGAAGAGCATCCCATCCAGACCCATCCCCTAACCCTACACTTCCCATGGCTAATCGACCTAATTTACACATCCCTAGACACTACGGGCAATTTAGCATGGCCAGTCCACCTAACCTGCGCATCTTTGGTCTGTGGGAGGAAACCGGAGCACCTGGCGGAAATGTGCCCAGACACGACGAGAATGTGCAAACTCCACACAGTCACCCTAAGGTGGAATCGAACCCGTGTCCCTGGTGCTGTGAGGCAGCAATGCTAACCACTGAGCCACAATGCCGCCTTCATGACTCTTTGCTGAGGAGTTCTCGTGTTGAGAAAGAAAGCATTTGAAGAAATGGCCCACTTAATTTTAAGTATATATTTGTCGATGTTTGAATGAAGAATATTAATTGTTTTTTTTTATATTTTGCTTTACTTTGAAGAGTAGGGATCAGTATTGTCAGTTTTTGGAAGGTCAGGTGCTGTATCAATTTGGTTTAATTATGCTTTTACACTTCAAATATGAAATTCTTTGAAGCCATCAGTGGACATTGAGTGGGAATTGTTGCACGTTTTTGAGGTCAAGAAATGTGGTATCTCCTGTTAATGCTAAGTTCCAAGAATTTGTGGTGAAAAGTTTCTAGGGATATTTCTAAATAAATACAATACCTATCTAGCATGTTTATGCTATTTTCATACTGCAATATTCTGTAACTGTGGCACCATGTGCAACTGGGGGAGAAGTCTGATGTTACAGAAAAATTAATGATGCTTACTTTTCATTTCAGTTTTGCCTCCTGTATTGGTGCCACGACATACAGAAATTCCAGCAGAGTTGCCCCCACTCGATGACTACACACATTCCATTCCTGAAAACACTAATTTTCCAGCTGGAATAGAGCCACAGACCAACTATATCCCAGGTATTTTAGAACAACATCTGTAACTGCAGTGTAATTAATTGGTTTATTTTTAGCTCTCCTACTTAAACATCGAATGTAAGAAAAAAGCATCTGGCACGATGTGTTGCATCAGAGAAGTTTAGTCATTGATCATTGTAAATTCTGTCCTGTTTTAGCTTATTACATGGATATTTATCTACAGTGCATTAGTCATAAGAGCAAGCTGATATGATTTTAGACCTGCCTTTCACAATTTTACAAGATAAAAGTGGTAAAAGACATAAGTAAAATATTACAGGTGAAATATATAGATGGTTATACATTGATCCTTAATAATAGGAAGCAGGTGGTGAGGAACATATAGTTTTATGTATTAAACGTGGAGAAGTTATCTAGATGTGCCAAGGAATGCTAAATGGGAAGAAATGCAAATTGGATTTTGTACAGAAGGAGGAGTTTGTTGGTGTGGAAAAAATAAGACAATTTGGGCATTAGACTGTTGAGACATTGGAGGCAATTCTGACTTTGAACAACAAACTTACCTTGTGTTCCTTATGTGCAATGTGGCATGTGCCATCTAAAATGTTATTCCATATCTGTAGTTATAAAAGGGTAACGGCACAGAAGGAAGCTATTTGACCCCTGTCCATTCTCTCTCCAACAGCAACTTGCTGGTTCTGCTCAACAACCCTTTCCTCTTAGCACTGCAGATTTTTTCTTCAGTCGCTTATCTAATTTTCTTTGAAAACCAAGATCAAATGCACATACACCATGCTCAGGCACTCATTCCTGATCTGTGAAAATTTAGTACTAGTTCTTTCAATTTTTTAAAAATCTCTCCCTGTTTTTATCCAGTTCATATTTATACATTCAATCTGTTTTGCATATCAGACGTACAAACAAAAGTAAGTTGTTCTGGTTACTTGTTATGCCTTTGATCAATTTGAGAAATAACTTGGCTTTATGGCTAGGATGACATCTGTTTCACTTTTAATAGAAACGCCACCACCTGGCTACATCAGTGAAGATGGGGAGACGAGTGATCAGCAAATGAACCAAAGTATGGATACAGGTGAGTCTTTTTTTCTTGCAGGCTAAATAATTTATTGGTTAATCTATAGTAAACCATCATCATTTGTTGGTTCGCTTAGCAGTGAAGAATTGAGTGTGTTGAACAATGTTTTGCATTTACGATCAAGTTTGGTGTTTTACTTCTTTAACTTAAAAGGGAAATAAAAAAAGTTTGACAATTGTAGTAATGAGTGCTCTGAAAATGAGTAGCTTTCTGTGACATGAAATAATGCTGGTTTTTTTGCTAAATTCAACACGGATGCAAGGAATTGTACAACTGAAAGTGAACTTCATGATTATTAAAAAGTGTAATTTATTACACTGAGTTTTTTCAAGTTTATGAATGAATGCAAATGAGTTCATAGTGCAAGCAGAGGGAAATTGAGCTTAACATTATTCATTGTAGACTGTATTTATTAACAATATAAGTGAGTTGATGCAGTTTTAAAAGAACTTGTTTATTTCCTTCACTTTTAGGGTCGCCTGCAGAAATGTCACCAAGTACCTTGTCACCAGTCAATCATAGCTTGGGTAGGTCGAAATATTTATAAAGTTTTTATATTTGAAACATGCATGATTTTTCTCTTGTTTATTTAACTTCCTCTTGAGATAGGAGCATAGGCAATGTTAGCACTTATTGTCCATCCCTAATTCTCCTTTGAGGTGGATGTATTTCCTTTGAGCGCTTATTTAACTGGGTGATGCAGGTACATCCACAGTGCTACTAAAGTAAGGACTTCCAGGATTTTGAGTGCGTGACAAAGTAATAGTGTAGTCATTCCAAGTCTGTGTAACTTGCAGAGGATTTGCAGCTGGTGGTTGCATCTGCTGCCTGTAGTTCTTGATGGCAGAAGTCACATTTTAGAAGGTGTTCTCAAAGGAGCTTTGGCAAGATTTTGCACTGTTTCTGTTGGTGGAGGAATGAATACTGAAGGTGGTGGATGGGCTGTTGACCAAACACTTTGCTTTGTCTCAAGCTTGCAGAACAGAATGTCTGTCACCCCAGCATGCTTGTGCCAGACAACAAAGATCAGACTACACTAATCCCACTTTCAAGGTCTTGGTCCACAACCTTTTTGATTTTATTTTTAAAAACAATACCTTAAACCAGTGCCTCCTGGTTGTTGATCCCTCTACTACTAGATAGAGAAATTGCATCCTGTTCACTCTAACAATGCCCTTCATAATCTTGTGCATCTCTAATAGGTTTCCTATCAGCCTTCACTGCTCCAAGGAAAACAGCCACAGCCTGTCCAATATTTTATTGTTGCTCAGGTGCTCCAGTATTACTGGCATGACTCTCATTTATTGCTCATCCCTAATTGCTGTTGAGAAGTTGGAGGTTAGCTGCTGCCTTAGGCAGGTGCAGTCCTTCTGATGTTAAGGAGAGAGTTCTACGATTTTGACCCAGTGACTGTGAAGAAATTGTAATTGTAGTTACTACTACATATCAACTGTTCCAATATAGCAGCATTGTAGCATTTGGCAAAGGCAAATTCAGCAAAACCAATTTCCCTCAGTTGCTACCTACTCCTGTCCAGGAGAATGAACACTGACTGAATCTAGCAGCAGAGAGAGCACTCGTACCTTTTGCAACAGCACAGAGGTGTATCTAGCAGGTTCAACTCCCAAACCCAGCAGTTGAAAGAAAAAGTAAAACTCTAGGTCTGGGAGCCTGACTCCACCCGCTCTTGCGTCTTTTATCAAAGTTTTTAAAGAGAAACAAAATTATTTACTCTGGTTTCCATGGCGCAGACACCTTGGTGCCAGGTTTACAACACCTGTTTTCAAGAAAAACAGGCCAGAACAAATCCCTCTTAAAGGCACATATTGTCACAACATCTAGTGATCTAAGTGAGTTTTTCCAACAATGATTTTTCTTTTAATTCATTTGTGGGATGTAGGTGTTGCTGGCTGGTCAGCATTTCTTGCCTGCCCCATTTGCTTTTGAGAAGGTGGTGGTGAGCTGCCCCCTTGAACTGCTGCAATCCACCGGCAGTGGTTTGACCCACAATGCTATTACGGAGGTAATTCCAAGATTTCAATGCAAAAGTGAAGGAATGGTGATATATTCCCAAATTGAGTGGTGAGTGACTTGGAGGGGAATTTGAAGGTGGTGGTATTCCAGTGTCATTGTCCTTATTGAAGATGGTCGTGGGGTTGGAAGGTGCTGTTGAGAATGTTTTGATGAATTTCTGCAGGGCGTGTTGTAGAACGTACATGCTGCTGCTACAAAGTGTCAGTAGTGGAGGGAATGGATGTTTGTGGATGTGGTGCCAATCAAGCAGGCTGGTTTCTCCTGGATAGTGTCAAGCTTCTTGAGTGTTGTTGGTGCTGCACTCATCCAGGCAAGTGGGGAGTAATCCCTCACACCCCTGATCTGTGCCTTATGTCTCAGATCGACTGCATGCCATTCTGAAGGGGGAGGGTGAACAGCCAGCTGTCATGGTACGTATAGGTAATAAACGGGATGAGGTCCTACAAGCAGAATTTAGGGAGTTAGGAGCCAAGTTTTAAAAAGTAGGACCTCAGAGGTAGTAATCTCAGGATTGTTACCAGTGCCACGTGCTAGTCAGAGTAGAAATTAAAGAATAGGCAGGATAAATGAGTGGCTTGAGAGAGAGTGCAGGAGGGAGGGGTTTGGATTTTTGGGACATTGGGACCGGTTCTGGGGGAGGTGGGACTATTACAAATCGGACGGTCTACACCTGGGCAGGACTGGAACCAATGTCCTCGGGGTGCTTTTGCTAACTCTGTTGGGGAGAGTTTAAACTAACGTGGCAGGGGGATGGGAACCAAATGAGGAGGTTAGTGGACAGTAAGGAGGTAGTAACTAAAGCCTGTAAGGAACTAGATAATGAAGTCGCTGTGACCAAGGGGGAGAGTAGGCAGAGAGCAGATGATGAACGTGAAGGGATAGGTGGTCTGAGGTGCAATTGTTTTCATGCGAGAAGTGTAGTAGGTAAGGCAGATGAACTTAGGGCTTGGATTAGTACCTGGGAGTACGATGTTATTGCTATTACTGAGACTTGGTTGAGGGAAGGGCAAGATTGGCAACTAAATATCCCAGGATACAGATGCTTCAGGTGGGATAGAGAGGGAGGTAAAAGGGGTGGAGGAGTTGCATTATTGGTCAAAGAGGATATCACAGCTGTGCTGAAGAAGGGCACTATGGAGGACTCGAGCAGTGAGGCAATATGGGCAGAGCTCAGAAATAGGAAGGGTGCAGTAACAATGTTGGGGCTGTACTACAGGCCTCTCAACAGTGAGCGTGAGATAGAGGTACAAATATGTAGACAGATTGTGGAAAGATGTAGGAGCAACAGGGTGATGGTCCCAACATTGACTGGGATTCACTTAGTGTTAGGGGTTTAGATGGAGCAGAATTTGTAAGGAGCATCCAGGAGGGTTTTATAGAGCAGTATGTAAATAGTCCAATTCGGGATGGGGCCGTACTGGACCTGGTGTTGGGGAATGAGCCCAGCCAGGTGGTTGAAGTTTCAGTCGGAGATTACTTTGGGAATAGTGATCACAATTCTGTAAGTTTTAGAATACTGATGGACAAAGATGAGAGTGGTCCGAAAGGAAGAGTGCTAAATTGGGCGAAGGCCAACTAAAGCAAAACTCGGCAGGAGCTGGGGAATGTGGATTGGGAGCAGCTGTTTGAGGGTAAATCCACATTTGATATGTGGGAGGCTTTTAAAGAGAGGTTGATTAGAGCGCAGGACAGACATGTCCCTGTGAAAATGAGGGATAGAAAGGGCAAGATTAGGGAACCATGGATGACAGGTGAAATTGTGAGACTAGCAAAGAGGAAAAAGGAAGCATACATAAGGTCTAGGCGACTGAAAATGGACGAAGCTTTGGAAGAATATCGGGAAAGTAGGATCAATCTGAAACGAGGAATTAAGAGGGCTAAAAGGGATCATGAAATATCTTTAGCAAACAGGGTTAAGGAAAATCCCAAAGCCTTTTATTCATGTATAAGGAGCAAGAGGATAACAAGAGAAAGGCTTGGCACACTCCAGGACAAAGGAGGGAAATTATGTGAGGAGTCAGAGAAAATGAGTGAGATTCTTAATGAGTACTTTGTCGGTATTCACCAAGGAGAGGGACAAGACAGATGTTGAGGTTAGGGATAGATGTTTGATTACTCTAGGTCAAGTCGGCATAAGGAGGGGGGAGGGAAGTGTTGGGTATTCTGAAAGGCATTAGGGTGGACAAGTCCCCAGGTCCGGATGGGATCTAGCCCAGGTTACTGAGGGAAGCGAGAGAGGAAATAGCTGGGGCCTTAACAGATATCTTTGCAGCATCCTTGAGCACGAGTGAGGTCCCGGAGGACTGGAGAATTGCTACTGTTGTCCCCTTGTTTAAGAAGGGTAGCAAGGATAATCCAGGTAATTATAGACTGGTGGGGGAAGCTGCTGGAGAAGATACCGAGGGATAGGATCTATTTACATTTGGAAGAAAATGGGCTTATTAATGATAGGCAGCATGGTTTTGTGCAAGGAAGGTCATGTCTTATCAACTTGATAGGAAGTGACAAAGTTGATAGACGAGGGAAGGGCTGTAGATTTCATATACATGGACTTCAGTAAGGCATTTGATCAGGTTCCCCATGGTAGGCTGATGGAGAAAGTGAAGTCGCATGGGGTTCAGGGTGTACTAGCTAGATGGATAGAGAACTGGCCGGGCAACAGGAGACAGTTGTAGTGGAAGGGAGTTTCTCAAAATGGAGAACTGTGACCAGTGGTGCCCCACAGGGATCCGTGTTGGGACCACTGTTGTTTGTGATATACACAAATGATCTGGAGGAAGGTATAGATGGTCTGATTAGCAAGTTTGCAGATGACACTAAGATTGGTGGAGTAGCAGATAGTGAAGGTGACTGTCGGAGAATGCAGCAGAATATAGATAGATTGGAGAGTTGGGCGGAGAAATGGCAGATGGAGTTCAATCCAGGCAAATGCGAGGTGATGCATTTTGGAAGATCCAATTCAAGAGCGAACTATGTGGTAAATGGAAAAGCCCTGGGGAAAATTGATGCGCAGAGATCTGGGTGTTCAGGTCCATTGTGCCCTGAAGATGGCAACGCAGGCCGATAGTGGTCAAGAAGGCATATGGCATGCTTTCATTCATCGAACAGGGTATTGAGGACAAGAGTTGGCAGGTCATGTTGCAGTTGTATAGGACTTTGGTTCGACCACATTTGGAATACTGTGTACAGTTCAGGTTGCCACATTACCAAAAGGATGTAGATGCTTTGCAGAGGGTGCAGAGGAGGTTCTCCAGGATGTTGCCTGGTATGGAGGGCGCTAGCTATGAAGAGAGGTTGAGTAGATTAGGATTATTTACATTAGAAAGATGGAGGTTGAGGGGGGACCTGATTGAGGTCTACAAAATCATGAGCGGTATAGACAGGGTGGATAGCAAGAAGCTTTTTCCCAGAGTGGGGGACTCAATTACTAGGGGTCACGATTTCAAGGTGAGAGGGGAAAAGTTTAAGGGAGATATGCATGGGAAGTTCTTTACGCAGAGGGTGGTGGGTGCCTGGAGCACGTTGCTAGCAGAGGTGGTAGAGACAGGCACAATAGCATCACTTAAGATGTATCTAGACAGATACATGAATGGGCAGGGAGCAGAGGGATACAGATCCTTGGAAAATAGGTGACAGGTTTAGATAGAGGATCTGGAACGGCACAGGCTTGGAGGGCCGAAGGGCCTGTTCCTGTGCTGTAATTTTCTTTGTTCTTCTTTTGTCATAGATGATGGACAGGCTTTGAGGAGTCAGGAGGTGAGTTACTCACCTCAGTTGCTCTTGCAGCCAGTGTTTATGCGGTGAGTTTCTGGTCCTTGGTAACCCTGGGATGTTAGTGGAGGATTCAGTGACTGTAACACCATTGAATGTCAAAGAGTGGTGGTTAGATTTTCTCTTCTTGTGGATGGTCATTGATTGGCATTTGTGTGGTGTGAATGTTACTTGTCGCTCATTAGCTCAAACATGAACATTGTAGGGACCTTTGTATTTGAAGGTGGACTATTGTGTGATGCTGAACATTGCGCAATCTTCAGCGAACACTCCCACTTCCTACCTTTTATGATGTAGGGAGGTCATTCACGAAGCAGCTGAAGATGAAAGGGCCTAGGATACTAACCTGAGCTCCTGCCGAGCTATCCTGGAGCTGAGCTGACTGACTGACCACCAACCAACCACAACCGTCTTCCTATGTGCCAAGTATGACTTCAGTTAGTGGACGGTTTGCCTCCAACTCCCATCAATTCTGGTTTTACTCGGACTCTTTGATGCCATACTTAGTTGAATGCAGTCTTCACCACAGCTCTGGAATTTAGTTCTTTCCTCCAGTTTGAGCCAAGACTTTAATGAGGTCAGGAGCAGAGTGGCCTTGGCAGAACCCAAACTGGGTGTCACTAAGCAGATAATGCTAGTTAGCACAGTTGATGACACCTTCCGTCATTTTACTGATGATCAAGAGACTGGGCAGTAAATGGCCGGGTTGGATTTATCCTGCTTTTTATGTATTGGACATACCTGGGCAATTTTCCACTTGTCGGGTAGCTATTGGAATTCTACTGGAATAGCTTTGGTTAGGGGAACAGCAAGTTCTGGAGCACAAGTCCTCAGCACTATTGCTAGAGCTCATAGCTTTTGCAGTATCCAATGCCTCCAACCATTACTTGCTATCACGTGGAGTGAATTGAATTTGCTGAAGTCTGAAATGAGCTGCCAGAGGAAGTGTTAGAAGCAAGTACAAATTACAGCATTTAACAGGCATTTCGATAGGTACGTGGTTAGGAAAGGTTAAGGGGATATGAGCGAAACACAGACGGCACTAGTTCAGTTTAGGAAACCTGATTGACATGGAATTGGGCTGAAGGGTCTGTTTCAGTGCTGTATGACTCAATGGCATCTGTAATGCTGGGGATGACTGGAGGAGGCTGAGATGGATCATCCGCTCAGCACGTCTGGCTGAATAATGCTGCAACTGCTTCAGCCTTCTCCTTTGCACTGATGTGCTGGGCTCTCCCATCATTGAGGATGAGGGTATTTGTGGAGCCGCTGCCTCCAGTGAGTTGTTTGATTGTCCACCACCATTCGTGACCAGATGTGGCATGACTATAGAGTTCAGATCTGATCTGTTGGTTGCGGGATTGCTTAGCCCTGTCTTCCTACTAGCTGCTTATGCTATTTTGATGTGCAAGTAGCCGTGTTTGGTGGCTTCACCAGGTTGACTCATCATTTTCAGGTATACCTGGTGCTGATCCTGGTATGCCTTCCTGCACTCTCCATTAAACCAGGGTTGATCCCTTTCTTGATGGTAATGTTTGACTGAGGGATATGCCAGGCCATGAGTTTGCAGATTGTGCAGGAGTCCGATTTCTGCTGCTGTTGATAGCTCACAGTGCCTCACGCATGCCCAATCTTGAGTTTCTACATCTGTTCGAAGTCTGTCCCATTTAGCATGCTGATAGTGCCACACAATACGATGGAGGTTATTCTCAATATGAAGGTGGGACTTGTTTCCACAAGGACCGTGTGGTGGTCACTCTTACTGATGCTGTCATGGGCAGATGCATCAGCAGCCAGCAGATTGGAAAGGGTGAGATCAAATATGTTTTTCCCTCTTGGATCCCCCAACATCTGCTGCAGGCCCAGTCTATAGCCATGTCCTTTAGGACTCAGCCAGCTTGATAAGTAGTGCTGCTGCTGAGCTGTCTTGGAGGTGGACATTGAAATCCCTCGCCCAGAGTGCATTTTGAGCCCTTGCTACCCTCAGTGCTTCCTTCAAGTGTTACTCAACATAAAGGAGTACCGGTTCATCAGCTGCAGGAGGACGGTACATGGTAATCAGGAGGTTGCCTTGCTCGTGTTTAACCTGAAGCCATGAGACTCCATGGGGTATAGAGTCAATATTGAGCACTACCAGAGCAACTCCCTCCTGACTGTATACTACTGCCACCACCTCTACTGGGTCTGTCCTGCTAGTGCGACAGGATAGATCCAGGGATGGTGGTGGTGGTGTCCAGGACATTGTCTGTAAGGTATGATTCTGAGAGTATGACTGTCAGACTGTTGCTTGACCAATCTGTGAGATAGTTCTCCTAATTTTTGGTACTAGCCTTCTGATGTTAGTAAGGAAGCCTTTGCAGGGTTGACTGGGTTGTTTCTGCCATTGTCTTTGCTAGTGCCTAGGTCAATGCTGGATGATCCTCCGGTTTCTTTCCTTTTGAGACTTGTATTCTAAGCAATTGATACAACTGAGTGGCTTCCTAGGTTATTTGAGGGAAATTGAGAGTCACCTGCATTGCTGTGGGTCTGGAGTCACAGGTAGGCCAGACAAGGTGAGAACGGCAGAGTTTCTTGCCTAAAGGACATTACTGGACTAGATGGGTTTTTCTGACAATCGACCAGTGATTTCATGGTCATCAGCAGATTCTTAATTTCATATTTTTTTAATATTGAATTCAATTTCCATCATTTGCCATGGTGGGATTTGAACTTGTGTCCCCGGTGAAGTAACTAGTTCCTGGATGAATAGTCTATCCACAATGCCACTAGGCCATCGCTTCCCCCAGGCTTTTAAATAACGCTCATTATTTCTATCCAGATTTATTAATGGAATTTGAATCCTGCCAGCCTCTGTTTGAAGCCAATTTAAAAGCAAAAGCAGCAAAGCTACAGATGCTGAAAATCGGAAACACAAACAGAAATTGCTGGAAAAACTCAGCAAGTCTAGTAGCATCTGTGGAGAGAAGTCAGAATTCGCGTCTAGGGTCCAGTACTCCTTCAGAACTAGGTTTTGCAGCAAATTTTGGTTTTTGTTTGAACCCACGTCCCCAGAATAGTAACCTGGGCTGCTGCATTATTGGTGAGTGACATTATCACCTCACCACACAGAATGCCACAGAGTCTATAACTGCCATCTGAGGGCAAATAATACTTCAGTTTTAAATCTCAGCTAAATGACGGTGCCTTGGACAATACCAGCAATGCTTGTTTAGTATTGCTCTGAAGCCTGCCTAGGGTGTACTCTGAAGAATAATGAATGTCTGTCAGTGAGAAGAAACTGAATGAAAAAATAAGTCCAGTTTGGAAGAAATAAGTTCAGTGAGACCAGAACAGCTGAAATAATGGATCTGCCAGGGCAATTCCATTTGTCACTTTGGGGATGGTAATAGAATCCGGTTATGTGGGTCTGGGGGTCATGGTGGGAAGCTGTGGAGGAAGATCTCCAGAGGAGATGAACTAAGTGACATTCAGTGTGCCAGGACAAATACCTCATCTTTTGATAATGCATTTTGCGGCCTTCTGGATGCAACGTGGACTTCGGACTAGGTTTGCTACAGCTATTACTATTTCTCTGGCCATTTGTTTCATGAAATGTTATTTAATCTCTCCCACCTTCTAATCTAATCTGTCCCTTCTGTTCTATATTACCACCTTTTTATTTTTGTTCAAATGTATAAAACAATTTTCTGGCTCTTGTCGATTCTAAAGGTGCTCTTGTTTCTCTCCGCAGTTGCTGACAATCTTGAATTTTTTTAGTTTTTTCTTGGTTCTTATTGCGGATTTCCAACATCCATGGTATTTTGCTTTTACTTTACTGGTAATTTGTCCCTCTGCAATGTTACCCACGCAAAGCTGTCTTCACCTTTAATGACCTACACTGGACCAACTTGAATGGATGAGGCTCTAGACAATTAAATTCCATGTTATGTGAAGCTTCTCACTGGGTGTTTGCATACTTATAGCTTTATTTGTCTTTTAGATAAATGATTTGGATGGTTAGTAAGTTTGCCACCAAAATTGATGGTTTAGTGGATAATGAAGAAGGTTATCTAAGATTACAAAGATCTTGATTAATTGGGCCGTACCATTAAGTGTACAAGTCCTGCCCTGATTTGCTTTCCAAAGTGTAGCGTATCACATTTATCTAACTTAAACTCCATCTGCCACTTAATGGTAAGGTCCTGGGGAGTGTTGTTGAACAAAGAGACCTTGAAATGCAGGTTCGCAGTTTCTTGAAAGTGGAGCCCCTGGTAGACAGGTTAATGAAAAAGATGGTTGGTATGCTTGCCTTTATTGGTCAGTGCATTGACTATAGAGGTTGTGACTGTACAGGACATTGGTTAGGCCACTTTTGGAATACTGCGTTCAATTCTGGTCTTCCTGCTGTAGGAAGATATTGTGAAACTTGAAAGGGTTCAGAAAAGACTTACAAGGATGTTGCGAGGATTGGAGGATTTAAGCTATAGGGAGAAGCTGAATAGGCTGAGGCTATTTTCCCTGGAGCCTCGGCGGCTGGAAGATAACAACAATATAGAAGCTTATAAAATCATGAGGGGCATGGATAGGGTGAATAGACAAGGTCTTTTCCCCACTGTGGAGGAGTCCAGAACTAGATGGCATAGGTTTAAGATGAGAGGGGAAAGATTTAAAAGGCACCTGAGGGGCAACAATTTCAGAGGGTGGTGCGTGCGTGGAATGAGCTGCCAGAAGAAGTGTTGGAGGCTGGTACAATTACAACATTAAAAGGCACCTGAATGAGTGTATGAATGAGGGGTTTAGAGGGATATGGGCCAAATGCTGGCAAATGGGACTAGATCAATTTAGGATATCTGGTCGGCATGGACGAGTTGGGCCAAAGTGGGTAAGGAAAGAGATTGCATGTGATAGTGAGAATGATAGCATGAGCCTTGATGAGCTGTGGGTGCAATAGCTGACACCATGTAAGGTAGTAGAGAGAAGATACGAAAGCAAAATATTACTGCTAGAAATTTGAAACAAACACACAATGTTGGAGAAAATCTAGTCTGGCAGAATTTGTGTTGAACGAAACCGTTTGTGTTTTGAGTCTGGTATGACTCCTCTTTGGAAATTTTCTGAAGGAACCAATAAGGCATTTCTGGACCGGCGGCACTTTACCTGTTCCACACTGTTTTAGAAGTGTTGTGCATACTTGGAATCCTGGAAGCGAGGGAGGATTGAATGGGCATGGTATGTGGGTAAAGAGGCAAATTTCGAAGAATGGGAAATCTTGCTTGGCTTCAGAGAGGAAGCCACCATGAAACATGACCGAATTTTCATTTGGCTGATTTCTGGTAAAATTCAATCCAGTTACTTTTTTGACATCGATTCCAGGCAAAAGTGCCAGCCTTTGTTGCAAAGAGCTCTGTCTAGCATCAAACCTTTAATTTTTGGGAGGGGAGTGGAACAGAAACAAGGAGGCGTCTAGAAACTAGCAGCGTCAATTTTTTTTTCTCTCCCCTTTTTTATGTAACATTGCCTCCTCTCCAATTTTCTGGCAAAAGTATAAAGAAACTACATTCAGACACACTGAGAAATAAGTCAGAAGACGACAAGACTGGCCCCGGTCAACCAGGCAACCATTGATCTACAGACTGGTCAGTGCTATGCACACGATATTATCGAAGAATTGAAGACTATGAAACAAACACATTTAATATTATGATTTTGGACTGGTGATGCAGAATTCTTGTTGTTTTTCCTGCAACTCATGCTTTGTGCAAGCTTTAAAAGGTGGTAAAGTTTAAGATACATAGATTAGAAATTATTTTACTGTTCTTGTTAAAGTTAAGTGTTACAGGGAATAATTTTAACTTAAGTAACTTGGCAAGATTTTGTTTTTATCCTGGGTAGCAGTAAGTTGGAGGCAAGTTGGAATTTCTGATGGTTTCATTTAACTTTTAACTTTTAACATTTGTGGCTGCTCCCAGAATATTAGGGCTTGATTTCCAGTGTGCTGTCTTAGTGAGCTGTGACGTTACACAATATTGACTACACTTTGAAATGACTTATGGTATTGCATATGAGCAGCATTTGAATCTTCAATATTTATACCTATTAAATCAGTGAACTCATCAGTACTATTTACGTGAGAAAATACTGGGCAATTAATAGCCTCTTTAAAACAGACTCATCAGATGTCGTTTAAAGATCTGATTGATTGCATTTGATGGAATATTCGTTACACACAAGTGCCCGGCATGATCACTTCATGTCAGAGGGAGAGTCTGACCATTCCCATTACGTTTTTTCCTTTATCCATTCATGGGCTTTGGGCGTCACTGGCTAGGCAGCATTTTTTGCTCATCCCAAATTACCCAGAGGGCACTTAAGAGTCAGCCACATTGTTGTGGGTCGGAGTTGTGTGTCGACAAGACCAGGTAAGGATATCCGTTTCCTTCCCTAAAGGACATCAGTGAACCAGATGAATTTTTCTGACAATCTGGCAATGGATTCATGGTCATCGTTAGACTCAACTCCAGATTTTTAAAAATTGAATTCACCTTCCATCAACTGCTGTGACAGAATTTTAAACCCATATCACCAGAATATTAGAGATAGTAAGTGGCGCTATAATACAGCGAG
>NC_063332.1:28198877-28209921 GCF_021869965.1 Rhincodon typus | reverse complement strand
CATCCAGCCCTGCACCTTGTTGTCTCTGTAATTTTTAACAATCACTTGCATTTAGCTAACTCAGCGTAAACTCAAGAGACTGGGCAGAGATTGCCAATGGGAAGAGAAACCCTTAATAATTAAGCATTCAAACGTATGATGGTACTTGCGCTATCTATTTCATAATGTTATTATCCATTTTTCAGCTTGGCAGTTTATCATCTTTATGGACTATACTGGCTGTCAGCTTCTACTGTGACACCAGGTGGCAGCAAAGCAACATTATTCTGTTTCATTAAGTGGAGTTTCTGCTTTGGTAAGATTTTAACACGTCTTCTCAAACCACAATCCCCAGAATAATATACCCGTGCTGATTTCTCATGATAATACTGTACCTCATACTACTACCTCGAGTCTCTGCTGCCTGGCAGTAAGCAAGAAACACAGAAAAGAAGTACCAACAAAAACTATTACTTTCACATTGATGTCAACATAACATTTTGAGTTAATGTTGTGCTTCTGATGACAAGTCCATGACTCGAAACATTATCTCTGTGTTTGTTTCTCCACAGATCCTGCTGAATATTTGAAAAAAATGTTTCATTTATTTTTAGTTTATTTCCCTTCAAGTTGCAATTGTATGACGATAATTGGTAGAGGGTGCTGAACACTGTCTATGGAGAACAAATTAAATTGTACATATTAGAAGTTTGGCACCAATACTTTGTAACCCCTGTCTTACACATGCATCTTAGAATTGATTTTGTCTCTGAGAAAGTTTAATATCAGTTTGAAATGCTTTCTTTTTTTCTGGACTATTTGTTTCTTGCCAGTATTGCAGTGGGCAGATTTTTATATTGTCTGTTTAAATGTATCCTTTCTGCAAAATAAATTAATTCTTTTTAGCACGTTGTATGGCTTCATGATCCAGCGTATCACTCACTCAATCATTATCATCAAACCAATTGCTGTAGGCTGGAGTGCAGGAGAATAGGACTAGGAGTGGGGAATCAGGCATACCTGAAAATGGGGTGTCAACCTGCTGAAGCTACACCACAGGAACATTCTGCACATCAAACAGTGTAAACAGTGAGTGAGAGACAGAGCTAAGCGATCCCATAACCAACAGAATACATCAAAGCTCTACACTTCTGCTACAACAATGATAGTCAATAAAAACTAACACTAAGAGGTTCCACAACTATCCCCATCTTCATCACTGGAGAAGCCCTGTACATTGGGGCCAAGATAAGGCTGAAGCATTTACAATCATCTTCAACTAGATGCTGTGATCCACAAGAACATAACCATAAGATATAGAAGAAGAATTAGGCCATTCGGCCTTTCGAGCATGCTCCATCATTCAACCATGGTTGATATGTTTCTCAACCCCATTCTCCTGCCTTCTCCCCATAACTCTTGATCCCCTTACCAGTTAAAAACCTATGTATCTTTGTTTTAAATTGTTGCCCTCTGCAACAATGAGTTCCACAGATTAACCACCCTCTGGCTTAAGAAATTCCTCCTCATCTCAGTTCAAAGGGTTGTCCCTTCATTTTGAGGCTGTGCCCTTGGGTCCTGGTCTCTCATACTAGCAGGTATTGGGACCCCTGCTGTTTGTTTTATACATTAATGATTTGGACTTGAACGTGGGAGGGCACAATTGGGAAATTTGCAGATGACACAAAATTTAGCCATGTATGGGATATTGTAGAGGATAGCTGTGAGCTCCAAAATGTTACAAATGGGTTGGTGGAGTGGGCAGGAAAGTGGCAGATGGAGTTCAACTCTGAATGTGAAGTAATGTATTTAGGGAGGTTAATCAGTAAAAGGGCATGCACAATAAACAGGAATATACTGAAAGGGATAGATGAAGTGAGAGATCTTGATGTGCAAGTCCAGAGGTCTCTAAAGGTAACTGTACAGGTAGATAAGGTTGTAAAGAAGGGATATGGAATATTATCCTTCATTAACAGAGCTGTAAAATATAAAACTGAGGATATAATGTTGAAACTGTATAAGACTCTGGTGAGCTGCAATTGGAGTACTCTGTACAGTTCTGGTCAGCACATTACAGGAAGAAGGTAATTGCTGTGGAGAGATTTAGGAGATTTATTAAAACATTGCCAGGGCTGGAGAATTGTGGCCAGGAGGAGAGGTTGGTATTAGAAAATAGTCTACATCTCCATTGTTCTTATCAAAATGCATAACCTCACACTTTTTCCCACATTATATTTCATCTGCCACTTCTTTGCCCACTCTCCTAGCCTGTCCGAGTCCTTTGACAGTCTCCCCGATTCCTCAACACTACCAGTACCTTCATCCATCTTTGTGTCACCGCAAACTTAGTAACAATGCCCTCAGTTCCTTTGTCTGGATAGTTAATGTGAATAGTTGTTGTCGCAAAACTGACCCCTGCAGAACTCCACTACTCACTGGCTGCCATACTTAAAAAGATCCTTTAATCCCTACTGTCTGCCTTTTGCCAGTCAGCCAATCCAACTATTCATGCCATACTTTGCCCCTAAGACCAGTGGCTTGTATCTTATTTAGCAACTTCACCATCTTATCCATCTCCGCTTATTCGGAAGTACCCAGCATCACAGATGACAATTTTCAGCTCAATTCACTCAAGTGATATAAAGAAACTTTTGAAAGCACTGTGTACAGCAAATATTACGGGTCCTGACAATGTTCTGTAGTAGTGCTGAAGACATTTTTCTCCAGAGCGAGCTATATTCCTAACTAAGCTTTCCCAGTATAGGTGCAACACTGGGATCTACTGACAATGTGGACATTGCTCAAGTAAGTCCCATTTATAAAGAGTAGGGTGATTTTCAGCCAACTACCACCACATCAATCTAGTTTAATCATTAGTGAAGTCACAAAAAGTGCTATCAACGAGCAACAACTGGCTTATCGACAGTCAGTTTGTGTTTTTCTGCCAAGGTTACTCAGCTTTTGGATCCAGCCGTGGTCCAAATATGGACAAAAACGCTCAATTCTAGCAGTGAAGAGAGAGTGATTGTCTTTGACATCAAGGCTGCATTTGACAGAGTGCAGTATCAAGGAGCCCTAATGAAACTGGAATCTTTGATGATTGGAGTCATAACTAACCCGTAAGAAGGTGATTATAGTTTTTAGGGCCCAGGTCAAACAGGATCAGGGCTCATGAACTGGTGCTCCAGATGATTTGCTATGCTTGGGCTGGGGTTGGATCTACTGTGTTGGGGGTGGGGCTAGTGTACCTCATTGGTTATCATAGAATTCCTACAGCGTGAAAACAGGCCCTTCGGCCCAACAAGTCCACCCCGAACCTCAGAACATCCAAACAGACCCATTCCCCTGTAACCGACCTAATCTACACATCCCTGAACACTATGGGCAACTTAGCATGGACAATTTACCTAACCTGCACATCTAAGGTTTTTGCAAAACAACAAACCAGCTCAGCGACCCAACCAATGTCAATAACCTGCACATCTTTGGACTGTGGGAGAAAACCGGAGCACCCGGAGGAAACCCACACAGACACGTGGGGGAATGTGCAAACTCCACACAGACAGTTGCCTTAGGGTGGAATTGAACCCAGGTTGCTGGCACTGTGAGGCAGCAGTGTTAACCACTGTGCCACCGGTTAGCCAGATCCATTCAATACACATCTACAGTAAATCAAGACTGACCCTCTAGCTCCTGATTAGAGTCTCCAAACTCTGTGATTTTGATGCCTACCCCTGGTAGTTGTTGGAGGTTAATCACCTTAGGGTATTGCTGCAGGGGTTCCTCAGGCTAGATATTTTATATCAACTTGTTCAGAGTTTCTATTACATATTTCTGAGCAGGTGGGACTTGAAACTAGGCATCCTGGCTCAGGTCTGTGAGTCCCAGCCATTTTCAGCTGCTTCATCAATGACCTTTCCACCATCATAGGTTAGAGGTGGGGATGTTCATTGCCAATTGTGCAATATTTAGTACCATTTTGTGATTTAGATATTGTAGCAGTGTTTGTACAAATGCAGCAAGACTTGGGCAACATCTAAGCTTGGGATGATAAGTGACACATAAAATTCATATACACAAGGCAAGGATCATCTCCAAGAAAAGAATCTGATCATTTCCCTAACATGCTGGAGGTTACTATTGACGAAAGAGTGAACTGGACTTGCTATATAAATCCAACGGCTAGAAGGATAGGTCAGAGGCTCGGAATTATGTGGTATCTCATCACCTGACTCCCCAAAGCCTGTCCACCATCAACAAAGCACAAGTCAGGATAATGATAGAATATGTTCCACTTGATTTGGATAAATCAGAATTCCTTTCTAAATATTGAAGTCATTGTCTTCAGCTCCTGTCAAAACTCTAAACTATTTTAGCGTGTACCTTAGCAATAGTAGAAATCTATTTAGCCCTTAGTCAGAAATTTCCACTTTCTCATAATAAAATCATGGAAACATGAAGCAGCTTGGCCAGGTTGTATCTGCAGAGAACATTGTTGAGTAAGAAAATTTAACTTGTACACTTCTTCCACAGATACTTTGGAATTTTCTGTATTTTTGTTTTTATTCGGGAGGAAGAGATTTTCAACGTATGTACACATAGAGATTGTATAATAGAATCCGAGAACTGGGTTAAAATGGAAACTCCAACTAGCAGCTAGCAGGGTCAATCTTGAGATCCAGTGTAGGTATATAATGAATGGATCTGGTTAACCAGTGAGGTACAAATATAAGCACCAAGAGGGTAAAAACTGAGGGAGAAGTAGTTCAAACAACTGTTATAAAAGTGTGCATGAAAAATCCAGAGCAGCAGCTTGAGGCAGCCTTTCTATCCAAGTCCTGAACAATGAAGTTGTTAAGGACTGAAGAAGAATGCGGATGGAAGAAGAGTCAAGATTGGAAGGCCAATCTTGAAAACTTTGGACTGGCTCGTTGCTGAATATCTGGAATGTGGTTCCATTCTCTCACCACCTCAATGTAAGATGGGATGAGGTGAAATGGTAGAAAGATATTGAAGGAAAAAGATGTAAGGGATAGAATGGAAAGCGAAAGGAGATTAAAATCACCAAAATAACACACATAAGTAATTTGGTTTTGATATATTATGTGTGTTTAAGAAGGTTCCAGCTGCTGCTAACTACAGATTGATTGTTAAACTGTCATTGACCTAGAGAGCAGACAATAGGCTTTTGTGGGTTTGATGGTTCAATTCCTCAGTTTTGTGCAGTGTCGAGTGTTGGATACAGTTGTTTTACATTCCAATGCCCTTTGGCAAAGGTGAAACTCTGTAACCTGATGATATGACTACACCAGAATTTAATTAGTTTGGAGAATGTGTTCCAGTCGACATGAGCAGCTACAAAAGCAATGACCTTCAGGGAGGAATATTCAACTCAACATTATCGACGTTGTCCTTTAAGACAATCAACAAGGCTACCGCAGTGTGCAGTTCTCCCTGTTGTGTTCAGAGTCCCCTATGGTCTAATCATCATAAAATATTGAAGAAGTTGGTGTATGTCTATCATGGAAATTTTTAAGGGTAATTTCATGGGATTGTCTGGCCTTACTCTGTTACTGGCTAAATATGGCATTGAGATACACGCTTTTGAGACTGATAAATTTCTAAATGCCAGTAAAGTACAGGCATAATGTGGGAAAGGGGTATAGAAGTGGGTGATTTGCCATGATCATACTGAATGGTAGAGCAAGCTTGATGGACTGAATGGCCTATTCTTGCTCCTATGTTCCTACACGGTAATGATTCAGTATCAGAACTTTACAAATAACCTTGTTATGTTGGATTACAATTTCAGTTATTTAGAATATCAATATAAGTTTCTCATTATTGTTGCCCTGTCTCCTTTAGGGTCCGTTTACAAGAGAACAGGGATGTTCTGAGTTCATACCTCAGGCCATCAGCTTGGATTTCTCAAATACCAGGGTGTCCAGAACCAGGGATCACAAATTCATAGAATTATTACTGTGCAGAAGGCAGCTTCTTGGCCATTAACCAGTGTCAATTTCCTGCCTTTTCCCCATATCTCTGCACACCATTACTTTCGAAATAATCATCAATACCATCTTTAATGCCTCAACTGATATCACCTCTACAGCATTTCCAGGCATTCTGAACTACTTGCTGTGTGAACGAGTTTTTTTTCACACATTCCTCTTGCTTTGTTTGCACACCACTTTACTTTTTAAGGATATAATTGGCCCATTTAGGGCTGAGATAATGAGAAATGTCTTCACTCAGAGTCATGAACCTATGGAATTCTCTGCCACAGAAAGCGATTGAGGCCAAACATTGAATGTTTCAAAAAGGAACAAAAACAAAGTTGCTGGAAAAACTCAGCAGGTTTGGCAGCATCTGTGAAGGAAAAAACAGAGTTAATGTTTCGGGTCCGGTGACCCTTTCTCAGAACAGGAAATTCAGAAAGTTCTGAGGAAGGGTCACCAGACCCGAAATGTTAACTCTGCTTTTCCCTTCACAGATGCTGCCAGACCTGCTGAGGTTTTCTAGCAACTTTGTTTTTGTTCCTGATTTACAGCATCTACAGTTCTTTCGGTTTTTATTTTCAAAAAGGAGGTAGATATAGTTTGTAGGGGTAAAAGGATAAGACCTTAAGAAATAGGAACAGGACTAGGCTGTATGTCCCTTGAGCCTGCTCTGCCATTCAATTGGATCATGGCTAATCTAATATCCTCACGTCCACTTTCCTGCCCTTTCCCTGTAACCCTTGAATTCCCCTTCTGATCAAGAATCTATCTATCCTAGCCTTAAATATAAACAAGGAGTTTTCTGTCACAGCTCTCTGTAGTGACAAGTTCCAAAAACTCTCAACTTCAGCCTTAAATTGGTGCCCCTTTATTCTGAGACCATACCTTCTGGTCCTAGATTCGCCCATGAGGTGAAACATCCTCTCAAAATTTAACCTATCAAAACCCTTAAGAATTCCTATATGTTCTAATGAGATCATCTTTCATTCTTCTAAACTCCAGTGAGTAGAATCCCAATCTGTTCAAAGTTTTTCCATAAGATACTCCCTTCATATTAAGGATCATCCTAGTGAACCTTCTCTGAACTGCCTCCCATGAAATGATATCTTTCCTTAAATAAGGGGACCAAAACTGCTCACAGTACTCCAGATGTGGTCTCACCAGCACCTTGTACAGTTGCAATAAGACTTTCTACTCTTATACTTCAACCACCCTTGAAATAAAGGCCAACATACCATTAGCCTTTCTGATTACCTGCTGCAGCTGTGTGCTAGCTTTCTTGAGTTTCGTATACAAGTCCCCCCAAGTCCCTTTGTGTTCTGCAGTTTTTCTCCATTTAATTAATATGCTGATCAAAGGGAATGGGGAGAAAATGGGAACAGGGTACTGAGTTAGCTGATTAGCCATGATCATATTGAATGGTGGAGCAGGCTGAAAGAGCTGAATAACCTTTTCTTGCTCCTATTACATATGCTTTTATGTTTTGCCAATTTTGGCAATCCTTGAGTGGCACTTAAACATGGCCAGACTCACCTGAAACTGCATTTCTCACTCTCATTCCTGTTCCTGGTAAGTATTTGTCAGAATCGAATAGAGAGCAGTTATGAAGCCCACACAAGTGCCACTGCCCTCGCTGGCTCCATTGTAGAGATGCTCAGTAAAAGCCACAATTCCCACCTTCCCTGCAATTTCAGTGAAGTTGGGCTTCTTAGAATCATTGAATCCCTACAATGCGGAAGCAGGCCAGTTGGTCCATCGAGTCCATGCTGACCCTCTGAAGAGTATCCCACACAGACCCACCCCTCACCCTATCCCTGTATTTCCCAAGGCTAACCCACCTAGCCTGCATATCCCTGAATACTATTGGTCATTTATCATAGCCAATCCACCTAACCTGCACATCTTTGGACTGTAGGAAGAAACTGGAGCACCCAGAGGAAACCCATGCAGACATGGGGAGAACATGCAAACTCAGACAGTCACCAGAGTGTGGAATCGAGCCTGGGTCCCCTTGCAGTGAGGCAGCCGTGCTAACCACTGAGCCACTGTGCTGCCTGTCAGTAAGTAGCTGTGGTTTACGACCTCCCAAAGTCATACAACTAGCCGAAAGAAATAAATTATCCTCGTCTCTGTAAAATTAGGGATGTCCTAATTTTAAAACGTTTCCCCTGGTTCTGGAGATAGTAGGAACTGCAGATGCTGGAGAAGGGTCTAGGCCCAAAACGTCAGCTTTCCTGCTCCTCTGATGCTGCTTGGCCTGCTGTGTTCATTCAGCTCTACACCTTGTTACCCCTGGTTCTGGACTTACCCACAGGAGAGGTCATTCTTTCTTGATCCACATTGTCGAGACCAATCAGGATCTATCATACTTTAATCAAGTCACCCCTTACTGTTTAAACTCCACTGGAATCAAGGCCAGCCTATCCAACCCATCTTCATAAGGAAAACCACTCATTCCAGGTAACAATTGAGTAAACCATTGTCTGAACCATTTCCATTGAATTTATATGCTTCCTTAAATAAGGAGACCAAAACGGAACATTGCTTTGAGATGTGGTCTTACCAATGACTTGTATAACTCAAGTATAACATCCTTAGTTTTATGTGAAATTCCTTTCATAATAAAGGGTAACATCCCATTTGCTGCTGAAATTATATGCTGTACCTGCATGTGAACTTTTTGTGACTCATGTATTTAAGACAGAGATAAGTTCTTAATTGGTAAGGGGATCAAGGGTTTCTGGAAGAAGGCAGGAAAATGGGGTTGTGAAACATCAGCCATGATCAATGATGGAGCATACTCAATGGGCTGAATGGCTTAATTCTGCTTCTGTGTCTTATGGTCTTATGCTGGAGAACATCTAAATCCCTCCGCACCTTGGAATTATTCAGTAGATCTCCTTTTAAGTATCACTCTGCTTTGATTTATTCTTCCTGCCAAACAGGACCCCATCTTTGCACTTGCCCACATTAAACTGTATTTGCCAGATTTTTGCACACTCGCTCAATGTTTCTACATCCATCTGAACCTCCTTATGTCTTCACAACATACTTTCCTACCCTATCTTTGTGTCAGCTGTGAATGTAGCTACTGTGTCCCCATTCCCCTCATCAAAGTCTTGGTAAATTGTAAAACATTGAAGCCCAGTCCAGATCCTGCCACGCAGACAAAAACCATTTATGCACACTATATTTTCTGTCAGCCAACCAATCTTCTTTCCATGATAGTACGCTACCTTCATTTCATGAGCTTTTATCTTCCGCATCTTATTAAATGCTTCTGGAAAGCCAAGAATTGTACATCAATATATTATATCCCAATATCCATAGTGCATGTTACACCTTCAAAGAATTCTAATAAACATGATTTCCTTTGACAAAACCATGTTGACTCTTCCTGATTATCTTCAGTTTTTCTAAGTGTTCTACTGTAATCTCTCTGATCAATTCTAACACCCTCCCTGTGACAGATGTCAAGCTAACTGGCCTATAGTTTTCTGTTTTCTGCCTTCCACTCCTCCCCACCTTTGAATAGAGGGGTTTTATTTGCTCATTTCCAATCTGTTGGAATCATTCCTGAATTGAAGGAATTCTGGAAAGTGAACACCAAAGTACATGCAAGGTTAATAATCATCTCTTTTAAGATCCTGGGATGTGCGAGGCAGTAAGCTAAAATGTGTGGTTCATTTAAGAGACTTGAGCTTTGTCCATACTTAGAAATTTTTTAAAAAAAGGTATGTCTGTGGTCAGCAGCTGAAGTTGCCAGTGCAGAGAGCCTCAAAAAGTGAAACAAGTGTATCAAAAAAAAAATCCTTACAGGTGGCAGGCAAAACAGCAGTCTTGTTTTGATGTTGTGATGATGAGTTTGAATTTGGCCAGTTAATTTAAACAAAACACCTAGATACAGAAAGCCAACTGAATTTAAATCTGATGGTGTTGACAACCTGAAACCAAACATATTATAAGTATTTGAATATGTCATTACGGGTATAAAGATGAGGGCATTTGGAAAATCGGAGAGAGCCATCTGCCACCTGCCAGAGTTAGCACCATTCAGCTCTCAGAGAAAGCCCATCTAATTAATCAAAGGTACCACGGTATTTTAGCTCAAAGTCCTCATTGAAGAAATCTCAGAAATAAGACATCTCTGACGGCAGAATTAGAGGAAGAAAGGTGTTTGAGAAGAGAGTGGAGATGACAGAGTATTCCAGAAGACAGTCTGTGCGAACTTGGAGAGATTGAGTTATAATTTATTGCTTCTAATTAATTGGGTTTATATTAGTGGGACTTGTCTTTATTTAAACAGCATTCCAGTAGAATTTAGAGTAGTTAGTAGTCTAGGGGGGAATTGTTAATTTTATTAATTTGTTCATTGTTGGGTTAAATAAATAAATTGTTTCTTGTTACTTGTAAAGTGGAGATCGGGGATTTTCTTTCTTTTAACCACGCTTTTCATAGATTATGAGCGGAAAGACGAGCTTCTCTGGGTGTTTAGAGGGTAATTATTAGAGGGGAACACCTACTCCTGTCATAACAGATGGGGGCTTGTGCTTTAGTTTAATTATCAAGGGGTTTGGCCATTCCCTGTCTTAACAAGTCCATCTGAAAGAAAGATTTCCTTTCCTTTTGCAGAAATTCTCAAGATTCATAGCTGCAGTGGGCAAAATCATTCTCTGAAGTCCATACATTGCCCAGAAATTTTTATTTATTTACAAGGTGACCAATTTGACAAAAATTACTCCTGTAAGTAGATTGAAAGGAAATGACAATGTGTCACTCTCAAATTACAGGTTTACTCACAGTTTGTTGCTGGGCCTGTCCATAGAATCAGCCTACGATTGGAGCTGCGATCAGTAAGGTCGGAGGTAGCTAGGCAAGCTGAGAGGGGGCACAGAGGAATGGATAGGATAGAGTGAGGCTGAGTGGGAAGTAAGACTGCAAAGTGCAGGGAGGCAAAGTGGGGAAGAGGAGCTTCAAAGTGGGCAAATTTGCAAATGGAGCAGAAGGATGTTGTATAAGTTAATATATCTGAAAAAGTTAATATTAAAGTTGCTTCAGGTCCACTC
>NC_063332.1:28186865-28198377 GCF_021869965.1 Rhincodon typus | reverse complement strand
CCTGCTGTGTTCCTCCAGCTCCATACTGTATTGACTTTGTTTTGAACTGTCTGACACAAATGTAAGCATACCACCACTGAGCCAGATTGACACTCAGCTGATGGAAGCTGCACAGGTACTTCATAGAAGTGGAGAATATGTGGCATGGACTGTGGGAAGGCAGATAGGGTAAAAAGATTCAGGGAATAACTGGATAGCTATTTGAGAGAATGAAGAACTAAGTTCTGCTAGTTTTACAGGCGGTAGAAGCTTTTCCAATCTTGTTTATTACTATGTTTATCTCATGCACTAAATAGAAATCCCACTCTTCCCCACTAACCATTCTTTGATCTTTTCATTTTATTCAGCCCTCTGTATACAGTTACTTGTGCCAGTGGTTTCAAATGTTGCTTCAGAAAAGATGAATACAGCACTTACTGACTAAAAGCATAGTAGGATTGCATAATAGAAGTGCACCTGTCATTTCAAAATGTAAGTGATATTTTTGCCCTTCATTTATACTTGATGTTAGGTTGTTGCTGGTTAAATAGGCACAAAGGTTCAGGGAGTACCAAGCATCCCTTTTCTGCTTTCTTTCTCTAACATCTCGCAGGAAAAGCTGCCGAAGCAGGCAAGCCCCATCATTTAAGGGAATGTTGGACAGGTACATGATGGAGAAAAGATTAAAAGGATATGCAGATAGGGTCAAATGAATTAGGGTTAGAGAAGGATTGTATGGTACAGAAATCTCAGCGCCATGCACCTGTCAGTCAAGGGAAAATATTCAAGAATGAGAGCATTGCTGATTCTTCTCAACTCCTCAGATTTGGATAAAAGGATAAAGTATGCTATTCTAAGGAAAGATTTTGACTGGTGGAAATCAAATGATATCAACTTTTTTTTCCCTTTATTCATTCATGGGATGAGCGCGTCGCTAGCTAGGCAGCACTTATTGCCCATCCCTCATTTCCTAGAGGGCAATTAAGAGTCAACCACGTTGCTATGGGTCTGGAATCACATGTAGGCCAGACCAAGTCAGATAGCAGTTTCCTTCCCTAAAATACATTAGTGAACCATATGGGTTTTTCCCCAACAACTGGCAAATGGTCATCGTTAGACTCTTAATTCCAGATATTTATTGAATTCAAATTCCTCTATCTGCCATTGCTGGATTTGAACCCAGGTTCCCAGAATGTTGTCTGGTCTCTGGTTTAAGAGTCCAGTGATAATACCACTAGGTCATCGCCTCCCCTTCTGCACTTGAAAATTGCAGAAAGAAAATATTACTTGGTCCTAAACCAGTTGTTTGCACCTTTGGTTTTTGCGTGTGTTCTTGTGACATGAGTCTTGCTGACAAGGTCAGATTTATTTCCATCACTAATTGCCCTTATGTGATGATGAGCTGCCTTCTTGGTCCATCACATTCCATATGGTATAGGTACACTCACAATGCTGTTAGGAAGGGAGGTCCAGATTTTTGATCTGGTGGAATTGAAGAAATGGTGTTATAGGTCCAATACAGAATGTTGGATGGCTTGGAGGGGATCTCAAAGATGCTAGTGTTCCCGTGAGTCAGTATCCCTTGACATTTTAGACGGTACAGGTCATGGGTTTGGAAGACACTGTTGAATGAGCTTTAGCAAGCTGATGCAGTGCATCTTAAACCTACCCAGAATTACTACCAGAGGTGAAGTACACTAAAAATTTCAAGTTGATACATATCACTGCATAGTGCAGTTTTAGTCACAGAATACAGCACGAACTGCTTCAGTATGTGAGGAGTCAAAATCATGCTGACATTGTGTATAATTAGAGAACATGTCCATTTCTAATCTTACGGTGGAGGGAAGGTCATTGATGAAACAGCTGAAGATGGTGGGGACTAGAACACTACCCTGAGGAACTCCTGCAGAGATGTCCTGGAGCTGAGATGACTGACCTTACACAACCACATCCAATATGCCAGATATGACTCATAACAGCAATATCCCACACATTTCCACGGACCTCAACTTTGCTAGGGCTCCTTGATGCCACACTTGGTCGAATGCAGCCTTGATATCAAGAACCGTCACTGTCCCCTCACCTCTAGAATTTGGCTCTTTTATCTGAGCTTGGACTAATATGATAATGAGGTCAGGAGCTGATTTAATCAGTTCTTACTATCTCAAAGCTAATAGAATGTTGTTTTATTGTAAGGGGAATCAAATGCAAGAGTAGGCAGGTTATAAGACCATTAGATATAGGAGCAGAATTAGGCCATTTGGGCCATCAAGTCTGCTGTACGATTTAATCGTGACTGATCGTGCTTTGATCGTGTTTTTCAAGCCTGTTCCACTGCCTTCTCCCTGTAACCCTTGATCCCCTTACTAATCAAGAACCGACCTGTCTCCGTCTTAAATACACTCAATGACTTGGCCTTCACAGCCTTCTGCATCAATTAACTACCCCCTGGCTGAAGAACTTCCTCCTCATCTCAGTTCTAAAGGGTCACCTCTTCACCCTGAGGCTATGCCTCCAGTTCCTAGTCTCTCCAACTAGTGGACACATCTTCCCCATATCCACTCTATCCAGGCCTCTCAGTATTCTGTAAGTTTCAGTCAGATGCCCCCTCATTCTTCTAAACTCCATCAAGTACAGACTCAGAGTCCTCAATGACTAGATTTTTTTGAAGACCTTCATCCCCAGGATCATTGTTGCAAACATTGCAGAGGAGGTAATGAGCTAGTGGTATTATCGCTGGACTGTTAAACCAGAGACCCTGGTAATGTTCTGGGGACCTGGGTTTGAATCCTGCCACGGCAGATGGTGGAATTTGAATTCAATAAATATCCAGAATTAACAGTCTAATGATGACCATGAATCCATTGCCGGTTGTTGGAAAAACGCATAAGGTTCACTAATGCCCTTTAGGGAAGGAATCTGCCATCCTTACCTGGTCTGGCCTACATGTGACTCCAGACCCACAGTAATGTGGTTGACTCTTAACTGCCCTCTGCGCAATATATGCTGCCTAGCCAGCGACGCCCTCATCCTGTGAATGAATTTAAAAAACCTGCTGTGGGACCCCCTCCAAGGCCAGTACGTCCTTCCTTAAAATGTCTCACAATTTTCCAAATGCTGTCTGACCAGAGCCTTATACAGCCTCAGCTGTACACCTAGCCCTCTTGAAATGAATACTAACATTGCACTTGCCTTCCTAATTGCCATCTGAACCTGCATGTGAACCTTAAGAGAATCCTGATTCCCAAGACCCTTTGAGCTTCAGATTTCTGAAGCCTTTCTCCATTTATAAAATAGCCTATGCATTAATTCTTCTGACCTAAATTTATAACCTCACACTTTCCCACATTGCATTCCACCTGCTACTTCTTTGCCTACTGCCTAACGTGTCCTTCTTCAGCTTCTCCTTCTCTCAACACTACCTGTCCCTCTACCTACCTAGTCATCTGCAAACTTAACAACAATGCCCTTAGTTCCTTCATCAAGATCGTAATGCATAATGTGAATAGTTGTGGTCCCAACACTGACCCCTGCAGACCTCCACTACTCACTGGCTGCAATCCTGATTTAGGCCCTTTTATTCCTACTCTCTGCATTATGCCAGTCAACCAATCCTTTGTCCATGCCAGTACCTTACCCCTAACACCATGGGCTGTTATCTTATTTAGCAGCCTCCTGTGTGGCACTTGTCAAAGGCCTTCTGGAAATCCAAATACATCATGTCCACTGGCTATCCTTGGTCTAACCTGCTCATTACCTCCTCAAAGAATTCTAACAGGTTTGTCAGGCACACCCCACCCCAACCCACCTCTAGACGAAGCTGGATGACTCCACCCGATTTTATCATGCACTTCCAAGTACTTCATAATCTCATCCTTAATAATGGACTCTAAAAACTTACCAATGACTGAGGTCAGACTAACCAGGCTATAGTTTCGTGACTTCCACATCCCTCCCTACTTAAACAGGATTGCTACATTAGCCATTTTCCAGTCCTCTAGGACTCTGCCTGACCCCGGTGATTCCTGAAAGATCGCCACCAATGCATTTACAATCTGTTAGCTATCTCCTTCAGAACTCTGGCCTGTAGTCAATCTGGTCCGGGTCATTTATCCACCTTCAAACCTTTCAGCTTCCCCAGCACCTTCTCCTTAGTGATGGTCAGTATATTCACCTTTGCCCCCTGACTCTCTTGAAGTTCTGGTGTGCTATAGGTGTCTTTGACTGTGAAAACTGAAGCAACATATTTCAGTCATTCAGAGCATCAGTGAGACTGCATCTGGAGTACTGTGTACAGCACTGGTCACTGTACTAACAGAAGGACGTTAATGTGTTGGAAGCAGTTCAGGGACGGGTTACTGGACCAATACCTGGAATGAGCAGATTTCTTTATGAGGAAAGGTTACACAGGCTAGACTTGTGTCCTCTGGAACAAAAACAGAGGTTGCTGGAAAAGCTCAGTCGGTCTGGCAGCATCTGTGAAGAGAAATCAGAGTTAATGTTTCAAGTCTGGTGACCTTTCCTCAGAACTGGACCAGAAATGTTAACTTTGATTTTTTCTTCACAGGTGCTGCCAGACCTGCTGAGCTTTTCCAGCAACTTCTGTTTTTGTTTCTGATTTACAGCATCCGTGGTTCTTTTATTTTGTACCCGCTGGAGTTTCCAACAGTCAGAGGTGACTTAATTGAAATGTATAAGATCTGGAGGGTCATGACCTGGAGTTGTTAAAAAGATATTTCCTCTTGTGGGACAGTTACAAACCAATGGTCATAGTTTAAAAATAAAGGAGAACACATTTAAAACAGAGCTAAGGAACTAGTTTTTCTCTCACAACGTGTGAGTATTTAGAATTCCCTTCCTTAAAAGGCTGTGGATGCAGAGCTTTTAAGTATTTTTAAGGCAGGGGAATGTAGATTCTTGATTACAAAGAGGATGAAAGAATATCAGACATATACAGAATGTAGATTGAGGATAAAATCAGATCAGCCATGATCATTTTGAATGGCAGTGCAGGATTGAAGGGTTGATTGGCCTACTCTTGTTTGTAAGTTCGTAAAACCCGAAGTGGGCATTAGTGAGCAGACTATTTCTAATAAAATGCTGCTTGGCAATATGTCTCATCATTGTACTGATGACCGAGAGTAGACTAATGGGATATTAATGGATTATTTGATTTTGACTTGATTTGATTTGATTTATTGTTGTCACGTGTACCTAGGTACAGTGTAAAGTTTTGTTTTGCGTGCAGTATGGGCCGAACATACCATACAAAGTGCATTAGGGTAATAGAACAGAGCAAAGAATTCAATGTTGCAGTTATAGAGAAGGTGCACAAAAAGCGAGGTCAATATTAAAGTTAAAATTTGAGAGGTCCATTCAGAAGTTTGATAACAGCGAGGAAGAAGCTATTCTTAAATCTGTTAGTACATGTGTTTAAGCTTTTGTATCTTCTGCCCAACAAAAGAGGTAGGAAGAGATTACAAGCAGGTTGGGAAGGGTCTTTGATTATGTTGGCTGCCTTTCTGAGGTAGCGAGAAGTATAAATTATTATTGGATTTGTCCTTCTTTTTGTGGTCAGGGCTTTATTATTTCCCACATTGTAATTGGATTCTAGTTTTATAGCTGGACTGGAACAGCATGGCTAAGGACTTGCATGTCTTCAGTAATACTGTGATGATGTTGGTAGGACCCAGAGTCTTTGCTATATCCAGAGCTTTCAGTTGTTTCTTGATATCACGCAGAATGAATCAAACTGGTTGAAGACTGTGATGCTAGGGGCCTTAAAACAAGTCTGACATGGATTATCAACACCATACCTCTGGGTGAAGATGTTTACAAATGATTGAAGCTGGGTTTATCTGTGGTGGTATGGTTGGAAGTTCACCTCGAGATTGTGAAGACTCAATTTCAGAACGTTGCCAGGAACAGGTTAAGAGGCCTACACACAGATTGCAGCAAGGGCCAAAGTTGGTGGTTTCAGTCTTCCCTATGATTGAAGGAAATTTTTGCTCACCCAGTCACGTAACTTGAAAAATACACCTGAAGAAAAATCAGTCCCTTTAAAACGGCAGAGACCATCCATTCATCATGCCTAACAATTTTCATGACTTCTATAATAATATTCCATGCACATGGATAGTCCTGTAATCTGATTGACCCTACAGGTCTTTTTCTTTATTTAAATTAATGTTGAACCAAATCCATCCAGTAATTTCCTCTCATTTAAATTGTCAAGAATTGTATGTATGAATTTTGAGAAATTCAGTGGATTTTACACAAAACATATTTCTGATGTAAGCATCAAATTATATCTGCTGATCATAAGTTTCTATAAGTGCAGTGACTTTGCAGTTCCTGAGGCTTTTTGTAATTTCAAGTAATTCACATTCCTTGGAACATACACTAAACTACAGAGCTGCAAATTGTGATCCATACTTGAGATTACTTATTTGGATATCGTATTGCATGGAAGTATTCATTTCTGATATTCTGCAATACACTGATCAAGTCAACCTTTGTGACACAACAAAAGTAAGGTCTAAGTTTGATGGTTTTCCCCATGCAGCACAGCCTAGCTACAGACTAGTAAACAGACACCCTGGCTTTGCATAATAGATTTACTGGGAACCTGATTTATGTGATATATGATGCAGGACTGGAAAGTGAGATGCTGTGATGGGTTACTGCAGGCTCAAGTAAGGATTTAATAATTCACTAAAGGCTCCTCGTCAAATCTCTAGGTGAAATGTTGAACACATTGCAAAATGGGTGCAAGGACATCCTGGAATCAGTCCTGCTGGTGTGGGCCTTTTAACGGGAGGTACAAATGTTCCAGGAATGGAAAAGTGGGTTTGCATGTGGGTGGGAGTTAAGTACCCTAAAAGTGACATTAATCCTGCCTTCTTTTGATTTTCCCTGGGGCTGCATTGAATAGGAATGGGTAATTCCCTTGAAGCTACAGAACAGGGTTACTTGCATGCCAGAGATAGTAGGAACTGCAGATGCTGGAGAATCTGAGATAACAAGGTGCAGAGCTGGATGAACACAGCAGGCCAAGCAGCATCAGAGGAGCAGGAAAGCTGACGTTTTGGGCCTAGACCCTTCTTCAGAAATGGGGGAGGGGAAGGGGGTTCTGAAATAAATAGGGAGAGAGGAAGAGGCGGATAGAAGATGGATAGAGGAGAAGATAGGTGGAGAGGAGACAGACAGGTCAAAGAGGCGGGGATGGAGCCAGTAAAGGTGAGTGTAGGTGGGGAGTTAGGGAGGAGATAGGTCAGTCCAGGGAGGACGGACAGGTCAAGGGGGCGGGATGAGGTTAGTAGGTAGGAGATGGGGGTGGGGCTTGAGGTGGGAGGAGGGGATAGGTGGGAGGAAGGGCAGGTTAGGGAGGCGGGGACGAGCTGGGCTGGTTTTGGGATGCCGTAGAGGGAGGGGAGATTTTGAAGCTTGAGAAGTCCACATTGATACCATTGGGCTGCAGGGTTCCCACGCGGAATATGAGTTGCTGTTCCTGCAACCTTCGGGTGGCATCGTTGTGGCACTGCAGGAGGCCCAGGATGGACATGTCATCTGAGGAATGAGAGGGGGAGTTGAAATGGTTCGCGACTGGGAGGTGCAGTTGTTTAGTGCAAACCGAGTGTAAGTATTCTGCAAAGCGGTCCCCAAGCCTCTGCTTGGTTTCCCCGATGTAGAGGAGGCCACAATGGGAACAGCGGATGCAGTATAACACATTAGCAGATGTGCAGGTGAACATCTGCTTGATGTGGAAAGTCTTTTTGGGGCCTGGGATGGGGATGAGGGGGGAGGTGTAGGGGCAGGTGTAGCACTTCCTGCGGTTGCAGGGAAAAGTGCCGGGTGTGGTGGGGCTGGAGGGGAGTGAGGAGCGGACAAGGGAGTCCCGGAGAGAGTGGTCCCTCCGGAAGGCAGATAAGGGTGGGGAGGGAAAAATGTCTTTGGTGTTGGGGTCAGATTGCAGATGGCGGAAGTGTTGGAGGATGATGTGTTGGATCCGGAGGTTGGTGGGGTGGTACGTGAGGATGAGGGGGATTCTGTTTTGGTTGTAATTGTGGGGAGGGGGTGTGAGGGATGAGTTGCGGGAAACGTGGGAGACACGGTCGAGGACGTTCTCGACCACTGAGGGGGGGAAGTTGCGGGTCCTTGAAAAACGAGGACATCTGAGATGTACGGGAGTGGAATGCCTCATCCTGGGAGCAGATGTGGCGGAGACGAAGGAGTTGGGAATAGGGGATGGCATTTTTGCAGGATGGTGTGTGGGAGGAGGTGTATTCTAGGTAGCTGTGGGAATCGGTGGGCTGGAAATGGATATCAGTTTCTAGGTGGTTGCCGGATATGGAAACAGAGAGGTCCAGGAAGGAGAGAGAGGTATCAGAGATGGTCCAGGTGAACTTAAGTTTGGGGTGGAAGGTGTTGGTGAAGTGGATGAACTGTTCGAGCTCCTCGTGGGAGTACGAGGTGGCGCCGATACAGTCATCAATGTAACGGAGGAAGAGGTGGGGTTTAGGGCCAGTGTAGCTACGGAAGAGGGATTGTTCCACATAACCTACAAAGAGGCAGGCATAGCTTGGGCCCATGCGGGTACCCATGGCCACCCCTTTTGTCTGTAGGAAGTGGGAGGAATTGAAAGAGAAGTTGTTGAGGGTGAGGACGAGTTCGGCTAAGCGGATGAGGGTGTCAGTGGAGGGGGACTGGTCGGGCCTGCGGGACAGGAAGAAGCGGAGGACCTTTAGGCCATCTGTATGGGGAATGCAGGTGTATAGGGACTGGACGTCCATGGTAAAGATGAGGTGTTGGGGAATTGGAAGTTCTGGAGGAGGTGGAGGGTGTGGGTGGTGTCACGGACGTAGGTAGGGAGTCCCTAGACCAAGGGGGAGAAAATGGAGTCGAGATAGTTGGAGATAAGTTTGGTGGGGCAGGAGCAGGCGGAGACAATGGGTCGACCAGGGCAGTCAGGTTTGTGGATTTTGGGAAGGAGATAGAAGCGGACGGTGCGGGGTTGGGGAACGATGAGGTTGGAGCTGTGGGTGGGAGGTCACCTGAGGTGATGAGGTTGTGGATGGTTTGGGAGATGATGGTCTTGTGGTCCGGGGTGGGGTCATGATTAAGGGGGCAGTAGGAGGAGGTGTCGGAGAGTTGGCGCCTGGCCTCGGCGATGTAGAGGTCAGTGCGCCATACTACTACTGCACATACACCATCCATAGACACTACCTTATCAAGCACATGGCTACCTCCTCAAACAATTCATCTAGTCTCATTTGACATTAAATTGTCAATTCAAGTTGATGCTCTATGATCAGATCATGTTTGCCCAAATGTTCAGTGGTTAGAATGCAACATGTGATTAACAGGGCTAAGTGATTATACAAGCAATAGAACAGAATTTTCAAAAAATTCACTCATGGAATGTGGGAAACACTGGCTGTGCCAGCATTTCGCTGCCCTTGATAAGGTGAGGATGAGGTGTCCTCTTGAACACATTCAATTGAACACATACTTTGGTTCTGTCTTCATAGACAGAGGACATCCTCCCAGAAATGTTTGGGAACCAATCGTCTAGTTCCATAGTGGAATTGAAGGAAATCAGGGTTAGTAAGAAAATGGTGGTGGGGAAACGAATGGGATCAAAGGCTGACAATTCACTAGGCCCCCACAATCTACAGCCCTAAATACCTAAGGAAATGGCCCTGGAAAATTTGGATGTACTGGTGGTCATCTTCCAAAATGCTATAGACTCTGGAGCAGTTCCTACAGATTGGGGGTGACAAATGTAACCCAAATATTTAAGAAGGGAGCAAGAGAAAAAACAGAGCATTACAGAGCTGTTAGCCTAACATCAGTAGTGGGGAAAGTGCTGGAGTCTACTATAAAAGATATGATTACAGAACATTCGGAAAGCATTGAGGTGATTGGATAAACCCTGGATAGGTTTATGAAATTCATATCATTCTTAATAAAGCTACTGGAGTTGTTTTGCGGGTGTAATCAATAGAATGGATTAGGGAGACCCAGTTGATGTGGTGTATTTGAATTTTCAGAAGGCTTTTGACAAAGTCCCTCATAAAAGGTTAGTGTGCAAAGTTAAAACACAAGGGATCTGGGGTAATATACTCGCATGGATCAAGAACTGTTTGTCAAACAGCCAACAGAGAGCAGGAAAAAAATGGGTCTTTTTCTGAGTCGTGGGCGGTAATTAGTGGCATACCACAAGGATCAGTGTTCGCACCCCTGCTACTCATGATGTATATCAATAATTTGGATGGGAGAACCAAGTTCAAAATTCCCAAATATGCTGGTGACACAAAACTAGGCTGGATTGTGAATTGTGAGAAAGATGCAAGGAGGCTTCAGGGTGATTAAGATAAGTTTAGTGAATGGGCAAACACCTAGAAGCCTAGCAGATGCAGTACAGCGTGGCTAAATGTGGAGTTATATATATTCTGAGGAAGTGTCACCTGACCTGAAACGTTAACTCTGATTTTTTTCTTCACAGATGCTGCCAGACCTGCTGAGCATTTCCAGCAACTTCCGTTTTTGCTCCTAATTTATAGCACCCACTGTTACTTCGGTTTTTATTGTGAAGTTATACACACTTTGGTGTAAAAAATGGAAAGGCAGAGAATTATTTAAACAATGATGTTTTGGAAAGTATGGATCTACAAAGTGATTTGGATGTCCTTGTACACCAGTCAAAGAAAATAGTCTGGCAGTGGCTACAAGAGCAAGTCAGAGGTCAGAAACACTGCATTTTGTAACTCAACTCCTGACTCACCACAGCCTATCCACCATCTACAAGGGGCAAGTCAGGAATGTGACGGATTACTCCCCACTTGCCTGGATAGGTGCAGTTCCAACAACATCATAGAAGCTTAACACCATCTAGGACAAAGCAATCGGTTGACTGGCACCGTATTCACATTCAATCCATCACCGACACCCAGTTGCAGCAGTGTGTCCTGTGTACATGCTCTCCTACAGAAATTCATCAAGCTTCCTTAGACAACACCTTCCAAACCCATGACCACTGCTATCCAGAAAGACAAAGGCAGCAGATTCATGGGAACACCACCACCTGCAAGTTCCTCTCCAAGCCACTCACCATTGTGACTTGGAAATATATCGCAGTTCTTTCACTGTTGCTGGGTCAAAATCCTGGAATTCCTTCCCTAACAGCATTGTGGGTTAACTTATAGCACATGGACTACAGTGGTTGAGGAAAACAGCTCACCACCACCTTCGCAATGGCAACTAGGGACAGGCAAGACAGCGATGCCTGCATCCAGTGAATGAGTAAGAAAAATGAATCTGTCATGTACATATTTAAGATACTTTTAAAGCCAATTACAAACTACTACAATCTGTGGATGAGCAGAGAGATCTCGGTGTCCATGTGCATAGATCACTGAAAGTTGCCACCCAGGTTGATAGGGTTGTTAAGAAGGCGTACGGTTTTATTGGTAGAGGGATTGAGTTTCGGAGACATGAGGTCATGTTGCAGCTGTACAAAACTCTGGTG
>NC_063332.1:28134619-28186365 GCF_021869965.1 Rhincodon typus | reverse complement strand
ACCCGTACCCCTAGATCTTTGTTCAATAACACTCCCCAGGGCCCAACATTGACTGTGTAAGTCCTGCCTGGTTTGACTTACCAAAATGGGACACCTTGCATTTATCTAAGTCAAACTCCATTTGCTATTTCACAACCCACTGGCCCAGTTGATCAAGATATATTTATATATTTTCACATACATTTATTTATATGTATGGTGAATAACAGTGGACCCAACACTGATCCCTGTGGCACAAAGATAGCCATAGGCCTCCAGCCTGATGACCCTCTACCATCACCTTTCTTCTACCGTTGAGCCAAATTTGTATCCAGTTGGCGAGCTCTTCCTTGGATCAGTGAGATTTAACCTTGCTCTACAATCACCTGCACCTTGTCAAAGGCCTTAATTCCATGTAGACAAATCTGCACAGCTCTCATCTACTTTCTTCATCACCCCTTCAAAAAACTGTGTATCAAATTCATGAGACAGAGTTTCCCATGCACAAAGCCATGCTGACTATCCCAAGTGACTCAGTCCCTCTCCAAATGCCTGTAGATCCTATCTCTCAATCTACTGTAACAAGTTATCCACCACAGATGTTCGGCTCATCAGTCAGTAGTTTCCAGGCATTTCCCTGCAGCCTTTCTTAAAAAATGGCACGACATTAGCCACCCTCCAATTCACTACCTATGTCTGTCCGTGATACAATTATCTCCACTAGGCGCCTGCAGTTTCCTCCCTAGCCTCCGCCTCCCACAGAGTCCTTGGATATACTTAATCAGATCCCAGGGATTTCTGTACCTTTTTAATGTGTTTTAAGACTTCCAGCACCACCTCTTCTGTAATGTGCACTCTCTTCAAGACATCGCTTCGTTCCCCAAGTTCCTAGCGTCATGCCTTTCTAGACAGTAAATACTGACCAGACATATTCATTTCCGGTTTCACCCATCTCTTGTGGCTCTGCGCATAGATGACCTCTATCTTTAGGAGACCCCATTGTCTCCATAGTTACTCTTTTGCCCTTCATGTACTTGTAGAATCTCTTTGGATTCTCCTTTACCTTTATCTGTCCCCTTTTTAGACGACCTGATTGCTGTCAAGTGTACTCCGACACCCTCTATACTCAACGAATTCCCTTGATCCCAGCTGCATATACATGTTATATGCCACCATTTTCTTGACCAGGGCCTCAATGACTCTAGTCATCCAGGGTTCCGAACTCTTGCCAGCTTTATCCTTCACCTAACAGGAACATGCTGGCCCTGAACCCTTATTAACTCACTTTTGAAGGTCTTCGCTTATTTAATGTCCCTTTGCCTGCAAGCAGCCTCCCCCAATCAACTTTTGAAAATTCCTGTCTAAGACCATCAAAATTTGCCTTGCCCCAGTATACAACTAATGGACCAAACCTATCCTTTTCCATAGCTAGTCCTAAAGTGCTGCTGCACGAATACTTGTCCTGTCTTATTTCCCAAGAGGTGGGCAAGTTTTGCCCCATCTCTAGTAGGGCCATCTACATACTGCATGAGAAATTCTTTGAATGCTGTTAACAAATTTCTCTCCATCCAAACCCTAAACACCGTGACGGTCCTAGTTGATTAAAGTTAAAATCCCCCTACTATTACAACTTTATTCTTGTAGCTGTCTGCGATCTCCTTGCATATTTGCTCCTCTTTGTAATCTGTCACATTGCCACCCCCTACTAAGAGGGTTATGGATACTGCATCGTTGATGTAATTAAGGTTGAAAAAGATTGTTTCTCATTAATAGGCTATGGAAAGCAGGTGGAGAAGTGAAGTTTGAAGCCCAAGATCAACCATGATCATTTTGAATGGCATAGTACTTGTATTCTGTCTGTAAATACCAACCAAATGCTTGACTTTCACCAGCCAAATGCTCTGACATATAACCTATGTACAGGCATCATCATGTAACTGCAATTCATGCATGATATTTCTGAATTGTGTGTTGGCAGAATACTGTGTTGGACTTGGCAGCATCTTATTTTTAATAGCACTTGTTGCTATTGTGCAATTGCAGTGTGAAACAGCTGTATTAAGTTTGGCGCCAAAACAATTCATCAGCTGTGAGATGTGATTCCATAATTGTGCAGCACTTGTTGAGTAATCCCAAATATTCTAAAAGCTACATAAATGGCACCTTCTTAACATGGTTCATTTACATTCTGTAAGAGCAATATGCATTCTAACTCAGGATCTGTTCTCTGAAAAATGTCTCCCAGGTCTTCATGGTTTTATATTGAATTACCCAGGAGCTTCATGAGCCCATAGTTCCCTTTTGCTTACTCCATGGCAATTTCTCAGTCAATCAGTTGACTTATGAAACTTGGCTCCTGTAGTATGTATCTTTATGATCATTTGAAATCTGGCGTTCTTCAATTTTTTTTTGAGTACAAGACAAAATATTTTGGTAACATACCTTTCTTCAGCCAAGTCCCAAACTACCATATTTATTCCTCCTGTAACCTTGCTTCTTTTGCTAACCATCTTAAAATTATGTCCTTTGATTCTCTCCTCTTACCAATAGAAACAGTTTCTTTCTGGGTACTTTGCTCAGCCTTCTCTAAGGAGAGCAGCCTCAATTTTTTTTTCTATATGCATAATTGAAAATCCTCATCCCTGGAACCATTCCTGTGAATTGTTTCTGCACAACCCTTTAATACATCCTTCAGTGTTTAGATAAGCTGAGTTCATGCATTGTGGGATGTAACTGTACTTACGATCAGAGGATTAGATAGGGTGGACAGTGGGAGCCTTTTTCCTCAGATGGTGATGCCTAGCACGAGGGGACATAGCTTTAAATTGAGGGGTGATAGATATAGGACAGATGTCAGGGGTAGGTTCTTTACTCAGAGAGTAGTAAGCGTGTGGAATGCCCTGCCTGCAAAAGTAGTAGACTCGCCAACTTTAAGGGCATTTAAATGGTCGTTGGATAAACATATGGATGATAATGGAATAGTGTAGGTTAGATGGGCTTCAGATTGGTTTCACAGGTCGGCGCAACATCGAGGGCCGAAGGGCCTGTACTGCGCTGTGATGTTCTATATTTATGCCAAACCAATTCATCTCGTACAGCTGAAAACTGCAAAGAATAGTGTTTCTAGGCTTGATGTTATGTTACTTTTTTTTTGTTCCCCCTGCCTCCCCTCTTTCCTGTTCTTGGCTGCTATTTTAATCAGTTTTTGTTCATCTGTTATTCTTTTGAGTAAGGTTTATCTTCTGAATGATACCCTCAACTTTATTTCATTGTACTTCCATATATTGCATATGGAGAATGTAATATTTGTCTTTCAGCTGCTTAAGCTGTGCGCAGTTTTGGTTCTATAGTAAAATTGAGTCAAATCCCAGGAATTTGAGGACTTTTGATTGCTGAGGAGGCCTCATTCCTAAAACGTGCAGTCCAAATCAGTAGGCCCAAAAAATATCTTGCATCAATCTTTATAATAGAAATCCCAATACTTGCTTCACCTGCAGTCACATCCTGCTCACAATCTAATTTTCTGCATTTGGTGCTCATAATGTGGTCTCCTCTAAATTGGAGAAACCAAAGTCTCAACTGGGTGACCGTTTCGCAGAGCACCTACGTTCTGCCCACAAAAAAGACTGAGCTTCCAGTTGTGTGCCACTTTAACGTACCATCCTGTTCTCCGGCCAACGTCTCTGGCTCAGGCTTGCTGTAGTGCTGCACTGTTCCAGCGAAGCTCCGTGCAAGCAAGAACAACGCCTCACTTTTCACTTTGGACCCTGCAGCCCTTTGGACCATATAGAGTTCAATAATCTTAGGGCCAGAACTCTCCCATGGCCTAGTCCCCAACCCTGTACACCAGGCTTTGTTATCTCACAGTCTGCCATTACACACTACTTATTGTTAGTCACTAAGTCTCCATTAACAACTATTCATTCTCCTAGCCAGATTGTTATCCAGTCCTATGTCTGTCCAACTGTTCTCTCTCTTTTGGGCTTTATCCCCACCTATTATTTATTACTTGCTCCCCCTCCCCACCCTATCCTCTGCATATAAAATGATTGTTTTCCTAGCTACCATCAGTTCTGAGAAAGGGTCACCAGACCCGAAACATAACTCTGATTCTCTTCACAGATGCTGCCAGATCTGTTGAGCTTTTCCAGAAACTTCTGTTTTTGTTTCTGATCTACAGCATCTGCAGTTCTTTCAACCTTCTCCTGAAACTGTTCACAGAATTCCAGCTGTGGTCTTGACTGGTGCTTTGTTATAGTTTTGGCAAAACCTCACTACTTTTGTACTCCATTCCCTTTGAAATAAAGACCAACATTCCTTATGCCTCCCTTATTATGGACTAAAACTTGGATGCTAGCGCTTTTGAGATTCTTAACCACGAGAAAGGGAAAAAGGAGTGAAACCAGATGGATTACCTGGCATTCACAAAGGCACTGAAAACAACAATGCCAAAAGCAGCCCAGTCAACCATGCAAAGGCCTCATTACTGTCATGTGAGCTAGTGCCAAAATTGGATGAGCCATCTCTGACTAGTTAAGCAAGAGCTCGACATAGTCGTTCTCCACAGATTCTTACGCTACCATCACCATCCTTGCTTTAAGAATGTCATGTGCCAGTAGAAAGACAGACTAAGCAGAAATTGGGGCACAGTGGTGTACAGTCAGAGTTGCTGTAGAAGTACTCAACATTGACTTCAGACCCCATGACTTCTCATGGCATCAGGTCAAACATGGGCAAAGAAACTTCTGCTGATTACCATTACTGCCTCCCCCTTGGCTGATAAATCAGTATTCCTCCATATTGAACAGCACTTGAAGGAAGTCCTGAGGGTGGTAAAAGTGCAGAATATGCTCTGGGTGGGGGACTTGAAAGTCCACCACCATGGGTGCCTTAGCAACACTACTACTGATGACTGAGCTGGTTGAGACTTAAGGGGCAAAGCTGGTAGACCAAGTCTTTGGCAGGTGGTCAGGGAATCAACAGATGCAAAACATACTTGATGTCTTGACTGCACAGAATGTGATTTGGTCTAGCCATCTGTCACTTAAGGTGAACCCCCATGTGGCCCAGCTGCTTTGCAAAGACAACTTACTTGCAGGATTGGACCCCAGATGGGAACAGGATCTGCTAACATCAGGATGTGCAGTTATTATCGTTATCCTTGGGAGAATGCCTCACCAGTTTGCCCGCCACAGATATCTCTCTATAACAGGACCTGTAAGAGTAACTGCCACAGAGTCCTTTTGGAGACCAGGTCCCATCTTCACGTTGAGAATAACCTCCATTGTGTTGTGCAGTCCTTCCACTGTGCTCAGGAGGGTAGATGATGAACAGGGCTAGCAACTCCAGACTGGGCATCCATAGAATGTTGTGGGCTATCAGCAGCAGCCGAATAGTGTTCCCAACAAATCTACAACTTTATGGCTGGGCATGTGTCCTACTCCACGTGTTGCCATCATATTAGGGGATCAACCTTTGTTCAGTGGAGAGTGCAGGAGGGCATGTCAAGGCAGCGCCAGGTATACCTAAAAATGAGTTGTGAACCTGACGAAACAAAAACTGGACTGGTTGCATGTCAAACAGCATGAGCAGCAAGTGATAGAGCTAAGTGATTCCACAACCAACGAGTCAGATATAAGTGCTTCGGTTCTGCCACCTCGAATTGTGAATGGTACTAGTCAATTAAACAGTTCACTGCAGGTGAAGGCTGCACAATGCCATCGTCCTCCAGCGCAGCACATCTGTTACAAATGCTTCAGCCTCATCTTTTTCAATCTTCTCGCAGGAACATCACATGGATGATCCATCTTGGCCTCCTGCAGTGGTCCTCAGCATCACAGATGCCAGTATGCAGCCAAATCTGTTGACTCTGTGATTTTAAAAAAAAATTGCTGAAGGCACTAGATATTGCAAAGGCAGTGGACCCTGATGTACTTCACAATAGTACTGAAGTTTTGTGTTCTGGAATTTGCTGTGCTCTGAATCAACCTGTTCCAGTACAGCTACAAGGCTGAGATCTACCCTACAATGTGGAAAATTGCTCAGATATGTCCTACAGTCAAATCCAACCCAACCAGTTATAGCCCCATCAGTTTACTCTCGATCATCAGTAAATTGACACAAGGGTATCATCCACCGTGCTATTAAGAAGCATGTGGTTAGCAATAACCTGCTTCCTGTTCACTTTGGATTCCACCAGAGCCACACAGGTCCTGACCTCATTACAGCCGTAGTTCAAACATGGAGAAAAGAGCTGAGCTCCAGAAGTCAGGTGAGTGTGGCTGCCCTTGACATAAAGGCCACATTTGCTTCGATATCTCCTCCTGCAGCCCCAGAAAATCCTGAGTCATTGGGAATCAGGAGGGCAGAAGGTGAAGAATCACCACTGGTTGGAACCGTACAAAACCCCAAGTCAGTCACCTCGGTTCCAGAACATCTCTGGAGTTCTTCAGGGTACTGTCCTTAGCCCCACTACCTTCAACTTCATCAATGACCTTCAATGACAATGACTGGGAATTGTTCTTCAGTCACCATCACAGTGAAACAGTTTGGGAAGTGTGACAAAAAGTGATGTTGGGCAAGTGGAAGTTGATTGGATACGTAAGGTCAGGTGTTAATTTTTATTGCAGCTTTAATTTGGATTTGTAGTTTGCAACGACATTAGTGCAGATGTCCAGAGAAGGATGGGCCTAGAGTAATGAATATTATTTGATTGTAAGGGCAGTCTGAGTTAAGCTAAGCAGGAAGGTCAAAGGGAGGGTGGGGAGAGAGAGAGCAAGGCTGTGATGTTCTCCTGCTCGATGTGGGAAGACCAGCACAGTTCCATTGCCTGGGATCAGAATATGTTCGAGGTGTCTCCAGCAGCATCCTCTGGAAGCCTGAGTTTCAGAGCCAGGGCACTCCATGTGTGAGGCTGTGTAGTGGGTTCCATGTACAGACAGGTAGTCACTTGAGGCTGAGGTTCCACAGGCAGGTTGGGAATGAATGACTACCAGGCAGGCAGTGCAGGGATCCCCTACCATTCTGCTGAAAAACAGATATACTGCTTTGAATACTGCTGAGGAAATAACTTCTCAGGAAAGTAGCAACAGCCAAATCTGATGCACTGTGGCATGGCTCTACTCTACATGAGAGGAGGAATAAGTGTGGGAAGGCTATATTAATAGGGTTTTCAATTAGAAGAGGAATAGGCACATTTGTGGACGCAAACAAGACTGCAGGATGCTTCTGAGGTGCTAGGGTCAAGAATGTTTCCGAGTGGCAGCAAGACATTCTGGAGTGAGAGGATGAATAGTCAGTGGTTTTGATACACATCCATACAAACAACATGTGTAGAAAATGGAGTGAGCATAACATAGGAAGTAAATTCAAAAGTAGGGCTTCAATATTGTGATTTCAGGAGTGTTATCAGTGCCATGTGCCATGTGCCAGTAAGAATGAAAAAGCAGGTGTGTGTGTGTGTGTGTGTGTGTGTGTGTGTGTGGATTCCTCAGACATTGGGACTGGTTCTAGGAGAGGTGGAAGCAGTAAAAACTAGACGGATTGCACATGGGCAAGAATGAAACTGATATCCTCGGGAGTACTTGCAAGTGTAGTTGGTGAGGATTACCGTTCCTCAGAAACTGAACTGAACTAGCCATATAAATATACTGGCTACGAGAGTAGGTCACATGCCTAGCAATCCTCTAGCAGGTCACTCACTTTGTGACTCCTGAAAGAAAGCCTGTCCACCATCTGCAGGACACAGAAATGTGGTAGAACATGCCTCAAAAAAAATAACCTGCCTGGATGAGTGCAGTTTCAATAGTCAAAAAGCTTGACACCATCCTGGATAAAGCAGTCCACCTAACAAATAGGACATCCACATCCATCCACTCACTCTGCCACTGATACTGAGTTGCAGCTAAGTGTACTAATTACAAGACGCTCTTGTGCAAGAAATTCTCCAAGACTCCTTTGGTTGTACCTTCCAAACCCATGACCACTTCCATCTAGGAAAAGCAAGGCCAGCAGATCTATGGGGACATCATGTACACGTTTCCCTCCAAGCCACTTACCACCCTGTCTTAGAAATATTGCTGTTCCCTTTCTGTTGCTAGGTTAAAATCCTGCCACTCCCTCCCAAAAGTAATTGTGGGTTTACTTATAGCAAATAGACTGCAATGCGTCAAGAAAGCGGCTCACCACCACCTTTTCAAGGGCAACTGGAGATGGCAATAAATGCAGGTCCAGCCAGTGATGCCCATATCCCATGAATGAATTAAAAACAAATCTTTGTGGTCTTTGATTTGCATGGTGTCTTCTATCTGGAAGTTCACTATATATTCTATATATCATCTGTGCTTTTTTTTGTTTAAAAATTGTTATTCAAAATTCTTATTCTCCTTGTTTGTGTTCTAGTTACACTTATCCATCCAAAAGTGTAGCATTCACAAATGGATGCAAAACTTCATTTGAGGTCAAACCAACAATTTGAGATTTATCGTGCCTGTTTTGCTTTTGTGCTTCATGTCCTTGTACATGCGGGATCCTGAACTTTTTAAAATGACCTACTTTTCTGACTACCTTGCCGCCTGTAATGATTTATGCATATCTATAAGACTGTAATACACGGGAGCAGAAATTAGGACCTTCAGCCCATCGCGTGTGCTCCACCATTCAATCATGCCTGATAAGTTTCTCAACCCCATTCTCCCACTTTCTCCTCATAAACCTCGATCCCCTTGACAATCAAGAACCTATCTACCTCAGTCTTAAATATATTTAAATGATCTGGCCACCTTAGCCTTCTGTGGCATTGAATTGCATAAATTCATCACTCTCTCTGGCTGAAGAAGTTTGTCTTGATGTTTGTTTTAAAGAGTCTTCCCTTACTCTAAGGCTCCGCCTTCGGGCCCTAGTCTCTTCTACCAATGGAAACAATGTCCCAACATCTGCTCTGACCAGGCCATTCAGTATTGTGTAAGTTTCAATTGGATCTCCCCTCATCCATCTAAAGGTCGTGTACAGACCCAGAGTCCTCAAACGTTCCTCATATGTTAAGTTTTTCATTCCTAGGATCATTCTCTGGAACTTCTTGTAGACCTGCTGTAGGGCTAGGACATCGTTTGTGAGGTATGGAGCCCAGAATTGCTCACAATACTCTAAATGTAGTCTGACCAGAGCTTTGTAAAGCCTCAGAAGTTCATCCCTGCATTTATATTCTAGAACTTTTGAAATAAATGCCACCATTTGTGTTTGCCTTTCTAACTACTGACTCAACATGCAAGTTTACCTTAAGAGAATTCTGGACTAGGGCTCCCAAGTCCCTTTTGCACTTCAGATTTCTGAACTTTATTCTCATTTAGAAAATAGTCCATACCTCTATTCTTTCTACCAAAGTACATGACCTAACATATTTTCCCACATTGTATTCCACCTGCCACTTCCTTGCCCACTCTCCTAACTAGTCTAAATCTTCACCCTCCCCACCACCTCCATACTACTGTCCCTCCACCTATCTCTGTATCATCTGCAAACTTAGCCAGAATGCCCACAGTTCCTTCATCTAGATCATTAATGTATAAAGTGAAAAGTTGTTGTGGTCCCAACACTGACTCTTGTGGAACACCACGAGTCACCAGCTGCCAGCCTGAGAAGGACCCTTTTATCCCCACTGTCTGCTTTCTGCCAGACAGCCAATCTTCTACCCATGCTAGTATCTTGTCTCTAACGCCATGGGCCATTATCCTGCACAGCAACATCTTGTGCAGCACCTTGTCAAGGGCCTTCTTGAAGTCCAGGATGTCCAAGTCTACTTCCATTTGGCTCTTGGTCTAATCTCCAAGTTACCACCAAACAGAATTCTAACAGATTTGCCCAGCATAACCTCCCCTTGATGAAACCATGCTGAATTTACCCTATTTTACCATGCTCTTCCAAGTATTCAGAAATCTCATCCTTCACAATGGACTCCATAATCTTACCAACGACTGAGTCAGGCTAATCGGCCTGTATTTTCCTGTCTTTTGCCTTACTCCCTTTTTAAACAGGGGCATTACATTACCAATTTTCCAATCCTCTGGGACTCTTCCTGACTTCAGTGATTCCTGAAAGATCACTAACAGCCCCACTATCTCTTCAGCTATCTCCTTTTCACGCTAAGAAGACAGATCTGACGTGTGGCAGTGACTGAGAGTTCAGGTGATATCATTTCACTGAACTTCTGTTCAAAGCAAGCGTAGAATGCATTGAGCTCATTGGGGAGGGGTGCATTGTTGTCAGCTATTCTACTTGACTTTACTTTGAAGCCCCGTTATATCACGAAAGCCTTGCCACAGTCGACGTATGTTCGTGTGGTTTAGTCTGGTATTGTATCTTAGCATCCCTGATGGATTTGTGAAGATCATACCTAGATTTCCTGTGTAGGCCAGGGTCACCTGACTTGAATGCCTTAGACCCAGACCTCAGTAGGCAGTGGATCTTCGGTTCATCCATCGTTTCCAGTTGGGGAACGCTCATTAATTTGGCGCACAATCCTCTACTCACTCGCTCTGAGGTCTTTGACAGTAATGTCATACTCATTTAGGTTGGCACTGAGTTCATGAGTATGGACCAGTCCACCCACTCCAAGCAATCAAATAGGAGCTTGTCCATTACCTAAGACCAGTGTTGTACGACTTTTTGTATTGTACCCTAGTCTTGTGATCTGATTTACCAAAATGCAGGCGGGGATGGTGCGTTAGGCGTCTTTGGTTGTGTAGCAATCATCCAGGGTGTTTGGACCCCTTGTGGGACAGGAGACATGTTGGTGGTACCTTGGAAGCACACTTGAAGTTGGCCTGGTTAAAGTCACTGGCTATGATGAACAAGGCCTTGGGGTATTCCATCTCAAGGTTATTTGGGCAGTGTATATTTCAAGTGCACTCTTCACTTCTGCACGGGCTGGGATGTAAACTGCTGTCTAGATGGCAGGTAGTAGGGATAGTACGTCACCATTCATTGTTATAGGTCCGGGAGCAATAACTTAGTAGGGGCGTCACACTGAGTGCTAAGAGGCGTTGATGAGGAGGCAGACCCCTCCGTCCTTTGCCTTGCCTGAGGATGTTATGCGGTCCTTCTGCTGAATTGAGAAGCCCTCAAGTTTTAAAGCACAGTCAGGTGAAGCAGGAGTGAGCCATGTTTGTTAAACATAGCACACAGCAGTCTAGCTTTAAGTTCCTTTTCTGGCCCAGTGGTACGTGACAACAGGCAATTCTTTCCACCTTCTTAAATTACAGCTAAAAAACAATATTTTACACATCTGCCCTAATATCATCTCAAATGAAACAAGTTGTTGACGCTACTTTGAAGAACCTTGGGTTATTTTTCCTTTATTAAAGGCAACATATTTCTTAACCCAACAATAGAAATTGTTTTGTCACCACAGGATATCATCAAATACTTTACAGTAATTCAAGAGATATGGTAGCTGGCTTGTGCACAGCAAGGTCAAACAGTACTAACACTTGTGATGTGGTCGATTTAATGTGTTTCTCACTGATGTTGGTTGAACGATAAATATTGACCAGACCACTGGTGAGGACTCCTCTAATCTTTTAAAAAATGCTTGTTATTAAATCTCACATGGGTCTTTTAGCAGTGTGAAGTTCCTGGAGTGGGATGATAGCCACAGCCTTGTGACTTGGAATTGAGCATCCAACCAGTGCACCAAGGCTGAGTACTCAGCCTAGTAAAACAGGGCTTGATTTGAAATTGTCCTATTGATGAATCTTCGTAATTATTTAAAACACCAATTTGTGAAAATGCAGGCTGTTATACATGATCAAGTAATTGTGCAAAGTCCACCCTCTCCATTTAAAATCAACAAAGCCTGGAAAATAGCATCTATTGATTGTGCTTGCATGCTTTGTTTCTTGAACTGTGTACATTTAAAGTCCATATACCATCTATTAGTTTATCTTAACTGTTTTAAATACTCCCCCAATATAATCTTTATTTTGAAAAACCAAATATCTGTCATTAGTTCATGGTTTGTAGCATTTTTCCTAAAATGCAGATTTTATAATGGAGAAACGTTTATCAGGTTACTTTTTTTTTCTTTTCAGGCAGAGGAGTAAGGTTATATTACATTGGTGGGGAAGTTTTTGCGGAGTGTCTGAGTGATAGTGCCATCTTTGTTCAAAGTCCAAACTGTAATCAAAGATACAGCTGGCATCCTGCAACAGTATGCAAAATTCCACCTGGTAAGAAAGATTTAATAGGTGCCTAAAAACATGAACTCTTGCTTTCCAACCAAAAGAAACTGGTCCGTATAACAAACTTTGAACTCGTATTCAAAAATGAATTGCTTGTTAATGGTTATATACTTCAAGTTCTGCTTAGAGTATTTTAATGATCACAATTCAAAATCTGTCCATGAACCAGCAGTGCTGAGAGATGTTTGTTCTGTCAGTGGGTTAGCCAAGCTACACAAGCTCTGTATATTTTTTAAAAGAAAACACCTTGATGTGGTCTATAGCTTTTTGCCTTCTAGATGGCGATGTTCTGCCACTTGGAGTTGACTTGCTAATCAATCAGCGAGCGATTTATTATTTTTTCTGTAGTACAACTAGTTGTGATCATTGGAAATTTGTCATTCCTGCATTTGTCCTGATGACTGCAAGATAAAGAGCTTTGATTAGATGTCTCTTCCTATTTTTTATCAACAGTATTAATGGAAGATTAAATTTACGATTTCTTGTACTGTACTTCCGCCTCAATGTATCACCTTAAGTGGAAGAGGTAGAAAATCTTCAAGAAAGTAGGAAATGTCACTTAACAAAACATTTTCTGGATGTTCTAAAACTAAATTATTTTCCTAAAATAAAATACAACTGCGGATGCTGGAAATCTGAAACCAAAATAGAAATTAAGGTGCTGACCTATTTGGCTCGGTATGAGTGAGAAACATTTACCGGCACTACCCTAGCAAGATTATATTTCTGTGGACTTAATTTCCTTGGATTTGATGCACAATTGGGAATGCAAATGCATGCTGCATTATCTCCACGAAATTATTACCAGAGGCTGTTGAAATTACAAACAGTATTCATTTTTCCATAATGGGTGAAATATGATATGGGAGAATTTCACACAAAATCTTGAAATTTCATGTTGGTAATTTGACCTCAATTTTTCTGAAGTGTGAAGGCTAGTTGAATTGAAGCATGTAATGTTGATTCATTGTTTTGAAAAAATGTGTTCATGCGATGTGGATGTAGCTAGCTAGGCCAGCATCTATTGCCCAAAAGGCAGCTTAGAACATAAGAACTAGGAGCGAGAGTATGCAATTCAGCCTTTGAGTCTGCCATGCCATTCAATACGTTCATGACTGATCTCATCGTGGCCTCACACCACTTTCCTACCCTCTCTCTGTAACTTTTCAACCCATTATTAATTTAAAAACCACCTCCTACTTAAATTTACCCAATGTCCTGACTTCACCACACTTTTGGGGTAATGAATTCACAGGTTCGTGACCATTTAAGAGAAGTACTTCATTCTGATCTGTTTTCAACTTGTTACCCCTTATCCTGAAACTGACCTGTTCAAGATTGCCCCATAAGAGGAAATGTCCTGTGTCTACTTTGTCAAGTCCCCCTTAGCATCTTACACCTCAAATAGCTTTCTTATTCTAAATTCTAGAGAATATAAGCATAAACTAGCCAATCTCTCTTCATAAGCCAAACCCCTCATCTCTGGAATCAATCTAATGAACCTGTTCTAAACTGCTTCTAATGCAATTACATCCTTCCAAGTAAGAGGGCCAAAACGTACGCTACTTCAGGTGTGGTGTCACTAATGTCGCAACAGCACTTTGTGACTTTTTACTGCTCTGTTCCTTAGGCAATAAATACCAAAATGCAAGTTATCTTCCATATTACCTGTTGTACCTATATGCTAGTTTTCTGCAGTTCACGCATGCAGATATCCAGATCCCTCTGCATCAATGTAGTCTTAAGTTATCTCCATTTAGATAGTGAGTTGCCTTTCTTGTCTTTCAATCAAAATGGATAACCTCATACTAATCCATGTTAAACTCCATATGCTAAATTTTAGCCCATTCATCTAACCTATCCATATCATTTGTAAATTTATTTCTTTATTGGAGCTTACTTTCCCACATTAGTGTCATCTGCAAATGTCTCTATCATACCTCTGACCCTCCTCTCAAGTCATTAATATAAATTGCAAATAGGCCCAAGGACCAAATCCTGTGGCACCCCACTTGTTACATCTTACTGTGGGCCTGGAGTCACATGTAGGTCAATCCTGGAATGGATAGCAGGCTCCCTTCCTCCAAAGGACATTAGTAGACCCATCTGGTTTTATGACATTAGGCTAGCTTTCTATCCCAGACTTTTATCAAATTCAAATTTCGGCTCTGGTGGGATATAGTTTTCATCCTATTTTTAGAAACAAATGATCGAGAATTACATTGAATAGTGCTACACAAGTATTTTTGACACCTGAAAATATCCATGCACTATGTTAGATCTGGCGCGCACAAATCAATATTGAGCAATACTTGGAGATGTTCTGCAAATGCTACTTGCTCTTGTATAAATTGTCTCTAAATTTATTCTGAATGTCAAGTAAGATGTAATTTGCTATTTTATAATTCTGTTTGTCAGGTTGTAACCTGAAAATATTCAACAACCAGGAGTTTGCAGCACTTCTAGCTCAGTCTGTAAACCAAGGCTTTGAAGCTGTTTACCAATTAACCAGAATGTGCACAATTAGGATGAGTTTTGTGAAAGGCTGGGGTGCTGAATACAGGTGAGAAATTAATGGTATTTCTGCAGTTTTTGTTTCTTGCTTTCTCAATGTTAAGGGGGATTTTCACTGCTGAGCAGTAATTCTGAGCTATTGCATCTAACTTGGCCAAAATAAATAACTATTCTACTTAAGGTAACATGGATCAGGAGTCTTGAATATTTTTTTTCAAAAATCACTTGTACAATAGATGTGATTTCACAGCCCTTTATCCAGCTGGTATTATGAATCCTGTAAAACTTTGCATCGTTAGACTGCACTGGGAGATATTCCTGTATCTGCAGTACAATGCAAGGTTGTGAGCACATGATTACTTTTGATCACGAGAATTATCAGGCATTGTTATGCATCTACTTTGTCAAGTCCTCCTTGGCATCTTACACCTCAAATAGCTTTCTCATTCTAAGTTCTAGAGAATGTAAGCATAAACTAGCCAATCTCTCTTCATAAGCCAAACCCCTCATCAATCTAATGAACCTGTTCTAAACTGCTTCTAATGCAACTACATCTCTCCTCTGGATGAAGAGATCAAAGAATGTATGCCATGCTCCAAGTCTGGCCCCTGACTATAATTGTGACAAAACTGCATTTGTTTTTTTCATGCACTCCGATCTCCTTGCAATAAAGAGTAGGATCATTTGCCAGTCTTATTGTTAACTATGTTAAATCTGTGTTTTGCAGACCAGAATCCTCTGCATACCAAATGTTTGCTAGAGTCTCTTGTCTTTACTAAACATGCTGCTTGTCCGTTCTTCTCTCCAAATTGGATAATTTCACATTTTCCCACATTAACAATCTAACAAAGATAACAAGGTCTAGAGCTGGATGAACACAGCAGGCCAAGCAGCATCAGAGGAGCAGGAAGGCTGACGTTTCGGGCCTAGACCCTTCAGAAAAAAAAAAGTGTAGTTTCCTTGATGGGCTATATGGCGTACTTCCATGTCTTATGTTCTCAACATTCCTGCTTTTGTATTCATTGCCTCACCTAATAAAAGCAAACATCTCATATGCCGCCTTAACCACCGTATCCACCTGACATGTGGTGTTTAAGGATCTGTGGCCGTGCACACCAGCATCTCTCTGTTCCTCAGTGTGCATCGTAGGTCCTACCAGCTGCTGAATACTCCCTTGCCTTGTTAGTCCTCCCAAACTGCATCACCTCATATTTTTTTTCCTGATTAAATCCCATTTGCCACTGTGCTGCCTACCTGACCAGCCCATCTATACCGTAGTCTAAGGCTTTCCCCTGTGTGCAGTTTACTACACTAATTTTTGTGCCATTTGTCAACATTATCAACAGACCTCAAGTCTGCGTGTAGACCATTTAATGTACAAAACAAACAGCAAAAGTCCCAGCATGGAACCTTGCAATATGCCTCTGGTCACAATAACAACCTTTGATCATCACCCTCTGCTGCATGCCATATTTTTTAATCCAGTTTTTCGAATTACCCTGCACTTCTGACCACCTTGACCAGTCTCTTATGTGAGACATTGTCAAAAACTTCACTGAAATCCAAGTAGACAAATCAACTTCACTGCCCTCAACAATATATCTGGTCATTTCAATGAACTCGGTCAAACCTTTCAGACCTGATCTCCCCTGACGAAGCCACGCTGACTGTACTTGATTAATCCTTGCCTCTCTAGTGGACATGAATTGCACAGGGCCTGCAGCAGTTCAAGAAGGCAGCTCACCAGCACCTCCTTAAGGGCAAGTAGGGACAAGCAATAAATGCTGGCCTAGCCAGTGACACCCATGTCCCACAAGTGAAATTAAAAAACGAAAAAAAAGTTGCCCAACTGTTGATGTTAGACTCAGTGGCCTGTGGTTTCCTAGTTCACCCCTGCCACATTAACTGTCTGTGTCAGGGCCCCTGCAGTCCCCTCCCTTGCCTCCCATGGAGGCCCAGGAATTATCCATTTTAAATCTTTTTTTTTTAAGAAATCTAATGCCAAATTGTAATTTGTTCATGTATATCACTCCTCCTCACTAATTTCTATACCAGTGATCACAGGTGCAAAGTACCCAATTAAAATCTCACCTACATCTTCTGGTTCCTTCATCTGCTGCAGACCCAGTCTTAACAGCTATGTCCTTTCGGATTTGACCATGAGTAGTTGTGCTTCTCAGCCACTTCATGGACACTGAAGTCCTCCACAGAGTAAATTCTGTATCCAAGTAGTGTTCAATGAACAGAATACTGATTCATCTGCTGAGGGAGGGCGGTACAAGTTAATTAGGAGGCTTCAAAGACCATTGTTCAACTAAATATCACTGTCCCAGCATCTTTGCTAGGTCTGTCTGGGGTAGTGGTGGGGTTCCTGAATTGTGCAATCGTGGAGCTGCAGACTCTGCCACAGGTTGTGTTGATGAGGCAGGTGGTGGCGTGCTCTGAATTCTGCACGCTGTTTCCACTGCATGTGCTTAGTCTCTGTGTTCTTCATTTGGTGATGCTTAAAGTAGTTGGCTCCTTCGTGGATGCTGCTTCTCCAGTTTGTGTGTTCTAGGGCAAGTTATTTCTGCTTGTCAGTCAGGATGTTGCATTTATTTTGGGGGGGCTTTCAGGATGTCCTTTTGTTTCCTGTACCTTCCTGGTGATTACTTACCATCGTGGAGCTCTGAGTAGAGCACTTGTTTAGGAAATCTTGTGTTGGGCATGTGGACAATGTGGGCCTGCTGGTTGTAGATGGTCATGCATGACCAGTGCTTCAATACTGTGGCTATTGAACTGGGAGCTGATGCTCAAATTGGTACACCTATCCTGCCAGTGGGTTTGCAGGATTTTGCGAAGGCAGCGCTGGAGTAATTCTCCAGGGATTTGAGGTGTCTGGTGTACATGATCCATGTTTCTGATGCAGGTCACAGGTTAGGGGATCATACTCCTCCGTAGACCATGAGCTTAGTGCTGGTTTAAGGTCTCGGACTTGGAACATTCTGTTCCTCGGGCATTCAAAAGGTGCACTGGTGCATTGGAGTCAATGTGGATTTTGTCTGCTCATACTGAGGGGTTACTCCCGTGGTATGGAACATGATCCTTATTGGCCAGGGGCACACCGTGGATTTTGATGGTCCTGGGGCTGTGTTGTATGGCAGGAGCGGGCTGATAGAGAACCTTTTGTTTCCTAGATGCTTAGGGGGTTTTGCTCAATTGGCTGTATAACTGGTTTGTGCTACAGAATGATGCCAACAGTGATGTTTGATACCCAAACCAGCTGAGGTCCTGCCTCTCTAACATACCCCTTGCCTGGGGTCTGATGACCATCTGGTTAAACTTTCCACCAGTCATCTCGTTCTAATCATAGGAGCCCTACGATCCTCTGGGACTATGGTGACTTCACTACAATCACTACCATCAAATATTATTACCTGAAAGTTTACTTTCAGACCACTCACTATCCTGACTTGAAATATATTACTGTTTCTCCACTGTTGATGGGCTAAAATCTGAAATTCTTAGGACTATTGTGGGTCTACATACACCAAATGAACTGCAGTAGTTCAAGAAGGTATTTAGGAATAGGCAGTGAATGCTGGCCCAGTTAGCAAAGCCCACTTAGACTGAATAATGAAAGAAGTGAATAAGGATGGGGTGGACAAGAGGTGATTTCTGTCCACTTGTTGCAATCTGCATTCCTGCCTAGACAGAGTTCGTTGCCTTTACTTTGCAAGTTGGCTGTAGCATTGGTGGGGAGAATCAAATTTAAAGAAGGCACATGGCATGTTTACCTTCATGGATTGGGGCATTGAGTATTAACATGTTGGCAAGTCATGTAGCAATTGTATAAAACTTCAGGCCACATTGGAGTATTGTATAAAGTTCTGGCTATTCACAGTATAGGAAGGATGTAGTGGCTTTGGGAGAAGTTGTAAGAGGTTTACCTGGATGTTGCCAGATTGATGTGTATTAGCTATAAAGAAAAGTTGGACAAACTTGGATTGTTTTCTCTAGAACTTCAAAGGCTGAGGGGCACCCTGAGAGAAGCATATAAAATTGAGAGGCATGGATAGTCAGGAATCTTTTTCTCCCCGAAGGTAGAAATTCAAATTCTAGGGAGCACAGGTTTAAAGTGAGAGGGGGAAAGTTTAAAGTAGATGTGCGAGGCATTTTTTGTTTTAAAACAGGGAGGTGGATACCAGTGGAGGTAGTAGAAGGAGGTAAGATCAAAGTTTGAGGCATTTAGACAGCCACGTGAACAAGTAGGAAATAAAGGGTTATGAACCACATGTAGGCAGATGCGTTAGTTTAGAATGGCGTCAAGGTTGGCACAGACGTAAACGGAAAGGCTTGTCCCTGTGCTATACTGTTTTATGTTCTAAAATGTAGATAATGGCATGCCACTATGTAATTGTGACTGTGAAGTACTATGTTGGATCATTCTCCAAGCTCACTTTAGTCTTTATCATATTTGGCTTGGTACTGCTTTTGATTTGATTTAGTATTGTCACAGGTATCAAGATGCAGCAAAAGGTATTGCTTTGCATGCAATTCAGACAAATCATTACCTTACATAAGTGCATCAGGATAATAGAATGCAGAATAGTGTGATACCTACAGAGGTGCAGAGGTCTGTTCATAAGTCTGGTAACAGTGGGGATGAATGACATGTGAGGCTATTCTTCACCCAGCTAATCCTTATTGGTTACACCCACAGATTCCACTGAGCATTTTTACAGCTATCTAACAACAGTTTTGGAAAAGTTAACTGTGTAACATTAAACTTTCTGGCTGCTTTTGAGGATATTTAAAGCAGCACGATCAAGTAGGGGAAGAGATGTTTCCATTTGTAGTGGACTCCAAAATGAGCGCTATGAATACCAGATTGTCATTCGTAAGTTTTATAAAGAATTCTGGAGAAATTACTTTACCTTGAAAGTAGTTTGAATGTGAAACTTGTGATTATAAGGTGAATAGCCTTTTTAAGGAGAGCCTGGAAAAGTGGATCATTGAGAGAGGAGTAGAAGGACATGATGTTAGGGTTGGATAATGAGTATGAAGATTCTTGTGTGGAGCATAAATTTTTGGCATGGACCAGTTGGGCCAAATGGCTGCTTTATTTGTAAGCTAGTGCTAATGTAGCTAGTGACTACAAGCTTTCATTTATTACCGTCAGTTCTTAGTTTCCATATTTAATGCAGCGGCAACTGCTGTTAATGGGTTAACATATTTAAAATATTTCAGTCGTCCTTTCCCTGATTGTGATATCTTTAATCATCTGCACTTATCGATAAAGAATTTTCTGCTGATTTCATTTGACCTGATCTGTGCCTTCGTCTGTAACTCATTTCTATTAACTGTCCTCAGATTATTAGGAGCATAGAGTATAAGAGCAAGAAGATGCTGAACTTGAATGAGACACTTGTTGGACCTCAGCGACAGTACTGTGTACAATTATGGATGCCTTAGTATGAGAAGTGATTTACAAGAATGGAATCCTGATCCAGGAATAGAATCTTCAGTTATGAGAATTGATTTGAAGAAGTTGGGGACTGTTCTCGGAGGGAAGAAGACAGAGGAGATTTGGTAGACATTTTCAAAAGTTGTGGTCAAGTTGGATGAAGTAGATGGGGAGAAGCTCTTCCTGCTAAAAAAGAACAAGAATGACAAGGCATAGATTTTAGTGATTTGCAAAAGGGACGGAAAAAAACTTGTTACAGTATGGAATGCACTTCTTGGAAATGAGGTGGAGGCAAGTTCAATTGAGGCATTCAAGAGAGCATTGGATAATTAGTTGGATAGAAGCAGTGTGCAAGTGAAAAAGGAGACCAGCACTGGGTAATGTATGTTTGAAGAGTTGGTGCTGGCATGATGTGCCGAATAGCTTTTTTCTGTGCCGTAACAGTTGAGAGTTATGCAAATAAATTGTCTTGTGATAGTTAAAGCTCATGAACTACTTTAAGTGAGGCAAACACCAGATCTTCACCTTTTCTAAAACATGCTTGTTGTGAGTCTTTAAGTCGGGAACCGCAGCCTAATTACTTTAGTACTGCCTCCAATTATAAAGCTAAGAAACACTCATTTCTAATGAAACTTGTAAGTCTACCAAATTCTCCAGAGCTGTTTACAACCAAAGCATTAATTTTGAAACGTGAATGTGTCAAACAGTTGATATTCTGCAATGACTGACGAAAAACTAAAATATAACCAGATAATTGCAACAGTGATGATGGTCAAGAATGTTGGCTAATAGACTGGAATACTGTCTGTTCTTCTTTGAATTGTACTTTGATCTGTTATACCAATCCAAAGAAATTAAAGGTTTCCTGGTTTTAACCTTTTATCCAAGAGTGGGCATCCGTGACAATACAAGGCTTGCTCAATATTGCACTCAAGTATAAATCTGGATAAAGTTCATAGTGGTGTTAGTTATCACTGACTGATAAGATTTTGAATCAATTGGTGATATTATTATTTGAATTAAAAGGGTAAATGCAATTGCCATTTTGGGGCAGGAAGATTTTATTCTTGACAAACTATCTTTTTCCTATTCCAAACCTACCCTGTTAATTTTAAAATCTATTATAATTTAGTCTAACTGTAATATATTGTACCTGCATTACAATGCACTAATTGCTTCAACTTTGTTCTTTTAGACGGCAGACTGTGACGAGCACTCCTTGTTGGATTGAACTTCACCTGAATGGACCCTTGCAATGGCTTGACAAAGTTTTAACCCAAATGGGGTCCCCTTCTGTCCGTTGTTCAAGCATGTCCTAAATAACTATATACTCCTATTTCAGTATCAAGATGGGACTAAACATAAGATGGAGTCCAATCAACAGACTTAAACAGCTTTTCTGTTTTAGTACTTGTGTTATCCCAGAGACTTTGTTTGTTAATACAAAACAAAATCAAAAAGAATGGCACTTGATCTCATCAATTTAAGCACCTTGTTGAGTTTTATTACCCTACACCCAGATTATGACAAATGTATTAGTATCAGTGTATTAAACACGTGAATATAGCTTATGGCTGAGGGTGAAGGGAAAGCTGTGTAAAATGACATTGTTAATGCACGTTGAGTGCCTGAGGTCCATCAATGACATGTACAGTAATTCAATTGTGATTCTACACACATTTAGTTAGGGATTCTTCATTAAATGAAACCTGTATCCTTGTCTCATCCCCCACCAGCCGCCTTCCTGCCTTCAAGTAATTAAAATCTGATGGGTAATTTAATATAATTCATACATGTTGCAGATAACAGTTAATAATGAATTTAAAATGAGAAATCGAAAAGTTGATGGTAGTGGGAAGCATAGCATGAATTTAGTTTCCACATTGGATTAAAACTGCCATAAATTCTCCGTTTAAAAACAAAATATCACTGGCAGGCAAATGAGTTTTATTCCCAAAGATTGAGGCGGTGGTGTTACTGCTGGAGAAATACTGAGTTGTGACAGCCAAAGTTAGGTAAATTTGGATTTGCCACTAAAAGAGATGAATGTAGCTGAAGCTGGCATTTCACTATACAGACACTTTCAGGGATGGTCTGCAGAGGGAAATGGACAGAACTGTAGTCCGATCTGGCATGTTATTCACTTTAGTTTAGGTGAAGTGTCAAATTAGCATAAATTTCTGCTAAATGTAGCTCATAAGAATCTAAGTGAACTTCATGAAAAAATGAGTACTTTATAAATTTTACAGTATTTTATTGAATTGTTAAATAGTTGGACCTTGGATTAAACAGCTTAGTGCAGTTTATTTAACTTTTGGTACCTGTTCAGCCTAATTCTGATCATGTTGTTTCAAAATGGTGTATAAATGAGAAACTTGTAAGCTATTTTAGCCTATACTTCATTTAAATTTATTTTAGAATGTATATGGTACTGATAAATTCTGTTCGCACTAATCCTGGTATTAAGCAGAGATTGTAGCTGTTCTTATGCATACTGTTACAGTAACTTTAACTTTTACTGAAGTCCCTGCTTGCGATTTCCTTTGTCGCTATTTGGGGAAATTCTTGGGACAAAGGTTCACATCTGTCGGGGCTTCTAACACTGTCCAGAGTGGCACTGACAGTCTTAATGGTAAACTAGAAGACACTTCACACCTAACAGTTTGCCATATTGTACTTGCCTTTGCCTGTTAATTGTGTAAATCTTAATATTGCCCTAAATTTGTGTTCCCTCTCCCAGTGCTGAAAATTTGTGAAACTGGGATAGTAACAGGTCCAGTAGAAGGATTGTTTCAGCAAGTTGTTGAGCAATTTCTGAAGTTAATAGTATTGTTGATTAGGGCTTTGTTTGAAAGGGCCCTTTTCATAGTAGTACGTTATTGAAAATGTTTGGGTTTATTATTGACAGATGCCAATTGATGCTCTTCATTTGAGTTGCTACCTCTGGATGAGATCTGTGCCATTTCCATTTTAGTTGAACTCTGATTTAGGATCATTTCTGTAAAGATGGGGTGGAAGGGGAGGAGAAACAATTTTATATGAATCATATTTTAAGCCAGTTTTAAGTATTGGCTGAAAGAGTACAATTGAGGGAATTGCAGCTTCAGTGTTTTTAGTCAATTTTGCATTTAGTCATTTTGCCAGTGCAGTATCATGTTTAAAATATAATGGTTGCATCTTGTAAATATCTACTACTGATTTAAATTGTCTTTTTTAATCTTTAATCTTAAATTGAACTTCTCCTATTTGCAGAATGTCCAATTAGGCTAAATATTCCCTATAAGGAAGGTAGAAATTGATCACAAACACTTTAACTTTCTTCTACTCCCTCCCCCAAGCTGTAAAAAGCTCTGAAATGTAGCGTAAAATTATAAATGAAGTGTCTTAATCATTTTAGAATTGCAGTTTTCATTTAAGCATTGCTTCTTTGAAGCAGTGATTTGACTTCACTTTTGAATTATGTTTAAGAAATATCCACAAAAAGACACAATCCACTTGCAATTTTAGTATAATGACTGGATGATAGCTGTACATGTTCTTCATGATCCTCAAACACTCCAAATTCATGTACCCAAAAATCTTAGGGAATACATTTTAATGTGTTCTGTTTGTTTGGCAGGGTGGCTACAGGTGGGATCTTTTTGAGGGGCTCTGTAACTTGTAAAATAGAACACAGATGTACAACTTGCTAATAATTCTGTGATCTAGCTGTCTGTCATATTATCATTTTTGTGGCAGCTACAGGATTGCTTTTTAAATTTCTTTGTTTATTCCTTTTACATTACACTAGTGCTGTACTTTGTAAGTGCAACTAGTGATAGCTTATTTTTTGAGAACTGAGATGGCAAGTGTTAATGCTTCCAAAAGGTGTGCGGCTGTGGCTGTTTGTAGGCCATCAGAGACAGTTCTGCTTGCCATAGAGTTTTGGGAATGAAAGAAAGTAGTACCAAATAATAGAAAATGGGCCAGACCTTTTAAAGGAAAACTAGCAGAGCCTTCATCATTCTACTTGTGAGCTTGTTTTACTAGTAGAATTCTGTATTGGTAGAACTGGTGAATTTGAAAGGAAAATATCTTCAGGCTTGTTGCATATGCAGACTAAGTGAATACACTAATAAAGTTTTAATTCTGATGTTCTTTGTTTTTTATTTCGTGTGAATGTGGGGCAGTATTGTGAGCTATGATTTAATGATGATTGGAGTGTGCCCTGAATTCTGTCTGAACACTTCACAAAATGTCATGATGCCTATTTCATCCATCCCCAGAAATGATTAGACTTGCATTTTTTTTGATAATACTGCTTCTGCTTTTGAGGTATTTGTTGCTCTTTCCTTAAGTGCAAGATACTGTTGCTAAAGGATGGGGGATACCTTTGCAGTGGAAGTGGCCTTAAATTGGGAGGAAATGTGGCACTGAAAAGAAGCAGCATCTAATTAAGGTGGATTTGAGGTTAATATAACTTGTGGAAATTTTGATAAATCGTTCCCTGATTTTAAACCTTCAATAATTTCAGTAATTTGAGAGGTTAGGACAGTGAATAGTTATACTAATGGAATTTTTATATTTTAAACTGCATGCTTTCATTCAGAAGACCAAATGCCTGCCTTTGGTTTTTAATTTCAGGTCAGTGGTTGGCTGATTGTTCCCTTAGCCTTTTGTAGTTCACATCTAAAAAGGGCAAAAACTAGCTAACCACTCAGATACTAACCACTTTGCCTAAGAGATCATTATGCCATTTGTTCAGGATCAGTCAAAGTAGTTTTATCAGCAAGACGACATTGGTTTTCTCTGAACAAAGCTTAGAAGGCATGAAGGAAAGAGACCTACATGTAACTAAATAAGTAACGCTACACTTCTTAAAATTGTGGGTGTATATATATGGATTAGAAGAATTAGAATATGGGCATGTTTGGCTATTACTGGCCTATGAAGGTCTTGTCACATGATTGCTTAGAACATGGGATTCAGAGTGAGCTAATGGATACATATTTGGCTGAACGGCAGGAGACAATGGTGGAGAGTTGCTTTTCAGACAGGAGGCCTGTGATCAGCGGTATTCCTCGGGGATCGGTTCTGGGTCCTCTTTTGCTTGTCACTTACATAAATGATTTGGATGAGAATATAGGTGGCATGGTTAGTAAGTTTGCAGATGACCCCAAAATTGGTGGCATTGTAGATATTGAAGTTTTTATAAGATTACAAAGGGATCTTGATCAAATGGGTCAATGGGCTAAAAAATGGCAAGAGTTCAATCTGGATAAATGTGAGGATTGCATTTTGGTACAACAAAAGGGTGGTAGGGCTTATACAATTAATGGTAGGGCCTTAGGTGGCATTGTAGAAAGAGGAACCTAGGGGTGCAGGTACGTAATTCATTAAAGTTTCCATAACACACGGTATGGTTAAAAGGAGTTTGGCATGCTTGCCTTCATTGCTCAGTCCTTTGAGTATAGGAATTGGGATGTTACGTAGAGGTTGTAAAGGACATTGGTGCGGCTTCTTCTGGAGTTCTGGTTGCCCAGTTACAGGAAGGAAATTATCAAGCTGGAGAGGGCTCAGAAGAGATTTACTGGGAAGATTTGAGTTGTAAAGAGAGGCTGGATAAGCAGGGATCTTTTTGTTTTACTGGAATGTCAGGTTGAGAGGTGACCAGATAGAACACGAGGCAAATTTTTTTTTAGAGTGGTTTGCATATGGAATGAACTTTCTAATGAAGTGATGGATGTGGGTACAGTTACAATATTTAAAAGACATTTGGATGGATATATGAACAGGAAAGATTTGGAGGGGAATGAGCCAGGAGCAGGCAGGTGGGACTAGTTTGGTTTGGAGTTATGTTCGGCATGGACTGGTTGGACCAAAGGGTCTCTTCGTGCTGTATGACTCTGACTGTATGGCTGTGTGTTAACGTTGGAGGAGACAGTGGCGTATTTGCTGATTTTTATAATGAAATCGCTTTGGAAAGCAATATCCAGCAAAGTGTTTTGTGAGTTAAGGGTGGAGGTATATTTCTGTAATTAAGAAAACAGACCCAGAAAACCTGAATGGATCTATAATGTCATTGTCTAGCAACAGTTTCTGAACGGAGGTAGTTGCTGTTTCTTCACCACATGCCTAGAAGCTGTGGTTGGCTGTTGAAGTTTGCAAGAACAAGCAGCGCTGTTTCTCTCAACATACATCAGACATTGTAACTGAAACTTTCAAACTGTTTCATCGAGGGAGGTTTAGAAACAACCTGAAAGTTTAAAGTTTTGGCAAAGATCTGTAGCTCGGGTTATGGCTGAGGTTGTTGACTTGCTCACCGAGCTGGCTTGTTCTCATTCAAACGTTTCGTCACAATGCTGGGTGACATCATCAGTGGAGCCTCTGATGAAGTGATGTTGTTCTGCTCCGCTTGGAATTTACACTGTCTGGTCCGTATGGTGAGTAGTGTCATTTCAGGTTCTGATCTGTATGGGTTTGTATATGGGGTCCAATTCTATATGTTTGTTGATTGCATTATGGGTGGAGAACCATGCCTCTAGGCATTCCCGTGCATGTCCATGTTTTGGCTTGGGCTGCAATAGTTACCTTATCCCAGTTAAACTGATGGCCTTCATTGTCCGAGTGTACTGATATTAAGAGGAGTTCATCGTGCCGTTTTGCTGCTATCATGGGGACTGAACTATAACCACAAAGATGCGAACAGAACAGACTTCATGGCTGAGATAACAAGGTGTAGAGCTGGATGAACACAGCAGGCCAAGCATCATCAGAGGAGCAGGAAGGCTGACGTTTCGGGTTGGGTACCTTTTGTCAGCTTTCATGCTCCTCTGATGCTGCTTGGCCTGCTGTGTTCATCCAGCTCTACCCTTGTTATCTCAGATTCTCCAGCATCGGCAGTTCCTACAATCTCTGTAACAACAGACTTCATGGCTGCCCTGGAGACTACATTAAAAGACCACAGACTCGCGGACAAAACCCAACAAACCATCCAACAAGCTAATCCCCACACTACACAGAAGGAATAAAGGGGACAACCTGAACACAGAGAAAAGCACTAGATAAACTCAAAGACAAAAAAAAATCCTACCAGCAAAGGGCACGTGACCATCATTATGAACAAACCAGCCTACGTTAAGAAAGCACAAGCATTGCTTGCAGATACAACCACTTACTGACAGGTGGTGATAGACCCAACACCAAAGCTAGGTAATAGGATCACCCAGACACCTGAAGAGACTAAAGGATGCAGGGCAGATGACCAAGACGGACTACATAAGAACGAAACCAGAAGGCACAAACACCCCCTTGCTTCAATGGACTTCCTAAAGTACATAAAGCAGACATCATCTCCTCCTCTTCCTGCCCAGAGTCAGTTTCCCTACCAGGCACACCTTCACACAAACTGGCCAAGGAAGGACCTACAACAGATTGAAACACCCAGTTGACTGATCACCCCATTCCATCCACTCAACCCAGGACTTACTTGAAAGATTTCCAAGAACATAAATCAGCGACGAGATTATGGAATCCTTTGACATCACAGCTTTATTCACATCAACTGACATCCCACGAGCCAAAGAAACAGTGGCCACATTACTAGAGGAAACAGCAAGGCAGACAAGCAGCTGCATCAGCCATGACAATGTACTTAAATTCCTCGACCTCTGCCTCACCACACACTTTATCTTTAATGGTCAAGTATACAAACACAACAATGGGGTCACCAATCTGCAATAAGTCCTGAGAAGCAGTCATGCAAAGACTAGAACACCACCCTCCCACACATTCAACTTAAACAGTGGATCCGGTACGTAGACGATACATTTGTCGTTATTAAATGCAACAAATTAGAAGAGACCCACCACCTCATCAACAGCATATTTGTGGGGATTAAATTCATAAGGGAAGAAGAAAACAACAATCAACTTCAGTTTCTGGATGTTAAAGTTGAGCGTATGATCAATGGGGAGTTCCAAACCTCAGTGTACAGAAAAGCAACCCATACGGATCAAATCCTCAACTTCCACGGCAAACACCCCAATGTCCACAAACAAAGCTGCATTAGGACACTACTTAAACGGGACAGAACATCCTAAAACACTCCAGAACTATGCAGGAAAAAGGAAGAGCACCTCGCTATAAACTGATATCCCTGCAACTTCATCCACAGATGCGTACAGGACTGACAACAACAGGAGGACACAGTATGCCCTAACACACCGGCCACACTGCCCTAATCAAGAACCTATCGGAACTAACCACAAGACTCCTAAGACCACTAGAAATCATGGTAGCCCACAGCCACTTTATGACAAACACTCCAGGATTAAAGACCCCATTCCCACAACATGCAGAACGAACATGGTTTACAAAATACCATGCAACGACGGCCACAAACATTATACTGGACAGACAGGAAGGAAACTAGCCATCAGACTACATGAAAATCAGCTAGCAGCAAAGCGGCGTGACAAACTTTCCTTAATATCGGTACGCTCGGACAATGAAGGCCATCAGTTTAACTGGGATAAGGTAATCATTGTAGCCCAAGCCAAACTTAGACACGCATGGGAATTCCTAGAGGCATGGTTCTCCACCCATAATGCAATCAACAAACCAATAGAATTGGACCCCATATACAAACGCATACAGATCAAAACCAGAAATGATACTACTCACCATAACGGACCAGACAGTATAAATTCCAAGTGGAATAGAACAAGGATAGTAGGAACTGCAGATGCTGGAGAATCCGAGACCACAAGGTGCAGGGCTGGATGAACACAGCAGGCCTAGACCCTTCATCCCAAAACGTCAGCCTTTCTGCTCCTATGATGCTGCTTGGCCTGCTGTGTTCATCCAGCCCTGCACCTTGTCTTGGAATAGAACAACATCGCTTCATCGGAGGATCCACTGATGATGTCACCTAGCATGGTGACAAAACGTCTGAACGAGAACAAGCCAGCTCGGCGAGCAAGTCAACAACCTCGCAACCTGAAAGTTTCAAATATCAGGACACTTTTTTTCAGAAAAATCTGAAACCCAGTCTGAAGATTTTCCATTCTGCAACTGTCAGAAATCTAATCTCATTGACAGGAACTCGAAGGAACTGATGTCAGCACTTTTTTGTCATCTGAATTTGTCCCTAGAGGGATGTTATTTTGTTTTACTCTTTGCCTAATTTTTCCTCCTCCTCTTCCACCCCCATGACTCTGCAGAGTTATTATGTCATTTGGCCGTGTTTTGCGCAAGTGTGTGTGTTTGGGATTAAGGGGATATTGTTTAATTTGTATGTAGCTTAGTTGATAACCAGTTTGCCACTTGTTTGAAGAATAGTTTCCCTTATTAAACATGTTATTTTGAGTTCAATGAAAAGCCTGATGAAAATCTTTTTTTTTTGTTCTAGTTAACAATAATGAAGTGAAACAATTATTGTGTTTAGTAATTTGAATAAGATATTTACACTTTTCGTACAGCATGTGGAATTGTGGAGCTCCATTTCTAGCGTGTTCTTCCCACTGGAGTCATAACAAAGTCAACTTGTCCTTCCAGAATAAGGCGATTACTTTTTTAATTTGGACCATTTGGAGTTGGTGGTTAATTGTGGGGTGTGTTTAAATCTATTTCAGCTCAAAGATACAGCAGGAAGCTGAAGTGAGTCACCAGGTTATGCAACTAGAAAATGGCACTGGCACTGTAAATGCGCTCTGCGTATCCAACCACCCACACTAATGTGAAACTGGTATAAAAAGATATTTTTCTGCAAAGTTCGATAGGAAGGCATTTTTCTCCACAGAAGTTTGTAAAATGAAAAAGGAGAGGTGGGGAGTGGCAGTAGGCAAGGAGAATATGGATTTTTTTTTCACGTTTGACTTCGCAATCTAACAAGGAAATAACTTTTACATTTCTTTGTGCCTAGGTTACACTTGGATGCAAAGTACAGGAAAAGGATGATCATCTATAATTCTGGTTCTTATCTACATTTAGTTTGCCAGAGATTGACTAGAAAAATACGGTCACTTTGGGTAGCAAGCAGGCAGCATGTTGACACTAGGAGCCAGTCTAATAGCTTGCTGGTCTTTTGGTTTTGGCAATTGCTGTGTTTATACACTTTATTGATGTTTGTGAAGCCCTACTGAGACACTGATCTTTCCTGAATAAGTGAACTAATTAAAGGATGTGAATTGCAAAGTAGATTCAGGCTATCATGGGCAGAGTGTACTTAAAAGGATACTCCTGATGCCCAGGCATAAAGAGCCATGGAAATATGTTTCCTGTTCTGCCCACGATTCAAACTTATTTTCCTTACCAATCCTTTTGTTTTCTTGAACACGATTTCTGTTTTGGTCTCTCGATTTGCATAAAGCATCTTTCTAAATAATTTTATTTCTACGATCATTTGAGTGTTATCTGCATAGACCATAAGACTGAGGAGCAGAATTAGGCCATTTGGCCCATCAAGTCTGCTATACCACTTGATCGTGGCTGATAGGTATCTCAACCCCATTCTCTTGCCTTCTCCCTGTAACCCTTGATCCCTTTACTAATCAAGAACCTATCTCCGCTTTAAATGCACTCCATTACTTGACCTCCACAGCCATCTGCTGCAATCAGTTCCACAGATTCACCATCCTTTCGCTGAAGAAATTCCTCCTCATCTTAATTACTAAGGTCTTCCAACCAATTCCCATAACAAAATTAAGATCATTGTCCAGAATCTTGTCAATCCAGACAATTTCCCATATCCCTCAAGATGATATTTGCCTATGCTTCCAATGTGCAAACTTAACTTACAGCTGACAGAAAAAGAATACTAGAGGATCAGGGTCTCAAACCACCTAATTTAGAGTTTTGATGATACCTGCACTTATATGCTTTAGGGATCTGGGCACCTGTAACATGTACCTCTCTCCAAAGCTTTGGAGGTACCACCAACAGTGTCTTTGTAAGATCCTTCAAATCCAGTGGCAAGAAATGTGATCAACAAAGCATCCTTTCTCAAATTGCAGCAAGACTCTAATCTTTCAAAACTAACTCCATTGGACAGGTAAAAGCAAAATTCTGCAAATTCTGGGAAATCTGAAAACAAGTGCTGGAGAAATGCAGCATGCCTAGTAGCATCTGAATGAAAGACAGTATCCCAAAGAACTCCAGTAATGATCACAGCAGGCCAGGCAGCATCAGGGGAGCAGGAAAGCTGACATTTTGGGTCCGGACCCTCCTTCGGATATGGGGGAGGGAAAGGGTTAGGGTTAATGTCAGCTTTCCTGCTCTTCTGCTACCTGGCCTGCTGTGTTTATCCAGCTCTACAACTTGTTATCTCACACTCCAGCATTGGCAGTTCCTACTATCTCCAGTAATGATCATATTTGACTCAAAACATTAACACTTTCTCCACAGATGCTGCTAGACCTGCTAAGTTTCTGCAGCCATTTTTTTATTCCACTGAACAGATCGTGTCATTCATATAACCAACAACAGACTTGTAAAGTAACTGCTCTACTTAGAACTCCATCTCTGAAGGAGACTCTTGGATGGACAACACATTATAGAGGGACCCTCAAAGCATTCTTGACAAAGCCAAACATTTCATGGAGGCCTGGTTTATGAGCAACCAAGATGGAGAAGGTTCACTTGTAAGGCACCAATCGGATGGGAAAATACAGAAGTGAACTCCAGGCATTCGAGTGTGTGCATTAATTTTCAAGCAATCTATCTAGCCAGCCCTTCAAAGCTCTACATTGCAAAGTCAGGGTTGTACATTCATTTTGGACTCCAAAGCAATTCATCCTTGATGCTGAGGGGCTGCCTAAGAGGACGTTAAAACATAAATGAAATAAATTGAGATATCATTTTGCATTACATTTGATCCAATATAGATTTTTGAACAGGTGTGACCTAATTTCCACTGCAAAGATGTTGAGATGGGTGTTGGGGAAAGGTATCTTTAGTTTATATGTGAACAATAAGATTAATGGGAAGGTAGAAATGCAGAAGTTGGAATGCACAAGAGAATTTCCTGCAAATCAAGAATGTCTTGAATCCAGAAGCAATATACTACAATGAAGGGGACTGAATGCATGCAGTTGTAGCATAGGATAGTTGAGGTTTTATATTTTTATTTGTTCATGAGGTATAGGTGCCCAAATCCAATTCTGTTTGTAATTGGCTTAAACTGAAATCTACATTTCAAGTTCTGCAGTTGCTGGCCTTAAACAGCAAAGCTTTTAGTGAAAGAGAAGCTTAGTTAAGAATCAGTAGAAACTAGATCATCATTTTGTGTTAGGCCATTTGTCTGAGCATGTACATCCATCAATAAACTGTCAGAGTTAAGTGATTAAGGGAGAAAATGAAAGATGTTCAAGATGTTGTGTTGCTTTTGCTCTCATTAAATGTTCATCCTCAGGAATTGGTTCTTAACCAGCTTCCTCTCCTGTAGCTGAATATTTGGTATGTAATTAAAATCTATTCTATTCCTGAAGTTCACCATTGTATAGCAACTGGTGGTAAGGTTAATAAAATGTAAAGACATAACTAAATATAAAATTGAATAAAATCATTTTTGGAGAATACATTAAAGATGGCAGATCGGATCATGTATCACAGTTGCAGCACGTGAAAATTCTTGGGATGCCAGTTTGGTACAGAGCAAACACATCTTAAGTTTTTTGTTTTGAAATTTGAGCAGCTGTTGCTTGATTTAAGCTGGAGGCTGAATGAAAGACACTACGACTTAGCAGGGAGGGGGAAAGTCTGCTGGATTCTCTGTACTGGGAAGCAGTCACATTTCCTTAGGGTTGAGTCATCTGATTTGGTCAGTGTGGCAGGTAAGGGGACCTAGAGGACAGTAGCATAGGAGCCTCAGCTTTTGCAGTTGAAACAGGATAGTGTTTCTTTCTGCTTGTTTGAATGAGTGGCAGGGATAAATTGTGAACGAGCTAACTGACTATAGCACTGTGGTCCAGGAATGTACTTGTGGGGTAGGGTACAGTTTAGTGAGTGACACCATTCTCACACAAAGAGCTTGAGTCCAGATGACTTTGTTGCCTAGAGATAGTCAGATGCTGGAGAATCTGAGTTGACAAGGTGTAGAGCTGGATGAACACAGCAGGCCAAGCAGCATCAGAGGAGCAGGAAAGCTGACGTTTCGGGCCTAGACCCTTCTTCAGAAATAGGGGAGGGGAAGGGGGTTCTGAAATAAATAGGGAGATGAGGGGGAGGCAGATAGAAGATGGATAGAGGAGAAGATAGGTGGAGAGGAGACAGACAGGTCAAAGAGGCGGGGATGGAGCCAGTAAAGGTGAGTGTCGGTGGGGAGTTAGGGAGGGGATAGGTTGGTCTAGGAAGGACGGACAGGTCAAGGGGGCGGGATGAGGTTAGTAGGTAGGAGGTGGGAAGAAGGACAGGTTAGGGAGGCGGGGATGAGCTGGGCTGGTTTTGGGATGCGGTAGCGGGAGGGGAGATCTTGAAGCTTGTGAAGTCCACATTGATACCATTGAGCTGCAGGGTTCCCAAGCAGAATATGAGTCGCTGTTCCTGCAACCTTCGGGTGGCATCATTATGGCACTGCAGGAGGCCCAGGATGGACATGTCGTCTAAGGAGTGGGAGGGGGAGTGGAAATGGTTCGCGACTGGGAGGTGCAGTTGTTGCAAACCGAGCGTAGGTGTTCCGCAAAGCGGTCCTCAAGCCTCTGCTTGGTTTCCCTGATGTAGAGGAGGCCCCAACGGGAACAGCGGATGCAGTATACCACATTAGCAGATGTGCAGGTGAACATCTGCTTGATGTGGAAGGTCTTCTTGGGGCCTGGGAGGGGGATAAGGGGGGAGGTGTAGGGGCAGGTGTAGCACTTCCTGCAGTTGCAGGGAAAAGTGCCAGGTGTGGTGGGGTTGGAGGGGAGTGTGGAGCGGACAAGGGAGTCCCGGAGAGAGTGGTCCCTCCGGAAAGCAGATAAGGGTGGGGAGGGAAAAATGTCTGGTAGGGTCAGCTTGCAGATGGCGGAAGTGTTGGAAGATGATGCCTTCGATCTGGAGGTTGGTGGGGTGGTACGTGAGGATGAGGGGGATTCTGCTTTCGTTGTTGTGGGGAGGGGGTGTGAGGGATGAGTTGCAGGAAACGCAGGAGACACGGTCGAGGGCATTCTTGACCACTGCGTGGGAGAAGTTGCGGTCCTTGAAAAACGAGGACATCTGAGATGTTCGGGAGTGGAATGCCTCATCCTGGGAGCAGATGCAGCGGAGGCGAAGGAATTGGGAATAAGGGATGGCATTTTTGCAGGAAGGTGGGTGGGAGGAGGTGTATTCTAGGTAGCTGTGGGAGCCGGTAGGCTTGAAATGGATATTGGTGTCCAGGTGGTTGCCAGAGATGGAAACAGAGGTCAGGAAGGAGAGAGAGGAATCAGAGATGGTCCAGGTGAACTTAAGGTTGGGGTGGAATGTGTTGGTGAAGTGGATGAACTGTTTGAGCTCCTCGTGGGAGCACGAGGTGGCGCCGATACAGTCTTCAAGCTGCTTGGTGCCAGGGTTCAGATTATCTGCTTAGCTGTTAGCAAAGAGAATCTAGTGGTCATGGTTCATGTATGTACCAAAGACCATGGGCAGGAGAATGAAGTTGGTATGAGGAGTTAAGCATCAAATTAAGCAAAACTTCAAAGGTCATGATCACTGCATTATTATCTGAGCCACCTGCAATTGACAGAGGGCAAATCAGATTAGAAAGACTTGTAAACGTGGCGCAAAGTACAATGTGGGAGAACTAGGTTCTACTTCACAGGGCACTAATTATCAGGATTGGAGAACATGGGATCTGTACTGATGGGATAATCTCCATTTGAACATCCTGGGATGTTTTTGCCAACTGTACAACAAGGGAAGTAGACACAATTTTAAATTAAAATGGTGGGGGCAAGGCATAAAGTCTGGGGAGATGTGTTAAATCAAAAGTTTTAATATGCAAACTGAAATGAAGTGGGAGGGAGAGAACCAGTCAGAAAACTAACAGGTAAGACTAGAATTTACAAAGAGTAAAAGGATGAAACTAAGAGTCTAAATTGGAATATATGTAGTGTTCAAAACAAGGCAGATGAATGGACAGTGCAGATAGAAATGCATAAATATGACTTGGTAGCCATTACAGACTGCAGGCTGACATGGATTAGTATCTGCATCTTGAAGGATACAGGGCATTTAGAAGCGATGAATGTTGACATTTGGGGGGTTAATGATTACAGTTACTGAATAGGGCAGTCAATAATTTATATAAATTTTAATGAGAGGCAGCAGTTGAGATACGGTACACGAGTTAATTAGGCAGAGAAATTGGAGGACCTGTGACAGATGAGAGAGCTTTACTCATTCCAGAGCAGTTCTGCAGAATGGAGGAGTAAAGACAGCATACTCCCACATACCAGTTGCCCTGTTGTCTTTTGTGGTGGTTTTTGATGGTCTCAGTTCAAGCAGTCTTGGTTCTTCTCTTGGGCTGATTGTAGGGGAGCTCCCTGGTTTTTCACCTAGGTGTGACTTGCTCTTTCCTCCCCTCCTGTCCCTGTTTATATACCTTACTTTGAGAGTTGGCCATTAATGCTATGTCAACCATGCCATCACAAAGCTATTCAACCCATAAGATGACCCATGTCTCCTTGCCACACCTCCCCCCCACCCCAACACACACGTTGCTGACGCTGCAGCAACCACCACCACCACAGCAAGCCTAATCCTGGGCTTTCCTTGTCACTAGATTGACTTTCCAGACAAAAACAGTTCTGTGGTTATCATTAGACTCGTAATTCAGGATTTTTATTGAATTCAAATTTCACCATCAGCCATGGCACGATTTGAACCACAATGTTATTTGGGTATCTGGATTAATAGTGTAGCAATTTTTTAGAAACTGGCTAAAGTGAATTGTTAACTTGGATTAGAGGATGGGTTTTAAAAATAAAAGCTGCAATTGCAGACATATAATGGGATATTTTGGAACAGTCAATTACAGTCCAATGAATAAGAATTCCAAGGAATGAACCTGCCATCCTTGATTAACTAGCAATGTTAAACAAAATATCATACCAAGAGAAAAAACATATAATTGTGTAAGATCAAGTGGCAGGTCAGAAGACCTGTCATAGGGAAAATGTTAGGTAGAATCAGCATGTTTTTGTTAAAGGGAAATCATGTTTAGCCAATCTATTAGAGTTCTTTGAGGAGATATCATGCTGTGGATAAAGGGAAGCTGGTGGATGTAATGTATTGTACTTGCATTTCCAGAAGGCATTTGATGAGGTACTGTGTCAAAAGTTACTGAGGAAGTGAAAAGTTTGTGGTATAGGGCTAGCATTATTGGCTGGCTACCAGAAAGAGGCATAAATGGCTCTGTTTAATGCTGGCAAGATATAATTTGTGGCACACCACAGAGATTGATGCTGGAACTTCAACTGTTTGTAATTTATAAAAATGACTTGGATGAAGGATGGAAGATGTGATTGTCAAATTTGCTGACCATGTAAAGGCAAGTAGAAAAGCAAGAATTGTAGAGAGGATATGAGGCTACAAAATGATGATATAGCTAGATAGTTTAAAGTGAATGGGCAAAGATGTGGAAAATAAAGTATAACGTGAAAATATGAAGCCATTTTGGTAGGAAGAACAAAAAAGCATATCTAAATGATCAGAGGTTGCAGAACTCCAAATATAGAGGGGTGCGTGCATGAATTGCAAAGGGCTCGTACGCAGGCACAGTAAGTAATCAGAAAAGCAAGTAGTTTTATCATTTGCCATTAGGGGAATAGAATAAAAAAGCAAGAGTTTATACTTCAGTTACACAGGGCACGGGTGTGTTGGACTATGCATGGTGTCAGCTTATTTAAGAATGTAGCTACACTGGGCAATTCAGAGAATGTTTACCAGACAAATACATGGAATGTGGAGGCTGTCTTATGAGAACAACTTGGACAAGTAGGTATGTTCTTGTTGAGCAAGTGAGGGAATGTAGATTTGAGGTTACAATTCGGTCTTAGAATCATAGAATCGCTACAGTGTGGAAGCTATTTGGCCCATTTGAGTTTGCACTGACCCTCTGAAGAGCAGCCCACCCTGTCCCCGTGACCCCACATTTACTGTGTCTAATCCACTGAGCCTGCATAACCCTGGATACACAAAACAATTTAGCATAGCCAGTCAACTTAACATGCATATCTTTGGGCTGTGGGAGGAAACTGGAGCTCCCAGTGGAAACCCATGCAAACACTGAGAATGTGTGTGGAGTTTGCACAGTCACCCAAGGCTGAAATCGAACCCAGATTCCTGGCACTGTGAGGTAATCGTGCTAACCACTGAACTGCTGCGTCACCCCTTATTGAATGGTGGAGCAGGTTCGAAGGGCTGTCATCCTCCTCCTTTGTATGCACATACGAACAACAATAGAGCACAGGAACAGGCCCTTCAGCCCTCTGAGTCTGTGCTGACATACTTTGCCCTTCCATAAAACTGTCTTTACTTACAGGATCCGTATCCCTCTATTCCCTTCCTATTCATGTATTTGGCCAGGTGCTTCTTGAATGTTGCTATTGTGTCTGCTTCCCCCACCACCTCTGGCAGCATGTTCCAGGCACTCACCACCCTTTGTGTGAAAAACATGTCTCTCTCTTAATACTCCCCCCTCCCTACACCCCCCCCACCCTGCGCACGTTGAAACTGTGTCCCCTAGTAATTGACCCCTCCACCTTGGGGAGAAAATCTCATACTTCCCACTCTATCCATGCCATTTACAATCTTGTAAACTTCTATCAGGTTGCCCCTCAACCTCCTGCATTCCAGTGAAAACAAACCCAGTCTATCCAACCTTCCTTCATAGCTAAAATCCCCCATACCAGACAACATCCTAGTAAACCCTTTCTCTATCCTCTCCAAAGCATCCACATCCTTCTGGTAGTGTGGTGACCAGAACTGCACACAATATTCCAAGTGTGGTCTATTCATCCTCCACCAATTCCTTCTCTTTGGTGAATAACAATAAGTATTTGTTTAAGACCTCACCTACCTCTTCTGACTCCGTACATAGATTCCCTCCTTTATTCTTGAGTGGGCCAACCCTTTCCCTGGCTACCCTCTTGCTTTTTATATATGTGTAAAAAGCCTTGGGATTCTGCTTTTTATCCTGTTTTGCTAATAACTTTTCATGACGCCTTTTTAGCCCTTCTAATTCCTTGTTTAAGTTTTTTTCTACTTTCCTTGTATACTTAAAAGGCTTCGTCAGTTTCCATCCTCCTGAACCTTACATCTGCTTCCTTTCTTTTTTTGACCAAAGCCATAACATTCCTAGTCATCCAAGGTTCATGTAACCTGCCATACTTATCCTTCATTCTCCCAGGAATGTGCCGCTCCTGAACTCTTATTGACTCCCATTTGGACAGGTGGGAGTATTTCAATGTGGATTTACCCTCAAACAGTTGCCTCCAATCAACACTCCAGTTCCTGCCTAACATTGTTTAACACCTAATTTAACACCTTCACCCGAGCACTGCTGTTATCACTATCTGTAAGTAACTTAAAACTCATGTTATTATGGTCACTACTCCCGAAATGCTCCCTACTGAAACTTCACTCACCTGCCTGGGCTCATTTCCCAAAACTAGGACCAGTATAACCCCTTCCCTGGTTAGACTGATTACATTCTGCATCAAGAATCCCTCCTGAATGGCCTTTACAAATTCTGCTGCATCCAAGTCCTGAGCACAAAGTGAGTCCCAGTCAATACAGGAGAAGTTAAGATCACCTATCCGAACAACCCTGTTGTTTTTACATCTTTCTAAAATCTGTCTACATATTCTGCCTCCCTCTGGCTGCTGGGAGGCTTGTAGTACACCCGTAGCATTGTGATTTCATCTTTCCTATTCCCGAGTTCCATCCATACTGCCTCGTTGCACAAGTCCTCTGATGTATTCTCCCTCAGGAGGAAACAAACATATGCTTGTTTCCTAAAAACACTCAGTATGTCTGGCAATAACTGTGGGGAGACAATCATTTAATTTAATGGAGGACCTATCACTTTTCTTTGCCACTTCATTCAACAGACATTTACAATCAGATACTTAACTAAGCAGCGGCATGCTTTCCCCAGCATTGGAGGCCTCCAAGGTGGGTGCTTTGATGCTCGTTGAGAGATACTGAGTGAACGTTTTCCATCTCTAATAAATTTGCCAAGCTGATAGGAGGTATGGTTAGTAAGTTTGCAGATGTCACCAAAATTGGAGGAGTACTGGGAAGGGGGACAAACAAGGTTACCTCTGAGTACAATGGGATCTTATCAGATGGGCCGATGGGCTGAGGAGTGGCAGATGGAGTTTAATTTAGATAAATATGAGGTGCTGCATTTTGGAAAGGCAAATCAGGGCAGAACTTGTACGCTTAATGGTAAGGTCCTGGGGAAGTGTTGCTGAGCAAAGAGACCTTGAAGTGCAGGTTCATAGTTCCCTGAAAGTGGAGTTGCAGATAGACAGGATAGTGAAAGAAGGCTTTTGGTGTGCTTGCCTTTATTGGTCAGTGCATTGAGTATTGCATTTGGGAGGTCATGTGGCTGTATAGGACATTGGCTTGGCCACTTTTAGAATTCTGGTCTCCCTGCTATAGAAAGGATGTTGTGAAACTTGAAAGGGTTCAACAAAAATTTACAAGGATGTTGTTAGTGTTGGAGGATTTAAGCTATAGGGAGGGGCTGAATAGGCTGCGGCTATTTTCTGTGGAGCATTGGAGACTAGGGGTGACCTTTATAGAGGTTTACATAATCATGAGGGGTGTGGATAAGGTAAATAGACAATGAATTTTCCCAGTATTGGGGAGTCCAAAACTAGAGGGCGTAGGTTTAAGGTGAGAGGGGAAAGATTTAAAAGGGACGGAAGACACAACTTTTTCATGTAGAGTGTAGTTGCGTGTATGGAATGAGCTGCCAGAAGAAGTACTGGAGGCTGGTACAATTACAACATTATAAAGCCATCCAGATGCCTTTTAGAATAGGAAGGGTTCAGTGTGATTATGGGGCAAATGCTGGCAGATGGGACTAGCTTTATTTTGGATATCAGGTTGGCACGGACGAGTTGGACTGAAGGATCTGTTTCCGTGCTGTACATCTCTATGACAATTAGATTTTATTTAATGTAATTTACTTAACACATTCACTGATCCTCATGCATTTATCCTGTATCCATTTTCTTTTGCTTTGATGTGACTTATGCTGAACTACTAATGAACGTTTCTCCCAAACTGTGTTCTTTGCATTTCCATTTTTTAAGAATTTAAAATTATAAACTAGATTTACCGAGTAGCATCCAACTCAGTTCACAAACTCATTAAAGCACAGAACCATAGAAAACATGAGTTGGTGTAGGCCATTCTGCTCTACCATTCAATGTGATCACGGCTGATCATTCACCTCAGAATCCTGCTCCCACTACAGTGGGGAGGTGATGGCTTAGTGGTACTACCTCTGGATTAACAATCCAGAGACCCAGATAACATTCTGGGGACCCAGGTTTGAATCCTGCCACAGCAGATGGTGGAATTTGAATTCAGTAAATATCTGGAATTTAGAAGCTAATCTATTGTTGGAAAAACCCGTCTGGTTCACTAATGCCCTTTAGGGAAGGAAACTGCATCCTTACTTGGTCTGGCCTATGTGTGACTCGAGACCCACAGCAATGTGGTTGACTCTTAATTAGGGATGGGCAATAAATGCTACCTAGCCAGCCATGCCCTCATCCCGTGACTGAATAAAGAAATAAAGACTTTCTCCACCAATCTCTGGTCCTAAATGATGTGTTCAATGTTTAGGCCTCAAATGCTTTCTGTGCCAGAGAGTTCTACAGGCTTATCACTGGCTGGAAGAAGAAATTTGTCCTCATCTTCGTCCTAAATGGCCTACCTCATATTCTTGAATTATGGTCCCTGGCTTGGACATCCCAAATATCAGAAGTATCCTTCCTGTGTTTACCCTGTCTAGGGATTCACTTGAGCCCAGTAGCTTAAACCCAACATATGCTGCCACCTTTTTCCTGACCAGAGCCTCAACTTCCTGGTTTCCCACTGCCCTTTGCCACATTATTTGCTTTCTCTTAAATCAATAGGAAGAAACGAAGTAGGGTCAGATGGTGTAGAATCTATGTGGGTAAAATTGAACCGTAAAGGTTTAAAAAAAACCATAGTTGGAATTGTGTACAGGTCTCTAAACAGCAGTCAGGAGTTGGGCGCAGGATACACCAGGAGCTAGAAAAGGTGCGCAAGAATGGCGAAGTCACAGTGATCATGGGTGATTTCAATATGCAGGTGGACTGGGAAAATCATGTTGGTAGTGGATTGCATGAAAAGGAGTTTGTGGAATGTCTACGAGATGGCTTGGTGGAGCCCACGAGGGAACAGGCAATACTGGATTTAGTGTTGTGCAATGAGGCAGACTTGATAAGGGAACTTAAGGTGAAGGAACCCTTAGGAGGCAATGATCATAATATGGTGGAATTTACTCTGCAATTTGAGAGGGAGAAGATAGAATCAGAGGTAATGGTATTACAGCTGAATAAAGACGACTACAGAGGTATGAGGGAGGAGCTGGGCAGAATTGACTGGAAGAGGAGCCTAGCAGGAAAGACAGGAACAGCAATGGTAGGAATTTCTGGGAGTAATTCGGGAGACACAGCAAAAATTCATTCCTTGGAAAAAGAAGCATGGTATAGGGAGGTTGAGGCAACCATGACTGACTAAGGAAGTCAGGGATAGCATAAAAGCAAAAGAGAAAGCATATAATGTGGCGAAGGGCAGTGGGAAACCAGAGGACTGGGAAACTTACAAAGATCAACAGAGGGCAACAAAAAAAGAAACGAGGAGGGAGAAGATTAAATATGAGGGTAAGCTAGCCAGTAATATAAATGAAGACTGTAAGAGTTTTTTTAGATATATAAAGGGCAAAAGAGAGGCAAAAGTGGACACTGGAAAATGACAGTGGAGAGATCATAGTGGGGAACAAGGAAATGGCTGAGGAACTGAATAATTACTTTGTGTCAATCTTCACGGTAGAAGATTGAATAATATCCCAAAAATTCATGAGTCGGGGACAGAGCTGCGTATGGTGGCCATCACAAAGGGAAAAAGTGCTAGTGAAACTGATTGGCCTGAAGGTGGACAAATCACCTGGACCAGATGGACTACACCCCAGAGTTCTAAAGGAAATAGCTGTTAGCGTTAGTGGTGGTCTTTCAGGAATCGCTAGAGTCAGGGAGGGTCCCAGAGGATCCTAATGTGACTCCCCTGTTTAAGAAGGGAGTGAGGCAAAAAACAGAAAATTACAGGCTGATTAGCCTAACCTTGGTCATGGGTAAGATTTTGGAATCCATTGTGAAGGATGAGATTTCTGAATATTTAGAAGTGTGTAGTAAAGTAGGGCAAAGTCAGCATGGTTTCATCAAGGGGAGGTCATGCCTGACAAATCTGCTAGAATTCTTTGAGGAAGTAATGAGCAGGGTAGACCAGTGGATGTTATCTACCTGGATTTCAAGAATGCCTTTGACAAGGTGCTGCACAGGAGGCTACTGAGTAAGATAAGGGCCCATACAGTCCCAACAGAGTGACCATCCCTTTCTTGTTTCTAAGTTCTAACCGTATGGCCTCATTTGATGACTCCTTAAGAATATCCTCTCTGAGCACTGGTTATGTCCTCCCGTATTAAAAGGGCAACTCCCCACTCCTTGCTTACTTGTACTTCTGTATCCTGGAGCATTGTGCTGCTAGTCCTGCCCTTCTCTCAGCCATGTTTCTGTTATGGCTATAATACCCCAGTCCCCAGAGCCAATCCATGCTCTGAGCTTGTCTGCCTTACCAGTCAGGCCTTGTGCGTTTAAATAAATGCACTTTAAACCAGAAGTCTTTTCCCTCCCATTACTGTGCCCCCGGCTATCCTGGATAGTAAACTTTCTCTTGATGGCTAATGTATTTTCCCTTGACTTCTCGATGGCCCCTCTCTTATTCAGAGTCCCACACCCACCCACACACCCCATCCCCTGCCAAACTAGTTTAAACCCTCCCGGGTAACTCTAGCAAATCTCCAAAAACCCTGTCCCCTACACCAGCTCCTCAGCCATGCATTCATCTATCCTATCTTTCTATTTCTATCCTCACTAGCATGCAGCACAGGAAGTAATCCGGAGATCACTACCCTTTGAAGTCCTGCTTTTTAATTTCTTACCTAACTCCCTATACTCATTTTGCAGGACTCCATCCCTTTGTCTACTTATGTCATTTGTACCAATGTGCACAATGACCTCTGGTTGTTCACCCTCCCCCTTTCAGAATGATCTGCAACCGCTCGAGACATCCTCCCTAGCACCTGAGAGAACATACCATCCTGGTGTTTCTTCTGCAGCCACAGAATCTCCTGTCTGCCCCCCTCACAGTTGAGTCTCCTATCAGTATCGCTCTGTCTGACTGCACCCTTTCCCTCTGAGCCTCAGAGCCGGTCATAGTGCCACTGACTTGACTATATATAGCTGCTAGCCCCTGAAAGGTCGTCACCATCAATAGTATCCAAAGCGGTATACCTGTTATTGAGGGGAATGGCCACAGGGGAATCCTGCACTATCTGCCTTGCACCCTTGCCCCTTCTGGTGGTCACCCAGCTACCTGCAACCTGCACCTTAGCAGTGACCACTTCACTAAAGCTCTTACCAATGATGTTCTCTGCACCCCAGATGATCCTGAGTGCACCCAGATTCAGCTCCACCTCACTAACGCAGTCTGTCAGGAGCTGCAGCTGGATGCACTTCTCACAGGGGTAGCCACCAGGGACACTGGAAGTCTTCCTGATCTCCCACATCCTGCAAGAGGACATGCCACTGCCCCAACTGCCATCCCCGCTGCCTTCAGTCTGGGCAGAAAGAAAGTAGAGTTAAAGAGCTCTTACCTGCACTTACCTGTACCACTGCTGAGCCTCCTCACGCCAAAACCTCTTGAGCAACGGCCAATCTTACACTGGCCCACTCTCTTAATGGCTACTCCCTTGTACACCTTGGCACCATGACTCTCAGCCGCCTCTGGTTTCTTTGTTCCCAATTTATAACTTACCCTATTTTTCATTGCAAGGGACCTACATTTGCCTTCACTAGTGTTTTATCTACATAGACCAAGAGAAGCTGTTACAATCATAATCAACTTCTGCTTTCAAAAACTTATTATATCTTCATAATTTCCTTTAGCTACTGAACTGACCAAAATGATGCTAACTCATTGCTTGGTAGAATCACCTTAAAATTGAATCATCTGTATTTATTAGTGAACCTACTACTGTGGATGAGTTTTTGAATATAAATGAAGGTATGTAATGCTGGAACTATATAGGATACAGGTTAGGCTGGAGTAGTGTACACTTCTGGTTATCACATTACAAGAAAGTCATAATTGTGCTAGGAGCACAGAAGAGATTTGTATGAATGTTGCCTGGACATGAAAATTGCAGCTATATGGAAAATTTGGGTTGGCTAGGATTGTTTTCTTTGAACAGAGGAGGCTGTGCGAAAGCTTTATTGAGATGTACATAATAATGAGGGGCTTGAATGAAGTGGATGGGGGATACCTTTCTTCCCCTGGTGGGGAAGAGGTCAATAACTACAGGCACAGATTTAAGGCAGTTAGGGAATTAATGGAAACATGAGAAAAATCTTTTTTTTCTTTCAATCATCATCTGTCATTCTTCTAAACTCCAATGATTGTAGGTCCAGTGTAATTCCAATGGCCTAGTGGTATTATTGCTGGACTGTTAATCAGAGACCCGGGTAAGGATCTGGGGACCTGGGTTCGAATCCCACCATGGCAGATGGTGGAATTTGAATTCAATAAATATCTGGAATTAAGGGTTTAATGACCATTAGATCATCATCTAATGATGCCCGTGAATCCATTGTCAATTGTTGGAAAAACCCACCTAGTTCACTAATGTCCTTGAGAGAAGAAAACTGCCACCCTTATCTGGTCTTGCCTACATGTGACTCTAGACCCACAGCAATGTGGTTGACTCGTAATGCCCTCTGGTCAATTAGGGATGGGCAATAAATGCCGCCTAGCCAATGACACCCGTATCCTGTGAATGAACTAAAAAAGAACTATATATAGCTCCTTTGCTCTCCTCCTCTGCCTTCTGAAAATTCAAATACACAATATTTGCTGGTTCTCCATATTACTTGTAACATCATCAAATGCTTGTCAAACATGTTGCCTTTACCTAAATGCTCAATGATCACAAGACGATAAGATATAGGACCAGGAGTAGGCCATTCAGCCCTTGAGCTTACTCCACCATTCAATAGAATCACGGCTGATTCGACATTCCTCACATCCGCTCTTACTCTTTCCCTGTAACTCTTGATTTCCCCTATCGATCGTAAATTTATCTATCTCAGCCTTAAATGTATACAAGGACTCAGTCCCCACAGCTCTCTGTGGCAAGGAGTTCCAATGACTCAGAAGAAATTCCTGCTCATCTCAGTTTTAAATTGGCACCCCCTTATTCGGAGACTATGCCCTCTGGTCCTAGACTCTCTCATGCAGGGAAACATCCTCAGCATTTACCCTGTCAAGCCACTTAAGAATCATATCCTTTTATAATGGATTCTAACTCTTTCACTACAGTGGACATTGAGCTAACACGTCTGCAGTTCTTCACTCTTCTTCCTCTCTTCTCAAATAGCAGGGTTACCTTCCAGTTAGCGGGAACCTTTCCAGAAACTGTAGAATTATGAAAGATAACCATCAATGCACCTATTATCTAGATTGCTACTTTCTTTCAATACTCTGGGAGGAAGCTCATCTGGTCCTGGAGGTTTTTCAAACATCAATCAAGCTAATTTTTCAAGGCCTACCCCTTTACTGATACGAGTGTTATTTTTTAGCTCTTCGATTATTTGATCACTGTTACCTAATATTTCTGGAAGATTTGTCCATTCCTTTGGTGAAGACAGATGCAAAGTAACTGCCTGGCTTATCTGCCAGTTCCCTGCCCTCCATTATAAATTCTCCTGTCCCCATGATAAATGGGTTCATATTTATCCTTTCTAATCTATTTCATTTCACATTGCTTGAAACATTTCAACCCTCCTTTATGTTGCTCACTAGCTTGCATTCATATTCTCCTTTGGCTCTTCTTTTCAGTTTCTTGATTCATCTTTGATGGTCCTAAATTATTTCCAATCCTCAAGCTTATCATTCTTTCCAATTTTCATAAAAGCCATTTTCTTTGACCTAATGCACTCTTTAACTTCATTCCTTTAGCACAATTGATCCACCTTCCTTTTCAGGTGAATGTGCCTTAGAGCAATATATATCCTTTGTGGATCTTGTCATATTTCTTTGAGTGCCAGCCATTTCCTGTCTCCCATCAAATCTTTTTTTACAAAAAGATTTTCCCAATTCTCCTTGCCAAACACGACCCTTATACCCTCAATTTCCTTTGCTCTGTTTCGAAGATCTTAATGTTAGAAAGAAGTATGTTGCATTCAAGCTGCGTGTAAAATTTTATCATATTAAGATTGCAATTTCCATAGAGGTAGAAAAATGACTATTTTCTGGAGACTCCAAGCCAAAATGCTGTGACCTGAATTAATATTTTCCATCCCTTCCTTAAAGGTATAACTCAGCTCTTTCTAGTTCTGCACTCAAAATAGTCTGCTTACAATTTACATTATCTGACTATCTCAGTATTTTACAGATTTGGATTAGTTCCCTCTAAATCTTTAAAATTAGCTCAATTCTTATAGCATTACAACATATGGGAGTCAATCCTGAAGCAATCTTTGTTGTTTTTGTCTGAACCCATCTCCAATACAATACTTAATGACAACGGATGCCAAATCTTCAGGTGGTATTTTAAATATGAAATTAAAGTGAACCATTTTTACATGTATCTGGCATTTTTTGACATGGGGAACTGACAGCCTAATGGTATTATCACTGGGCTGTTAATCTAGAGAGCCAGCTCATGTTCTGGGGACAATACAGTGTGGAGCTTGAGGAACACAGCAGGTCAGGCAACATTACAGGAGCAGGAAAGTCGACGTTTCAGGTTTACACCCTTCATCAGGACCTGGGTTTGACTCCCACCCATGGCAGATGATAGAGTTTGATTTCAATTCTTAAAAGAAAACCTGGAATTAAGAATGCTTTGATTGTCAGAAAAACCCATCTGGTTTACTAATGTATTGTTAGGGAAGAAAATTGCTAACCTTACCTGGTCTGGCTGATATTTGACCTCAGACTCACGGCAATGTGGTTGACTGCAGGCAATTGAGGATGCACGATAAATGCTGGTCTAGCCAGTGCCTACATTCTATGAATGAATTTTTAGAAATCTTTAAGATTCATATTGATATTTTACTCAATTTTCAAAGTTTGCTTTATAATCTTCCTGAAATCATGTCTCACTTTCACTGATGGACATCAATTTATTATCTGGGGGGCAGGCGGAGGAGGAAGGAGGTGTGTGTGTGTGTCTGTGTGCTTTGGCGGGGGTGGGGCAGCGGAGCATTGGGAGCAGGGGTACTCCAGAACCACAGTCTACAGTTTAAAGATCAGGGGTAAACCTCTTTTAGGACTGAGATGAGGAGAAATGTCTTCACCTAGAGAGTGGTGAGCCTGTGGAGTTCACTACTGCAGAGGGTGGTTGAGGCCAAAACATCCTGGTGTTTTCAAGAAGGAAGTGATTATAGCTCTTGGGGCTAAAGGGATCAAGGGATATGTGGGAGGGCAGGATTAGGGTAGTGAGCTAAATAATCAGCCAGGATCATAATGAATGGCAGAGTAGGCTCAAGGGCTCGGAACATCTACTTCTGTTTCTATCTTCTATGTTTCATTCAAAATAAGTTTTTTTTTGTTCTGATAATTTCAAAGGAGATCATCTCAAAAACCATTCCCCTGTGTAAAAAGTCACCATTCATTTTCTTCCTGGTCAGCTGCTTGTCTCCACTTGAGAAGAGGTTTTTGGTATGAGGTACTTGTTATATTGGGTATAGGATGTTTGAGATGAAGCAGAAACGAAAGAATTTGTAGAAATAGTAAAAATAAGAATCATCTCAATTGCCGCAAACTAAGAACGTGCTTAAAACATACCGTTTAGAGCATCGGCAGTTCCTACTATCTCTGTGTGAGTTTTAACCCCACTGCGAAGCCTCTTCTAAGGATGCCTACCTTGAAGAAGTTACCCTCCTCCCTCCGGAAAGACCTCAGTGGATCTCTCTCCCACTGCAACCCTCTAGTAATCTCTTCGGCCCTGAAACTGCTATCCATCTTCCATCCGCTTCCCCCTCTCTCTCTCTCTTTATTTCAGAATCTCCTTCCCTTGCCCCATTTCTGAAGAAGGGTCCAGACCCAAAACATCAGCTTTCCTGCTCCTCTGATGCTGCTTGGCCTGCTGTGTTTATCCAGCTCCACACGTTATCTCCATACCATTTAGAAGCTTGTTTTCACATCGAACTTTAGGGGCCAAAGACTCTGTGCTCATAAAACATAAGCTCAGAACAGAGAAAGATCATTAAGCTCATCTACAGCTATGAGTTTTAAATTATAAATACCTTATTCTCATTATAACAACTCCACACTGTTTTCCTACCCCCATGAGGGTAATACAGATATATTGACTTCTCTATAACCCACTATGCATTTCCTTTATCAGTTGATCTAACTCCTTGTTTAAAAACCGAGAATGAACATTGTGATAAAAGTTGTTGGCCTGAAACACTCATTCTGATTCCAGTTCCACAAATGCTGCTTGGCCTGCTAAATATTTCCAGGATTTTTTCTTATTTTAGTTTGGTAGCATCCACTCAACCATCATATTTTCAATTTAAGCAGATGACATGAAGAGCATTTTTCATGTGTTTGCTTGAGATACAAGATTAAACTTTGACGATCTGTAGAACGAAACTGGTATTTTCTTTGTGGTGAATTAACAATGCTATGTTGGAGAGTTGATGTAATTGTTTGCCTGTCCATTTGAATTGTTGTGATGTTTGAACAATACTGTCCCTTTATGGTAAGTAACAGAAATACAGCCATAATTCTCATCTATTTTTAATGTAGCCTTCATAAAAATGGCCATATAGGCATTTTCTGAACCTTCACTGGAGACGATTCTGTCTATTCAAATGCAGTTTCTTCAACTGAGAAAACAAATTATTACCCTGTGCTATCCACAATAAAACACTTTAGTTGGCTGAAAGCTGGATGAAAAATTTCCCATACTGATAAGCATGGTTTGTATTGAGACTCCATGTAACCTCATCAGAGAGACAGATTCAGAGGTAAGCATGAAGGAGTATCCCAATAGTATTTACAAATAGTACCAAATTCAATGAATATCAACCATACCACTCCACCCCAGGTTCTAAGAGCTGCAAGAATGACCATGAGAAAATCTTTCCAAGTAGAAAGACTGGCAGTCTTAGTGTTCCATGCCAAAAGAGATGGCCAGGTTTAAATCTACATGTTTAGGAATCGACACTATCAGTTTTCTGCTTATCTTACTGCTGCTAATCTACAGGCTAGTTGGCCAGCCTTTTGTACAATACTCTTTCCCATATGATCTTGCTATGGAATGTTCATTACTTAAGCAAAATATATATTTTTAAAAAATGAAGTTCCAAAATATCACCAATGTGAAAAAATTCAAATGTGTATTCTAAAAAAAATCAAGGAGTTAGTTTTAAGTTGCAGGATATATGGAAATGGTCAAAGTAGTAATAAAGCAAAAGAAAGAGAGACATGATCTTTCAATTGTTTGAACAGAATGGAATGAGATTTATTGAAGCAAATTACAAAGTGATAAATATTTTTCCATCTTGCTTTTCAATGGTGGTAATGGAAAATTTATTGGGTTGGATTGTTGTTCTATTTAAGCCATTCTAACAGTTCAGCAGTAACCGATATCTCATTACATGATTTCTGAGGCTTGTTGCTTGCAAGATCATATTCATACTTGGCAAACATTCAAACTCATTTGCTATTTTATAATTGAGTGTAACAAGTTCTTAAATAACTCCTTACTTGGAGCATTAACTTATCGTGGAATGATTCCAACCATACAGACGTGTCACAAAGACCACATACTGGTAACTCCTTAACATTGCCCAGAGTGGGGCCATACCACCTCTTGTTATGGCCCAATCTGTAGAATCCCTTCCCTAACTCTCCTCAGTCTCACCTCTCTTTCCTCCACTCAGAAGCTCCTTAAAACGAATTCTTTGACCAACCTATTGATCACTGCCATAGTATCACTCCGCACATTTGCAAATTTTGTTTCACAATAGTCCTGTGAAATGCCTTGGGGCTTTTTCCCTATATTAATTGTGTTACATTAGTTTAGTAACAGCAAATTAGACTGCTCCAACTGACTGACAGCAACTGCCCCTCAAAAATTACAACTAGTATTTTTTTTCTCTCAAGTTCTCCCCCTGCACGTGGGGTAATAATTGAAGGGAGGGGATGTGGTACTGGTAATGTCACTAGACTAACAATCCAGAATCCCAGGCAAATGTTCTTGGATCATGGGTTCGAATCTCACCATGGGAGGTTATGAAATTTGAATTCAATAAAATCTGGAATGATGAATGCCTAACAGCGACCATTGTGGATTGTTGTTTTAAAAACAAAATTCAACTAGTTTTTTTTTATTCATTTGTGGGGTGTGGGTGTCGCTGGCTGGCCAGCATTTCTTGCCCATCCCTAGTTGCCCTTGAGAAGGTGGTGGTGAGCTGCCTTTTTGAACCACTGCAGTCCTCCTGCTGTGGGTTGACCCACAATGTCATTAGAGAGGGAATTTCAGGATTTTGACCCAGCGACAGTGAAGGAATGGCAATATATTTCCAAGTCAGGATGGTGAGTGACTTGCAGGGGAACTTGGAGGTGGTGGTGTTCCCATATATCTGCTGCCCTTGACCTTCTAGATGGAAGTGGTCATGGGTTTGGAAGGTGCTGTCTAAGAATTTTTGGTGAATTTCTGCAGTGCATCTTGTAGATAGCACAAACTGCTGCTCCTGAGTGTCAGTGGTGGAGGGAGTGGATGCTTGTGGATGTAGTGCCAATCAAGCGGGCTGCTTTGCCCTGGATGGTGTGAAGCTTCTTGAGTGTTGTTGGGGCTGCGCTCATCCAGGCAAGTGGGGAGTATTCCATCACGCTCCTGACTTGTGCCTTGTAGATGGCGGACAGGCTTTGAGGAGTCCGGAGGTGAGTTACTCGCCGCAGTATTCCCAGCTTCTGGCCTGCTCTTGTAGCCACTGTGTTAATGTGGTGAGTCCAGTTGAATTTCTGGTCAATGGTAACCCCCAGGATGTTGATAGTGGGGGATTCAGCAATGGTAACACCATTGAATGTCTTGTAACTGTACTGCAGCAGCTTGGCTAGGGGAGCGGCAAGTTCTGGAGCACAAGTCTTCAGTACTATTGCTGGAATGTTGTCAGGGCCCGTAGCCTTTGCAATATCCAGTGTCTCCAACTGTTTCTTGATATCACGTGGAGTGAATCGAATTGGCTGAAGACTGGTATCTGTAATGCTGGGGACCACTGGAGGAGGCCGAG
>NC_063332.1:28117669-28119619 GCF_021869965.1 Rhincodon typus | reverse complement strand
AACTGAAGTTCTACACAGCTGCAACATGACTTGCCAATTTTTATACTCTATGCCCGAACTGATTGAAAGCAAGCATGTCACATGTCCTTTGGACCACCTTATCCACTTGTATTGATACTTTCAGGACCTGTATGCCCAGATCCTTCTGTATGTTGATGCTTCTAAAGGTTTTGCCATTTACTGTACATTTCCCTCCTGCATCAGACCTTCTAAAATGCATCATCTTGCATATGCCTGGATTAACTTCTGCCTGCCATTTCTCTGTCCAAGTCTTCTGCCTATCTATTTCCTGCTGTATCTTGTGGCAATCCTTCTCGCTATCCGCAGCCCACCCAACCTTTGAGTTGTCTGCAAACTTACTAATCAGACCGCCTACATTCTCCTCCAAATCATTTATATAAACAGGGGTTTCAGCACTGATCCCTGTGGAACACCAACAGTTACAGATCTTCAGAGCAGAAAAACACCCTTCCATCTCTGTCTTCTATGAAGAAGCCTGTTCTGTACTCATCTTACCAGCTCACCACGTGACTTAACCTTCTCTAGCAGCTTGCCCATGAAGGTCATTGCTAAAGCCCATGTTGAAAACATCCACTGCCCTGTCCTCAATCATTTTTGTCACTTCCTCAAAACTCTATCAAGTTGTGAGTTACTACCTCCCCCTGCACAAAGCCATGCTGCCTATTGTTAATAAGTTCATATTTTTCCAAATTTTTCCAAATGTTCGTAAATCTTGTCCCAATCCTAAGAATGCTGGCCTAGCCAGCATCACCCACATCCCATGAAATGTTGATTTAAATTTGTAAGCTTCATTTAATAATTTGATTTTTGTTCCAGTTCCTTTTACAATTTGGTTTAAATTCATCAAGTGTTTTATTTATTTAAAATAGGAGGAAACCTGATAACACTTGACTCAGTGCCCAGTTTTGGCTAAATGCATGCTGGCTGGCATCTTCCTTTTGAACAAAAGCACAAATTGAGTTCCTCCGTATTTCTTTAAAATAGTGCCATAGAATCTTCAATATTCATTTGAAGACAGAACAGTTTAGTGTTTTATCAGAAATATGAATGCAAACACAAAATATGGACTTTGGACAGGTAGAAAATAGATATGCAAGCAATATTAGAGGTAATTAAAGAACAGTTCACAGAGAGAAAAGGCCGACAGCCGGACACAAAAAACTAAGAAAAAGAGTCAACTTTTTACATTTGCCTGAGTACGAACCAATGTGGTTTATGACTATCCTACCACTAGGCGGCAGCAGAGAGGGACCTCTCAACCGGTTCTTGCTCCAGTTAATGTGTTTCAATGTCACCGCACTCAGTGTTAGAAGGGCAATTTAGAGCAATTACAGGAATTATTATGGCTTTGCTAATTAGTGTTTTTCTCAGGAAATTACGATCCATTCAAATCATTTAGAGCAAGCTGTTTGTTGTCACTGAGTTAAGTGCGCTTTTCAAACCGTCTGAGCAACTAGAAGCGAATAAAACCTTATACTTAATAATTCATGTGCTGCAATTCAATCAATGTTAGAAAAGAGCTGGGCTAATTAAAGGTTTCGAAGGATTCCCAGCTGTAATTTACTGACTACAAGAAGTTCATTGTCCTTTTTTTTGTTTCTCGTTCTTAAGGATCACATGACCCCAAGCAGTGTGTAGTGACTAACCATTATTTTTCTCTAGAGAGCCAATCACTATTCATCTGGTCAATTAATAACTGACTGTAATATTAAAGTTGATTTACTAAATTAGTATTTTGTAGTGTAACAAGTTGAAGGAGTTCGTCTCACGACTGCCATAACTCCCGGCTGTGAGTCAGTGACTATTGCTGCTGAGTGGTCAGTAGTTGACAACAGTTTAATGTGGCTCCGTTCCTGCTGCTTGGCTTCATAGAGCAGGTTAACTGCCGGGGAGAGAGGGTTTAATGTCGCTCCGTTCCTGCCGGGGAGA
>NC_063332.1:28074374-28117659 GCF_021869965.1 Rhincodon typus | reverse complement strand
AGAGAGGGTTTAATGTCGCTCCGTTCCTGCCGGGGAGAGAGGGTTTATGTCGCTCCGTTCCTGCTGTTTTTAACCCAGCGATAAGCTGGGATAGCGCCACATTTCGCGCGACACCGCTTTTATCAGAGAGGGAGGGAACGTTTGTAAAGTGATTCTCCCCCCTCACCCCCCAAACCTGATGCTGAGCTCCCGGGAGATGGTTTAAGGGTGGAATCGTTCCGAGATATAAAAGTAGACTCTAGCTGCGGGAAGAGCACCGCAACTTGTAATGAGAAAGGCGGGCTGATGCTTCTGGAGTTGCTGGTCATTACAGCCGCACACTGTTTTCTTTCACAGTTAGTTTCAAGTCCTGTAGAGCTCTTCTTCGATTCTAAACACAAGTCAGACTGAACTCGAAACGTGAACTCTGATTCTCTCTCTACAGACGCTGACAGACCTTGCTGAGTATTTCCTGCTGCTTGGCCTGCTGTGTTCATCCAGCCCTGCACCTTGTTGTCTCCAACACTATGTTTTGATTTCAGAACCCCAGCACCCGCAGTATAGTGTATTCCCTGACATCCCTTTTCTGCCTGCCGGACTACGGTTGCGTATTTAGACCATAAAATGTGGAATTAGAAGTAGGCCATTCGGCCCATTCAGTGAGATCATGGCTGATCTGATTAACCTACAATGTTAACCTTTAGAGAGCTTTCCCGTTTGGGATGAGTAGTTTAGGCTCAGATATCGTTTGTTATGGGACAGCAACAAAAATATTAGTGAAAATACTAAAACTAGCAATCAATTCAATTATGTCATGACCAGAACCTAGCTGAGGTTTGTAAGACCCTTACAGTTTCAGAGGGGATACCCTAAACAATTAAGCTCCGAGGTGAAGAGGGATGAAACATAGGAAGTAGAAGCAGGAGTCAACCCAGCAGCCCAGTTGTACTCGGACACAATCTGTAACCTTATGGCCCACTCTATCATAAGAACATAAGAACTAGGAGCAGGAGTAGGCCATCCGGCCCTTCGAGCCTGCTCCTCCATTCAATAAGATCATGGCTGATCTTTTCGTGGACTCAGATCCACTTACCCGCGTTCTCACCGTAACCCTTAATTCCTTTATTGTTCAAAAAAAATCTACCTTATCTTTAAAAACATTTACTGAAGTAGCGTCAACTACTCCACTGGGCAAGGAATTCCATAGATTAACAACCCTCTGGGTGAAGACCTACTTCTATCCTGCCCTCTATCATTACCATGAAGCAAGAGATCAACCGTGGTTCAATGGAGAGTCCAGGAGGGCATGCCGGAAGCAGCACCAGGCATACCTGAAAATGCAGTGTCGACCTGATGAAGCTATAAAGCAGGACTGCTCGCGTTCCAAACAGCATAAGCAGCAAGTGATAGAGCTAAATAATTCCTTAGCCATATCTAAGCTCTATAGTCTTACTGCATCCAATTGTGAAAAACTAAACAACTAATAGGAAAATGAGGAGGCTCTAAAAATATCCTTGAACTGAATGATGGTGAAGCCCCAGCACATCTGTGCAAAAGATAAGGCTGAAGCTTTTGAAACAATCTTCAGCCAGAAGTGCCGAGTCGATAATCCATCTTGGCCTCCTCCAGAGGTCCCCAGCATTACAGGTGCTAGTCTTCAGCCAATTTGATTCACTCTATGTGATATCAAGAAACTGTTGGAGACACTGGACTTGCAAAGGCTATTGGCCCTGACAACATTCCAGAAATAATACTGAAGACTTGCGCTCCACAAGTACCTGTGGTCCTAGCCAAGCTGTTCCTGTTCCACTACAACATCTACCCAGCCATGTGGAAAATTTCCCAGGTATGGCCTGTACCCAAAAAGCAGGATGAATCCAATTCAGCCAACTGTTGTCCCATCAGTCTACTCTTGATCATCAGCCAAGTAACGGAAAGGATTGTTGATAGTGCTGTCAAATAGCACTTGCAATGGAGTAACTTGCTCACTGACCCTGAAAGTCATTGAAGTGGGGATGTTTGCCAATGATTGCATAATGTTCAGCACCACTCCTCCGATACTGAAGCAGTCCATGTTCAAATGCAGTAGGTGTTGGACACTATCCAGATTTAGGCTGAAAAGAGTCAAGTAACATTCATGCCACACAAGAAGCAGACAATGCCCATTTGTAACAAGAGAGAATCTGACCATCTCCCCTTGGCATTCAACTGCTTTACATTGCTGAATTCCCTATTATCAACATTTTTCAGGTTACCATTGACCAGAAACTGAACTTGACCATCCACACAACTTCTGTAGCTATAACAGACCAGTAATTCCAAGTAACTCTCCTCCTGACTCCCCAGTGTCTGCTCACCATCTGTAAGGTATAAGTCAGGACTTGGATAGAATACTTTCCATTTGCCTGCATGGGTGCAGATCCAGCAACACTCAGATGGCTCAAACCATCCAGGACAAAACATCCTGCTTGTTTGGCATATCATCCACCAACTTAAGTATTCATTCTGTCCATCACTAATGCATAGTTGGAACAGTGTGTATATGAACTACAAGCTGCACTGCAGGAACTCAACAAGACTCATTCAATAGCACCTTCTAAAGCCACAAACTCTATCACCCAGAAGGACAGGGGCAGTAGATACACGGGAGAGCTGCCACCAGCAAATTCTCCTCCAAGCCCACACTGTCCTGACTTGGAAATATATTGCTGCTATTCCATAACTGCAGCTGTGTCAAAATCCTGAATTTCTTTCCTGACAGTACTGTGGATGTACATTAACAATCTGGACAAAGGAACTGAGGGTATTGTTGCTAGGTTTGCAGATGGTGGAGGGACAGGTAAGTGTTGAGGAAGTGAGGAGACTGCAGAAGGGCTTGAGCAGACTAGGAGAGTGGGCAAAGAAGTGGCAGATGGAATACAATGTAGGAAAGTGTGAGGTTATGCACTTTGGTAGGAAGATTAGAGGTATAGACTATTTTCTAAATGGGGAAAGGGTTCAGAAATCTGAAGTACCAAGGGACTTGGAGTCCTAGTTCAAGTTTTGCTTAAGGTTAACTTGCAGGTTCAGTTGGCAGTTGGGAAGACAAATGCAATGTTAGTATTCATTTCAAGAGGGAAAGAATACAGGAGTGGGGATGTACGACTGAAGCTGTATCAGACTTTGGCCAGACTGCATTTGGAATGATGTGAGCAGTTTTAGCCCCATTATCTAAAGAAGGACCCTGTGGCTTTTGAGAGGATCCAGAGGAGGTTTACAAGAATGATCCTGGGGATGAGGGGCTTGTCATATGAGGAGCGGTTGAGAACTTTGAGTCAGTACTTGATGGAGTTTATAAGGATGAGGGGGAATCTGATTGAAACTTACATAATACTGAGGCCTGGATAGTGTGGATGTGGAGAAGATGGTTCCAATTGTAGGAGAGACTAGGACCTAAGGACACAGCCTTAGAGTGAAGGAACAACCCTTTAGAACTGAGGTGAGGAGGAATTTCTTCAGCCAGAGGGTGGTGAATCTGTGAAACTTGTTGCTGCAGAAGGCTGTGGAGGCCAAATTTTTGAGTGTGTTTAAGACAGAGATAGATAAGGTTCTTGATTGGTAAGGTATTCCACAGTTACGGGAGAAGGCAGGAGAAAGGTGTTGAGAAACATATCAGCCATCATCAAATGATGGAGTAGAGTGAATGGGCTGAATGGCCTAATTCTGCTCCTATGTCTTCTGGTTTTATGGTCTGTAGCTTTTTAAGCTTCTCACCCCACCAATTAACTTGTTCTGCTTTCTTGCTAATGTGTATCTGTGTGCCCAGAGGACTCAGGATGGGTTTTAACTTTTGAATAGCTTTTATGCTTTATTTGAGCGAGTTTACAGTGCAGCTAACTCAAGAAAACTGTTTGACTTATTTCTTCATGTAGATCTACGAATGGTCAAGTAAATATTGAATTGAATCTTTAAAAGATAGCCACAGGAATGAAAGGAGAGGATTTATTTACCCTTTCAGACTTGGCCATAACAATTAACATGGGGTTCCGGCTGTGTGATATTGTCACTAAGGCACCACTATGCTTTCTGCCTGGCACAACGACGTTTCACTCAGATGATTTTAATCCATCTTTTGGAACATGCAGGTGAAGACGGAGAGAGAAAGTTCACATTCTATTTGGTTAATGCTTTCCATGCACCTAGCTAAAGGAAGGAATCAGACAGATTTGATGCTCCTTAGCAGTCCTGTGTAAACCCTGTTTAGCCAGAGTAGACTGAATTAGAAGTGAAAAGTAAAACTGTCAGGAAAGAAGTTTTCTTTGGCTATAGATTTGTTTTCATTTCAGCAATGTCCCAATGCCTGCCTACGCTAGCTACTCTTTTGGCTCTCTGTCGGAATTTTGGCTGAACAACTGATGCATGCCTTTCTCTTGGCTCAATCTGAAAATATTCCTGCTTTCAAGGAACTGAATCTTGACTTGATTTGATTTGGTATGATTTGATTATTGTCAGATGTACTGAGATACAGTGAAAAGTTTTGTTTTGTGTGCTATCCAGGCAAATCATACCATAGTTAAGTACAGCAGGGTAATAGAACAGAATACAGAATATAGTGTTACAGCTACAGAGAAGGTGCAGAGAAAGAGAGATCAACTTTAATATATAAGATCCCCATTAACAGCAAGGAAGAAGCTGTTCTTAAATCTGTGTTTTCAAACTTTTGGAAGTTTGGAAGAGGGTGGGGTCCTTGATTATGTTGGCTGCTTTCCCAAGGCAGTAGGCAGTATAGACAGAGTCAGTGGCAGGAAGGCTGGGCTGGACTGTGTTCTCAACCGTCTGTAATTTCTTGCCAGGGCAGAGCAGTTGCCTTACCAAGCTGCAAGGCATCTGGATATGATTCCTTCTATGGTACATCTATAAAAATTGGTAAGAATTATTATGAACAAATTTCCTTAGCCTTCTGAGGAAGTGGTGGGGTGGGGGAGCGTGGGTGCTGTTGTTGGCGTGTTTTCTTAACCATAGCCTCAATGTGGATAGACCAGGATGGATTGTTGGTGACCTTTACTGCTAGGAACTCCTAGGATCTTCTGATTACACACAGGTGCAGCTGTGGAATGCCCCATTTTGGAGAAACAGTGTGACAACTTTTGCTGGAAGATGGGGGGACAACAGGAGATCCACAAGTGCTCTGTAATTAAAGACCACACTTTGTTTCATGGGTTGAAGTTCAGTACTAAGATATTTCATATTAGTACTAAACATAGCAAACATCATTATACTGCAAATGATTTCTTCTAATTTCTTCTCTGCCTTCACAACCATTTGCTTACACAAATCTTATCAAAATGCATCGTTATAACACTTATGATCATCATTAAGAAGGAATGAGGCCAACATTTCTGGTTGTCATCCCGAAACAACAATAGAGAGAGTGTCCTGATCATTGGAGGGACTGTCAATGTTAGTGAGCTAAATTGGTACTAATTATGTTATAGCCATTAAGCCGTGGGTTTTCAGCATCCCTGTGTATCTCAATGTTATAAGACTCCACTCTCCAATGTGAGTAGACTTAAGGATTTCATCATCATTAACTGTTAATGCTCTAATTTGGTTCCCTTTTTCCTGTGCAATTAAAACATGGCTTCAGAGATGCAACTGGAGACTCCAGTATCTTACAATGGTAATTGTTCTTCTATTGTCAGTTAGTATTTGTTCATGGAGGGTTATTATAGTTGGGTCTATTTCTATCCTTATCTAATCTCTGCATACAGATCCATTTCAATAAGTGTCATTGAACAGGAATTTTGTATTGAGTCCCTCAGTGAGACTGAGATCAATTGTCAATTCAACTGAAGCCTCTTAAACTCAGAACAGACTGGGGTCAGCTCTGGAGCCCTTCGGCTCAGTGTTTCATAATTTTATTGTGAAGAACTAACAATCACCTTTTTAAACTGTATGGAATAAAATATCTTCAAGAATGTGATCCTTGCAGTTTTTTTTATTTATCCTTTTGCGGTATGCAGGCATTGTTGGCTAGGCAAGCATTTATTGCCAATCCCTCATGCTGCTTGAGAAGATTGTGGCAAACTGCAGGTCTTGGCTTCTATGCATATCCACTGTAGTGTTAGGGAGGGAGTTCCAGGATTTTGACCCAGAAAAAGTGAAAGCAGTGTGACATTGTTCTTCAGGTCAGGCTGGTGTTTGTTTGGACAGTCATGTAGGTGGTGGTGTTCCCATATTTTGCTGCCCTTGTTCTTTTAGGTGGTAGAGGTCACAGTGGTGGAGGTCAAGTGAGCCTTGGTGAGATACTGCAGTGCTTCTTATAGCTGGTACACACTGCTATCACTGTGTGTTGGTGGTGGTGGGAGTGAATATTGAAGATGTAAGATCGGGTGCTAATCAAGCCAGCTGCCTTGTCCTAGATGCTATTGAGAGTTCTGGAGCTTCATCCATTCTGACAAGTCAGGATTATTCCTTGACACTCCCAAGTTGTGCTTTGTAGATGTTAGATGAGTTTTCAGGAGTCAATTGCTTACTGCAGCCTCTGACCTGCTCGTGTAGGCTCAGTATTATATAGCTATTCCAGTTCAGTTTCTGGCCAATGATAAACCTAGGATATTGATAGTAGGTGATTCAGTAACAGTAATACCATTGAATGTCAAGGGGATGATGGTTACATTCTCACTTTTTGGAGATGTTGCCCTGATTGGAGTGTATTAGCTATGAGGAGAGTTTGGACAAACTTAGATTGATTTCGCTAGAGTGTTGGAGGCTGAGCAGTGACCTGGCAGAAGTATATAAAATTATGAGGGGCGTAGATAGGGTGGATAGTTGGAGTTTCTTTCCTAGGGCAGAAATGTCAAATATTAGAAGACATGGGTTTAAGGTGAGAGGAGGAAAGTTCAAAGGAGATGCGTGATACTACACAGCGGGTAGTAGGTGCTTGTAACGCACTGCCAGGGGAGGTGGTAGAAGCAGTTGTGATAGCAACATTTAAGAGATATTTAGACAAATACATGTACAAGCAGGGAACAGAGGGATATGGGCCAAATGCAGGCTGACAGGATTAGATTAGAATAGCATCATGGTTAGCACAGACATGATGGGCCTGTTCCTGTGCTGCCTCTTCTATGTTCTGTCATCATTGGCTGGCACTTGTATGGTATGAATGTTATTAGCTGAAGCCTTATTTTTGTCCAGGTCTTTCTGCATTTGGACATGGACTTTTGAGGAGTGTGAAAAGTTCTGAACATTATGCAATCATCAGCGAACATCCCCACTTCTGACCTTATGATGGAGGGAAGGGCATTATTGAAGCAACTGAAGACACTTTCCTGAGGAACTCCTTCAGAGATGTCCTGGAGTTCAGATCATTGACCTCCAACAACCATCATTATTTTCCTTGTACTATGCATGACACCAAGCATTGGAGAGTTTTTGCCTTGGTCCTCACTGATTTCAAATCTGCCTTGGCTCCTTGATGCTGCACTCAGTCAATGTGATCTTCATGTTAAGGCCTGTCTTCTCACCTCACCGCTGGAATTCAGCTCTTTCGTCCATGTTTGAACTAAAGCTGTAATGAGGTCAGGAGCTGAGTGGTTCTGGCAGAACACAAACTGGGCATTACTGAGCAGGTGAGACAACAAGGTGCAGAGCTGGATGAACACAGCAGGCCAAGCAGCATCATAGACCTTTCTGATGAAGGGTCTAGGCCTGAAACGTCAGCCTTTCTGCTCCTATGATGCTGCTTGGCCTGCTGTGTTCATCCAGCTCTACACCTTGTTGTCTCGGATTCTCCAGCATCTGCAGTTCCTGCTATTACTGAGCAGGTTATTGCTGAGCAGATGCTATTTGACAGCACTGGTTAATGACACCTTCCATCACTTTGTTAGTGAAGTACATGGTGTCGACGTAAGGTCACTTCACTCAGAATAGTCTCTTGCTGAACATGTCTTGGGTGCCTGTAATGCTGGTATGCTGATGATTTTTAATATTTTTCTTTTTAATTTCACCTTAAATCTTCCATGGTCTTAACTTGCAACCCAAAGTGTTCCCTAACTCCCATTAGAGCATAATGGTTTAGAGGTTTCTTCACCTTTTGCATAACCAAGATTGAAGAAACTCTATCATCAATATCCTTCAGTGCCACTGCTCTTGTCAGAAGCAATTGAGGGACTCAGTCCTGACAAGACCGAATGGGTTCTGAATAATTAGATTGAGCCCTGGTATATCCAAGTTGTTGATAATTTTCCAATCCTTCTGCCATAAACCTGAGCAAAGGACAAAGGCTTTAAATAATTGAAAGCCTCGCAAATTAGTTATATTGTTGACTTTGATTTGTTTTCTGAAGGGGCACTGATGATATGGCTCACAGTGTAAGAAAAGAAATGTCTGAGCCACTTGTGTTTGATGATATAAATGCAGTTTTCAGCTTGATATACTGGAGCTGAAACTCAGTCTGCTTGTTTCTATTGCTCTAGTGCTATCGAGAGAGGTTGCTGACTTCTGTGGCCTACCAACAATAAAGGGCCTTGATGTGGTAGAGAGAGCACCGATAGTATTACATCTCGATCAACAAATGACTGATAATATTTTGCTGCTCATCTTTCAGACCTCCAGTTTGATGACAAAGCACGGCCCACATCCCACATCCATTATCTGCTGCCCTCCCTGAGGCTAGAGCATCAATAACACACTCACTTCCCTGCTGGATGGATGCTGTGTTCCTCTGCTGCAGAGGACACCGTCGATAGCTCATGGGCATTTCCACATAACTCACATCATTAGAGAATCACCGATCTTTCACAACTTCCTCCTGTCCTGGCGGCCGGTGACTCAAACTCTTTCCAAGAGAGTGCAGACATGTCTTCTATTATTTTTTTTTGTGTGTCCACTGTATTTCATGTAGGCCAGAGAAATTAATCACTTTTTTGCATTGCTGCTGTTCTATATTAATCCTCGGATTTCACCCTGCATTATTTGAGTATTTCAGGTAGAGCTTAACCCCAGCACTGCCATAGGATATTTTCTTTTCTTTCTTTTTAAAAATAATAGTCTCTCATTTCTTTTGCCTCTCTTGAAAGCATTGACTGTTCACCCAAGAGGCTATTTCTTGACTGTGTATTGAATTACAGGTCATCAGCCAGTGGTCAGGAGCAGAAGTCAAGGCTGTCCCAAACAGTAGCAAGCCACTAAAATCTTTTGAAGGAACTCTAAATATTCCTAAATAACTTCCAAGTGACTGGAATTCTGGGTGTTAGAGACCTCATCTGTTTTTTTCATCTCCAGCTACAGTGCAGTGTTTACCAGATTGTGACCGCAACCTACTCCAGATAAGCTACCCACTGAGAAGAGTGTCTCTGTGCTGGCAGGGGGTGGGGTAGATGCCTTGACGATGCTTCTTTTGAGATTCATGAGTGTTCTTCCTCAGAGGAACTCTTGCTGGGGAGCGTGATGGCCTAGTGGTATTATCGCTGGACTGTTAATCCAGAGACCCAGATAATGTTTTGGGGCTTTGTGTTCGAATCCCACCACAGCTGATGATGGAATTTGAATTCAATAACTATCTGGAATTAAGAGTCTAATGATGACCATGAATCCATTGTCAATTGTTGGAAAAAACCGATCTGGTTCACTAATGTCCTTTAGGAAAGGAAACTGCCATCCTCACCTGGTCTGGTCTACATGTGACTCCAGACCTACAGTAATGTGGTTGACTCTTAACCACCGTCTGGGCAATTAGAGATGGGCATTAAATGCTGGCCTAGAAGGACATCTAGGAAAGCAGCACTAAAGCTTTCTGCCAGGTGTCAGACATCTTCAGGGGTGGGTGGGTTGATGAGAAAAGGTTGGGTGAAGTTGTATGGATACCTTTTAAATATGGCACCTGGATGTTAGAGCTTGCAAGGTGTCAGCCAGGAGCACATCTATCTTGCCTCCCCATACAACTTGATATATGAATATGCAATGAGCTGACAAGAACATAATTACATCAGAGAATCCAGCATGTCCCCAAGCAGAAGTTCCTCCCCGTTTTTAAGTCTGCCTCTATAGTATCAAAAACACAAGATTTCTTCCAGTATCTCCCTTTGGTTTAATGCCACATTGGCCAGTCCATTTCCCTGGTGAGTGATCAGAAAAGCTTCATGGGACAAACTTCAGGAATAATATATGTGCATTATTCAACCCCTTAGGCACTAACAGCAAATACTTCCTCTTTTCAACAATTTATGTTTTATTTCACTACTTTCAATGTGATTTTTCCTTCTCCTACTTACCCTGACTGAGGAGACGGATCTATGCTTTCCACTTGATGCTTGGAAATGAAGTCAAAATTTCAAAAGTAATGTTGACATTGAGCAACAGTGTAAAAAGAGCATTGTAAGATCACACCCGCAGTATTCATCTCTCTAAATTTCCATTCCTTTTGAAGTGAATGGGAGAGATACAACAGGTAGCTGAATCAATATTGTACGTTTATACAGTAAGCCAAAATCAAAATTAGGCTCCTTATGGGGAAATACTTTGGCCACAACTTTTATCCAAGACGCAAAATCTGCTGCAAAACTACATCAGTAAACCCGCACACTAATAAATGTGGAGAAAGCTGCAAATAATATTCATAAGTAGTAGCCAGTGTCTTGGTAGAATGACTGTGAAGCAATATATGAGATGAGAACAATATACAGACACTGCAGAATAGGTAAATGTTGGGTGTGCCTCCCAATTCATTCATTGTCACTGCAGAGTCGTTTTGGTGAAACACATAGATGTTATGATTAGCCTCCTTGATCCAATTGTTTTCTGTAAAGATGTGGTGTGATAATTGGAATAATTATCAAGGAGTCAGTATATGGTGAATTTTGGGCATTAAGGTACGGAATATTAGAGAATGAATCATTTCACCAATCCTAGCACTAAATGGCAGCAGTGCACACTATTAGAATCATAGAATCCCCACAGTGCAGAGATAGGCCATTCAGCCCATCGAGCCTGCACTGACTCTCCAGAAAGCATCCCACCCTATCCCCCCATTTTCCATGGCTAATCTACATAGTTTGCACTTCCCTGGACACTATAGGCAATTTAGCATGGCCAATCCACTTAACCTGCATATCATTGACTGTGGGAGGAAGCCAGAGGAAACCCACACAGACACAGGGAGAACGTGCAAACTCCACACAGTCAGTCATTCAAGGCTGGAATTGAACCAGGGTCCCTGGTGCTGTGAGGCAGCAGTGCTAACCACCACGCTGCTCAGGTCAAGAAGCTATCTATTGATATGATTTTCTGTGGTGACGCTTAACAAGAATAATAATGAATGAACTTAAGCGTAGGTCTAAAGTTGAGGAAAACATCACAAGGCCCAAACTGGAAAACTTGTCATCGCAACAATCCACGCAATAAATACATGTAAATGCATGAGAAGATGTGAGAGATAATTGGTGAAATACACTGAAGATTCATGACTCAAAAAAATCATCTATAATAAAATAAATAAATAAATAAAATTAACCACATTACACTAACAAACTGACCAGAAATCTGAAGAGATGCAACCATTAATTCCCTGTATGGGGAGGAGCTATTTGTTATCAGTCTTCTTAGTTGATTTCGAGTTTTTTTAAGTATTAAAAATTGACGTGATTGTGACTTTGAGGTAATTTGATCACTCTTTAGATTTTGGGCCTATAATTAGTTAGAATAAACAGTTCTTGGAGTTACTTCTTAGTCAATAAATCCAAATGATTTTGGATGTTCCTATTACACACAAAAAGAAAGAAGAAAAATAGGAAAAAAATGGTTTAAAACTTCAGTTGATAGAGTCTTCCTAGCCCCTGAATAACTAGGGTAATGGAGAGAAAGTTGGGGGAGTTGTGTGAGATCAGAGGAATTTCCTGCCATTGAGAGCAAAATGTCTAATTTTCCAACCATTGTAAAATCAGGATTCCTGCTACTGAGAAGCAAAAGACCATTTTCATGTAATAGTATGTGTCAACATTCTCATTCTTACACCATCCTATCTCAGTGACTAAATCCCATAAGGCATAGGAGCAGAAGTAGACCATTTGGCACGTCAAGTCTGCTCCATCATTCAATCCCATCTTCCTTGATCCCCTTCTGATTAAAAGTCTGTTGACCTCAGCCTTGAAAATACTGAATGACCAAGCCTCAACAGATCTCTGTGGTAAAGAATTCCAAAGATTTACTAACTTCAGAGACGAAATTCCTTCCCATCTCTCTTTTAAGCGTGTGTTCTCTTATTTTGAGATTATGCCCTTTGGTGCTGGACTCTCCCACAAGGGGAAAAAATCTTTTCCTATCTACCCTGTCAAATTCCTTAAAAATCTTGTGTGTTTCAATCAAGTGGCCTCTCATTGTAAGCTATAATGAGAACAGGCCCAACCAATTCAATCTCTCCTCATAACACAATCCCTCCATGGTATGAGCTGAGTCAAGCTTCCTGACTCGTCCCTTATGTAGTTTTAGCAAATTCTCTCCACTTTTATACTCCATTCCCTTTGAACTAAAGGCCAACATTCCATTTGCCTTCCTTATTACACCACGGTAATTTGAATGCTAGCTTTTCGTGATTCATGCATGAGGATCCCCAAATCCCTCTGCTCTGTAGCTTTCTGCAGTCTTACTCTTTTTCAGTAATATTCAGCTCCTCTATTCTTACTGCTAAAGCACATAACCTCACATTATTTTCCATCTGCCAAGCATTTGTCCGTTTGCTTAATGAGTTTGTATCCCTCTACAAATGCTTTGTGTTATCCTCACCACTTGCCTTTCCACCTATTTTGTGTCATTTGCAAACTTGGGTACAGTACATTCACTTTCCTTAAACAAGTCATCAATTCATTTAATAAATAATGGTGATTCCTGCTTTGGTTGCCATCCTGAAAATGCCACCCTCAATCCATACCCTCTCTTCCACTTGTTTGCCAAACCTCTATTCAGGCTAATATACTACTGCCAACACCTTGGGCTCTTATCTTATTAAGTAGCTTAATGTCCAGTATCTTACGAAACATCTTCTGGATAGCCAAATATATATTACAAAAAGCACAGCTGAAGGCTGATTAACTACATGGGATTATATGAAATGTGTGACTGTTAACACAGCTCTGTGATTCGGAGATTATTACATCATGACTTTTCATAATAAGTGCACATACTATTTTGCCACTGTGTAATGTGTTGTCTTTGTCAATGTTTTCGACTTGGGTAAAGATCAGGTTGTATTCACTTTGCTGGGCATCATTATTTCCAGCTAGCGAATGACATACAAAGCCTGGTCCTTATGAAATATTAATAAATGGACTGAGTGATCTGATGTACTTATTGATGATATGCTCACCACAAATCATTCTTCCTTTCAGCTTCACACAGTCACGAGTGAAAAGAGGACTAGATTGGATGTTGTTTCCTCCCACCTAGAGTTATTGAGCCATTGAGCGGTACAGCATGGAAATAGACCCTTCAGTCCAACCCATCCAGGCCGACCAAATATCCTAAATTAATCTAGTCCCATTTGCCAGCATTTGGCCTATATCCCTCTGAATTCTTCCTATTCACATACCTATCCAGGTGCCTTTTAAATGTTGTAATTGTACCAGCCTCCACCACTTCCTCTGGCAGTTCATTCCATACACGCACCACCCTCTGTGTGAAAAAGTTGCCCCTTAGGTCCCTTTTAAATCTTTCTCCTTTTGCATTAAATCTATGCCCTCTAGTTTTGGGGTCCACTACCCTGGGGAAAAGATCTTAGCTATTTACCCTATCCATGCCCCTCATGATTTTATAAAGCTCTATAAGGTCACCCCTCAGCCTCTGACACTCCTGGGAAAATAGCCCCAGTCTACTCAGCCTCTCCCAATAGTTCAAACCCTCCAACTCTGGCAACATCCTTGTAAACTTTTCTGAACCCTGTCAAGTTTTACAATATCTTACCTATAGCAAGGAGACTAGAACTGAACTTACCTTTCTTTTCTGAAGACCCCAGTGCATCCCAGTTCTGTGGATGGTATAATTTTATGGTGGAGCCTAGACCATAGCAACAGGCTTTTTCACCTGTGTGTGTGTGTGTGTGTGTGTGTGTGTGTGTGTGTGTGTGTGTGTTGGGGTGTGTGTGTCGGTAGTGACCGTGTTAATGGTGTGTGTGGATGTGTGTTGGTGTGTGGGGAAGGGGGGGTGCAGGTGACATTTCAAAAGTACTTGGATGTACTCTTCATCAATTTGAAACTTTCATTCTATTTCTCTCGACAGCTGCTGCCTGACCTGCTGAGTATTTCCAGAGTGTCCTGCTTTTATTTTGGATTTTCAGCATCTGGTGTTTTACTCTTTTATTAGTGCTTCATTTTGGTCTTTGTCTTTCTTCAACATTGGTTACTCTCAGGAATCAGGATCTTTTCCAACTTACTTCAGATGGGTCAGTTTTTGTCCAATGTGTGCAGGAGGGTTTCCTGACACAGTATGTAGATAGGCCAACAGGAGGCGAGGCCACATTGGATTTGGTACTGGGTAATGAACCAGGCCAGGTGTTAGATTTGGAGATAGGAGAGCACTTTGGTGATAGTGACCACAATTCGGTTATGTTTACTTTAGCGATGGAAAGGGATCGGTATATAAAGCAGGGCAAGAGTTATAGCTGGGGGAAAGGCAACTATGAGGCGATGAGGCAAGATTTAGGATGCATAGGATGGAGAAGGAAACTGCAGGAGCTGGGCACAATTGAAATGTGGAGCTTGTTCAAGGAACAGCTACTGCGTGTCCTTGAGAAGTATGTACCTGTCAGGCAGGGAGGAAGTGGTCGAGCGAGGGAACCGTGGTTTACTAAAGAAGTTGAATTTCTTGTCAAGAGGAAGAAGGAGGCTTATGTAGAGATGAGGCGTGAAGGCTCAGTGAGGGCGCTTGAGAGTTACAAGTTAGCCAGGAAGGACCTAAAGAGAGAGCTAAGAAGAGCCAGGAGGGGACATGAGAAGTCTTTAGCAGGTAGGATCAAGGAAAACCCTAAAGCTTTTTATAGGTATGTCAGGAATAAAAGAATGACTAGAGTAAGATTGGGGCCGGTCAAGGACAGTAGTGGGAAGTTGTGCGTGGAGTCCGAAGAGATAGGAGACGTGCTAAATGAATATTTTTCGTCAGTATTCACGCAGGAAAAAGACAATGTAGTCGAGGAGAATACTGAGATACTATTAGACTAGACGGGATTGAGGTTCATAAGGAGGAGGTGTTAGCAATTCTGGAAAGTGTGAAAATAGATAAGTCCCCTGGGCCAGATGGGATTTATCCTAGGATTCTCTGGGAAGCTAGAGAGGAGATTGCAGAGCCTTTGGCTTTGATCTTTATGTCGTCATTGTCTTCAGGAATAGTGCCAGAAGACTGGAGACTAGCAAATGTTGTCCCCTTGTTCAAGAAGGGGAGTAGAGACAACCCTGGTAATTATAGACCAGTGAGCCTTACTTCGGTTGTGGGTAAAGTGTTGGAAAGGATTATAAGAGATAGGATTTATAATCATCTAGAAAGGAATAATTTGATTAGGGATAGTCAACACGGTCTTGTGAAGGGTAGGTCGTGCCTCACAATCCTTATTGAGTTCTTTGAGAAGGTGACCAAACAGGTGGATGAGGGTAAAGCGGTTGATGTGGTGTATTTGGATTTCAGTAAAGCGTTTGATAAGGTTCCCCATGGTAGGCTATTGCAGAAAACACGGAGGCACGGGATTGAGGGTGATTTAGCGGTTTGGATCAGAAATTGGCTAGCTGTAAGAAGACAGAGGGTGGTGGTTGATGGGAAATGTTCATCCTGGAGTTCAGTTACTAGTGGTGTACCTCAAGGATCTGTTTTGGGGCCACTGCTGTTTATCATTTTTATAAATGACCTGGATGAGGGCGTAGAAGGATGGGTTAGTAAATTTGCGGATGACACCAAAGTCGGTGGAGTTGTGGATAGTGCGTATGAATGTTGCAGGTTACAGAGGGACATAGATAAGCTGCAGAGCTGGGCTGAGAGGTGGCAAATGGAGTTTAATGCGGAAAAGTGTGAGGTGATTCACTTTGGAAGGAGTAACAGGAATACAGAGTACTGGGCTAATGGTAAGATTCTTGGTAGTGTGGATGAGCAGAAAGATCTCAGTGTCCATGTGCATAGATCACTGAAAGTTGCCACCCAGGTTGATAATGTTGTTAAGAAGGCGTACAGTATGCTAGGTTTTATTGGTAGAGGGATTGAGTTTCGGAGCCATGAGGTCATGTTGCAGCTGTACAAAACTCTGGTACGGCCGCACTTGGAGTATTGCGTACAGTTCTGGTCACCACATTATAGGAAGGATGTGGAAGCATTGGAAAGGGTGCAGAGGAGATTTACCAGGATGTTGCCTGGTATGGAGGGAAGGTCTTATGAGGAAAGGCTGAGGGTTTTGAGGCTGTTTTCGTTAGAGAGAAGAAGGTTAAGAGGTGACTTGATAGAGACATACAAGATGATCAGAGGATTAGATAGGGTGGAGAGTGGGAGCCTTTTTCCTCGGATGGTGATGGCTAGCACGAGGGGACATAGCTTTAAGTTGAGGGGTGATAGATATAGGACAGATGTCAGAGGTAGATTCTTTACTCAGAGAGTAGTAAGGGCGTGGAATGCCCTGCCTGCAAAAATAGTAGGCTCGCCCACTTTAAGGGCATTTAAATGGTCATTGGATAAACATATGGATGATAATGGAATAGTTTAGGTTAGATGGGCTTCAGATTGGTTTCACAGGTCGGCGCAACATCGAGGGCCGAAGGGCCTGTACTGCGCTGTAATGTTCTATGTTCTATGTTCTATGTACTACCATGTAGTACTTGAACCAATTACGGAGGCTTATTGTCACATAGGGCAGGCAGCTCATACAGGCTGGAAATCAAACCTGGGATCTTCCAGAATTGTACGACTCAAAATCACCCCAAGGGGCACCTAATGAACAGATATTGACCTATTAATAATGAAACAACGATCTTAAAAATTCATTAGAAAAAATACTTGTAACCTCTTAAATTCCCTACCATTGTCTTCACCATAGTTTTATCCATGGACTCTAATCTCTTCATTAAGGGTGAACACTGATTCCTAACTCCAGAATATTGAGTTTGTTTATATTCAAGCTGCCAGCTTTAAACTCCATTAAAAGCTCATAGTTCTCAGCCTGCGCTTACATAAATTACATAAAATATTTTTTTCTTCTTCTTCAGAGCTTTTAACATATAGAGAGAGGATCAACATTCTGTTAATAACTGTCTTGTGGTTAAAAGTCAGAGGACATCTGGTCATCTGGTGCACTTTAGAGATTGCTAAAAGATGAGCAGTGCATTTAAATGAAATTGCCACTTTGTGCTGTTAATTTTATTGGTGGACTCACTTGGCCTTGCAAGCTGACAGTACTAAACGTTCCATTGGTGCAGTATGGTCCATTGTGGTTCAGTGCCAAGGTCACTGAAGACAAATGACAAAGAACAGTCAGAGTCGTTCAGCATAGAAACAGGCCCTTTGGCCCACCATGCCTATGCTGACAAAGAAACATGAAACTACACTAATCCTATTTACCTGCATTTGGTCCACCGTCTACTGTGCCTAATGAGTGGAAAATAGTGACTGCTTCACCATGACGGAGAGAGAGAAAGAGAGAGAGAGAGAACGGTGGATGTACTGATTACAGGAGGCCTCAGCACAAATCCTATCTCATATATCTCCCAGTGGACAGTTGAGAGCAACATTGAAGGAAGACTGTAATTTCATGTGGGTAGTGGTGGATGGCTCATTGAAAGAAGAAGTGATGAAAATCACTTACGAATTATGGGAAATAACCGGAGAATAGAGACAAATAATAAAATTCAATCTTGTTAGTCTCCTGTACCTGTTCTCACCTGGGCCAGGTTACTTTTAATCATCTTGAATAGTAACCTCATAACAATGGAGGTTATGCTGAAATATTAAAGTAACTGTTTTTCAGTGGTCTAAGGACCCTGTACAAACATTGGACTGCAGGAATATGGGATTCACTGGCTGTTAAGTCCATCCAGTAATTAAGGTATGTTTTGAGGAAACTTGAATCACTGCAGTGCATGCAATGGAGGGACACCTGCAGTGCTGCTACATATGGAATTCCAGAATTTTGACACTGCGATTCACCAACATTATCAAACCATATTTCAATATATTTGTCACTTTTTTTTTCATGTGATGTGGCCATCACTGGTAAAGCCAGCATTCATTACTTATCCCTAATCACCCTGGAACTGAATGGCATGCTCGACCATTTTAGAGGTCAATTAAGGGTCATCCACACTGTGGTTGATCTGGAGTCACCAGTAGGCTGTGCTGAGTAAGGATGGCAGATCTACTTTCCAAAGGGACATTATCAGATGACTTTTCGTGACAATCAATGATAGTTTAATTGACATCATTGCTGAGAACAACCTGATTCAGACTGATTCAAAGGCTTGGGCTTCATTGTACAGCCTGCGAATTTGTTCATCCTCCAAGCCTGATGCTGATCCAGGGCATGTCAAAGCCACCCTGAGTGATAATGGTCACCCTGAACAACTTGGGCTGCATCTTTCTTTTGTCGGCTGTGTCAGTTTCATTGTGTTGTTTAGAGGGCTTCTCATCATGAGGCCCAGTGAAATCTCATGCCATATCTCATCAAACTCACCAGATTAATGACGTAGAGATAGTAGGAACTGCAGATGCTGGAGAATCCGAGACAACAAGGTGCAGAGCTGGATGAACACAGCAGGCCAAGCAGCATCATAGGAGCAAATGACGTACCCTTTCTTACCACATGCTGTTTCTGGAACAGCAGATATATACCAAAGACTGGCATCCCTGTCACTGTGCCAGCTTTAAAAAGCAGCTGTGCACCCAGACAAGCATTGGCAACCCAATGTTGCCTCTCACCAGCAATGTATTGGCAAAGCAGCCACAAAGGCACGCTGCTCACTGCGCATAACACTTGCACCCTAACCATTGTCTAACTAACAATTCACACAGTTTACCCTTCCTTAGCAACATCGCTCCTAAACACTGCCTCTGTGTCCGTACTGCTCTGTCCCCAATGACCATTGCAGACCTGCCCCTTGTCATTGTCCATTTGGGGAACATCACCAACAGGTAGGCAATCAGACAAATACAAACATCAGCTTTTATTTACAGCCAGCAAAAAGGAACACAAACAAAATCAATTGAGGCTGAAGTTCACCCACAATGTTAACCCCACTCATTGGAATATAGAAGAATGAGAGATAACCTTACTGAAACATACAAAATTCATAGGAACTTGACAGGGCAAATGTGGAAAGGTTGTGGGAGAGTCTAGGGGCCAGGGGACATAATCTCAGAATAAAGGCTCACATATTTAAGACAGAGATGGGGAGGAATTTTTTCTTTCAGAGGGTAGTGAATCTGAAGAATTCTTTACTAGCAAAGAGCTACTGAGGCTGGGTTTTGAATGATAATCAATTGTTAGACATACATGACAGATAATTAAGTGAAGGTTTCTGCCTCCCACAGTACTCTTGGAAGTTTCACAAGTTATGGGTCATTTTTGTTCAGCTATTCCCTCTTTTTAAGTCATTGCTGCTAACTTCTGCATCATTGAGATGCCAATGTTCAGTTTGTAAGTACCAATGGCATGGTGCAAAATGTCTTTGACCAGTATTTCGACCCTAACATGTTCGTTGTTTATGTGTTGCAAATGGATGGTGAAAATATTGTAAATTAAACATAGCTGCAATTTGCAAATGCATGCTTGAAGTATTTTGTGAACAGGTATTTCACGCTGCTAGGGTGCAGGAGCAACATGAGTGGTGTTCACCACGAACAGAATTTTGCCTTCAAGTCAAAAAAAATGTTTAGCTGACCCAAACAACCAAGTAATGTAATATTATTTTTCTATTCATTTTTGTGGGGTGTGGGTGTCGCTGGCTGGCCAACATTTCTTGTCCATCCCTAATTGCCCTTGAGAAGGTGATGGTGAGCTGCCTTCTTGAACCGCTGCAGTCCTCCTGCTGTGGGTTGACCCACAATGCTATTAGGGAGGGAATTCCAGGATTTTGACGCAGCGACAGTGAAGAAATGGCAATATATATCCAAGTCAGGATGGTGAGTAGCTTGGAGGGGAACTTGGTATTGTTGGGGCTGCACTCATCCAGGCAAGTGGGGAGTATTCTATCACACTCCTGATGGTAGATGGTGGACAGGCTTTGAGGAGTCAGGAGGTGAGTTACTCGCCACAGTATTCCCAGCTTCTGGCCTGCTCTTGTAGCCACTGTGTTTATGCGATGAGTCCACTTGAGTTTTTGTCAAAGATAACCCCAGGATGTTGATAGTGGAGGATTCAGTGATGGTATCACCATTGAATGTCAAGGGGTGGTGGTTCGATTGTCTCTTACTGGTGATGGTTATAGCCTGGCATTTGTGTGGTGTGAATGTCACTTGCCTCTTGTCAGCCCAAGCCTGGATATTGTCCAGATCTTGTCACACTTGAACATGAACTGTTTCAGAGGAGTCGCGAATGGTGCTGAACATTGCGCAATCATCAGCGAACATCCCCACTTCTGACCTTGTGATGGAGGGAAAGTCATTGATGAAGGAGGGAAGATGGTTGGGCTGAGGACACTACCCTCAGGAACTCCTGCAGAGATGTTTTGGAGCTGAGATGATTGACCTCCAACAACCACGACCGTTTTCCTATGTGTCAAGTATGACTCCAACCACCGGAGAGTTTGCCCCCTGATACCCATTGATTCCAGTTTTGTCAGGGCTCCTTGATACCACACTCGGTCGAATGCAGCCTTGATATCAAGGGCTGTCACTCTCACCTCACCTCTGAAATCAGCTCTTTTGTCCATGTTTGAACCAAGGCTGTAATGAGGTCAGGAGCTGAGTGGCCCTGGCGGAACCCAAACTGGGCGTCACTGAGCAGGTTATTGCTGAGCAGGTGCTGCTTGATAGCACTGTTAATGACACCTTCCATCACTTTACTGATGATCAAGAGTAGACGGATGGGGTCGTAATTGGCCGGGTTGGATTTGTCCTGCTTTTTGTGTACAGGACAAACCTGGGCAATTTTCCACATTGTCGGTAGATACCAGTGTTGTAACTGTACTGGAACAGTTTGGCTAGGGGAGCGGTAAGTTCTGGACCATGAGTCTTCAGTACTATTGCCGGAATGTTGTCAGAGCTCATAGCTTTTGCAGTATCCAGTGTCTCCAACCATTTCTTGATATCACGTGAAGTGAATCGAATTGGCTGGAGACTGGTGTCTGTAATGCTAGGGACCACTGGAGGAGGCCGAGATGGATCATCCACTCAGCACTTCTGGCTGAAGATTGCTGCAAATGCTTCAGCCTTATCTTTTGCACTGATTTTCCCAGAGTGGGGGACTCAATTACTAGGGGTCACAATTTCAAGGTGAGAGGGGAAAAGTTTAGGGGAGATATGCATGGAAAGTTCTTTACACAGAGGGTCGTGCATGCCTGGAACGTGTTGCCAGCGGAGGTGGTAGAGGTGGGCACGATAGCATCATTTAAGATGTATCTAGAGAGATACATGAATGGGCAGGGAGCAGAAGGATATAGATCCTTGGAAAATAGGTAACAGTTTTAGATTGCGGATCTGGATCGGCGCAGGCTTGGAGGGCTGAAGGGCCTGTTCCTGTGCTGTAATTTTCTTTGTTCTTTGTTCTTTGTATGTGCTGGGCTCTTCCATCATTGAGGATGGGGATATTTGTGGAGCCTCTTCCTCCGGTGAGTTGTTTAATTGTCCACCACCATTCACTACTGGATGTGGCAGGACTGCAGAGCTTAGATCTGATCTGTTAGTTGTGGGATCACTTAGCTCTGCCTATCACTTGCTGCTTTCACTGTTTGGTGTGCAAGTAGTCCTGTTCGGTGGCTTTACCAGGGTGATACCTCATCTTCAGGTATGCCTGGTGCTGCTCCTGACATACCCTCATGCACTCAACATTGAACCGGGGTTGATCCCCTGGCTTGATGGTAATGGTTGAGTGGGGGATATGCCGGGCCATGAGATTACAGATTGTGCTGGCATATAATTCTGCTGTTGTTGATGGCCCACAATGCATCATGAATGCACAGTCTTGAGTTGCTAGATCTGTGCGAAGTCTGTCCCATTTAGCACAGTGATAGTGCCACACAACATGTTGGAAGTTATTCTTAATGTTAAGGTGGGACTTCGTCTCCATATGGACTATGCAATAGTCACTCTTACAGATAGTGTCATGGACAGATGCACCTGCAGCTGGGAGATTGGTAAGGATGAGGCCAAGTATGTTTTTCCCTCTTGTTGGTTCCCTCATCACCTGCTGCACACTCAGTCTAGTAGCTATGTCCTTTAGGACCCGACCAGCTCGATCAGTAGTACTGCTACCGAGCCACTCTTGGTGGTGGACATTGAAATCCCCCACCCAGAGTACATTTTGTGCCCTTGCCATTCTCAGTGCTTCCTCCAAGTGTTGTTCAACATTGAGGAGTACTGATTCATCAGCTGAGGGAGGACGGTATGTGGTGATCAGCAGGAGGTTTCCTTGCCCATGTTTAACCTGAAGCCATGAGACTTCATGGGGTCGGAGTCAACGTTGAGGACTCCGAAAGCAACACCCTCCCAACTGTATACCACTGTGGTGCCACCTCTGCTGGGTCTGTCCTGCCGGTGGGACAGGACATATCCAGGGATGGTGATGGTGCTGTCTAGGACATTGTTTGTAAGGTATGATTCTGTGAGTATGACTATATCAGACTGTTGATTAACCAGTCTGTGAGACAGCTCTCCCAATTTTGGCACTAACCCCCAGATGTTAGTGAGGAGGACTTTGCAGCCTTGACAGAATTGTTTCTGCCGTTGTCTTTTCCGGTGCCTAGGTCGATGCCAGGTGATCCGTCTGGTTTTACTTCTTTGAACTTCAGTGCCAATGTATGAACTTCAGTGCCAATGTATGAACTTCAGTACCAATGTGATGCCAGGTATGTAGACCCAAAGACAGGCAGATTGTAACAAAAGGCATATCCTTTCAATTGTTTGCAACAAACAAGCATTGATCATACCAAACCCACCTGTGCTTGCAAGATTCACAATGCAGTGGCCATCGTTAAATGTGATTCTGCAATTCGGCAACATTTGCTGGATAATCCTGAGTGTGAAAGAATAATGCACACATTATTAGGCTGCCAATTTAGGAATGTCGTTTGGGCTTGCAATATGGTGCACTTGCGTGTATTGGTAGTTACAGATATTAATACATGGTCTTGTTCTTTGCAGGCAGATGGAGCAATTGCATGCAGTGTGCCCATTTCAACTCATCAAAGTACGTGACAGCCACTTGTTGATTCACCTGTCAGGACAAGAACCTGACCTGGAGCTGAAGAGAAACGAGATAGAGTTTGTTTTCCTTGGAGCAGAGAAGGCTGAGGGGGAAATCTGATTGAGGAATGTGAGGTTATGAGGGGCACATATAGGGTCAATAGTAATAAACAATTTTTCCCCTCACCAGGCACCAAGGAGCATGGATTTAAAGTAAGGGACAGGAGGTTATGAGGGGATTTAAAGAGATTTCTTTTCAACCAGACGATAGTGGGTATCTGAAACTCACTGCGTGAAAGGTTGTCGTGGTGGGAACAATTGCAACATTTAAAAACTATGTAGATGAACTCTTGAAATGCCTTAATATGCAAAGCTACATTCCAAGTACTGGAATGAGATTAGACAATGATGGATGTGGATATAATGGCCTGAAGGGTCTCTTTCTGTGCTGTAATATTCTTTGGCTCTATGACTGCCAGTTAAATTGATGTAAGACCCAGATAACCATGTTTTATAGTATAAAATACAGCCTTATATTCCCTTCATGCAAAATTAGGTGTGTCTCAATCTCCTGTGATTACATCCCCAAGATTAGCATCAGAAATCTGGCAGAGAGAAGTCTTTGTTGTTTTGACTAATTTCTGAGGCTCACAAGTTGCTTATTCACCCGTGAGGCCGCACTCCTACATTCATGAGGCACTGTTCTCCACAGATAGGCTGTTAAATGTTTAATGTGCTTCTGTTTTCCTTCTTAATTTTCTTCCCTGTTCTTCTTTCCAAATAAAGTTCAGTTCCAGCTGCCCTCTGGAACATTTCCCATTGAGGCATTATTCACATTGGAGTTTAAGTAGGAAATCCAACACAATAGCTCATCACAGGATGAATTACAGCTGAACTAGTCCAATACCCACATATTTCAGAAAAGGCTGGTTGATATTTATATCAGAAACAATGCATGAACTAATTTCTCTCTCACTCCGCTCAGACCAATTTAGGAGTCTCTGAGAGGAGCTAACACAGCAGAGAATTAGAATTTAACTTTCTTGAGCCACTCACTACATAAATTCACCACTCCAACAGTGAGTTTTATTGTGCATTTAATAAAAAACACATTTTATTGACACTTCAATCAGTAATACATTGATGTCTCCATGCCAATAGGTCCACTGTCATTAAAGGATCTCTCCATGAAATTCAGGAGATCTGGCTATTTCTGATCTTACCAAGTAAACTAATCTTCTTTCCCATTTTACTTGGGGGGTGAGGGGGTGCGTAGGGGAATGGGTTGCTGGATAATCACCCTTCTGGATGATCTCCTGCTGTCAGTTACCTATTTCCCGCACAATCCTGCTGCATTTAAATCTTTCACCATCTCATATTTTTCCCATTTGTTCTTAGTCTTTTCTCTTCTCTTCCTTCATGGCAATCTCCATTATTCATGTCAGTAAATTTCCTCTCTCTACACAGCATATGACCATACCATTTCAATTTCTTCTCAGCTACTTTCTTCAATGCTGCCACAATTCTCAATGACCCCTCCAAGTGTTGGTTCCTGATCTGATCTTTTCTTGTCACTTCATCCATCCAGGGTCTGCATCCAGCTCTTGTTCCTCTCTTAGATTCATGGAGTCATAGGGGGTACAGAAAAAGATCCTTCAGTCCAACTCGTCCAAGGCGACCAGAGATCCTAAACTGATCTAGTCCCATTTGCCAGCATTTGGCTCATATCTCTCTAAACCCTTTCTAATTCATATACCCATCCCGTTGCCTTTTTAATGTTGTAATTGTACCTACCTCCATCACTTCCTCTGACAGCTTGTTCCATACATGCACCAGTCTGTGCATGAAAATGTTACCCCTCAAGTCCTTTGTCAATCCCCCTCTCAGCTTAAATCAATGCCCTCTAGTTTTGGACTCCACCACCCTAGGAAAAAGACCTTGGCTGTTCTCCCTATCTATGTTCCTCATGATTTTCTAAACCTTTTTCAGGTCACCCCTCAGCTTCCGACACTCCAGGGAAAAAAGCCCCAGCCTATTTATCCCCTCCCTATAGCTCAAATCCTCTAGTCCTAACAACATCGTTATAAATTTTTTCTGCACCCTCTCGAGTTTAATAACATCCTTCTTACCCAACAAAGAGACTAGGGATGCAGGGGCATAGTTCCTTGGAAATGGAGTCACAGGTAGACAGGATGGTGAAGAAGACATTTGCCACATTTGCCTTCATTGGTCAGAGCATTAAGTATAGGAGCTGGGATGTCATATTACGGCTGACAGGTGGTGAGGCCGCTTTTAGAATACTGCACACAAATCCAGTTACCCTGCTATCGGAAGTTTCTTGATGAGGGAGATGATGGCCTTGTGGAATTATTGCTGGAGTGTTAATCCAGAGACCCAGATAATGTTATGGGGACCAGAGTTCGAATCCCGCCATGGCAGATGGTGGAATTTGAATTCAATTAAAAAAATCTGGAATTAAGAATCTAATGATGATCATGAATCCATTGTCAATTGTTGGGAAAAACCCACCTGGTTCACTAATGTCCTTTAGGGAAGGAAACTGTCATCCTTACCTGGTCTGGTCTACATGTGACTCCAGACACACAGTAATGTGGTTGACTCTGAACTGCCCACTTGGCAGTTAGGGATGGACAATAAATGCTGCCTAGCCAGCAACGCCCTCAACCCATGAATGAATAAACAAATAAAAATACCCACATTTCTGCACAATGCACAGAAAACGAACCCAATATGTAAAATTCAACCACAGCATGCAGTTCAGGGAAGACTCCCTTGTACATTCCTGGAAATTTACAAGGAAATATACCCGGAAATTCTTCAAGATTCCTTCAATTGCCAGCTATAACTTCACAGTGGAAATCAGAAATAGAGTGTTTTCACCAGGATTTACTCTGATCTTCCATCAAAGCTATACCAAACAATTGAGAAAGCTTCCGCAGCTGAAGAAATTTCAGGTGATAAATGATAAAGATCAGGTTTATGACTTTGCTCCATGTATGACAGTGAGGAAATCCTCACCACACTAGTCTTATCTGCTTTCCCTCCTGTCTTTGCTGCCATGAACGTGGATTTTCAGTAGATGGATCCACACTTGTGGGAAAACTATTACAATGATTTGTGATTGCCTTTTTCAGGACAACTGACCAGCAAACTCTCTTGCTCTACTGTCTGCCATCAGGCGTATTTGGGAGATGCGTAATCAACCTGTTTGGCCATGTTATAAGTGCACCTTCAACCACCGATAAGTCCAGGCCTGGAACTCAAACCCAGATTTTCTCCCCAGGGTTGGAACATTATTGCTGTGTCACAAGACCTTCACTTCCCACTAGATCTTGTTTAAATGGTGATGATTTCACAGAATCACAGAATTGTTACAGTGCAGAAGGAGGCTATTCAGCCCATTGTGCCTGCACCAGTTCAAAGAACAAAGAACAAAGAAAATTACAGCACAGGAACAGGCCCTATGGCCATCCAAGCCTGCGCCGATCCAGATCCTCTATCTAAACGTGTCGCCTATTTTCCATGGATCTGTATCCCTCTGCTTCCTGCCCATTCATGTATCTGTCTAGATACATCTTAAATGACGCTATCGTGCCCGCCTCTACCACCCCCGCTGGCAACGCTTTCCAGGCACCCACCACCCTCTGCATAAAGAATGCGTTCCATTACCTAGAGTCAATCTCCTGCCTTTCCCCTATATCCCTGCATGCCATTACTATCCACACAAAAACCATCCAATTCCCTCTTGATTGTCTCAATTGAACATGCCTCCACCACATTTCCAGGCAATGCACTCGATACCCTAACAACTCGCTGTATGAAAATGTCTTTTTCTCTCATCCTTCTTCCTTCTTTTGCAAGTCACTTTAAATCTGTGCCCTCTTGTTTTTGTTTCTTTTACAAGCAGGAAAAGCCATCTACACTGGCCATCCCACTCATGACTTTGAAAACATCAATCAGATCTCCTCTGAAGAAGGGTCACTGGACTTGAAACATTAACTGTGTTTTCTCTTCATAGATGCTGCCAACCTTGTTGAGTTTCTTCAGCAATTTCGGTTTTTGTTTGTTTGAGATCTCCTCTCAGCCTCCTTCCTGCCAGGGAGAACAGTCCCAGTGGGAATGTAATGACAGAAATCTGTACAGTGAACTTACCAAGCTCAAGGGCTGGACTTTTCCCACCTCTCCTTTGGCATGGATGGATTTAGGCAGACTCGGAGTTCTACACCATTGGACTGCATGATGGTTTCCCATCTGTATCCAAACATCGGGGCTGGAGAATCGTGGGATCGGGAGATTCGGAAGTGTTGTTAGGGTTAGAAACACACAAATGACTGGCAATTGATTGAGTCAATGGCTCTTAAAGCCAATTGTTAAAGGCTGCCTGAGATTCCCCGATCCCTACAGTTGACAGGAAACAGCTGCAGCAGATCCAAGGCCCTCCCACCCTGCCAATGATCAGCTGCAGATTCAGGCTATCCCTTGGAGAGCCTTCTCTTTCACAAGTGTGTTATATTAATTTGTCTCAGTTGAAGTTTGACCATTCTGAGGAACAGAAATTGTGTCTTGACAACAATGAATAAAATCATAAACAATTAGCAATGTCATTACGTAAAATGAGAATTGATGGGAACTCTTTGAGGTATGTTGTCTGAGCTGGAACATATTTAGCCAAGACAACAAGGTGTAGGGCTGGATGAACACAGCAGGCTAAGCAGCATCATAGGAGCAGAAAGGCTGACGTTTCAGGCCTAGACCCTGACCCGAAATGTCAACCTTTCTGCTCCTATGATGCTGCTTGGCCTGCTGTGTTCATCCAGCCCTGCACCTTGTTGTCTTGGATTCTCCAGTATCTGCAGTTCCTACTATCTCTGACATATTTAGCCATTTTGTTTGAAAACCTTGATTATTGCAAAGATAGAATGAGGGTGCAGTCAAACATTAAGGACAGCAAAAAGTAAATCTGTTCTTTGCCAAGATGGAAGTGAGCATCTTTAACATTGCTACTAAATGTTCCACATTTCAACTGTTCAATGTAAATCCAGAAATGATATAGTCTGTAAGAATTCCTCTTCAAAAAAAGAAAAAACTAAAACCTATATTATGCAAATCTGATAATCATTGAAAAACAAGTCTGTCCAGTGATTGTCTTCCACTTTTCTCCCTCAGTTTTCACGATTAAAAAAGGCTATGAATTAAATAAAAAAAGTCTGTAAATACTTATCATATAAGTCACTTATCATCCCAGCAACTTCCGCATCCAATGTATCATTCTCTGCCACGTCTGCCACCTACAATCCAACCCCACAACCAAAGATAAATTTCCCTCCCCACCCCTATCTGCCTTTCGTAGGGACTGCTCTCTCCGTGATTCCCTTGTCCGCTCCACACTCCCTACTAGCCCCAGCACCCCGGCACCTTTCCCTGCAACTGCCGGAAGTGCTACACCTGCCCCTACACTTCCCCCTTCACCCCCATCCAAGGCAAAAAACAAACCTTCGACATTAGACAGAGGTTCACCTGCACATCTGTCAACGTGGTCTACTGCATGTGGTCTCCTCTACATCGGTGAGACCAAGCGGAGACTTGGAGACCTTTCGCAGAACACCTGTGCTCTGTACGTGATAAACAACAACACCTTCTGGTCGCGAAATATTTTAACTCCCCCTCCCACTCCCTGGGTGACATGTCCATCCTGGGCCTCGTCCAGTGTCACAATGACACCACCCGCAAACTGGAGGAGCAACACCTCATATTCTGCCTTGGGAGCCTACAGCCTGATGGCCTAAACATGGACTTTATCAGTTTCAAAATCTCCCCACCTCTGGCCTCATCCCACGACCAACCCTCCCTCTCATCCCAACTTCCTTGACCTGACACAACCTGTCCATCTTCTCTCCCACCTATCCACTCCTCCCACCTCACTGACCAATCCCAAACACTCCCTACCTGCACTCACCTATCACCATCCCACCTACCTTCCCCAGCCCCACGCTCCTCTCTCTATTTATATCTGAGCTCCCTTCCCCCTCCCCATTTCTGAAGAAGAGTCCTGACCCGAAACATCAGCTTTCCTGCTCCTCTAATGCTGCCTGGCCTGCTGTGTTCCTCCAGTTCCACACTGTGTCATCTCTGTAAGTACTTAACAGCTTATGAATGGGGAAACCTCAAACTTCCAGAATTCAACCCAAATCCTATCAGATTTTCTTAATTTTGTCTAAATCTTTAATTGGATCCCATGGGATATTCAGAGAACCATGAAATATGCAATTAAAAAGTCCATGAACTGCTGGAATTATAAGTAAATGACAGGGACGATGTCTGCTTGATGGAATGATTTATCTGATTGTGGATTTTAGCAATATATTCTACATTACTGGTCGCTCACACTAAAACCATTTCACAATTTATTTTCTAAGTCAAAGATTGTTTGCAATATGTTGATAAAGAGGCTAAACATCTTCATTAAAAACATTGATCATTTATTCATCTTAATAAGTTTTATAACTAGAGAATGATATTGTGATTGACTTACATTCTATTTATTGCTAAGGATATACCTAAAACTAGTCATCACTCATCTTAGTCTCCTCTACAATATTTCAGTTTAATTTATGTATATGCAGCTACTCTGTAGCATTGTAATAATCTATACCCGAACAATACCGGGGGCCAAAGTTCTGGCGAGCTGCATAACTAGAGAACTAGAGAAGTAGAGAGAGCTATTCGGGATGGGAGGGTGGGCAAGAAATCAAATTTGTGAAGATGAGGTAAAACAGAGGGTAGATACAAGGCAAGAGAGAAAGATATCAATACAGGAAATGATAAACAGACCACAACAGAAAAGGTATATATCCAATATGAAATCAACTGATAGGGCTAAAGATTACAAAAATCATAAAATGACAGAACTAAAGGCTCTGTATCTGATTCCACATAGCATTTGGAACAAAACAGTTGAATCGATAGTGCAAGTAAATTAATACAATCTGAAAACCATTGCAAAGACATGGCTGCAGGATGGCATTTATCAGGTTATGAAAATTGAGGGGTACAGGATGTTTAGGAAGGACAGGAAGCTTGCGAAAGGTCAAGGGGTGGTTCTGTTAAATAATGATGGTATTAGTGCAATAGAGAGGGATGACCTAGGTTAAGGAAGCAAGGATGTAGAAGTGGTTTGTGTCAGAATGAGAAATGATAAAGGCAAGAAATCACTTGTGGAAGTGGTGTACGGGGGCCCTTTAAGAGTAACCAGACAGTGGGATGGAGTATGAAGGAAGAAATAACGTGAGTTTGTCAGAAGGTTATGGAAATAAATATGGGGAATTTTAATCTAATTATAGACTTGAAATATCAGATTGGCAGAAACTGCCCAGAGGAGGAGTTCAGACTGGTTTCTTAGACAGCACATTTTGGAGCCAAACAGAGAGCGGGATTTTTTTTTATTCATTCACTGGATGAAGGCATTGCTGGCTAGGCCAGCATTTATTGGTCATCTGAGGGTGGTTAAGAGCTAAACACATTATTGTGCATCTGTAATCACAGGTAGGCCAGGTAAGAACAGCAGTTTCCTTCCCTGAAGGACACCAGATGGATTCTACCAAAAATCAATAATGGATTCATGGTCATCATTAGAGTCTTAATTCCAGATTTTTATTGAATTCAAATTCCACCATCTGCTGTGGCAGGATTCAAACCCAGGTCCCCAGAGCATTACTGAGATCTTGGCATTAACAGTCCAGTGATAATACCAGCAGACCATCATCTCCCCATGAATGAATATGCTAGACCTGGTACGGTGTAACCAGATAGGATTAATTAATGACTTCACGGATAAGGTGCCCCTAAGTCTCAACAATCATAACATGATTGAATTTTACATTCAGTTTGAGGGAAAGAGGAGTGGGTTCAAGATATGTGCTTTAAGCTTTAAGTTTAAAGTTTAATTTTCAGGGAAATTATGAGGACTTAAAAGCGGAGCTAGTTAAAGTAAAGGGTACAAGTCAGTACAATTGCTGTGGTAGGCATTTAAGAGATATTTCAGAATATACAGAATAGATACATTCCAATGAGAAAGAAAAATTACAAGGCGAATCCTTGGAAATTCAAGGGCTTGTCCAAATCGGACAGGAAATTCCCTGCATTCTCCTCACAGTTCACCATTTAAACATTGTGTCATCTGTAAATTTGGAGTTATTACATTTAGTTCCCTAATCCAGATAATTAACATATGTTGTGAATAGCACTGATCCCTGCAGTTCCCCACTAGTCACTACTTGCCATTTGGAAGAAGATCTGTTTATTCCTACTCTTTGTTCCCTGTCTAGCAATCAGTTTTCTATCCATTACAGTGCACTGTCCCTGATCCCATGTGCTTAAATTGTACATGCTAACCTCATGTGGTATTTTGCTGATAGCCTTCTAAAAGTCCAAATAAACCATATCTGCTGGCACCTCCTCATCAACTCTATAGGTTATGTCTTTGAAGAATGCCAATAAATTTTGTCAAACACGATTTCCCTTTTGTAAATCTATGCTGACTCTGTCTTATCCTGTTACTGTTTTCTAACTGCTCAGCTCTTATATGTTTTGTAATGGACTCTAGTATTTTACCCACAACCGACATCAGGCTGACTGCTCTGTAATTCCCAATTTTCCCTCTGCCTCCCTTTTTTTAAATAGCGGGATTGCATTAACTATGTAAACCAAGCAAAATTCCAATCCATTATTATTTCCTACAACTGCAAAATTGGGGTCGCCATCTGTCGTAGATGTACCTTTCCAGAAAGATTTCCTTGACAAATAAAGACTTATAGGAGTCAAAGAGCTGTGGAAGGATGGACATAAGTATGAAGTGATCCTTGCATGTTGACAAAGTTTACAGATCCTAACTGCAAACTTGATGGTTAGTACAATTACTAGATCATCACAAGCCATATGGAATGTGAGGCCTTTCACATGCACCGAGGACCTGGTAGTTTTCAAACAATTTGGTAAGGCATGTGGCAGAGCTCTAAGTGCTCCAAGTGCACTACAGCAAAAAGCTACAAAGAACCACATACAAACCCAAACAGAATACACATAAAGAGTATCATCAGGCTACAGACTATTTAATATCCTACCAGAGAAATATATACGACGTGCTTGACAGAACAAAATCTGTTGATATACATGATATGAAAGTGAGTGGGAAACGTGTATTTCACACTGTCAATCTCATGGGAAACATCAATGTTATCAAACTGCCCAAAGTGTTTGCAGAAATTCAAATGATCTGTCCTCAGAAAATTGGCAACTATTTATTCTTGGCTAAGAGTGACACAGGCCCACCTATCATCATCCCACCTACCTTCCCCAGCCCCACACCTCCACTCTCTATTTATTTCTGAGCTCCCTTCCCCCTCCCCATTTCTAAAGAAGGGTCCCAACCCAATGCTGCCTGGCCTGTTGTGTTCCTCCAGTTGTATTATCTCTGTAAGTATTTAACAGCTTATGGATGCGGAAATCTCAAACTTCCAGAATTCAACCCAAATCCTATCAGATTTTCTTAGTTTTGTCTAAATCTTTAATTGGATCCCATGGGATATTCAGTGAACCATAAAATATGCAATTAAAAAGCCCATGAACTGTACCAATATACTACCTCTGGCAATCCTAAAAAAAATGCACCCACAGACATGGGAAGCCAAGATGAAATGTACAAATGTAAAACATTAGTGTATGATGGTTTGCAAATTCCATGTGCAGGATCACTGGTGCTGGAATACAACTACTATCAATATGCCTGGATTTTGCACATGTTCGATATTATAGGTGCTACTGGACCAGCTATTGTAGCTGTATCAGCACTTTGTACTAGTCACAATCCATGGAATTAATTAAACATCAGAGACTCAACAGAAACTTCGGCATAGTATTCAAGAAATACTTGTAGAAATGAATATGAAAGAAGAACAAAACACTTTTTCCTGAATTAGTTGAGCTAAAAACTCAGCTCTTTGCCGTGGAAAGAAAAATTAAGGTTCAAAAAGAATCAGCTAAACAACTAAGCTTTGGATAAATTGAAACTTAAGTATGTTATCTCTGAGGTGAAGAGGGCTTTAGCATCTGCTCATTTCACAAAGATGAACAAAGAGCAGAAACAGCAAATGAGAAAGCAGGATAACTACAAGCTATATACTCCTAATTCAATGAAATGATTGGCAGTTTGTAGAAACTCTAGACCATTCACGCATAAAACAGATCACACTCAGCAGGAGCAGCTACAGAAACATCATTTTGAGCTCAAAGCAATCTTAGAGAAAATGACAGAGTTACAAAACTAGGTGAAGATATTCATCCAATCAAAGACCTATAAACACGCAGGAGATGCCCTTTTAGAAATAAATGCCGGTAATGATGTACCAGTGAAGAAATTCAAACAGGTCATGGAGGAAACCAAATAATCACTGAAGTAGCAATTAGAAGAGATCCACGCTACAAAGAAATCAAAGAGAAAAAAAAAGTTTAAGAGAGTGGCCAGTTATTAGAGCTGGCTATGAAGACTAACATGAAGGTTAAATTTGTTCTTTAGGGAAGGAAATTTGGTTTCCTTACCTGGCCTGGCTTACATATAACTCCACACCAATCCACACTATCAACATCCTGGGGGAAACCATTGGCCAGAAACTGAACTGAACTAGTCATATAAATACTATAGTGATAAAATTAGGTCAAGTCTTGAAGTGAGTAATTCACCTCCTGTTTCCCCAAAGCTGGTCCACTGATTAGAAGGCACAAGCCAGGAGTGTGATGGAATACTCCCCGTTTGCCTGGCTGAGTGCAGCCCCAAGAATAGTCAAGAAACTTGACAAGTTTGGTATGCTTGTCTTTATTGGTCAGTGCATTGAGTATCAGAGTTAGGGGGTCATGTTGCAGCTGTACAGGACATTGGTTAGGCCTCTTTTGGAACACTGAGTGCAGTTCTGGTCTCCCTGCTATAGGAACGATGTTGTGAAATCTGAAAGGGTTCAGAAAAGATTTACAAAGGTGTTGCCAGAGTTGGAGGGTTTGAGCTATAGGGTGGGGCTATTTTCTCTGAAGCGTCAGAGGCTAAGGGGTGATCTTATAAAAGTTTATAAAATCATGAAGGGTATGGATAGGGTGACTAGACAAGGTCTTTTCCCTGGGGTTGGGGAGTCTAAAACTAGAGGGCATACTTTTAAGGTGAAAGGAGAAAGATTTAAAAGGGATCTAAGGGGCAACTATTTCACCCAGAGCGTGGTGCGTGGAGCTGCCAGAGGAAGTGGTGTAGGCTGGTACAATTACAACATTTAAAAGGCACCTGGATGGGTATATGAATAGGAAGGGTTTAGAGGGATATGAGCTAAATGCTGGCAAATGGAACTAGATTAACTTAGGAAATCTTGCCGGCATGGACGAGTTGAATCGAAGGTTCTGTTTCCATGCTGTACAGCCCTATGACTCTGACCATCCTGGACTAAGCAGCCCCCACTTGATTGGCATTACATCCACAAACATCCATTCTCTCCATGATGGATGATCAGTAGCAGCAGTGTGTACTATCCTGAAGATGCACTGCAGAAATTCACCCAGGCTTCTTAGACAGCACCTTCCAAACCCCACACCCACCTGCATCTAGAAGGACAAGGGCAATTACATGGCAGCACCACCAAACACAGGTTGTCCTTTGAGACACTCACCTTCATGCCTTGTTGCTTCACTGTTGCTGGGTCAAAATCCTGGAACTCCTTCCCTAAGGGCATTGTGGGTGTATCTACACTCAACTGCAGCAGTTCAAGAAGGCAGCTTACCACCTGTTTCTCAAGGATAACTAAGGATGGACAATAAAAGCTGGCCAGCCTGCAGCTCCCATGTCCCATGAGTGAATAAAGTAAATCCTGAAGCTCCCTAGCTATTAACATTATGGTAGTACTTTCAACTTTCAGACTGCAGCAGCTCAAACGACGTGGCTGAGTACCACATACTCAATGATTGTCAGGCATGGACAATAACTTCTGTCTTTCCAGTGACATGGATATGCCAAGAATGAATGAACAGAAGGAAACTGGATCTCCAATGAGAGTGTTGGACGATCTGTCAGTGGCATGTCTTTTCTAGGAATGAACGCCTCCAATTCAACAGATCTCAACTTATGACCCACCTTAAAATGAACCTCTGTAGAACAAAAAAAACAAAGAGCTGTGGATGCTGGAATTAAGAAACAAAATCTGCAACATCTGGTTAATCCTCTCGCTCAGATGATTTCACTTGTCAGTCAAAACATCTTTAAAAAATTAAGAAGCAATGAATACTTTTTCTTATAATTATATTTCTTACGTAGATATTGAGGGAATACCTTGAACAAAAATGTACTCCCCAGATTTGTTTTCTTTTAAGTAATCAAAGATATTGCCTTAAACCACTAATGTCAAATCACAGTTAATCCAGTCTTCATTACCATTGACAGACTTAAGGCAATATGTTTAATATATTATTTTTATTATACATGACAGAATTTCCAATATAGTAAGTGTTTAAACCTTACTGATGCATTGGGATGTGTCACAAAGTATTGCTAATGATTTCTCCTGCTATTTACAAATGGTCATTTTCCTATTAGCACTACCTTATGGGTAGTCCATTATTTTTAATGAATACTTTGAAAATGTTTGCATTTGGAATGTTTGTAGGCATAAAACAATTCATTTATTTTAAGTTTGTACAAGTAATTTTAATATACAGCAAACAGGCCCTGGTGAATAAAACAGCATAAACAGGAAATTTCAGTTGTTGTAAAAACTACGTCATGAAAATTAAAAGTCACAAAGTGCTGAGATCATTGGAAACTGCATGCACCAGAAAGGAAGAGATTGAATACTATACTGAGAAAATCAATGTTACTATTAACCAGACTCTACTTTAACATCACTAAACATATAGAAATATAACAAACTTCAACATAACCTTGCTAAAATCACATAGAGTCATACTGCATGGAAGCAGGCCCTTTGGTCCAACTAGTCCATTCTAACCATGTTCCCAAACTAAACTAGTCCCACTTGCCTCTGCATGGCCCGTGTCCCTCCAAACCTTTCTTATTCATGAACTTTTCCAAATGTCTTTTAAACATTGTAACTGTACCTGCATCCACCAGTTTTTTCTGGCAGTTCACTTCCACACACAAACCACTCATCCGTGAAAAATAAGCTGCCCCTCATGTCCTTTTTAAATCTTTCTCCTCTGCCCTTAAAATATGTCCCTAGTTTTAGAGAAAATCTTCAACCACCCAAAATATTATTCTTGACCATTCCTCTCATTGCTGTTTAAGAGCTATGTTTGGAACAGAATGCCTGCTTAGATCATTGTAACCTGAAAATTAATCCTCTGTGACAAGCTTTTAGGATTTATAACTAAGACCTCATACAAATGAAGTATATCTGTACTTTTGCCGACCTATTATGAAAAAGAATATTCATTTATAACAAAATAAATGCAGGAACCAGAGTATGTTCCACCATTCAATAAGATCTGGTTATGGTCTTGAATACTTCTAGAAACTCTTAATCTTTGCTTATATATTACTTGCTTTCTCTCATATTTTTATGTACTCACAGTGTCACATAATTTGTAAACAAGGATGTAGATCCTCAGTTTGATTTCTGGTTCGAATGATGGCATTTATGACTATACAGTACTACCTGAGCAGTTCACTGAAGCTTCAACCCTTGATAATTTCTAGAGTTCGAATTTAACTCACAACCTTTTAGCTCAGAGATACAGTAACTACTAAGATGGCACTATTGCTCCATAATTGTATACAAGTTTTCAACATATTTCCTAAATGTACAATAAACTTGCTAGTAACTAGTAGAGTTGATGAGGGGGAGCCAGTTGATGTGATTTATTTGCACTTTCAGAAGGCTTTCAACAAACGTCCAACATAAGAGATGTGCACGTAAAATTAAAATGTAAAGGACTGGGGGTTGGTGTATTGAGATGGATAGAAAACCAGCTAGCAGAAAGGAAGCAAAGAGTAGGAGTAAATGGGTCTCTTTCTGTCTGGAAAGCTGTGATTAGTGAGGTACAATAGAATAATTTTTAGAACAGTACAGGAAAGGACAGGAACAGGCCTTTCAGCCCACAAAGCCTGTGCAAACCATCATGCTTTTCTAAAACAATCCCATCTGCCTACACATTGTCTGTATTCCACTATTCTCTGCCTGCTCTTGTGTCTGTCTAAATGCCTCTTAAAAGTTGTTATTGTATCTGCTTTTACCACTTCCCCTGGCAGCTTGTTCCAGGCACCTACCACCCTCTGTATTAAAAAACTTTGCTCGTACATCTCCTTTAAACTTTTCCCCTCTCACCTTAAACCTATGATCCCTAATATTTGACTTCAACTATCCACCCTATCCATACCTCTCATAATTTTATATACTTCTATCTGGTCACCCCTCAGCCTCTGACGCTCGAACAAGATCAAGCCTCTGGCTATAGAGAATACAAAGATTTCTGTCAAGGCCTCAGCAATCTCCTCCATTGTCTCTTTCAGTTTCCATCCCAGGATCCCATCAAGCCCTGGGTATTTATCAACCTTAATGGTTTTCAAGGCACTCAAAACCACCTTCTTCTTAATATCAACATGCCTTAGAGCATCAACAAGCCCCTCTATGAAACGACCATCATCCATGCCTTTCTTCTTGGTAAATACTGATATGAAGTACTTGTTGAGGACTTTACCAACACCCTCTGTTTCCATACATAAATTTCCTCCTTTATCCTGGAGCAGACCTACCCTTTCCCTAGCAACCCTCTTGCTCCTAATATACATATGAAATGCCTTCAGATTCTTCTTAATCCTAATTGCCAAGGACATTTTGTGACCCGTTCTAGCCCTTCTAGTTTACTTTTAAATTTCTTTTCTGTTGCCTTTATACTCCCAAAGGACCTTTTTTGATATCTGTTTCTTCAACCTTACATATAAGAACATAAGAACTAGGAGGAGTAGGCCATCTGGCCCCTCGAGCCTGCCCCGCCATTTAATAAGATCATGGCTGATCTTTTTGAGACTCAGCTCCACTTACCCACCCACTCACCATAACCCTTAATTCCTTTACTGTTCAAAAATTTATCTAGCCTTACCTTAAAAACATTCAGCGAGGTAGCTTCAACCGCTTCACTGGGCAGGGAATTCCACAGATTCACAACCCTTTGGGTGAAGAAGTTCCTCCTGATCTCAGTCCTACATCTGCTTCCCTTTATTTTGAGGCGATGCCCTCTAGTCCTAGTTTCACCTGCTAGCGGAAACAACCTCCCTGCCTCCACCTTATCTATTCCCTTCATAATCTTATATGTTTCTATAAGATCTCCCTTCATTCTTCTGAATTCCAACGAGTATAATCCCAGTCTACTCAGTCTCTCCTCATAATCCAACCCTCTCAACTTTGGATCGACCGAGTGAATCTCCTCTGCATCCCCTCCAGTGCTTGTATATCTCTTCTCAAGTAAGGAGACCAAAACTGCACACAGTACTCCAGGTGTGGCCTCACCAGGACCCTATACAACTGCAGCATAGACTCCCTGTTTTTAAACTCCATCCCTCGAGCAATGGCAGACAAAATTCCATTTGCCTTTTTAATTACCTGCTACACCTGCAATCCTACTTTTAGTGATTCATGCACAAGGACACCCAAGTCCCTCTGCACAGCAGCGTGCTGCAATACTTCCTTTCTCTTTTTAACTAAACTTACAGTATCTGTCATCATCCAAAGTTCCTGAATCTTGCCATCCTTACCTTTCATCCTGGTCAACTGGCTTTAAATGTCTCCCACATGTCAGGTGTGGATTTACCTTTAAACAGCTGTGCCCAAACCAATTTTTCCAGTTCCCAATTAATACTGCTGTAATTAACCTTCCCCCAATTTAGCAAATATAACTGAGGGTCAATCTTATCCTTTTCCATAACTATCTTAAAACTTAAAAAATTATGATCACTATTCCCAGAATGTTCCCCCACTAAAACTTCAATCATCTGGACAGGCTCATTTCCCAAGAGAAAGCCTAATATGGGCCCTTCCCTATCTACATGTGGTTTCAAGCGTCTTCCTGGATGCATCTAAGCAATTCTGCCCCATCTAAGTCTCTGGTGCTAAGGGAATCCCAGTGAATATTAAGGAAATTAAATTCATCCAGCATGCCTGTTTTTTTCCATCTTTCTATGATTTGCCTACATATCTGTTCCTCTATCTCCTGCTGACTACAAAGAGGCCTACGGCATAACCCCATCATAGTGATTGCACCTTTTTCATTCCTGAGTTCCACCCATATGGCCTCACTGGATGAGATCTCCAAGATGGCATCTTGGTGCAGCTGTGACATTTTCCTTAATCAGTAATGCAACTTCCCCACCCTTTTTACATCCCTCTCTATCATGCCTGAAACATCTAAACCCTTGAACATTGAGCTTCCAATCCTTCCCTTCTCCCAACCAAGTTTCTGAAATGGCTACAATATTGTAGTCCCATCTACTAACCAAGGCTCTAACTTCATCTTACACACCTGTTATATTCCTTGCATTAAAATAAATACACTTCAAACAGCCACTTCTGATGTGTTCATTAACCTGGCCCTGCCTTTTCTTCCTACTGGACTTAGTTGATTTAGACCCTCTCTTTTCTTCAAACATTCCACATGTTGATCTACTGCTCTGGTCCCACACCCTGCCACACTCATTTAAACCCTCCCAACTAGCAAACCTCTCTACCAGGATATTGGTGCCCCTCCAGTTTAGGTGCAACCTGTCCTGCTTGTCCAGGGCCCTCCTGCCCTGGCAGACATCCCAATGATTTACATGTCCAAATCCCTCCCTCCTATGTCAGTCCTGAGCCACACATTCAACCGTATTACATTTCTATTTCTGGCCTCACTAGCACATGGCACAGGGAGTAATCCTGAGATTACAACCCTAGAGGTCCATCTTTTCAACTTCCTATCTAACTCCCTGAACTCCCCTTGCAGGACTTCATCTTTCTTTCTGCCTATGCCATTAGTACTAATATGGACCATGACTTCTGGCTACGCACCCTCCTGCTTCAGAGTATCCTGAGCCTGCTCAGAGACATCCTTTACCCTGGCTCCAGACAGGCAACATACCACCTTGGAGTCTCACACACAGGCACAGAAGCACCTATCTGTGCCCCTGACTATAGAGTCCCCTCTCACTACTGCTGTCCTACACTTCAACCCTCCCTGCTGTACAACAGTGCCAGTCCCGGTGCCACTAATCTGGCTGCTGATTTCCCCTGAGAGGCCATTCCACCCTAATTGTATCCAAAACAGTATACCTGTTAGAGACTGGCCACAGGGGGCTCCTGCATTGCCTGCCCATGCTTACTCGTCTTCCTGGTGATCACCCAACTCTTCTGTGTCTGTGTCGCCCTTACTGGTGGTGAGACCAGCTCTCTAAACGTGCTATGCACAACGTTCCTGGATGCCCCCTCACCCTCACCAATTTGAATTTTAAATTTGAAATTGAATTTTGAAATTTGAATTTTAAATCCCATTTCCCCTGCTATAGCATTTCCCCAAACCAGAAAGGTGCCATCATTCCTATTGTATAACATTTTGGAAAGAATAATGGGAAATATACTGCGAGATAATTTTCCAACATGCCACTTTAATGCCATGTCAGCTGTGGATCTGTTAGTAATACTCTCTGTTCTCTGAGTCACAAGGTTCTAGATGTAGCTTCACTTGGCACAAAAATCCAAACTGACAAGGCAATGCGATGCTGAAGGAGTGCTGCACTGTTGGAGGTGCGTCTTTTGCATGAGATGTTAAACAGTGGCTGCGTTTGTCCACTCCAATAGTTGTAAAAGATTGCACAGCACTATTTTGAAGAGGAGCAGGAGAGATGTCTCAGTATCATGTTCAATATTTGTCCTTCAATCCACATCATAAATTGGTCTCACTGGTACTAATGATGGCATACTGGCATAATTTCAGTTAAGAACCTTCCTTTAGTGAGAAGATTGAGCATTTTGTCAATCACTTTTTCTCACCATTTAAGCTGGGCCCACATAGCTGAAACTTATCTTCTACTGAACATTATACAACGCATTAATGCTTCCTGCAATCCTGTGAATTTACTAAAGTTGTTTTTCAAGATTATTGCCTCAGCTTTTCTAGGTCCACTGGTGCAGATAATTATATCTTCATTCCTTTAGTTTGATATATCGCTTCACTGAAACAAGCAATTCCTTTTATCAAATATTGGCTCTACTCTTTAAGTACCATTTCCTCTGCTAATTATCACAACCATGTTCATGTGGAGAGATCAAGTGCCTCATGTGTGTATAGCCTGAACCACAGTTTAGCTGCTATCTCCGAAAGAACCAGCAGTGATTAATGCTGTCAGGCCTAACTTATGAAGAGTGGTGTTAGTTGTCAACATCTGGCTGCTGGTTACTGATTATTTTTGTCCACTAGTTACTGGCTGTTACCTTTCATTTTAGTTAATTTGCCCTTACAATGTGGATTGGCAAGCCAGTCCTGATATTTATTGCTTATCTTAAGATGCTCTAGGGAGGTAAGAGACAACCATCGAGGGCCGAAGGGCCTGTACTGCGCTGTAATGTTCTGCGCTGTAACCTTTATTGTACAGGATTGAACATTCCTATTTCAGGCCTTATTGTGGAGGGAAGATCATTGATGAAACAGCTGAAGATTGGGCCTCCTTTGGCATTTATAAATGTGGACAGCCAGTTTTAGTTTCTAGTTATTTCATCATAGTTTCGACTTGTTTGTTTATGGCTGATCTCCATCCTACTCTCTTCTTCCTTTTGGTTGTTGTTTGTAGTTGATTGTTTTTGAGTGTTCATTTCTTGTAGCTGATTATTATCCTTTGCTTGTTCCTTGCTAGTCTGTGGTTGCTTATTTCTTGATCATCTATAATGACCCCATTATTTATACAGCTGTTTATTCAGAAGTATGGTTCACAGACAAGCTGGAGTCAGGGGACTGAGTATGAATGATGACTTGGCCAGCAAAAAATTGACTAATTGGTCCATGGACTAGTGATCAGTTAGCAATGCCAACAACTATGTGATTGGCTCCCAGGTAGCTGTACAGCTTGGGAGTGTGAATGTTTAGTCGGAAGCTATTGGAACTCTGCGAAGTGCGGTGTCTCAGCTCTGCAGTAAAGGATATCTTGAAAGCCTGAAGAAAGCCAGTTTATTTTTCCTTCAGCTGTTGCTGCAAGCTTTGCCTCTTAATCAGCAAGCCAGAGACTTTATAAGTATGGACTACCTACCCTATAGTACTACAAGCAAGTGAAAGTGCTTGGACAAGGAAGATTGAGGCACAGCAGGACCTAACAAGCCAAAGGGAACATTTCAGTGAACCTTGTGAACAGGCACCATTGAACTTCCTTCCCAGTCTTTCCCTCTACTCATAATGCCCTTTTTTTTTGAACTGTGTCTGCGTGTACGTGTGAGAAGAATGGGAGCTTATAAGGGGACGTACAGCCACATATCAATGGTTCATAATTGTTTACCTGTAGCTAGAGTCCATTCATTTGTAATAAATAGTCATTCACGTTCAGTATAGAAACCTTGTCTGGGAATAGTAGGAGATAGTAGGAACTGCAGATCCTGGTGAATCCGAGACAACAAGGTGCAGGGCTGGATGAACACAGCAGGCCAAGCAGCATCATAGAAGCAGAGAGGCTGACGTTTCGGGCCTAGACCCTTCATCAGAAATGGGGGGAGGGGAAGGGGGTTCTGAAATAAATAGGGAGAGAGTGGGAGGCGGATAGAAGATGGATAGAGGAGAGGTTAGTTGGAGAGGAAACAAACAGGTCGAAGAGGCGGGGATGGGAAAGGAAGGTGATGTGGCTGTAGTACCTGGTTTGCTTCAGGACATGGTCGAGCAGTTTCAGGGCCGAAGAGATTAC
>NC_063332.1:28058203-28073974 GCF_021869965.1 Rhincodon typus | reverse complement strand
ATGCTGCTTGGCCTGCTGTGTTCATCCAGCCCTGCACCTTGTTGTCTGGGAATAGTAGGGTTTGATTTCAGGTGCTACCCAGTTAAGCTGTTGCACTTTTGTGGTAATTATCATTTCTTTTCCTATTGGCAATCAGCATTCGCATTGGCGTGGGCTGCCTTAAGCCAGAAGCAGGCATCAGGCCCCTTATTTGCATATACAAATCACCAACCATCTCCTTCGAACATTGATGTTGGACATCTTTTGTTCGTCCTTTACCAAGATGGCACCCAAGTACAATTCACAGCAGGAGCATTGATGCTCACATTGGATGCTTGTGGTCCCTAAACACAAGCATGACACACAAGCAGCGAATGGGTGCTACCGATCTGAATCTAACACCCTCAGTCTTTGTAATTGTGAACGACAGTAAAACAGATGGCGTCGGAAGTGGCCTAGGGTCATATTGTTCTGTGTTTGCTTCAGCCAGTGTGACTTACAAGGCAATGTCTGACAACATCAGAAACCTCACAGCCCTGGGTAAAATTATGATAATAAGACAAAATAGCTATTACTGACAGTGTGCTTTCATTATGCAAATGATATTAAGTGAGGCCGTGTGGATTGCCTGTGGCTAGGCTATAATCTCCATGCAGTGATTACAATGTGTCAGGCTCAGTCATTTTGATTATGACATGTTAATTACATGCCATCTTCACAGAGCTATGAGTATTATTTGCGGCCGCAAAAACAAAAAGGAGACATGAAATGACAGCTTTTTAACACTTTGAACGTAATGGTCCTCACTTACACATTTACCCTTTCCAAAATGGCTCTAAATTCCCAACGTCCTTCAGGATAAACCATTTAAATTTTGAGAAATAAAATATTTTGCCACAGTTTTTAGGCAAAACGTTTCTCCACGAGTAGATTCATTCAAAACGTACAACGTGCACTGCCAACCTGATTCAGATTGGTTCAAATGACACGGTGCAACATCACCAGACAGGAATGTTCCCTTCCAGTCAGGGAACACTTCGGTGGCCAAAGACATTTAGTCTCTGATCTTCGGGTAAGCGTCCCCCAAGGCGGCCTTTGAGATGCACAACAATACAGAATCGCTGAGCAGAATGGAATAGCCAAGTTCTGTACCCATGAAGACGGTCTCAACCATACTGTTCTGTAAAATCTTCCTTACTGTCCTGTTTTGACACCACCATCTAAATAACTTGTTACGATCTCTCTACCTTAATTACTTTATATAGTTTTGGATTACTTGTTAACGTGGTTAGATCCTTGGCACATGACTCTTATACCTAACGTGTTATTCCAGTCATTTGGTTTGTCTCCAGTACGACCTTAATTTTAACGTTTTGTAATTATCTCACCGCCTCAATTAATCAAACTATAGTCATTTCTTCACTTGTCATTCAAATGTTGACAATTTACTCACACCATCAGACACTCTTGATCACCTGCAGAGACCTATTATTCGGCCTGTTGACACTCCACTCTCACCATTTGTATGATCTTTTGATCTCACTGATTATAAAGTCTGTGCCTAGTTTCTCTCTTCACTTCACAAAGGGGCAGCACTCAGAAAGCTTGTGATTTCAAATAAACCTATTGGATTATAACCTGATGCCATGTGACTTTTGACCTTTTTCAACCTAGCCCAACACTGGCACCTCCACATCAAATTGGTTACACAGTAGAGAGTTTTAAAAATAAATAGTTTTTGTAAAGTGCTGAAGAGAACTCTGTAAAGCAAGCTTTTTCTTGAAATATGTTCTCTGGGATGTAAAATCATTCTCAAAACAAGAATATCATACATCGCTGACGGATCTAACCAAAGTTAACCAAAGTTATTCCATTTCAAATAAATATCGGAACTTGAGTATTACTGGAAAAGACACACTTTGTGAAAGCTTTTCATCTTGTACTCATCAAAACAATAAACAAGAATGCAATGTCAATTGAAAAACCAATATTAAAACTTCATGCGAGGAATGTGCTGTTAGTTGGCCAGTGGACTCTGACTGGTTAAGATGTTGTCATGAAGAATGCACCAAATAGTGATGATTGACAGTTAACTACCAGACTTTGTTTAAATTTTATACCAGGCAAGTTGTCAATGATTTTTACCACCAAATGTCTGTCACCTATCCTGTTGAGTTGAAATAGGTACAATGTTTCTACAAGCTCTTTCTTTCTATAAATGTTAAAGGCATTAAGGGGTATGGAGGAAAGCAGAAATATTGTATTGAGATAAATGATCAACTGTAATCATACTGAATGGTGGAGCAGGCTCAAAGTGCTGAATGGCCTATCCCTGCTCTTCGTTTCTATGTTTCTGTGTATTCTGAGTCCTGTGTGTTAATATACGTAGCTTTCAGTACACACAAATATAGCCTACTGACAACCCAACTAACAACCTAGATTGGCTTTCAGCATGTGTTCTCACACTCAGGATTATCCAGGAAAGTTGCCCAAGGTATAACAAAATGCAGGTGACCGACAAGATGGTACAACAGCACAGCATTGGCAGCAAGGCAATACAAACACATCAATGAGGTTCAAAGTCAACTAAGTGAAAGTCAAATTTCAAAAGATAACCAAACTTTCATAGAATCCCCACAGTGTGGAAACAGGCCATTCAGCTCAACAAATCCATACTGACTCTCTGAAGAGCATCCCACGCAGACCCATCCTCCAACCTATCCCTGTAACCTTGCATTTCCCATGGCTAGTGCATTTTACTTACACATCCCTGGACACTATGGGCAATTTAGCACGGCCAATGCACCTAACTTGCATATCTTTGGACTGTGAGTGGAAACCGGAGCACCCGGCAGAAACCCATGCAGACATGGGGAAAATGTGCAACCTCCACACAGACAGTCACCTGAGGTTGGAATCGATCCTGGGTCCCTGATGCTGTGAGGCAACAGTGCTAACCACTGAGCCAACATGACATCCTATTGTTAATTTTGCACCATGTGAACAGTCAGTCTTTCAGGAGGTTTTACAATTGTTAATATCAAAAGTGCTAAAAAGACAGGAAAACCCATGCTAAGAGTTAAATTTGATATGGGAACTCTTGCCAACTTATTATCACTATGCATCCTGAAAGACGTGTAATTCAGCCAGTGCTCCAATGTGCAGCTTATGAGAGGTCAACTCACAGCATATAACAGATTTTTATCAGAATTTTATCAGAATATCAGAATCACAATGCAGCACCAATAAGCAAGCTTATTTCGGCTTCCTGAAATTTACAACATAGCAGATGCCTATAGTCCATCGACTATGAGTATGCGCAGATCACAGTACAGTCACAATTCAAGAGCAAGTTTGTAGACATGCTCACCGAGCTGGCGGGTTTGGATGCAAATGTTTTGCCACCCTGCTAGGTAACATTGTCAGTGCATCTCCAGTGAAGCATCAGTGTTCTGTCCCGTTTGTTATTTATATGCCTCGGTTTGCTGGGGGGGTTGGTATTACTTCCGGTTCTGTTTCTCAGTGGTTTGTACACAGGGTCTAATTCCATGTGTTTGTTGATGGAGTTTTGATTGGAATACGAGGCCTCCAGGAATTCCCTGGCATATCTGGTTTGTGTGATTATGGATATGTTGTCCCAGTCAAATTTGTGCCCCTTGTTGTCTGTGTGTAGTGAGACAAGTGAAAAGACCAAGAGACACAACCAATTCTCACTTGTCTCACTACACACAGGCAACAAGGGGCACAAATTTGACTGGGACAACACATCCATAATTGCACAAGCCAAACAGAGATACGACAGGGAATTCCTGGAGGCCTGGTATTCCAATTTGAACTCCATGTGCAAACACATGTGTACAAACCACTGAGAAACAAAAACGGAAGTAGTACCAACCACCCAGCAAACCGAAGCATATAAATAACAAGTGGGACAGAATACCAACGGTTCACTGGAGGCGCACTGATGATGTTACCTAGCAGGGTGATGAAAGGTCTGCAATCAAGCACACCAGCTCGGCGAGCAAGTCTACAACCTCATTCACAGCCCAAGCTACAAATCTGCTCAAAAATTTTAAACAATTCATGCGCATTAAACTAAACAGTGGTGAAACATACCATACATGACTCACTTGAATCAGTCAACAATCTCAAATACTTTATCCAAGATGGATTTGACACATTTGGAAATTTTAAGGATGATGCAGTATTGTGCCTGGAGGATGATACAACTCCATGTATTGATCGTCCAAGGAAGTATAGAGTGTTCTTTGAGAAGAAACTTTAAGCAGAACTGGCTGAGATGAAGCAGAATGGTATAATTCCGAAACACCATCAGACGAGTTTTATAGAAATATATCGCCTTAAGAGCCTAGCTTTTCACTTTAAAGCTGTCTACAAAAAGCAAATGCTAAATTTTCATGACTTGCAGGCCCACAGCAATATGGTAGGCTGTTAATTGTCCTCTGGATAATTAGGGATGGGCAATAAATGCTGGCCTAGCCAGAGATTTCCACATCCCATGAACGAATAAGAAACATCACTATGAACATATCTGGATGTCGATGACATCATGGTTACGGATAAGGCAAAGGAAAACCATAATAAAAAATCTTCACCTTCTGATGACAGCAGCACAACAACAATGAGTGATATTTAACAGCATAAAGTGCCAACTCAATGTCAGCTACATAAACCTCTATGGATCCATTACTCCTCTCATGAAGCCTGTCACAATCCAAGAAGGATCAAACATGTTAAACAAATGCCAACCCCCAGAGGATAAAGAGACTCTATGATTTGCTACAGAATTGCAAATTTTCTCTCGCTGAATATTCCCACCATTATAGGCAAGGTGTTCCCAATGAAAGGATTGCTCATAAAGGGTGTCCCATGTGCGTTAAGACGGAATTCGGAACAGTTCTGGAAAAGGGTCATATCAGACTCGAAACGTTAACTCTGCTTCTCTCACCACAGATGCTGGCAGACCTGCTGAGTTTCTCCAGCACACTCTGTGTTTGCCCAGCAATTAATTGTCTAACTGTTTTGAGACAGGACATTCTTGTTCAGAGACAAAGAAGAATGCCAATACTGTGCACTGGGCAGAAAGTGTGAATTAAAATCTAAACCAAGATATTTAGACATCAGCAAAGGTTTCTGAAATATATACCCAACTTAGGTCATATGACATCTTTTTTATGCATTTGTGGGATTCAGGCATCACTGGCTGAATGGCATTTTTATTGCCCGTCCCTAGTTGCCCTTAGGAAGATGATGGTGATCTGCTTTCTTGAACTGCTGCAGTCCATGTGCTGTAGATTGACCCACAATGTGCTCAGGGAAGGAATTCCAGGATTTCGACTCAACTGATCGTGGTGCTACATTGTAAAGAAACAGAATTCAGCTCAGGCTAATGAGCGGCACAAAGAGAGTGAGGAAGAACGTTCTAAAGATGATGATTGTGCAGTATTTTTATTAATTCATCCAGGGGATGTGGCCGGTTGACCAGCGTGTATTGGCTGTCCCTAGTTACTGTGAGAAAGTGGTGGCAAGCTGCCTTTTTGAACTACTGCAGTCCATGTGCTATATGTAGACTCACAATGTCCTAGGGGAGATAGTTTTTAGCAGGTGGCAGCTTTTCCATATATCTCTTATCCTTCTAGATGATTGTGGGTTCACAAGTTGCTGTCTAAGGAACCTCAGCGAATTTCTACATTGTATTTTGTAGATAGTACACACTGCTGCAACTGAGCATTCATGGAGGAGAAGGTGAATATTTGTGGATGGGGTGTAAATTAAGCAGGTTGCTTTGTCTTGGATGGTGTCAAGCTTCTTGAGTGTTATTGGAGTTGCACCCATCCAGGCAAGTGGGGAATATTCCATCACACTCCCAATTTGTGCCTTGTAGATAGTGGACAAGCTGTGGGGAGTCAGTAGGTGAATTACCTGCTGCAGATTTACTAGAGTCTAACTTGTGCTTGTATTTATATGGCTAGTCCAACTCAGTTTCTGGTCAATGGTAACCTCCAATGGTGATAGTAGGAGATTCAGTGATGGTAATGTCAATTTTGTCTTGTTGGAAATGTAACTGTTGAGATTTGACATTTAATTGGAATTACAGTAACCAGCACCAAGGCAACCAAGTTGTCAAACAAGTGCAACACAAAACAGCACGTACTTCTCCAAGTCAGGACATGTTGCCAATCTTTTAATGTGTTACATTGAACTTTGAAATGTTGGTATTGTACAGTCTATTTAACCTGTCTGTACAATTATTAAAATGATAGCATGTATAACATGTACAACCATATTTGGAATAATTTTTTATCTTTGGAGAAAGGGGAATGTTGTATTAAGTCTCACAGTCAGTAGGTCAGCATACCTTTAAGAGATATGTTCATTGTATCATCACCACACCATAGCATGTGATCTGAGGATACAAAGGTCTCATATTCCATCATAAAATTTCATCCTTGGCTATTGCTAATGAGGTATTTAATGCATTGATGTTAATTTTCCAAAATTCATTGGATTCAGGAAAGATTCCAACAAACCGGAGAGGTGCAAATCTAATCCTTCGCTTCAAGAACAAAGGGAGGCAGAAGATAGGAGCCTCTAGGCAAGTTAGCTTTGATAAAAACCAAAAGAACTGCGGATGCTGTAAATCAGGAACAAAAACAAAGTTGCTGGAAAAGCTCAGCAGGTCTGGCAGCATCTGTGAAGGAAAAAACAGAGTTAACGTTCCGGGACCTGTTCAGATGCATACTCTCGGCTTTCTGCCACCAATTTTCGATCAATACTAATATGTTATCTCCTGCAACATGAGCTCTAACATTGCCCAAGGAATTTTTACATGGCATCTTGTCAAATACCTTCTGGAAATCCAAATACAGTGTATCCAGAGGCTCCCTTTGTCCTCAGCATATGTCATGCTTTTAAAAACCTCTAATAACTTGGTTAAACATGAATTGTTTTGATGAAATTATTTTGACTTATCCCAATCACCTTGAAATTTTCTAAGTGTGCAGCTATAATCTCTTTAATGATTGATTCTAACACATTTTCCATAATAGACATCAAAGCTAACTGGAACAAGTAGAACTCCATACAGCCTGAGCTAGCGTCCTAACTTTTCTCAACTTACATCAATTCCTGAGATAAGAGGAGTGAAGGATGGTAGCTAAACATGAGGAAGGTACAAAAACACAGTGGCAGGATCAAGGGACATCTGGGTGCAAATGTTTTTGTTTCATTTCATTGCTTTCATTGTTCTCAAATTGAATGCACTGAGTTATTGTTAAATGCTAAAATTGCTGGAGTTGTGAACCTTTGTTTGAGTCATTCTGAAATGTAACAGACCCCATTTGTGCAGTGTGCAACATTGCAAGTCAGTGTTAAGCAGCAGTGCAGCACAAACTGCATTACTCTGCATATTCCTATGATTTCTGACACCTGGATGGAAAAAAGTGCTACAGGTGCTTACAGAAACAAGCCCTAGATACATGCAACATTCGAAGCCAAATATAATCTTAATGTGGTAGAGATACACTCATCTGACAGATACATTCTCCAAATGGTGAGAATGACTTGCACCACATGGGCACCACTAAGATATGCAACGGCCTGGCTGCAGATGCTACTCCTTAGAGGGATGATGATTAGGTGAACACTACTGGATGTGCTTCTCAGCTAAAACATCACAAACATTGGCTGAAGTGCAATCCTACATTTGTCAAAATACTCAAAGAAGCCTCTGTTGACAATATGACACAATAAAGTGTTGTATCCATAGGTCTGCATGAGGTGCAATGCCTCTAGATTCAGGAGACCATTGCAGCAACTAGCAGTATAATGGAAATACGACATGCATGGATCATGTTGAATAAGACATTGTTACCCATGTGTTTTATATACACAGTGATTAGACATCTGGGTAAATCTTACCCACATACAATTTCCTAATCTTCCATTTTTGATTATGCTGCCCTGACATCCCCAGTTGTACTGAGGCAGTGGCTGTCCATTCTACCTTTGGTGTCTGAAATGACCTTGCTGGCTTTTCCCTGCCAGACCAAAGCGTCAAAGCCTCTTACCCGCTGAAACACTCCTGCCTGATGTTCCCCTTTCTTAGCATCCCTACAGTGTGGAAACAGGCCATTCGGCCCAACAAGTCCACACCAACTCAACCTAAGTTTTAAGTGTTAATCCTGTCTGTGCACTGGGCAGTACAAAACTGGAGGCATCCTCACTGAGCTCTCCATTAGAGCACTCTCAGCCAGAGTCCTCCCGGGCCAATTGGCCGGAGTGAGGAGTCTGAGGTGAGGGATGCCTTCTCCAGTGTTCTTTCGGTCACACTGATTGTGAGATCCTTTCTCCTGCAGACAGACAGAGGATTGGTTGTTACCCCAAAAGCAGTATGCAGTAAGTGTACATTCACACCTATGAGATTGGTTCTTCCTGTCACCCTGTGAGTAAGTGATCCAGGCACAAAAGCCAGCATGTTCTAACGGCCCCTAGCCATCATGGGGAGGAGAATGGCAGAACTGAGCAAGAGGCACAATCTGATTCCCACCGTCAACCACGTTCTTCCCTTTCAGGTGACAAGGCGAATATCTTGTCAGCAGGTGGAGAGAAGCCGATCTGCATGGATTCACATCTCATTAGTAACACAACTTCTGGGAATTAGAGACAACAAGGTGCAGGGCTGGATGAACACAGCAGGCCAAGCAGCATCATAGGAGCAGAGAGGCTGATGTTTCGGGCCTAGACCCTTCATCAGAAAAGCTATGAGAGAGTTGCAGTGGGAGAGAGATCCCTTGAGGTTTGTCTGGAGGGAGGAGGGTAACTTCTTCAGGCTAGGCATCCTTAGAAGAGGCTTCGCAGTGGGGTTAAAATTGAATCAGAGATAGTAGGAACTGCAGATGCTGGAGATTAGCTTCACTTTCCCAATGAACTTCTACCTAACCAAGAAATCCGACACGTTGGAATTCGCACATCTTTGTCCAGCTAGGGGTAAGTACTGAAGAAGGGTCTAGGCCCGAAACATCAGCTTTCCTGCTCCTCTGATGCTGCTTGGTCTGCTGTGTTCATCCAGCTCTACACCTTGTTATCTCAGGGGTAAGTACTTGTTGCTTTGTCTGTATAACAAAATGGCTTTAGATGAGGCCCACAGTCAATTGTGCTAACAGTTCTCCAAATACAGCCACGGCATCCCAATGGGGGCAGGGCAGCCTGTGCCCATGTGCCACACCCAACTCCAACGGGCCTATGGCAAACACTGAGCACAAAAGTGTGAAGCAGGGAGTGGCACCGTCTGAAAGGAATAGAACTGGGAAAGTGGTTAAGTGGAGGAAGGATAAATAAGGTAAGGGTGTGCTGCAGTCAGTCCAAAGAGTCAGAGCGTCTTTAAATGTTAACTCTGCTCTTCTCTCCACAGGTACCATCAGAATTGCTAAGTTTCTCCAGCATTCGCCATGTTTGTTAATGGTAAATTCGTGTCCTTTTTTAACTCAAGGAATCCAGCTAAACGGCCAAAGTACCATTAACATTGAGATAAATAGGAGAGAAGATTAATGAAATCACAAGTCAGTGATCTTAATCCTTCATGATGGCAAGAAGATGAGGGAAGTAGTAGTTTTTGTGGTCCTAGAAAAGAAATAGATTAGATTTAGAGATGTCACACTCAAGTTTCAGTTCATCAATGCGAGGCAGACTTTGTGTTATGACAGATTTGGTGTTCAGAATTTGTTGCTCAGAAGAAAGAACATTTACTGCTGTCGGGTGTAACTCAGTGGGTACCACGCTTGTATAACTCAAAAGGCATGGATTCAAGTTCAAACCAAAAACCTGAGCACATATTCTACACTGACCCAGCAATGCAGCCCTGAAAGAGAACGGGACTGTTCGGGTTCAGGATGTTAAACTGAATTAGCTACAGTGTTTCCTAAATTGCAATGATGTCTGCACTTCAAAAGTACTTTATTTGGACCATAAAGTGCTTTGAAGTTGTTGGAGATTCCGTTTAAATGCAACTTTTGTCCTTTAGTAGTAATATTAAAACAGAAAGAGATATACGCGTGCATACAAGAAAATATTCCAAGGAGATAGGTGAAGGTACAGATATCCATTATGGTTTCTGATAAGAGCTGTTATTATTCAGTTTCTAATTAGTTGAGGATCAATTCTTATGTTGTGCTTTATGTTAGTTCAGCCTGTTTGGTTTAATTAATAGTTAGCACCTCTTTATTTGGAATCCACGTGCATGCTTGATGAGTTCTATCAGCTGGATAACAGGCACAGCACATACAAAAAGAAACCTAGTAAGTGTTAAATCACCATCCAAACTGTCAGGAGCTATAATGCTGCAGATACCCTTCATTTAAGCAATTTATTTTTGAAATGAAAATGGGGCAGAGGTTGGACATACCCATAGGCCCTTGCTCAAACAGCATTGTTGTTTTCCAGCTCTGTAAGGCACAATCAGTCATGGGTAATTATCCTGCCAATAGGAGGCAACTTTCATGTAATATATCATATGTCTCAGTCTGTCAGAAAACTGCTGCATTTTCATTGGCCATTCCCTTTCTGGCTGACTATGCTCACAGAAATATTCAAGTCAATCAATAAACAAAAAAAAATTAGACTAAATCAACCGTTGTGATTGCAGATTTATTTGTCAGTCACTATATCAAGACCAGTGCAAGCATTAATGAGTTAAAGTAGCACCCTTCTATCTCCCAGCATATTTATTTCAGGGGTCTTTTGTGATATTCACATTGCTAATCGCAGTATGTGCAGGGAACTATTCCATGTGTTTCAAAGTATAAATAGTTGTTTCCTGCACCTAAAATAACTCTTGCTTATTATCTGCATAATTTTAAAATTGCAGATGTCATTTGATATCATCCCAGTGAATTAATGTATTTGAATTTCACCATGACAATCACTTCCTCATATGCTGTTTCCTATTTGATGAATTTCTGATGACAGGTAGGTCCTTTGTTTGAACTGAAATAGATTTGTGTACAAATTTCTTTCCTGATTTGTTGTGGTCATGTAATCTCCACCATGAGGCACCCACACATTTGGCAGCTATCTTAAGTACACATCATTAAAGAAGTTATTCTGACCAGACTGTTGTGCTCAAACATCAGCTGTGGAGCTGAGATTGAGTAGATAAAAAGATAGATTGACACAGGAATGTTTAGAGCTATGAAAGTGCTATAAGCAACTCAAATGAAGTAAAATACAACAAAAAATCAGGACACAGCTGAAACATAGAGAACAGAAAATGACTGCAGATTTTCCTCTCCGAGCTCTGGTTGAAATGACAGCTGACATGAAGCAAAACTGCCAGTTTTTTCCACACACAATGGTAAAATTATAAATGGAAACAGATTTGCTTAATAATCCAGAGAAGTCATGTGTCACTACACTCATCACAGTTTCAAAGTGAACCCCACCCTGAATCTCTCTGAAGAACAGAAAAAGATTTCTGAAATTTTGAAAGTCATTGAAGTAAATGTAACATATTTGATGAGTAAGTTACATGTGAATATACCTTGTGAGTGCTACATGTTCAATATTAGGATCCCAAGATGCAAAAGAATTTATTAATCAATACATGACCTCACTAACTAGCTCATTGAATCCTTGAGTTTTCACATTTCAAGGATGATCTAATTAAAGGCAGTGTTGTATTAGTCTCAAGAGATCCTGTAGTGAGAGCACATTGACTAAGAGAGGAGAAACTTACATTCAGGAGTTGATATGACATTTGCAGGAGTGTTGAGATTGAATGTTCACAGAACAGACCAGGACTTTCATTATGCTGACAAATAATTCAGCACCTCGTCTGTCTTCCAGGCCTCCTTAGTAATTACCTACAAAGAGAGGGTTACAGAGATGATTGATTGATTTATTGTTGCCAAGTGTAGTGAGACACAGTGAAAAGTGTTGTTTTGCATGCTGTACTTGCAGATCATACCATACAAAGTGCATCAGGGCAGCAGAACAGAGTGCAAAATACAATCTTGCAGCTACAGAGAAGGTGCAGAGAGAGAGATCAAAATTAACATTTGAGAAGTCCATTCAAAAACCTGATGCAGACAGGGACTTACCCTCCACTCTGCTTCCTGAAGTCAATGACTAGTTCCTTTGTTTTATACAAGTAAGGGAAGCAGTGGCATATTGTAGACATGCTGTTGAGAGCAGTACTTCCTTAATCAGAAAGTGGAAGATGCTACAACAGTGTGAATCTTCCACATTAGACATGAAACAGCAGCTTGTCACATTTTGGAAGCCATCAACCCAGCTCCAGCTCTGACTCTGACTCTAACTCTGACTCCAACTCTCCAACTCCGACTCTCCGGCTCTGACTCTAACACTCTGACTCTCTGACTCTGACCCAGTAGAGACACAGAATATAGTAGACAAGGACTTTGCTCAAATCAAGCAAACTGCCTGACAAGATACAAATCTCCAAGTGTTATAAAATGTCGTGATGAAAGGATGTCCCTAGACCATTAAGGATAAACTTATTTCTTTAGGAGCATATGGGACATAGAGAGTTGAATTTGCAGCCCAAGATGCCATATTGTACAAGGAATTCCACAGCAAGAACAAATGACAAGGAACAACACTCCTGATGAAGAAATATTACTCAGGCGAATAGCCAATGGGAATACACTTGTGTACCATTGGCAGAACAGCACAAATTAACAATGCAATGGATTTGTAGACGCAAGAACAATGAACTGCTCATATACAAGAACAATATGTATGGTAACTTGATAACTCAAAATATGCATAAAAATACATGTAATGTTTTTGTATTGAAAAAGGGTATTTTTGCCTTGAAACTTAATTATGTACAAACGTCCTTTCTGTTCTGTTGTAGTCTTGTGGCCTCTATCATGAGGCACAAACACTGCAGATATTCATCTTAAAGATATGTCAATTTAAAAAAAAAATTCTACCTAGATTTCTATTTATTGTGTTCAGAACAATCTTTCTTAAGTTCACTTGTTATCACAGGGCTTGAAGAGCAAATCAAATCTATGATGCTCTCCTCAACTTCAGCATTGGTACAGCTTTAGCACATCTCTCTCATTTAAGGGATAATTGGCTTGTATAGTGGATCTAATGAAGAAAACAATGCATTGAAAGATGTTACTAAATGTGGGCTTTGATGATAAGTGATTTACTTTTGTTTCCATTTATCATAGATTCCCTACAGTATGGAAACATGCCATTTGGCCTGACACTCTGAAGAGCAGCCCACCCAGGCTCATTCCCCCTACGCTATCCTTGTAACTGTGCATTTTCCATAGCTAATCCACCTAACGTAGATATCCCTGAACATTATGGGCATTAGCATAGCCAATCCACCTAACCTACACATCTTTGGACTGTGGGAGGAAATCAGAGCACCTGGAGGAAATCCACACAGTCACAGGGAGAACATGCAAACTCCACACAGACAGTTGCCCAAGGCTGGAATTGAACCTGGGTCCCTGGTGCTGTGAGACCGCAGTGCTAACCTCTGAGCCGCCATGCCAACCCCTATTTAGTTAGGGAGAAACTGTTCCCACTCATATAGGAATGAGAACAAAAGGGCACCAATTTAAAGTGGTCTGCAAAACTAAAAAAAACAAAACGTTTTCACTCAGTGAGGAGTTAGGATAAGGAAAGCATTGCCAGGAAGTGTAGTGATGGCAGAAACAAACTCAGAAACTGCTGGAAAAACTCAGCAGCTCTGGCAGCATCTGCGGAGAGAAATCAGAGTTAACATTTTGGGTCCAGTGACCCTTCTTCAGTGATAGTAGGTTTAATCGAGGCAATCAAGAGAATGATTGAATGATTATGTAGATAAAAATAATGTGTGTGGAGAAAAGCAGGAGGTTGGATCTAAGTAATGATGCTTATATAACAAGCTTGCACAGGCATGATAGGCCAAATGGCCTTGTTCTGCACTGTAAGACTCTTGTGATTCTGCGATCATGACATTTGTAATTCTGGTGGACTGAATTGTGGGAAGGAAGAGATTTCTCAAAAACCTGGAATGGGAATGGAGGGAAGTGGAAATTAATGAAAAATTCGGAGAGGAAGAACAAAGTAGAGGCAACGTTTGTTGCAATTTGTGTGATTGTTTCTGATTTTTATTAAATTAATGTTGGAGAAGTTGAAAACCCCATCATCTAAGGCTAATTGATGCCCGAACAAAAACATTTTAGTGATTGGGTGAGGATAGTCAGTGAGGCTTTTTAAAATATGAGTGAGATCTGGACAAATGACCTTCTGACTCAGAACAGGAGATGCTCAGAACAGTATCTTTTCAGGGGAATCAAGGAGCCAAGGGACAAAGGATATATAATGTAGTCCTGTAAACATTGCTCTCCTAGATTTAACCCCATAAGATCAAACCATTAAATCTTGTTTGAGTGACATATTTGAACATTTAATACAGGATGCGGAATTGTATTTTCTCCATTAGAAAAGGGACTCGGATTTCTGCTGGATTTGTAAACTGTTCCTTTATAAAGAGAATATAATCGGTGAAAACATTAAGCTGTTGCATTGCTGGAATACGAGTTAGTCAATCTGGTATTGTAACATTTATGAGGTACTGAATTTCAACACGTTCAATAAACCACCTGGAAGGGGGAACGATGATAGTCTGGAATGTTGCAAAATGCTTTCAAACACAGAGGCTTTGTTTCAAGGAGTAAAAACGGGTGGATGAGATTGAGTGAGAACAATGTTTCAAGCAATTGTGAGAGTTGTGTTTTAGGTACTTTTTTGTCTGTGCCAGAGGCATAACTCAGCAATTCAACCTTTGCTTCTGCATCCACTAACTTCGACAATTCATACCCTTTCAAGGCTATGGGCCGAATCTTATTTTTTCCGTTGCACTATGTTTTTGGGGTGTGTCTTACCATGAGGTCTCATGAAATTTCTCACCGTAACTTACCAAATGCTTCTCATTAACTATCGACTCCGCCGCGATAGCATCTGTCATGTCCAATTCCAACCCCATTTTATAACAGGGATAGTAGGAACTGCAGATGATGGAGAATCTCAGATAACAAGGTGTAGACCTGGATGAACACAGGAGGCCAAGCAGCATCAGAGGAGCAGGAAAGCTGACGTTTCAGGCCTGGACCCTTCTTCAGAAATGGGGGAGGGGAAGGGGGTTCTGAAAAAAAAGGGAGAGAGGGGGAGGCGGATAGAAGATGGATAGAGGAGAAGATAGGTGGAGAGGAGACAGACCGGTCAAAGAGGCGGGGATGGAGCCAGTAAAGGTGAATGTAGGTGGGGAGGTAGGGAGGGGATAGGTCAGTCCAGGGAGGACGGACAGGTCAAGGGGGCGGGATGAGGTTAGTAAGTAGGAGATGGGGGTGGGGCTTGAGGTGGGAGGAGGGGATAGGTGGGAGGAAGGGCAGGATAGGGAGGTGGGGACGAGCTGGGCTGGTTTTGGGATGCGGTAGGGGGAGGGGAGATATTAAAGCTTGTGAAGTCCACATTGATACCATTGGGCTGCAGGGTTCCCAAGCAGAATATGAGTTGCTGTTCTTGCAACCTTTGGGTGGCATCGTTGTGGCACTGCAGGAGGCCCAGGATGGACATGTCGTCTGCGGAATGGGAGCGGGAGTTGAAATGGTTCACGATTGGGAGGTGCAGTTGTTTAGTGCGAACCGAGCGTAGGTGTTCTGCAAAGTGGTCCCCAAGCCTCCACTTGGTTTCCCCGACGTAGAGGAGGCCACAACGGGAACAGTGGATGCAGTATACCACATT
>NC_063332.1:28042754-28057803 GCF_021869965.1 Rhincodon typus | reverse complement strand
GTCCATCCTGGGCCTCCTGCAGTGCCACAACGATGCCACCCGAAGGTTGCAGAAACAGCAACTCATATTCCGCTTGGGAACCCTGCAGCCCAATGGTATCAATGTGGACTTCACAAGCTTCAATATCTCCCCTCCCCCTACCGCATCCCAAAACCAGCCCAGCTTGTCCCAGCCTTCCTATCCTGTCCTTCCTCCCACCTATCCCCTCCTCCCACCTCAAGCCCCACCCCATCTCCTACCTACTAACCTCATCCCGCCCCCTTGACCTGTCCGTTCTCCCTGGACTCACCTATCTCCTCCCTAATTCCCCACCTACACTCACCTTTACTGGCTCCATCCCCGCCTCTTTGACTTCTCTGTCTCCTCTCCACCTATCTTCTCCTCTATCCATCTTCTATCTGCCTCCCCCTCTCTCCCTATTTATTTCAGAACCCCCTTCCCCTCCCCCATTTCCGAAGAAGGGTCTGGGCCCGAAATTTCAGCCTTCCTGCTCCTCTGATGCTGCCTGGCCTGCTGTGTTCATCCAGCTCTACACCTTGTTATCCCATTTTATAACACACCGTTCCCAGAACAGACAGTCTCTGCCAAAACCCAGCATTCCATGTGCTCATGCCATCTTTGGAAGATGGTGCGCACTTGCACAATCACTGTCAGTCTGGAGCTACCCTGCAATAAGGTTAGGATTAGGGTTTCTGAAATTAGGACTAGACATGGCAGACCTGGGGAAATTGGCACCCTGCTTTCTGAGCATAGACCTGGCGGTCCTGCTGGATGTGGCAGTGTACAGGCAGGACTTCCTCTATCCCCAGGACCAGGGGTGGAGTCCACAACATCTGAGCATGTTAGCCTCAGCCGAGTTTGCCACCAAGGTTAGTGAAGTTTCAGCTGTTTAGAGGAATGACAAGGATGCAGGAAGAAAATCAATGACCAGGCTGGTTTCCATGCCCAGAATTCTTGACATTGAGCTTGCTTGCTGTGTTGGGTAAGATAGGAAGATGAATATTAATGTGTTGGCTGCAGCATTAATAGTCCATTTAACAAGCTCCAGTTCTGAAGGCAAAATGGACCACTGCACCCAAAATGTTAACTCTGCTTTCTCTCCACAGATGTTGCCAGACCCGGTGATTTTTTCCAACAATTTCTGTTTTTTGGATTTCCAGCATCTGTGATTCCGTGCTTTTTTCCTGTCTGTTCAACAAGCTATAATCCCTCTTAATTAGCAATCTGCTGCTGTCCAATGAGAAATTCGCCTCACAGCTTGGCAGGTGCATAAAATATGCAGCAAGATGTTCCTGATGTTGAGATAGGATTCGTTAGACTTCTTATCCAAAACTGGCCCAAATTCTGTCAATAGACCATGTTGCTCAGGAAGATTACACTCTATCATTTCACAAGTGATTTCATTTTCACTGCATACTGTTCAGACAGATTCTTTTTTACTTGCTTACTCTTTCTGTAATTTTATTTTCAGAATTTGTTCCAATGCATTTTTCAAGGAATCTAATGCTTGATGGGGAACCAAGAGCATATAGATCACACACATAGCAAAACATACAAGCTCAGGATATCACGATCTGATAGTTGAACAAATTAAGTCAATAGTAGAGTTTAAGAGGAATCCTCTGATGAGTATCAATTAGGAAGCTCCAGGAATGGTGCAAGCATTAGATAAACGAATCTGTTCCTTGGAACAGCAACGTTTGGGAAGAAGGCAAAGAAACAGAATGAACAATTCATGAAACTCCATGTGCAGCAAGCGTGCTTTGGCAGTGGGGACAAAATGGTTAGATCTATTGAAATCCATCCATATGTATCAACAAACATAACAATTTTCATTCATTTACATTGTAGTCTTGCCGCAGAACAAAGTCACAATAATGAAGGTGCAAGATTTGTATTTATTTTAGAGTTCCTGTCAAAGCCAGCAGCTGGGGTGCCAAAGCATACACACACAATGATACAGAGTTCCTAGCCACACTAGAATCCACACTGAAGACCAACAGCATCAATGAAGAAACACACCAAGCCATAAGACAGGCAGTGATCCCAACACTGACCAGAAGGAACGAACTTAACACTCTTAACAATCAGAAAAGAAGGCCCAAGAAGGACTGAAAGAAAAGACAAAAACATCATAATCTTACCAGTGGACAAAGGGCACATTACAGTAATACTAAACAAATGGGCCTACCTCACTAAAGCGCACACGCTACTAGCAGACACAAATACATACCGGCAAGTGCAAATAGACCCGACACTGCAACTGGGTAATAAAATAATCAAGACACTAAAGAGATTCAAACAGACCAGACAAATTAACAAAGCCGACTACCTAAAAATGAAACCTGAAGGGACAAACACCCTCCGATTCTACGGCCTCCCAAAAGTACACAAACCGGAGTACCCCTCAGACTCATAGTCTCCCTCCCAGGCACACCAACACACAGGTTTGCCGAGGAGATACAAAGAAGATTTAAGCACCTCGTCAGCAAGTCACCCCACTCAATCCACTCAGCCCAGGAGTTCCTCGATTCCTGCAAAAACATAAGAATAGATGAGGACGAGACCATGGTGTCCTTTGACGTTACCGCCCTATTCACATCGAATGACATACCACTGGCAAGAGAAACATCAGCAACACTACTAAAGGGAGACCCGAGTGACACCATCTCCACAGACAACATGCTGAAGCTACTGGACCTATGCCTCACCACCCACTTTACCTTTAATGGCCAAATCTATGAACAAATCAACGGGACACCCAGAGGGTCACCTATCTCTGGACTAATACAGAAGCAGTGATGCACAGACTTGAAAGCATAGCCCTTCCGCAGATCCAACCTAAACTATGGATCCAATATGTGGACGACCCTTTCGTCATCATCAAACTGACAAAACTAGAGGAGACACACCGACTTATAAACAACACTCTCACTGGCATCAAATTCACAGGGGAAGAAAAGAATGAACTGCTTCCATTCCTGGATGTCATGGTAGAACGTAGGGCCAATGAGGAATTTCTGACAAAGGTACACAGAAAGGCCACACACATGGATCAAGTCCTGACTTTCAACAGCAACCACCCCAACATTCACAAACGGACTTCTGTAAAAACACTATTTAAATGAGCAACAACACACTGCAGCAACCCGGAACTACGCCAAAATGAAGAAAAATAGCTCTACCAAGTGTTTAAGGACAAAGGATACCCGAACAGCTGGGTCCGATGATGCCTATTACACAAACAACAACAGGAAGATACAGTAAGCCCTGACACATTTGTCACATTATCATACATCAAGAACACATCCAAACTGACCACAAGACTCCCATGACCATTGCGCATCAGAGTGGCACACAAACCTACATCAACACTACGCCAACTGCTAACTCGAACCAAAGACCCCTTACTCACTATGGACAGAACCAACATCATATACAAGATAAAAACCGCAAGAACTGCGGATGCTGTAAATCAGGAACAAAAACAAAGTTGCTGGAAAAGCTCAGCACCTGTGAAGGAAAAAACAGAGTTAACGTTTTGGGTTCGGTGACCCTTCCTCAGAACATACACGTTCCCATGCAAAGACTGTGACAAACATTACATTGGACAGACAGGAAGGAAACTGGCCACAAGAATACATGAACACCAACTAGCAACAAAAAGACATGACCAATACTCACTTGTCTCCATTCACACAGATAAGGAGAGCCACCAGTTTGATTGGGATAACATCAGGATCCTAGGACAGGCCAAACAGAGACAAGCACAGGAATTTCTAGAGGCCTGGTTCTCCACCAAGAAGGCCATCAATAAACACATTGAATTAGACCCTATACGTACACCACTGTGAAGAGAAACTTGAAATGAGGTAACCAATTCCAACGGACCCCAGAGTTTAAATACCAGGCAGGAAAACACAACAGTGCTTCATCGGAGGCTGCACTGATGATTACCCAGCAGGGTAATGGAACGTCTGCAAACTAACAAACCAGCTCAGTGAGTGAACCAACCACAGCACCCACAACCCGAGCTACAAATCTACTCAAGAACCTTAAATGATACAGGATGACCCAATTATGAAATGGGAGGCACGCAAACAATGTACAGGATAAAAATGGAAATTGCTCAAGAAACCTTGCAGGTTTAGCAGCATCTGTGGAGAGAGAACAGAGTTAATGTTTTGAACCCTGTGCACCTTCTTCACACATTCTTTACTGTCAATGGAAGGACAGTACTAAGTCTCTGCATTGCAATTCCTGTAGGAACACAATTGTCAGTCCACCGGAAGCCATTGTGCTGTGGCCTTCACCTGCTTAATACCATAAAGTTGTAACTGATAATGAAACCACAACTCAACTGTGCTCTTTTGAACGGCAGTGGTGAAGCTCCCAGACTGTCCAGCGTTGGCTCCCCACATGCATAATAAAGGGACCACTTGACTTTTGCAACTGGGCTTTGCGTGTTGAAATTTTGTAGCAGAATACTTCACAGACCTTTCAACGTATTGCTCATCCTATTTATACAACAATTTTTAGAAGTTTGTCCATCCAGATGACAATTCCAAAGCTGTGAACCACTAAATAATATCAAAGAATGTAATTTAGTTTAACCCACTCTCTCCTAATGATTATTGATTTTATAAATTGCACTAAAACCATCCAGTAAGTGTTGCAGGAACACACAGTGTTGCACCATGCCAGGTTTTTATATATTATGTTGTGCACATCTTCTAGCACACATCCTGTGAATATAGAACAATGAGAATGCCCAGTTCTCTTTCCTTGTGTAAAATAAACTTGGAATTATAAATGCAGAATTTTTATTTGTATGAATACATAATAATAATTTTTCACAAGTTAATTGTGGTGGGTCTGAATCAAGGCTGAAGGGTACTTCAGGTACCGAATACTCTGCACCAGCCTGATGTCAATTTTCAGGTCCAGCTTGATACAGCAGTCAGGCACATTTGCAGGTACCATCACCTGGTAGAAACCTCTCATTGGAACACAGGAACATAAGGACAGGAGCAGGCCACTCAGCTTTTTAAGCCTCTTGTGCCATTTAATTTTATTATGACTGATATGTATGTTACGTCCATGTACCTCCCTTAGTTAATAATCCTTAATATCCTCATCAGTTTCAAAATGTTCAACTGATCTCCAGCTTCAACAGCTTTTGGAGGGTGAAGTCTCCAGATTTCCACTACACTATGATTAAGTAAACAATTTCTGACATCAGCCCTGAATGTCCCAGCTGTAGTTTTAAGGTTATGCTGGATTGTCCTGGGTTTCCTACCAGATGAAATAGATTTTTCTCTATCATTTCTGCCAAATACTTCATTTATTTAAACACTGTGATAAGAAATACAGTTAGCTTTCTATACACAAAGAATACAAGCCTAGTCAATGAGAAGTGTCGTCTTAAATTAACTCTTTTATCTCCGATACCATTCTGATAAATTGATGTTGTATCACCTCAAAGGACAATGCTTCCTTCCTCCTATATATATAGGACATATATATATATAGGAATACAGGACTCTAAATGCCAGAACTTTATTCAATTTTGGCATAATTTTCACCCTTTAGTAAAAATATAAATTTCCAGTTGTCAATGATGTATCAATCATTAATACAGTAAAGGGTGAGAAAGGGCAATGCGCTGCCATCTCCTGGTACTACGATCAAGCCTACCCCAGCTCAGAGCCTCCCTCTCCCAGACCTGCAAAGGACCTCTCCTGTTTTTTATTCTTCGTAGGATCCACAACCTGAACTCCCAATTCTACTCAGCTTTATTGGACACAAAAAACCGTAAGTACAGTAAACTTACTGGTGCCTACCACCCAAAACGGGCTTCCTCCACCTCCCAAATCCCCAAACCTACCCAGGACCTTCCCCACAATGTGCCCGCTGCCATTGGCCATGTGGCCACTGTCGGAGCACCCACGGATGACATCACATCCTCCGCCGCCGGGTACACCACTTCCAGGACAGCGAACGCCATCGACAGCGCTGCTGATGCCACTGCCTCCATTTCCAAGGCCAACACCATAGACACTGAGGACGCACCTACCATCACCGCTGCTGCCGCCTCCTACCCCGCTCCACCCACCGCTGACGGCGCTCCGCCCACCGCCGACGCCGACGCAACTCCGCCCACAGCCAACGCAACTCCGCCCACTGCCAATGCCAATGCAACTCCGCCCACCGCCAATACCGATGCAACTCCGCCCACAGCCGACGCCGACGTCGCTTCACCCACCACCTCCACAGCCAGCAGCTCCAGAGGAGACAGCAACACCCAGCCCTGCCGAGTCTTCACCATCCCCCCAGACCTCCCCTTTACTGAGGACGAACGGTCAGTCCTCAGTAAAGGGCTCACCTTTGTCCCCCTCCACCCACACATCAACGAATACCGGTCACATTTGGACATAGAGCAGTTTTTCCGCCGTCTCCGCCTCCACGCTTACTTCTTCAACCGTGAGCCTAACCCTCCCTCTACTGACCCCTTCTCCCATCTCCAACATACCCCCTCCTCCTGAACACCACCCCAAGGCCTCTTACCCTTACTCGACCTCTTCATCTCCAACTGCCGTCGTGACATCAATCGCCTCAACCTCTCCACTCCTCTCACCCACTCCAACCTCTCCCCCACAGAACATGCAGCCCTCCGCTCCCTCCGCTCCAATCTCAACCTCACCATAAAACCCGCGGACAAGGGAGGCGCAGTTGTAGTATGGTGTACTGACCTCTACATCGCCGAGGCCAGACACCAACTCTCCGACACCTCCTCCTACCGCCCCCTTGATCATGACCCCACCTCCGACCACCAAACCATCATCTCCCAAACCATCCACAACCTCATCACCTCAGGTGACCCCCCACCCATGGCCTCCAGCCTCATCGTTCCCCAACCTCGCATCACCTGCTTCTATCTCCTTCCCAAAATCCACAAACCTGAATGCCCTGGTCGACCCATTGTCTCCGCCTGCTCCTGCCCCACCAAACTGATCTCCAACTATCTGGACTCTATTTTCTCTTCCTTGGTCCAGGAACTCCCTACCTATGTCCGTGACACCACCCACGCCCTCCACCTCCTCCAGAACTTCCAATTCCCTGGTCCCCAACACCTCATCTTTACCATGGACATTCAGTCCCTGTACACCTGCATTCCCCATACAGATGGCCTAAAGGCCCTCCGCTTCTTCCTGTCCCGCAGGCTCGACCAGTCCCCCTCCACTGACACCCTCATCCGCTTAGCCGAACTCGTCCTCACCCTCAACAACTTCTCTTTCAATTCCTCCCACTTCCTACAGACAAAGGGGGTGGCCATGGGTACCCGCATGGGCCCAAGCTATGCCTGCCTCTTCGTAGGTTACGTGGAACAATCCCTCTTCCGTACCTACACTGGCCCTAAACCCCACCTCTTCCTCCGTTACATTGATGACTATATCGGCGCCACCTCGTGCACTCACGAGGAGCTCGAACAGTTCACCCACTTCACCAACACCTTCCACCCCAACCTTAAGTTCACCTGGACCATCTCTAATACCTCTGTCTCCTTCCTGGACCTCTTTGTCTCCATCCCCGGCAACCACCTAGAAACCGATATCCATTTCAAGCCCACTGACTCCCACAGCTACCTAGAATACACCTCCTCCCACCCACCTTCATGCAAAAATGCCATCCCCTATTCCCAATTCCTTCGCCTCCGCCGCATCTGCTCCCAGGATGAGGCATTTCACTCCCGTACATCTCAGATGTCCTCGTTTTTCAAGGGCCGCAACTTCCCCCCCTCACTGGTCGAGAATGCCCTCGACCGTGTCTCCCGCATTTCCTGCAACTCAGCCCTCACACCGCCTCCCCGCAATAACAACCAAAACAGAATCCCCCTCGTCCTCACGTACCACCCCACCAACCTCCGGATCCAACGCATCATCCTCTGACACTTCCGCCATCTGCAATCCGACCCCACCACCAAAGACATCTTTCCCTCCCCACCCTTATCTGCTTTCCAGAGGGACCACTCTCTCCATGACTCCCTTGTCTGCTCCACACTCCCCTCCAGCCCCACCTCACCCGGCACTTTTCCCTGCAAGCGCAGGAAGTGCTACACCTGCCCCTACACCTCCCCCCTCACTCCCATCCCAGGCCCCAAGAAGACTTTCCACATCAAGCAGATGTTCACCTGCACATCTGCCAATGTGGTATACTGCATCTGCTGTTCCTGTTGTGGCCTCCTCTACATCGGGGAAACCAAGTGGAGGCTTGGGGACCGCTTTGCAGAACACCTACGCTCAGTTTGCAATAAACAACTGCACCTCCCAGTTGTGAACCATTTCAACTCCCCCTCCCATTCCACAGATGACATGTCCATCTTGGGCCTCCTGCAGTGCCACAACGATGCTACCCTAAGGTTCCAGGAACAGCAACTCATATTCTGCTTGGGAACCCTGCAGCCCAATGGTATCAATGTGGACTTCACAAGCTTCAAAATCTCCCCTCCCCCTACTGCATCCCAAAACCAGCCCAGCTCGTCACCGCCTCCCTATCCTGTCCTTCCTCCCACCTATTCCCTCCTCCCAACTCAAGCCCCACCCCCATCTCCTACCTACTAACCTCATCCCGCCCCCTTGACCTGTCCGTCCTCCCTGGACTGACCTATCTCCTCCCTACCTTCCCACTTACACTCACCTTTACTGGCTCCATCCCCGCCTCTTTGACCTGTTTGTTTCCTCTCCACCTATCCTCTCCTCTATCCATCTTCTATCCGCCTCCCCTCTCTCCCTATTTATTTCAGAACACCCTTCCCCTTCCCCATTTCTGAAGAAGGGTCTAGGCCCGAAACTTCAGCCTTCTTTCTCCTCTGACGCTGCTTGGCCTGCTGTGTTCATCCAGCTCTATACCTTGTTATTTCAATGTTTCGCAGTTATCTGTATCAGTTTGATTCATGGTAGCACTCTTACTAATAAGTCATAGAGCTGGATGAACACAGCAGGCCAAGCAGCATCACAGGAGCAGGAAGGCTGGCGTTTCGGGCCTGGACAATAAGTCACTGGTTTTTAGTTTTAATTACATATCAGGATTTGAGCATACAATTAACGTTCTTTTGTCACGTCTCCTCCCAGCTGAGGGCCTGTTTGCCAGTTTTAAATGCTCTTCTGGCAGAGTGGTAGTGTCCCTGTCTTCAGATCAGAGATTCATGTTCTCGTTCCAACTGCCTTGGAAGTGTGTCCAAAAGGATAAATTAAAGATTTTTAGGAGATGGTGGTAATGCCCCTGGACTGGTATTCCAGGGGTCCAGGCAATGTTCTGGGGCCATGGGTTCAAATCCAACCATAGCAGCTCATGGATTTAATATATGGGAAGCCCTTAGATGAGATAGCATTAGATTGAAGATCTATAATCTGGGTTAATATTATTGTACTCTGTATTTGTTAAACTTAAACCCAGACTGCCTGAACAGACAGCTTGAACAATCTAAATGTTTGTTTTAGAATGATTCTAGTGGATCAATATACCTTGCTACACATATGTTCATTTGTTAAACTAGGAAGCACATCACAGATTGCATCAGCCATGGCTACTGAAGGAAGGTTAGATCATTCATTAGCCACCTGGAGCATGACTTCCTGTGTTACAAAGTGAAGTGCCATAAAATTGAGGCAAAAAAAGCAGCTCCCAGCAAAGTGAACAATCATTGATGTGAGGCAGTGTTACTGAGGTCCAACAAGCTGAATATTGAGAAAGTGGAATCCTTTACCGCCCAGGGCTGAGTGAGTGCTTTGGGATTAGGAAATGTTTCCACCATATCGCATTATCATTGGTGGACCAGAGGGAATCAGAAGAAATGACAAGCAATGCATCTGCCTGATGAAGCAGTGCACAGTTGATTCACTCGTGTCACTGAAATCCACAGCAGGACCCTGCAGTAGAAATGCTCAGTATTATTGTGATCTTTACTGTTACTGGTGGTGCGAGGCTGTGATGGAGGTAAGTATAGGCAGGTTGCAGCATTCAAAGTAGCTCACTGATGGCCTTCATTGTTAAGTGCATGAGCATTGTTCCTTGGTCTGTACAATCCCATGGCATGGTACTGATGAGTAGTTGCCCTTGACTCCATTGCTTATCTTCTTCTTCAAAGAAACAAAGGTACATGAGGATCCAAATAGCTAAGATATTATTCCAAATACAGAACAGTGGTGGGAGAGAAAATGATGTGGTAGCCACACAGCAAACAGCAAAAGGTTAGATGGGTAGCAGATGTCATGTATGAAAAAGAAGAAAACAAACCATGACATAAGTCCTTTCCAAGGACAAAAACAGAAGTTGCTGGAAAAGCTCAAACGGTCTGGCAGCATCTTTAAAGGAAAAAATCAGAGTTAATGTTTTGGGTCCGGTGACCCTTCCTCTGAACATCTTTTCAAGCCCTGTTTACCTTTAAAGAATTTGAGAATCAGGGAATGGTCGCAGTATTGCTTGTCCATGTTAGCATTCCATGGGACAATACAGAGAATCTCCTTCACCCACACTTTCTCTGTAGCGCTGGAAATTTTTCTCTTTGGATATTTATCCAATTCCCTCTAAAAGCCATGATTAACTTAGACTCCACTCCACTGAGAGTCAGCTTTTCCAGACACTAACCACTTGCAATTGATCCTTTTGGTAATCACTTTAATCTGGTATCCTCTCCTTTAACTGACCCTTTTACTAACGGGAGCAGTTTCCTCTATGCTACTCTTCTAGATCCTTCATGATTTTGAACATCTTTTATTAAATCTCCTCTCAACATTTTCTTCTCGAAAGAAAAAAAGCCCAACTTCTCCAATCTATCTGCATACCTGCTGAAATCCCTCATTCCTGAGGCTATTTTTGCAAATCTTTTTTGCATCATCTCTAAAGGTTTCACCTCCTTCTTGTACAGTGCTCAGAATTGTTTGAAATATTGCAGTTAGTTCCAAGTAAGCATTCATCATAATACCCTTGCATTTGTATTCAATACTGTGTTTCTATAAAGCCCAGGATCTTGTATGTCCCTTTTAACCACTTTCCAACCTACACTGCTACCATCATTTAATTTTTCACATAAATCCCTGGGATCTCTCTGTTCCTGTACCATCCTTTGCTTTATGTAGCCTTTCCTCATTCTCACAACCAAAATGTACCACTTCTCACTTCTTTGTTTTAAATTTCATCTGCCACTTGTCAGCCCATTCTACCAGCCAGTCTCTCTCTTCTTGAAGTGTATCACTATCTTCTTCACAATACTTTCAAGTTTAGTGTTACCTGTAAATTACAAAATTATTCCCTAGATGTACAAGCCTAGATCATTAATATATGTCATAAATGTAGTGGACCTCGTACTAACCCCTAGGGCACATCACCTTCTTCCAGTCTGTAGAACGACCATTCACCATGACTCTGCTTCCTATCACTAATGCAGTTTTGTACACATGCTGATATTGTCTCTTTTATTCCATGGGCTTCAGCTTTGCTGGCAAGTCTATTATGTGATGTTTTATCAAATGCCTTTTGGAAGGTCTATATATATCATTTCAACCACATTACCCATGTCAATTTGTACCATTACCTCATCAAAAAATTTCAATCAAGTTATTTTGTTCAACAAATCAACGAGGCTTTCCTTTATTTATCCAAAAGACTGTTAATTTTATTGCAGGTTATTGTTTCTAAAAGCATTCCCCCCATCAATATTAAACTGATTGGCCTGGAATTGTTGTGTTTATCCTTATACTTTTTCACACAGGGGTGTCTCATTTGCAAATATCTAAGGGACTGGCATGACCCCCATATCCCGGGAAGACTGGAAGATTATAACTAGTCTCTCAGGAATTTCCACACTCACATTTCCTACCATTTTATTATTTGTATGCCTATAGAAGACTTTAGGATTCCATTTTATATTAGCTGGCAGGACCTTATTGTTATCTTCTTTTGCCTCTCTTCACACTCCTGTCTGAATTATCTGTATTCAACATGATTGTCATTTGTATTATTAATCTGGCATCTGTTATTTGCTACCTTTTCATGCTTCATCATACTTTCTATCTCTTTCTTCATCAGTGGAAGTCTGCTGTGATGGTCCTAACTTTCTCCTTTGTGGGAATGTACCTTAACTGTACCCATACCTTCTGTTCTTTAAAGACAGTCCATTGTTCCATTACAGTCATACCTGCCAATTTTTGAAACCAATTTCCTTGGGCATGATTGGTTCACATCCCTCTTGAAGGTGGCCCTTTTCCAATATGTAATTTTATTCTCGATTAATCATTATCCTTTTTGACAGCTAATCTAATCTTTATGATATTATGATCACTGTTTCCTATAGGATCCCTCTTGATGCTTGATCTACTTGACTTACCCCATTCCCATGATGCTTCCTTCCTCATTGGGCCAGAAATGCACAATCCCAAAAACTCTTCCAAACACTCATCTTCTCCCTGTCTGTTCAAGAATAACTTTTCTCAGTAGATCAAGGAAATTTCTAGAAACAATATTGTACAAGAATCGAAACTGTATAAATTTCAGGAATGTATCCCATTTACTTGGAAATCAATTTTTAGCTCAAATCCATGAAATATATTTATATGATGAAAAACAAACAAAACACAAAGTAAACGCAGCTATATTCCCAGTGAAGTGATAGCTAAAAAAACTCAACAGGTTTTGATTATCTTAATTGATCATAGCATCATATATCATAGAAACAGGCCCTTCTGCCCACCATTTCTATACTGACTAACAATATATAGAGAGCCAAGATCACACATAATGCTGGCTCTGAACTGTGCTTTGGTCACAATTGTACATTTGACAAGTCTGTGAAAGAAGTGTATCTACCACTAATGGGCTAGGGGTCTCTACCTCCATATATGCTGCTGGCCATGATTTTGATTTTCTGAGTGTGGCCACTTGCCCCTGTTACTGAACAAACTCTTAGCCTTAGCCTCATCTTCTTGCTGAGCCAGTGACCACTCTCCAGTGATTGGAATGCTAGAGGCCAAATCGAGTGTTACAATGGGAAATCCAGGATGCAGTGTTGGTGATTGGAGTTGGAACTGATGGACTCCTGGTCAACCACCAGGGGATCTGCCTTCCCAGTTACAGACAGATGAGTGAGAGTGCAGTTGGTCTCAGGCCTTTTCTCCACTGGTGCCACTGCTGCTGTGGAGCCCCTGGAGGAGGAAGCCAATGAGCCACAACATGGACATTGAGTGTGCCCAATTCACCTTGTATTCCATCGTGACTCAACCGAACACCCAACAAGTGGGCAGCAGAAAAAAGCCAATGGCACCTTTCCAAGGTTGGGGCTGGAGAGGTGGGGGGGGCAGGTATCAGAAAGGTTGTATGGAGTGGGAGACAAAAACCAAGCTCGCTCATTCTCTCCGGAGGATGTGGAAATATCCCTTTCATTGTCTCAGCCAGCTAGATAATTACACAGGAAGTTACAAAGACCTTTTGCGCCTGGGCCCCAACAATGTATAACAAATAAATAAGAAGCAACTTATCAACTATATAATAACAAAACTATATTTCAGTAAAGCGTTTGATAAGGTTCCCCATGGTAAGCTATTGCAGAAAATACGGAGGCATGGGATTGAGGGTGATTTAGCAGTTTGGATCTGAAATTGGCTAGCTGTAAGAAGACAGAGGGTGGTGGTTGATGGGAAATGTTCATCCTGGAGTTCAGTTACTAGTGGTGTACCTCAAGGATCTGTTTTGGGGCCACTGCTGTTTGTCATTTTTATAAATGACCTGGATGAGGGCGTAGAAGGATGGGTTAGTAAATTTGCGAATGACACCAAAGTCGGTGGAGTTGTGGATAGTGCGTATGAATGTTGCAGGTTACAGAGGGACATAGATAAGCTGCAGAGCTGGGCTGAGAGGTGGCAAATGGAGTTTAATGCGGAAAAGTGTGAGGTGATTCACTTTGGAAGGAGTAACAGGAATACAGAGTACTGGGCCAATGGTAAGATTCTTGGTAGTGTGGATGAGCAGAGAGATCTTGGTGTCTGTGTGCATAGATCACTGAAAGTTGCCACCCAGGTTGATAGCGTTGTTAAGAAGGCGTACGGTGAGTTAGGTTTTATTGGTAGAGGGATTGAGTTTCGGAGCCATGAGGTCATGTTGCAGCTGTACAAAACTCTGGTGCGGCCGCACTTGGAGTATTGCGTACAGTTCTGGTCACCGCATTATAGGAAGGATGTGGAAGCATTGGAAAGGGTGCAGAGGAGATTTACCAGGATGTTGCCTGGTATGGAGGGAAGGTCTTATGAGGAAAGGCTGAGGGACTTGAGGCTGTTTTCGTTAGAGAGAAGAAGGTTAAGAGGTGACTTAATAGAGACATACAAGATGATCAGAGGATTAGATAGGGTGGAGAGTGGGAGCCTTTTTCCTCAGATGGTGATGGCTAGCACGGGGGGACATCGCTTTAAATTGAGGGGTGATAGATATAGGACAGATGTCAGAGGTAGATTCTTTACTCAGAGAGTAGTAAGGGTGTGGAATGCCCTGCCTGCAAATGTAGTAGATTCCCCAACTTTAAGGGCATTTAAATGGTCATTGGATAAACATATGGATGATAATGGAATAGTTTAGGTTAGATGGGCTTCAGATTGGTTTCACAGGTCGGCGCAACATCGAGGGCCGAAGGGCATGTACTGCGCTGTAATGTTCTATGTTCTATGTTCTATATTATTTGAAATTGTTTAGTGAGGCCTATATTGCTTCTTAACTCTAACTAAATAGATTCTGTCCTTGACACCCTGAGAGATTCTTTTTCCATTTTGAAATATTCATGGGAATCTGTACTGACTCCTTTCTGGACAACATGTATCCAGGAAAATGTGACATCCAAGCTTGCCCTTTTTTGAGTCAGGCATCAATAATTGCCTGACATCATATTGCCATGTGGCTATCTGCACCTGCAATTAAACAAACTTATTTACCTCACATTGTATCAGAGATAGTAGGAACTGCAGATGCTGGAGAATCTGAAATAACAAGGTGTAGAGCTGGATGAACA
>NC_063332.1:28012810-28042654 GCF_021869965.1 Rhincodon typus | reverse complement strand
GCTTGGCCTGCTTTGTTCATCCAGCTCTACACCTTGTTATCTCTTATTTACTTCACATCATTTGTTTACACACATCCACTGAAAAACTATTTTAAAACTTATTACATTCCCTATTGGTCTGACCATGCCTTGTATTAAGATTGCACTGGTATCACAGTTTTCTGGTGCAGTGAGCAGCATCTCTGTCTCTGAACCAGAAACTTGAGCTTCATGTCCCTCTCCAGGGCATTATGACCAATAAAGCTACATTCATGGCTTGGTCAAGCAGATTGAATGTCAACATTAGAGACTGGTTGGCACTGTTGGCTGAGCAGCTGGTGTTGATCACATTAGTGTCAAGAGCACAATGTTTAGTTCCTGTTCCAGCTGGGACTGTTTTAGGATCTGCCTCTTGTACCCTCCACCCCCACCTTGATGGAGCTTACAGTGCTGTGGATCTGACCTGCCTTCAGGTACAGAACTCCAGCAGAAGAATAGTCCACTATCTGCCACTCCTAATCCTTATGGCAGTTTGTTACCCCTTTCAAATAATCTCCTTATTGCTGTCCACCTGTCAATTAGCTTAAATCTTACCCAACAGCTGTAAGCAAACTGGTCCAAAAGGAAATTAGTCTCAGTATGGTTAATTGCAACTGATATGGCCCATATAATTACCACTAACATCCAAAATTGGCCCCAATGTCTAGGAATCTAAGCCATTCATCCTCTGTTTCCTACTATTTATATCGTCAGTAATGCCTGGCACCACAAGTAAACGGGAGATTACTAACTATGTGGTCCTGTTTGTTATTTGGCTTCCTAGCTCTTTAGGATCTGCCTGCATTGCCTCATCCTTCTTCCTTCTAATGTTGTTGGTACCAATACGGCCCAAGACCACTAGCTGTTAAATGTCACTCCCCAGGGTGCTCAGCAGCTGTTCAGTAAACATCCTTGACCTTGGCACCAAGGCTGTTGGGTAAGATTTAAGCTAATTGACAGGTGGACAGCAATAAGGAGATTATTTGAAAGGGGTAACAAACTGCCATAAGGATTAGGAGTGGCAGATAGTGGACTATTCTTCTGCTGGAGTTCTGTACCTTGGCACCAAGGAGGGAATGTAACATTCTGGATTTGCATCAGAAGTATCTGACTGCTACTTAACTGAAGAATGGCCTATCACGACTGCCATTCTAGTCTTCCTCTTGCCCCTCTGCGCTGCTGAACTGTGATGGTGGCATGAATTTAGATCTGCCTGCACTCTCCAAAGAAACCATCATTCTCACCAGCATTCAGAACTGAATATCAAGTTGGAAAATGAGATGGCCTCAGGAGTTTCTGACATGATCCTCCTTGATCGTCTGGCACTCAGCCATTTGCTCTCCCGCTTGTATACTCTTAAACTTCAGGGCTATCTCCTCCAACAATGAGCGAGCCAAGGAGCTCTCAGCCTCATGGATGTTTCACCGAGATGATGACAAAGGCCTACTGGTATTATCACTAGACTATTAATCCAGGTAATGTTCTCAGGAATGTTCTCTGGGTTTGAATCCCGCCATGGCAGATGGTGGAATTTGAATTTAATAAGGAATCTGAAATTAAGTGTGTAATGATAACCATGTTTCACTCATGCCCTTTAGGGAAGGAAATCTGCTGTCCTTTTCTGGTCTGGGCTACATGGGACTAGAGACCCACAACAATGTGGTTTGCTCTTAACTGACCTATGGGCAATTAGCGATGGGTAATAATTTATGGCCTCACCAGTGACATCCATATTCCATGCGTGAATATAAACAAATAAGGGCATTACTGGCTGGGTCAGCATTTGTTTCTCATCTCCAAGAGCTGCCTCTTGAACTGTTGCAGTCTATGTCATGTGGGTAACACCACAATTATGTTAGCAAGGGAGTTCCAGAATTTGACCCAGTGACACTGAAGGAACAGCAATATATTTGAAAGTCAAGATGATCAAGATGACTTGGAGGGAAACCCGCAGGGAATGGTGCTTGTGTTCACGGCAGCTAGAATTACAAAAAAGAATGCTAGTCTCAGTAACAGTGACCATGATAACTATCATTGTTTGTCATAAAGTCTCATCTAGTTCACTAACATCCTTTAGGGAAGGGAATTGTTTTATTTGCTCATGGGATGGGAACATCATTGACTTGGCCAGTGTTTATTGGCCACCCGTTATTGCCCTGGAGAAGTTGATGGTGAGCTGCCTTCTTAAACCGCTGCAGTCCCTGGGCTGGAGGTACACCCATTCTCACCTGATCTGGCCTGAATGTGACACTAGTCTCACAGCAATGTGGTTGACTCTTAGCTCCGCAACCCACTTCATACAAGGGATATTTAGCAATGGTCTTGCAGCAGTGCCCTTTTCCATAAAAGAATGAAGCAAAACATAAAGGTTGGTGCAGAAGGCTGCCATGCTCATGAAAGCTACACAACGGTAAAATTGTGTGTGGGTGTATGGGGTGGGGGATGTGTGTGTGTGTGTGTGTGTGTGTGTCTGGGTGTGTGTGTGTGTATGTGCGCACATCTGTGAAACAAACAAGAATTTGAGGATAAAAAGCACAGCCACCCATTAAGTTATCAATGTCTGTGTAGTTAAAAGCCATGAGATTCTGTAACAGTAACTAGAGGATCACATTGCACTTTCCCAGGGCATCATTACAAAGTGTTTGTGGGTAAGAGTCCTTCCAAACAACCCAGAGAATTTACATTCGTATTTTATTGCCTACAAGCTGTATTTCTTCAGGGATTAACAAATATTGATTACGCAGTAAAATTGATGGAATCTTGAAACAGGCTGTTGGGTAGGTGGCTGGGGAATTTACTCAATTTTTCTATATAGCTGGATCCCATATGAGATTTCCAATTGTTTCTGTGGCGGTCTCTTAGTATGCAAAGCTTTTCACTCCTGTCCCTGCTTTATATGCTAAATAGCTTCCATTTGCAGACACATGTGGATTACTTTGCATTTGTTCTTTGTTATTTGCTGCACAATTTTCAGTGGCTCTTTCTTTTTCTTCCCAATCATTACTTATCGCTGATAAACTTGAGTGAATATTGAATACTTCCACAGTTGTTAAATCTCTCTCTTTTTTGCCTTCTCTCTCGATGTATTCAAATCCAACAGTGCCAGTTTGAGACTTTGAATTCAGTTTGAAAAGAATTTGGAGATATTCTCAGTGAAAGAGATGATGAAGCTGTCAGGTTGCCGTAAAAATACAGCAAATGTGGTTGACTCTCAACTGTCCTCAAAAATGACCTAGGAACAGTCAAAGCAAGATGGGCTGAGTAATATTTGTCAGTGGGTTTCACAATGGTCATATTCCAAGAATAAGCAATACATTAAAGGTTAATGTCAGAATGTGTAACCTTCTTCTTTGGCAGGAAGATAGAACAGCCCAACCAACATTTTGCACTCACCCATTTTACCCTTCCCATTGCACTCCTTTGGTTACATTACGCACTCTTTCCATTATATGCCCAGTTGATTAGCATCTCTCCTGTTATTCACTCACTCATTACACACCCACACATCGCACATCCTCCCATTACAGACTGTGCTGGTTGCAACCTTGCCTGTTATATACCCTTTAGTTATATGCACAGTAGTAATATATATGCCATTATACACCCATCCATTATAGACTTGCCTGTTTTACACTTGCCCATTATACATGGTGCCATTACACACCACGCTCAGTAAGTACCAATCTGTTACACCTCATAATTTACGTACTGTTCCTTCTCACTCATTACACACATGCCACAGTCTGCCCTTTATATACATTGCACATCCTCATATTACATACCTACCTGTTATTTTCCAGTCCTTTATACTTATTCCCATTACAGATTCTCCTTTTACAAACCTGCCTGTCACATACCAGTTGGTTATACACCTGCCTGTTACACTGTCTGCTACGCATTTGCTCATTAATCATTTTCTCGTAACACACTTACTGATTTCTAATGCTCGATATGCTCCCACTATTGCATACCCTCCTGTTATATTCTCACCCTTTACAGTCTATCCATTTCTACAAGCTCTCAGTACAAACTCGCCTGTTGCATGTCTGTCAGCTACACACTCAGCTGTATAAACTTCTATTCATCACTTGCCCACTCATATTTTACGTACCCTGCTCATTACACATCCTCTCATTACACACCCTCCTCTTGCACACATTCCCAATTTCTTTTTATTTATCCATGCGATGTGGGCTTTACTGGCAGGGCCAGCACTTATTACCCATTAGAAGGTGGTGGTGAGCTTTCTTCTTCAATCACTGTAGCCCATTTACTGTAGGTAGCCACATAATGTTGTTAGGGAGGAAGGTCCAGAATGTTGACCCAATGACAACAAAAGAACAACAGATTTCCAAGTCACAGTGAGTGAGTGGCTTGGAGGGGAAATTGCAAGTGGTAGTGTTCCAATGTATTTGATATTCTTGTCCTTTTAGGAGGTAGTGGTTGTGGGTTTGGAAAGTGCTGTCAAAGGAGACTTGCTGAATTTCTGCCATGCATTCTGCAGATGGTATGCACTACTGGTACTGAATTTTGGTGGTGAAGAGAATGAATGTTTCCCGTTGCACACCTTCTAGATATACACCAACTCATTATATACCCAACTCTTACACTGATTATTATTCACCTGCCTGTTTGAAGCTATCTGTTGCACACATTCCCATTACGTATCTGCCCATTAGGTACTCTCTCATTACAGACACTCCCATCACATACCCTCCATTACAATCTATTTACACTTCCATGCTTTATACTCCTGCATTTATAGAGTGATGAATTCTTTGTCTGTTTACCCTTTTGATATATTTCGGAGGCAGCTTTCTGTGAATTGTGACATCCAGGGAACTGGTGTTCTATTGGTTGCTGGGCATTTGCAGCCGAACCTGCCAACGAACAAGAGTGGGCCTTGTTATTAGTTTTTCAATAAGTCACTCAAAATATTAAAGGGTCACAGAAGTACAGTTAAAAGATTATAGGCAGTTGGGGAGACTCAGTGTGAGAAAGATGTAGACAGAAGCAAGCTCCATGTTAAACTGAGATGTTCTATCTAGGCTGCTAAGAAGGCAGCTGAATGACACGGGTTCAGTGGGTTGAGGTTCAGAAAGATGTCCCAAGAGGAGGTGAACAGTTCTGTGTTCTAGAAGCTGCTTGATGTAACTGAGCAAGAGTAGATATCAGTAAAGAAAAATCAAGGGCAGTACTAGCTTGATGACACGAGTGAAAAGCTGGTGAAAGTTAGAGTTGTGCCAGTAAGTAAATGCTGTATTGCAGTTTTCAGGATCCAGGGGGGTGTACTTCCAGGAATGGAGTATGATTGACCAACTGTGTGTAGTCGCTGAGACAGTCCTTGGCAGAGTAGCTCTTGGTGAGTTTCATGGCCAGACCATCACTAGAGAAGAATTGGGATCCTTTTTGTAAAGTTGTAACGAAACTTGATGATCCACTGAGTCACCAGTGTCTAGGGAATTGCTGAGAAATTCACTGGATCTGTCCTGGTTGTATTTGCTATTTGATATACTCTTGTGGGATGTTCAATCAAAATTTGTTATAAATACTTGCCTTATGTTAATTCTGGATGTTAGAATATAAATTGCACAAGCTTTCGATTACATCAGTGTCCTGACTTTGTATAGCAAAGTTTACAGTTGTTTGTTCAAAACCATGAAACTTTTATTCTTTTAGTAAGTGCCTAGGATCTCACAGTTTTGCCAATGTTAGAAGAATGTTACTTTCCCTAGCCAGATCATAACATACAAATGAAATCTGTTCCAGGATCATAACAATGCACTATCCCATTATACCCTAACTCACTGCACACCTGTCTGTTATACAACCTCCCTTTGCATTCTTATCTGTTAGCCATCTGTAAGTTACAAAGCTGCCTGAATTCATCCACACACTATACACTGACTTGTTTTACTTCATTCATTACACATCTGCTTGTTATACACCCACTTGCTACACATCTGACATTTACACACGCACCTTATTCATTCATTTATTTATATACCACCCCATTACACACTTACTTGTTACAGACCTGCCTGTTACACAACCCTCCATTGCACACTCACTTGTGACACATCCATCGATTACAAATCCACCAGTTATTCACCATTGCCTCACTATACTCCCACTTGTTACACACTAGCACTCCCATCCTTTTATACTTCTGGTCTTTATGCTCCTGGCGTTTAAACACACTCCTGTTATGTATTCCTCCCTGCTCGTTATAAATAATACTTATTAAATGCCTATTATAAACCTCACAGCAAGAAATATAACTGGGGTGTGGATTTAAACAGGTGGCTATTCGTTTTACACCCTTACAGTATAATATTTGACAAAGAAACCAAATTGTTGACAGCACAGACATTCTAGATGCATCAGCTATTGGTTAATCTGGTTATCAGAGACTGAAAAGGAATTAATTGTTGTAGTAAATCGCTCAAATATCACATACAGTTCAAAAATGCAAATGTTAAGAGTAAGAACCAGAGGCAGAAAGAGCCAAAGGATAATACATTGTAGAATAAGAAATGACATGGAAATGGACAGCATAAATTGATTCAATGGGGGAGATGTTGGCATGGTGATGTCACAGGGCTGGTAACCCAGGGCCCAGGAGGGTAATGCTATAGAGACAAAGGTTCAAATCCCACGACAAAAGCTGATGGAGGCTCAATTCAATGAATTAATAATGTTGGAATTGAAAGCTAGTCTCATAATAGTGACCTTGAAACTGTCATTGACTGCCATAACAATCCATCTGGCTCACTAATGTCTTTTAGGAAAGGAAATCTGCCATCCTTACCTGGTATGGCCAACATGTAACTCCAGGCCCACAGCAATGTGATTGATTCTTAACTGTCCTCAAAGGCTATTAGGAATGGGCAACAAATGTTGCTTAGCCAGCAATACCCACATCCTACAAAAGAATATTAAGCAAAAGTAAAACAAAGCAAAGAATTGCAGATCAGGTCTGGCAGCATCTGTGAAGGGAAATCAGAGTTAACATTTTGGGTCCGGTGACCCTTCCTCAGAACTCGAGTCACCAGACCCAAAACATTAACTTTGATTTCTCTTCACAGATGTTGCCAGACCTGCTGAGCTTTTACAGCAACTTCTGTTTTTGTTCCTGATTTACAGCATCCGCTGTTCTTTCGGTATTTATTAGAAGAATTGCAGCTGCTGGAAATCAGAAGCAAAATCAGAAATTGCTGGAAATAGTCAGCAGGGCTGGCAGCATCTGTGGAGAGAAAGAAGAGTTAATGTTTTGGGTTCACTGTCTTTTCTTCAGAACTGATTGTAGCTCAGAAAAAGGTTGGTATGTATGTGCCACTCAGTGCCATGCATTGCCACATGCACACTGCAGACCTCTCTCTATCTTTCTCGCTCCATCAGCACCACCTCAGAGCTGTTGTCCCTTAGTTCTACCTCATCCTCCAGCTTATTCAACGTTCTAACAAGAAACTTCTTTTCCTTTCAGGCATTACGGAACACAAGTGATATTCACACCCATCCGGAAACTTCCTCTCCTCCCCTTCCATCTGAGTGCATCACCTGTCCTAACCGCACCTCCTGTCATGTATTTACTATTCCTTCTGACCTCCCGGTCTCCGATGGTGAATGTTCTGTAAATGTGATAGTTTTATTCCTCTGCGCCCTCACCTTAATGAAATTTGGACACGACATGACGTTGAACTCTTCATCTGTCACCATTGCGTCTATGATCATTACTTTGGACAAGAGTTCTCTGCCTGTACCACTGACCCTTTCGCCCTTCTCCCTTCACCTGGACCCTTGCCTCTGGCCTTTTACCCGCACTCAACCTGTTCATTGAGAACTGTCAAATTGGCATTGGTCAACCCAATTTCTCTGTCCCCCTCACCTTATCCATTCAAACACATCTTCCTCTGAAGTGAGTGCACTCTGTGCTCTCAGATCTAACCCTGACTTTGTCATCAAGACTGCCAACAAGTTTGGTGCTAATATTGTCTGGTGGACTGACCTCTACTTTGTGAAAGGTATCTGAGGCTATGGTCACCAATCTCATTTCATCCAGTGATCCACCTTGCCCACTGCATCCAAGCTGATAGTCTCCCAACCCCACATAGCTTGCTTCCACCGGCTTCCCAAAATCTACAAACAGCACTGCCTGGACAGACTCATTGTTTCTGCCTGTTCCTGCCCCTCAGAACTCTTCTCTTCTTACCCCGACTCAATTATTTTCTCTGCTTCTCCAGTCCCTTCCCACTTACATCCGTGATTCCTCTGACGTCAGTTTCAGAATTTCCAGTTTGCAGGCTCCAGCTGCTTCCTCTCTACCATGGACGAGTAATCCCTTTACATACCCATTCCCCGTCAGGATGGTCTCAGGGATCTCCGCTTCTTCCTGAAACTGTCCTCATCTACCACCACCCTCTTCCATCCGGCCGAGCTCGTCCTCACTCTGAACAACTTCTTCTTTAATTCCTCTCACTTTCTTCAGGTCAGAGGGAGTGGCTATGTTATGCCGGTCTCTCTGTGGGGTATATGGAACATTCCTTGTTCCAATCCTATTCTGGCTGCCACCCACAGCTCTTCTGCTATGTTCTGTCCACAAAAATGCCTCTGAGCTTCCAGTTGCCTGCCACTTCAATACACCACCTTGTACCCTGGCCAACATCTCTGTCTCAGGCTTGCTGCAGTGCTCCAGTGAAGTTCAGCACAGGGAGAACAGTGTCTTATTTTCCACTTAGAAACTGCAATCTTCTGGACTCAAAATTCACTACAATAATTTTATAGTCTGAGCACCTTCTCATATGTTCTTACCCAAACACCTACACACCAGCCTTGTCATCGCACACAACCCATTGTCAGCCACTAATGGTCACAATTAGAATCTATTCATTCTCCCAGGCTGACCTTTCTGATGATGGGTCTAGGCCCGAAACATCAGCCTCTCTGCTCCTATGATGCTGCTTGGCCTGCTGTGTTCATCCAGCACTGCACCTTGTTGTCTCGGATTCTCCAGCATCTGCAGTTCCTACTATCTCTTTGTCTGCCCAAATGTTTTTCTCTCTATCTCAGGGCTCCAACTCTACCTATCATTGAGTCATAGAGTCCTATAGCACGGAGGCAGGCCCTTGGTCCATGCTGACCAAAATATCCATCAACACTAACCTTATTTCCCAGCACTTGACCAATATCCTTCTAAACCTTTCCTATCCATGCATTCGTCCAAATGCCTTTTAAATGTTGTCAATCTACCTGCCTCAACCACTTCTGCTGGCATACCACCCTTTGTATAAAAAAGTTGCCTCTCAGGTTCTAGTTTATTCTTTCCCCTCTTACCTTAAGCTGATGCCCTCTAGTCCTCAATTCCCCAACACTGGGAAAAAGACTGAGTGCATTCACCCTATCCATGCCCCTCATGATCTCATACATTTCTATAAAATCCCCCATGGGTCTTCTACACTCTAAAGAAAAATGTTCTAGCTTGTCCAATCTCTCCCTATAACTCAGTCCCTTGAGTCCTGGCAACATCCTCGTAAATCTCTTCTGCACTCTTTCCAGGTTAATAACATCATTCCAATGACAAGGTGATCAAAACTGAACACAATACTCAAAGTGCAGCCTCACCAACATCCAGTATAATTGCATCATAACTTCCCAACTTCTGTACTCAATGCCCTGACTGATGAAGGCCAGTGTGCCAAAAGCCTTCTTCACTGCCCCATCTACCTGTGACTCCACTTTCAGAGAACCATGCACCTGAACTTCAAGGTCCCTCTGTTCCACTACACTCCTTAAGGCCCTACCATTCACCATGAAACTCCCAACTGGATTTGACTTTCCAAAATGCAATACCTCACTCATCTATATTAAACTCCATTTGTCATCTCTCGGCCCCCTCCTTTGCTGATCAAAATCCTGCTGCAATTTCTGGTAACCTTCCTCACTGTCCCCGATACCGCCTATTTTAGTGCCATCTACAAACTTACTAATCATGCCTTATACATTCTCATCCAAATTATCAATGTAGATAACAAACAGCAATGGGCCCAGCACCAACCCCTGAGGCACACCACTAATCACAGGTCTCCAGTCTGACAAACATTCTTCCACTATTACTCTCAGCTTCCTACCATCAAGTCAATTGTGAATCCACAATCCAGCTCTCCCTGGACTCCCTGGATCTAACCTTCCAGAGCAGCCTACCAAGTGGAACCTTATCAAAGGCCTTACTGAAATCTATATAGACTACATCAACCGCCCTGTCCTCTTCCAGCTTCCTGGTCACTTCATCAAAGAACTCTAACAAATTTGTGGGGCATGATCTCCCACGCACATAGCCATGCTGATTACTTCTAATCAAACCCTGTCTTTCTAAATGCATGTATATCTTATCCCTCAGAATCTTCTCCAGTAACTTACCTACTACAGATGTTAAGCTTACTGGTCTATAGTTGCCAGGTTTTTCTTTGCAGCCCTTCTTGAATAAGGGAACAATATTCGCTACCGTCCAGTCTTCCGGGACCTCACCTGTGACTAACGATAATGCAAATATATCAACCAGGGTCCCCGCAATGTCTTCTCTAGCCTCTTGCAGTGTTCTTGGATATCGTTTACTCCTTCTCCCTCCCCAGCCCCTTTTCAACATAAATACCAAACTTTTCTCAGTTAAAAACAGTTCTGAAGAAGGGTCACTGGATCCAAAGCATTAACTCTGCTTTTTCTCCACAGATGCTGCCAGACCTGCTGAGTTTCTCCAGCAATTTCTGAATTTATTGTTAAAGAGAAGTGGACTGTTAGACACAGGCAAAAATAAATATTTAGAAACAAGACTAAATTTAATTTTAACAAACCAAAAGGAGCCTCATACCAATCTAAACAACTTCGCAATTACCCCAAATATTATATAAAAACTGAAAGAACTGCGGATTCTATAAATCAGGAACAAAAACTGAAGTTGCTGGAAAAGCTCAGCATGTCTGGCAGCATCTATGAAGAAAAATTCAGAGTTAACGTTTCGGGTCTGGTGACCCTCAGAATTGATGGTAGCTAGGAAAACGTCAGGTCATATGCAGAAGATCAGGAAGGAGATGGGTAGAGAGTAAATGATAGGATAAAGGATAGAGCCCAAAGAGAGAGAAGAGTAGTTGGATAGACAAAGAACTTGGTAACGATCTGGCTAGGAGGGTGAATAATACAGTGTGGAGTTGGAGGAACACAGCAGGCCAGGCAGCATCAGAGGAGCAGGAAAGTTGATGTTTCAGGTCGGGACCCTTCTTCAGAAATGGGGTGGGGGGCAAGGAGCTCAGAAATAAATAGAGAGAGGAGGGGTGGGGCCTGCACACTGTGAAATCTCATGGTATAGAAGGAGACCATTTAACCCATCATAACTGCTCTAGCCCTCTGAGTACTTTAATTTAGTAATGTCCTCCATAACCCTGTGCTTTATTTCTATTAAGATAATCATCTAATGTTTCAATTCATTCCGCCGCCATCACACTTCCAGGCAGTGTATTCCAGATCCTAACTACCTGCTGTATTAGGATGTTTTCTTTTACATTTTCTTCTTTTGCAAAATACTTTCTATCCATGCTCCCCGTTTGCAATCTGTTTACAAATGGGAACAGCTTTTCCCTCTCCACTCTGTCCAGTGTCCTCATGATTTTGAAAGCTTCTATCAAATCTCCCCTTAACCTTCTCCTCACCGACGAAAATAGTCTCAACTTCTCCAAAGCTTCATCAGAACTGAAGTGAGTCAGCTCTGGAATCATTCTCATAAACATCTTCTGTACTCTCTCTAATACATTCACTTTCTTCCTAAAATGTAGTTCAGACAACTATACACAACACTCCAGCTGAGATCTTACCCCCCCTATCCATCACTTACTTGAATGTCTGAGAGTGTGCTTTTATCTCTCAGGGATCCTGCTCAATGTTCCTGTACACACTATGGGGCACCTATCCTCTGAGAGTTTACCATTACACCTCCAATATTTGACCCTCTCATGAATATAGTAGGCTAATTAATGAGAAGAAATAACTTGTTCAGTTGTTTCTCATGAAATACCTCCAGAACCCAACATCTCAGGAGAAACTAGGATGAATGCTGTCACAGAAGGTTAGAACACAGTTTCAGGCTCCCTCTGAAATGCCCTGAAGAATCTCCGACATCGTTGCTACATCTCGCAGAGCCTCCCCGTGCAGAGAGGACGGGGTTTAGAGGAGACACAGCAACAATAATGAAATCCAGTGTTGAGAATGACTGGAGGGAGAGTGGAAATGGAACCTTGCTCCTGTAAGGAGCTCCCCTGGTGGCTTCTGCAAAGCAATGGAAGTCTGCAGCTGCCGATTCACTGGGGATTTAGGGCAGCGTGTCTCAACTGGCTCTCTGGTACCAGGATTAGTTGGTGGGGAAGATTGCCAAGGAAACAGACATTAGGGCCAGAGGGGTGCGATCAAACAGCTGCCCTCCTTCTCTTGTGATATCTTCACTCTCAGTGATCCACAATCACTCCAGCCAGGCCTGATCACCTCTTCCTTGAAATTAGCCAAGCAAAGTGAACGAAAAATAGGCACAGTTTGTTTAGGGGTGATGATGGACCCGAATTAATGTAAACGTCATTCCTGTGTCCTCATACAGAGACCATTTTCCCATTATTCTTTCATCAGATGTCGGTTACTGGGAAGGCAAGCATTTGTTGGACACTTCCAATTGCTCTTACTTTCTAATTCATTCATGGGACATGGGCATTTCTTGCCCATCCCTAGTTGCCCTTGAGAAGGTAGTGGTGAGCTGCCTTCTTGAACCACTGTAGTCCCTGTGCTGGAGGTTGATCCACAATGCCATTAGGGAGGGAGTTCCAGGAGTTTGACCCAGCGACAGTGAAGGAACAGGAATGTATTTCCAAATCAGGGTGGTGAGTGGCTTGGAGGGGAACTTGCGGATGGTGGGGTTCCCATATATCTGCTGCCTTTCCAGATGGAAGTGGTCATGGATTTGGAAGGTGCTGTTTAAAGATCTTTGGTGAATTTCTACAGTGCCTCTTGTATAGTACACACTGCTATTACTGAGTGTCAGTGGTGGAGGGAGTGGGTGCTTGTGGATATGGTGCTAGACAAATGGGCTGCTTTGCCCTAGATGGTGTTAAGCTTCTTGAGTGTTGTTGGAGCTGCACTCATCCAGGCAAGTAGGGAGTATTCCATCACACTCCTGACTTGTAGACAGCGCACAGTCTTTGGGGAGTCTGGAGGTGAGTTACTTGCTGCGGTATTCCTAGCCTCTGATCTGCTGTTGTAGCAATTGTATTTATATGGGGAGTCCAGTTGGGTTTCTGGTCAATGGTAACTGGAAGGAATGTTGATAATGGAGGATTCAGTGATGGGAACACCATTGAATGTCAAGGGGCAGTGGTAAAATTGTCTCTTATTGGTGATGGTCATTGCCTGGCATTTGTGTGATGCAAATGTTAGTCGCCACTTGTCAGCCCAAGCCTGGATATTGTACAGATCTTGTTGCATTGAACGTGGACTGCTTCAGTATCTGAGGAGTCATGAATGGTGTTGAACGTTGTGCAATTGTTGGTGAATATTCCCACTTCTGACCTTATGATGGAGGGAAGGTCATTGATGAAGCAGCTGAAGACGTTTGGGCCTTGGTCACCACCCTGAGGAATTCCTGCAGAGATGTCATGGGGCTGGGATGACTGACCTCCAACAGACATAACCATCTTCCTTTGTGCCAGGTATGACTCCAACAACTGGAGAGTTGGCCCCTGATACCCATTGATTCCAGTTTTGCTAGGGCTCCTCGGTCGAATGCAGCCTTGATATTAAGAGCTGTCACTCTCACCTCACCTCTGGAATTCAGCACTTCTGTCCATGTTTGAACCAAGGCTGTAATGAGATCAGGAGCTGAGTGGCCCTGGCAGAACCCAAACTGGGCATCACTGAGCAGGTTGTTGCTGAGCAGGTGCTGCTTGATAGCGCTGTTACTGACACCTTCCATCACTTTATTGATGATCGAGAGGAGACTGATGGGGCGGTAATTGGCCGGGTTGGATTTGTCCTGCTTTTTACCTGGGCAATTTTCCACATTGTTGGATAGATGCCAATGTTGTAACTATGTTGAAACACTTGACTAGGGGAGTGGTATGTTCTGGAGCACAAGTCTTCAGTACTATTGCCAGGATGTTTTCAGGGCCCATTGTCTTTGCAGTATCCAGTGTCTCCAACCATTTCTTGATATCACAAGGAGTGAATCAAATTAGCCGGTGACTGGTATCTATGATGCTGGGGTTCACTGAATGAAGCCGAGATGGATCATCCATTTGGCACTTCTGGCTGATGATTGTTGTGAATGCTTCAGCCTTATCCTTTGCACTGATGTGCTGGGCTGTTCCATCATTAGGAATTTGTGGAGCTGCCTCCTCCAGTGAGTTGTTTAATTGTCCACCACCATTACATGACTACATGTGGCAGGAGTACAGAGCTGATCTGTTGACTGTGGGATCACTCAACTCTGTTTATCACTTGATGCTTATGCTGTTTGTTGTCTTAAACTCAGTGGCTTTTAAGGCCATTTCTGAGGGTATTTAAGAGTTAATTATATTGCTGCGGGTCTAGAGTCACATGTAGGCCAGATCAGTTAAGGGGGGCAGATTTTTTTCCCTAAAGGATGTTAGTGAACCAGGTAGTCTTTTATGATGATCGATGATAGTATTATAGGACCATAAAATAATATCACATTGGAGCAGAAGTAGACCATTCAACCCATTGAGTCAGTTCAATGAGATCATGCCTGATCTGATAATCACCAGCTCCACTTTCCTGTCTTTTTCCAAAACCCTTGATTCCTTTACTGATTAAGAATCTGGCTATCTCAGTATTGAATATACTTAATGAGCTAGACTCAATAGCCCTCTGTGGTAACAAATTTAACAGATTCACAATTCTCCGAGAGAAAACAAATTCCTCTTCATCTCTGTTTTAAATGTATGACACCTTACTCAGAGATTATGCAGTCTAGTTCTACACCCTCCGCCAAGTGGAAACAACCTTTCTGCTTTGAACCTGACAAGACCATTAAGAAACTTGTATGTAACAATAAGGTCGCCTCTCATTCTTCTGTATCCTGATGACTGCAGGCTCAACCTACTCAATCTCTTCTCATCAGACAGTCCCTCCATACCTGGTATGAATGGACTGCCTCCAATGCCAGTAGCTAGATATATATTAATGATCCATTTAAATTTGAACCAATCCCCAGACCATTAGCCTGGACCTCTGGGTTATCAGCCTAGTGCCATCACCTCCCTGGAACCCAATGTGAATGCAGGATGGATGGTTTATCTAAGCCACAAAGCTGGTGCTTAATCCTTCTTGAACACTTGAGGTGCATCTGGAGAGGAGCAATATGCCTGCGACAGAGACTGGGACATCGAGCTGTGCACCAGGAACAGGCCTGGCTCCATCCATAAGCTGGCTGACAAATTGTCCAGGAAACTGATGGGAGGCAGCTCTGATATTTCAGCCAGAGGCAGTGCCAGGGACCAGAGCAACTACCCTGGGTACTAAGCTTAGCAGTTCGGGGGTGGGGGGGAGGGGAAGGTGGGGAGGGGGGTTTGTGGGGGGGGTGGGGGGGGGGGGGGTTGTGGGTGGGTGTGAAGAGAGGAACATTCCAAAGCTGTGGAATTCCAATATTTCCAAATGAGTTTCACAAGACCATCCTGCTCTTCTGAACCTACAGAAAAGGTACAAAAACTACTCTGGCCCTGCTTCCAGCCCTCAGCAGGTTTTCCGAAGAAGGGTCCCAACCCAAAACATCGGCTTTCCTGGTCCTCTGGCCTGCTGTGTTCCTCCAGCTTCACACTGTGTTATCTCTGATTCCAGCATCTGCAGTTCTTATTATCTCTTAGATTCTGCTCTGAGCTTGTGTTAAAATTACTGTTAGAAACGTGACATTATCAGAGCCCAATCTATATTTAAAGTGAAGGCAGTTGTCCTTGTCCTTCTTTAAACTACAGTCAGTCAGATTAAGCGGAAAAGGAGAGGGCAAGCACCAGACTCCATATTAACTGCCCGTCTCATCTTGTTTCCACATTGCATTGAGAGATAAAGTCAGCAGCCTAGACTCTACTCATTTATTGTCTGCATTGCATCCATAATTCAAACCGAAAGTAATCTCAAGGATACATTAGTGAGAGTGATGCAGAACAAATCAGACCTATGCGAATGATCGAGAAACTAGAAGGAAGGAAAGACTTATTAATGTGAGAATTAGAATTGGCATCAAATTGAAATAAAGATAGGAGGTGGTCATTGTTGTATAACGCACTGACAATGTAAATGCTGAGGAGTGCATTAAGCTGCACCTCATATTAGGACTTGGCAGAGAGAACAGCTGTGGATCTTGGAGGAGATGGACCTACCATGTTGACCTCCTGATCGTCTTTGTATCAATGTTTATCATGTCATCACATAAAGTCAAAAGTTGGCCATTCAGACCATCGGGTTTGCTCTACATTTTAATGAAATCATGGCTGGTCTGATAATCCTAAAGACTTTCCTGCCTTTTCCCCATAACCCTTGATTCCCTGACTGATTAAAAATTTGTCTATCTCATCCTTACATGTAACAATCTTTTACTTAACAACCCAGCCTCAACAGCCCTCTGTGGTAAAGAATTCTACAGATTCACTACCCTCTGAGAGAAGAAATTCCCCTCATCCCTGTCTTAAATGTGAGATCATTCTCAGATTATGCTCTCTGGCCTAGGCTCTCCCACAAGGGGAAATAAGCATTCCACATCTCCCATGTAAAGCCCCATAAGAATCTTATACATTTCAATATAATTGTCTTTTATTCTCCTAAACTGCAATGAGTACAGGTCCAATCTACTCAACCTCTTCACATAAGAAAATCCCCCCATAAAGGAATCAACATAGTGAACATTCCCCGCAATGCTTCCAATGCCAGTGTATCTTTCCTTAGACAAAGGGACCAAAACTGTTCACAACATTTCAGCTGGGTTCTGATCAGTGTCTTGTACAGTCCTAGCAAGACTTCCCATTCATATACTCCTTTCCCTTTGAAGTAATGGCTAATATTTTATTTGCCTTCCCTATTACCCACTGAACATGAATGCTAGCTTTTTGTAATTAATGCATGAGGACCACCAAATCCCTCTGCGCTGCAGCTTTCTGCTGTCTTTCCCCATTTGATTAATATTATGTTCCTTTTCTTCCTGCAATGTGCAGAATCTCAATTTTTTCCATATTATATAAAATCTGCCATTTTCTGCCTTGATATATCCTTATATGTGATTGTTGTAAAGCAATAAACTCTTGCTTAAGACAACAGCCTCTTTTGTAAGACTATAAAGTAATTTTCCTCCATTGCAAATGGCCCTTAAATCCCTATAGGAAAGAGAGTAATGGCAGAAAGTCTACCTTGTGGTGACTGAGCATCCAACTAATTCATACAGTATGGTGAGCAGTGGTAAGGATTCATCTTGGGACAACTACAATATTAAGTCAATTTGTGTTCCATTTGATGCAGGGGTCCTATTATAATACTGAGCACAAGAATCTGAGGTGCACCCCATACCTGAGGGAAACCAGAATGACAATGTGACAGAAGTTACTTTCAATGTTGAGAGCCTGTGTGAACAGACTGGGTTCATGAAAAGACACAACTTTATTTCAATGGAGGATTGTAGAACTAGTGTGATTAGTGGATGGGACTAGCAGATGATGGGTCGAGAGTTTCAATAAAGCATTCACTGCCATGGAGGGTGGCCCCTTCAGATTGGCTCCGTGTTACTGAGAAATTGGAAGTAATTCTTTACTTCTAAGTAACTTCTTTCTGCAGTATTTTGGATTTGCTGGACAAAGCAAGCTGTTGCAACTTGGTGGAGCCTTCGGAAACCTACTTCAAATTGTACTGCATCTTGTAATTGATGGTTTATTCAATTGCAGTTGCTACATTTACGTACAGATATAGGTATCCCTGAGGGGATAATCCTCAGGTACTGGAGGAAGAGGATCAGAGGAGACAGGCAAGATGTACTTTATGTGCTTTTAAACTGGTATACATGTATACTGGCACAGGGTGTCAGATCTGGACTTGCCTCTTGAAACCTGTCAGTACCAGTTTGGATTTTGGAAAGAAGCTATCACCAGTCACTGCATGATTCTGTGGACAGAAAGGGAGATGAGTTCCAGGTAGAAAGTCTATGGTTCTCAAGGTTGAACTTCAGCAAACTATTTCTAGGTAATTTTCTGGCATCACTTCCTCCGATCGTCAGTGAAAAATCCTACCAGTCACATAACACTGCTAAAAAAAACACAAAAGAACTGTGGATGCTGGAAATCTGAAACTAAAACAGAAATAGCTGGAGAAATTCAGCAGGTCTGGTAACATCTTGTAGAGCTGGATGAACACAGCAGGCCAAGCAGCATCAGAGGAGCAGGAAGGCTGACGTTTCGGGCCTAGACCCTTCTTCAGAAACGTCAGCCTTCCTGCTCCTCTGATGCTGCTTGGCCCACTGTGTTCATCCAGCTCTACACCTTGTTATCTCAGATTCTCCAGCATCTGCAGTTCCTGCTATCTCTGGTAACATCTGTTGAGAGAAAGCAGAGTCTACATTTTGGGTCTAGTGACCCTTCTTCAGAACTGAATGTAGCTAGGAAAAGGTTGGTTTATGTATTGAAGATGCAAGATTTAGAGACAGAGAATAACTGAAGGAGGTGCAAATGAGTATAGAAATGGTGCTGGGAAAATTGTTGGGATTGAAGGCTGATAAGTCCCCAGGGCCTGATAATCTACATCCCAGAGTACTTAAGGAAGTGGCTGTAGAAATAGTGGATGCATTGGTGGTCATCTTCCAGGATTCTGTAGACTCCGGAACAGTCCCTGCTAATTAGGGGGTAGCTAATGTCACTTCAATTTTCAAAAAGGGAGGTAGAGAGAAAACAGGGAATTATACACCAGTGAGCCTAACATCAGTAGTCGGGGAAATTCTCAAATCTTTTGTCAAGGATTTCATAGCAGAGCATTTAGAAAGCAGTGGCAGAATCAGACAGAGTCAGCTTAGATTTATGAAGGGGAAATCATGCTCGATAAATCTGTTGGAATTCAATGAAAATGTAACTCGTAGAGTTGACAAGGGGGAGTAGAGTTGACAAGGATACGCTGGTCGATGTAATATATTTGAACTTGCAGAAAGCTTTTGACAAAGTCCCACATAAGAGATTAATGTGCAAGATTAAAGTGCATGGGATTGCGGGAAGTGTATTGAGAAGGATAGGAAACTGGTTGGCAGAAAGGAAACAAAAGGTGGGAATTAATGGGTCCTTTTCAAATTGGCAGGCTGTAACTAGCGTGGTGCCACAGGGATAGGTGCTGGGACCACAGCTATTCACAACATATATTGATGCTTTGGATGAAGGAACAAAACATAACATCTCCAAGTTTTCAGATGATACCAAGTTGGGTGGGAGGGTGAACTGTGATAAGGATGCAGAGATCCTTCAGCATGATCTGGACAGGTTGAGTGAGTGGGCAAATCAATGGCAGATGTAGTATAATTTGGATAAATGTGAGGTTATTCACTTTGGAAGCAAAAACAAGAAGGCAGATTACTACCTGAATGGCTGTAAATTGGGAGAGGGGAGTGTGCAGCAGGACCTGGGTGTCCTTGTGCACCAGTCGCTGAAGGTAAGCATGCAGGTGCAGCAGGCAGTAAGGAAGGCAAATGGTATGTTGGTTTTCATTGCGAGAGGTTTCGAATACAGGAGCAGGGATGTGTTGTTGCAGTTATACAGGGCCTTGGTGAGGCCAAACCTGGAATATTGTGCCCAATTTTGGTCTCCTTTTCTGAGGAAGGATGCTATTGCTCTTGAGGGAGTGCAGTGAAGGTTTATCAGGCTGATTCTGGGGATGGCGGGTCTGACACATGAGGAGAGATTGACTAGGTTAGGATTGTTTTCACTGGAGTTCAGACAAATGAGGGGGGATCTCATAGAGATTTATGAAATTCCAACAGGACTGGACAGGGTAGATGTAGGGAGGATGTTCCCAATGGTGGGTGTGTCCAAAACCAGGAAACACAGTATGAGGATTTGGGGTAGACGATTTAGGATGGAGATGAGGAAACATTTCTACACCCAAAGAGTGGTGAGCCTGTGGAATTCATTACCACAGGAAGTAGTTGATGCCAAAACATTGAATGTGTTCAAAAGGCGACTATATATAACACATAGGGCAAATGGGATCAAAGGCTATGGGGAGAAAGCAGGATTAGGCTAAGAGTTGGACAATCAGCCATCATCGTGAAGAAAGGCAGAGCAGGCATGAAGGTCCAAATGGCCTCCTCCTGCTCCTATCTTCTATGTTTCTATGTTTCTATGTTGGTGGGGAGCAGGGAAGGCATAAATGATAAGTGGATATTGAGCCCAGAGAAAGAGAGAACAACAGTTGGGCTCCTAAAGGAATGAATAATAGTGAGCTGGGGAGAGAGGAAAGCTGCTAATGGGGACCATTAGTGAGTGAGAATGAATTGTCTGCGGTAAAAGAAGGCCATGTGAATGACAAGGCCTAGTGTGTGCGGGTTGGGGAAAGGATATGGAAGAAGGTATTCAGGCTCTAAAATTATTGAACTCAATATTGAATCCTGTAGGCTGCAGGGTCTCCAAGCAGAAATGAAGTGCTGTTCTTCCAGCTTGCACTGAACTTCGCTGAAGCGTCACAGCAGGCCTGAGACAGAAATGTTGGCCAGGGAACATGACGTCCTATTGAAGTGGCAGGCTACTGGAAGGTTGGGGTCATGTTGTGGACAGATCATATGTGTTCCGTAGAATGGTTGCCCAATCTGTGTTTGTCTCCCCTGTGTAGAGGCAATCACATTGTAACACAGGCATGACACTGATACTCTGTCTGTATTAAGATACCAACCCACAAAAAGAACAACCTTTCTCTGTATTCTATTCTTTTATCCTTTGTTGTGAAGACAACAATCTCTCCCTCAATGTCAGCAAAACAAAGGAGCTGGTCATTGACTTCAGGAAGCAGAGGGGAGGACATTCCCCTGTCTGTATCAATGGTGCTGAAATGGAGATGGTCAAGAGCCTCAAGTTCCTAGGAGTGACAATCACCAACAATCTGTCCTGGTCCATCCACATTGGTGCTACAGTCAAGAAACTGCACCAATGCCTCTACTTCCTCAGAAGGCTAAGGAAATTTGGCATGTCCACAATGACTCTTACCGATTTTTATAGACACATCATAGAAAGCATCCTATCTGGATGCATCACAGCTTGGTATTACAATGGCAACAAAAACAGAAGCTGCTGGTAAAGCTCAGCAGGTCTGGTGACCCAAAACATTAACTCTGATTTTTTCTTCACAGATGCTGCCAGACCTACTGAGCTTTGTCAGCAACTTCTGTTTTTGTTTCTGATTTACAGCATCCACAGTTCTTTTGGTTTTTATTTGGTATTACAACTCTTCTGCCCAAGACTGCAAGAAACTACAGAGAGTTGTGAACACAGCCCAGTCCCTCACAATAACCAGAGATAACGAGGTGTAGAGTTGGATGATCACAGCAGGCCAAGCAGCATCAGAGGACCAGGAAAGCTGACGTTTCGGGCCTAGACCTCATCACAAAAACCAGCCTTCTTTCCCTTGACTCCATCTACACTTCCTGCCATGTTGGGAAAGCAGCCAACATAATCAAAGACCCCTCCCACCTCGGTCATACTTTCTTTCACCCTCTTCCACTGGGCAGAAGATACAAAAGCTCGAAAACACATGCCAACAGATTCAAAAACAACTTCTTCCTTGGTGTTATCAGACTTCTGAACCAACCTTTCATATAGTAAAGTTGATCTTTCTCTGCACCTACTCTGTAGCTGTAACACTATATTCTGCATTCTGTATTACCCTGATGTACTTATATAAAGGTATGATTTGTCTGGTTAGCACACAAAACAATACCTTTCACTGTATCTTGGTTTAAGTGGCAATAATAAAGAAAATCAAATCAAAATTGATGAATATGGGGCATCACTGGTTAGGTCAGTATTTGTTGGCCATTTGTTATTTCCTTTGAATTAAGTGGCTTACTCAGTTATTTCAGTGGGCAGTTAAGAGTCAACAATGTACTGTGGGTGAGGAGTTATCCCAGGACTTTGTGGAAAGCCAGGGAAGAGATTGCTGGGACCATTGCTGAGGTATGAGTGAGGTGCCATGAGAAGATTGATGTTGTTTAATGTGGTGCCATTATTTGACAAAGGAAAATCCAGGGAACTATACAACTATATATTGGATATAATTTGACTTGAAGGTAGGAGACAGATGCCAGAAGAAGTAGTGGAGGTGGGTACAGTTACAAAATTTAAAAGGCATCTGGATGAGTATATGAATAGTAAGTGTTTAGAGGGATATGGGTCAAATGCTGGCAAATGGGACTAGGTCAGATTGGGATGCAATAACCTGTTCAGTAAAGTTCAGTTTGGGTTCCGCTAGGGCCACTCAGCTCCTGACTTCGTTACTGCCTTATTTCAAACATGGCCAAAGAAGTTGAACTCCAGAGTTAAACCCGAAAAGAACTCCACTGATCAGCATGGATGAGTTGGACCGAAGGGTCTGTTCCTGTGCTGTATGACTCTATGACTCCATTGTCCCTGCATTGCTCCATTCAATTTTGCCATGTAGCAGGATAAATTACAGGTTATAGTTAGTTACACCTGGTGTTATGTGTGCCTCCCACTCAAACACAGTTCTGTCAGCAATCAGAAAGAGCAAACCTACCAGCAACATAGAAATGGATTGCATCCATTCATGTGACTTCCTGACAAATTCTATGACTTGTTCATCAAATGCTAGGAAAATAGTTCGGAACACACAGACATTTCCTCAATATATCAACAATTTTTAAAAATAATATAGCACTCAGCACTGTCTTCTCGATGAAGATATCCTGGGTATCCATTTCTTATTAATCTGAAACTGGGGTAGAATGGTTAGCAGTAGCTGAACCGCTAGGTAATTTCTTTGCACCTTTTTTTTCAGAAGCTTAGGCAAACACTGATTCTCGCAATTACTGCTCCATCACCAGTGAAGTGATGTTGTCGACAGAGCTATCAAGCATGACTTACTCAGCAATAAGCTGCTCAGTAAGGTTCAGTTAGGGTTCCGCCAAAGCTAGGTCAGTTCCTAACTTCATTACAGCCTTATTTCAAACAAGGCCAAAAGATCTGAACCCCAGAGTTACGGTGAGAAGGACTCCACTTGACAAGAAGGCAGCATTTGACTTAGTGCAGCATCAGCGCGCCCTAGCAATGGGAATCTGGAGGAAAGTTCTCTGCTGGTTGGACTCATACCTGATACATACGAAGATAGTGTTGTTGGAGGTCAATCATCTCAGCTCCAGGACATCTCTGCAGGAGTTCCTCAGGGTAGTGTCATCAATAACCTTCTCTACATCATAAAGTCAGAAATGGGGATGTTAGCTGATGGTGTCTGTGTGGAGTTTGACATTCTCCCTGTGTCTGTGCGGGTTTCCTCTGAGTGCTCCAGTTTGCTCCCACAGACCAAAGATGTGCAGGTTAAGCGGATTGGCCATGCTAAATTGCCTGTAGTGTCCAGGGATGTGTAAGTTAGATGGATTAGCAATGGGAAATGCAGGGTTAGAGGGATAGATTGGGGGGAGGCTGTGTGGTGAGTCTGGATGGAATGCTCTTTGGAGAGTCGGTGTAGACTTGATGGGCAGAATGGCCTGTTCCCACACTGTAGGGGTTCTATTCTAGGAACCTACAAAAATCTAACAGGACTAGGCAGAATATTCTCAATGACTGAGGAATTCAGACCAGAGGTCACAAGTTAAGGGTAAAGGTAGGCCACATAGGACTGAGATGAGGAGAAATTTCTTCACCCAGAGAGTGGTGAGCCTTTGGAATCTTCTGCCACAGAATGCAGTTGAGGCCAAAGCATTGAATGTTTTCAAGAAGCAGTTAGATATAGTTCTTAAGGCTGAAGATATCAAAGGGTATGGGGGCAAATTGGGAACAGAATACTGACTGGGATGATCAGCCATGCTCATAGTGAATGGTGGAGCAGGCTCAAAGAGCTGAATGGCCTACTCCTGCTCCTATTCTCTATATTTTTATGACAAGCGCACAAAGTTCAGCACCATCCATAACCCCTCAGATACTCAGCAGAGTTTACCGCAAGGCCTGGACAACAATCAGGCTTGGGCTGGTAAGTGGTAAGTGTAATTTCTGCCACACACAAGTGCCAGGCAATGACCATCTCCAACAAAAGAGAATCTAACCACCTCCTCTTGACCTCAATGGCATCGCTGAATTCCCAACAATCAATAACCTAGGGTTTACCTTTGATGAGCAACTGAACACAACTAGCCATATAAATACTGCAGCTGCAAGAACAGGTCAGAGTCTCAGACGTCTACAGCAGTTAACTCACCTCCTGCATCCCTAAAGTCTGTTCATTACCTACAAGACACATTCAGGACTGCAGTAGAACATTCTCCACTTGCCTGGATATGTGCAGCCTCAGTAATGCTCAGGAAGCTTGACATCATCCAGGACACAGCAGCCCACTTGATTAGTACCGCATCTAACACCTTTAAAATTCACTCCTGCCACCATGACTCACTGTGCCAGCAGTGTCTGCCATCTAGAAAATGCACCTTCCAAACCCACGACCACTACCATCTAGAAGGATATAGGTAGCAGATACATGGGAACGCAAGTTCGCCTCCAAGCCACTCATCATTCTAACTTGGAAATATATCTTTATTCCTTCACTTTCGCTGGAACTCCCTCTCTAACAGTATTGTGGAGATACCTAGACCAAATGGACTGCAATGGTTCAAGAAGGCAGCTCACAAGTACCTTCTTAATATATGTTCGTCTAGCCAGTGATACCCACAACCCTAGAATAAATAAAAACAACAGCTATACTGCAAAAGGCATTCCAAGTGTTAATAGTTCTTATGGCCTCTTTGTAAAACTCCACAAAGAGAGTCCTGCAAAAAAAAAGACAAAAAGCTCACTTATTCAGTAGCTGTCACCTCTCCTTAATAAATAAGAATCTCTTTTAAGCTCTTTGTCTCTATTGCTACCCAGGTCAGTCTTCAGTAAACACACTGCCGATTAAGTATTTTGTCTTGCAAGGCTGGCGCTAATGAAAAGCAATAGAGATTCACTGCATTTTAATGAACAAGACATTGGTTTTACTGTGTGCAATTTATTGGGCCAATTCCCAGTGTCGATCACCCACAGTACAGCTGCCTTTTTCCCTCCTTGTTAGTTTGTCAAATGCATGTAAAATGGATGTAACACTGAGAGGTCTGGGCTGTTACTCAATTTGCAATGTGACATCCTTGATCTTGCTTCTCAGATAAGTAACCAGTTGTGGCAATGATATACATGTAAATTAATTATGTTGCTTGAGTTGTTCTGTGGCATGCCTCTGTTCCTGATAATAGCTCTGGTCCTGCACAGACTGAGCAAATAAAGCTGTCTTCCATGGGCCAGTACAATAATGTGAAATTACCTTTTAACCACTTTGCTAAGATGTTTGTTAGCATTTTGTTAGATTGGTAAATATCTCACCATAAACAGCTATTTTTTGTTGGTTAGGTTTTCCAAGGGCACTGTAGTGAGTGATATATCAGATATGCCCGTTCAGCTCTGAATCCTGAGTTCAAATCTAGTACAGAAGACTCTGCTCACTCTGATTTTTTTTATTCAACTGAACTTCAATCATGTCCTAGCGGAACTGAGTTCCTTTTAGGGATTAGGGATGTTGAATTTTATAATGGTTGTTATAAGGAGAAAGCAAGGTCGAGCTTCAATTGTTGGTAAGGGGTACCTATACTATTCTTCTTGAAGTTTTACTTATAAAATTCAAAGTGAATCTGTCCAGGTGGAAATAAATAATCAAGGCTCATTATTCAGTACACTTCGGCCTTCTTTTGACAGTAACTTACAATTTACAAACATCAGTGTACTCCAACAACTTATGTGCTCTGTTCCCTTCCTCCTGAATCAACACAAACACTGCTCACTTAATTTCCAAATAGCACCCAATTTGTTGGGTTACTCAGAGGATTATGTTCCCAGTTTTGCCTGCAGTTAATCTTGCAAGAAAATTTGCCCAAACCCAAATACATTTTTTGTTATAATGCAGAGTCACATCTGTGACAATGATTCCACTTTTGTACCTCTCTACATCCCACATCCTGAGATTGAAAATAGCTCATTGGCAATAAAAGTGTTTTGATGGTTAAGATTCTGCCTCATCAGCATCAACAGATTGATGCATATGTTTCACTCTAATGAAACAGTTTTTGGGATTAGCATTTTCCAGGGATGTAAGTCCACAGCAAACATCCTGAAACATGCACTTTGTAAAGCTGTTGCTCGTTAACAAGAGCCCGACTCTCATCAAGGGGTAATGTGAGTGAGTTTGTTGACACAAAAGCATAAGAATGTTGACTTTGCTTCATTGACATCTCTATAGGATAATAACAAATTACTGTTTTCTATGAACTCGTTTGTAAATGGCTCAAACTTAGTTTGTCCAAGGAAGAAATGTGAAGTGCTTTTGTTACTGATAATTGAATGATTTGTTTGATTGACAACTGGCAGGAACACCGGATTGGAATTGAGGAATCAAGAGGGCATGAAAGGGAAATGGAGAGCGTGGATAAGATTGTTTCAAAAGGTTCCCAAATTCAGGTTCTGGTTTGTGACCCGCCAAGAATAATTCAGAAGCCTACCTGCCTCTACAAATCTCGCAGGGTCCACCTTTTACTATATTCATTGCTCTTTAACTCATTAATTGCAAGAGAATAAGTTGACACATGCAAAATATTGTCATTATTCTGAGGAAGGGTCAACGGACCAAAACATTAACTCTGATTTTTTTCTTCACAGATGCTGCCAGACCTGCTGAGCTTTTCCAGCAACTTCTGTTTTTGTTCTTGATTTACAGCATCCGCAGTTCTTTCAGTTTTTATATTGTCATGATTAATGGGGTTCATGTATTTGTGCTCACAATCACATATTTAACATGAGTGCAGTTTTTAAATAAATAGAGGAAATTTAAAATTGCTATAGGAAATGATTACAGATTTAGTGTGTTGGGAGAAGAGAAACTAAAATAATATTAAAAAAGCAAACAGCAGCAGCTTTCTTATTTTACTCTCAGCAAACCAATTCTTCACTGTTATCCAGTAATAGAATACTCAAACATGTTACTTTATATTCTCACGGATGGTTACAACACAGAAGAAGGCCATTCGACACTTTACGACTGTGCTGGTCAACAATCATTTGACTGCACTAATCCTATTTTCCAGTTTATAGCCCTGGAAGCTTTGGCAATGAAAGTAAATATCTAAATACTGTCTAACTGATATGAGAGTTTCTGACTCAGGCAGTGACTCCCGCCACTCTTTGAGTCAGGACAGTTTGAACTCAACTCACCTCTCAGTCTTTTACTTCCTACCTTAAATCTATGCCCCCTGCTTATTGGCCCCCTTACTAATGGAGAAAATGCTTCTTAAACATCCTATAAATGCCCCTCATAACCTTATACACCTCTACAAGTTCCCCTTTCAACTTTCACTGCTTCAAGGAAATCGACCTCAGTCTATCCAACCATTCCTCATAGCTCAGACCCTTCAGCCCATGCAGAATCCTGGTTAACCTCCTCAGCACTTACTCCTATGCAATCACAACCTTCCTGTAATATGTTGACCAGAACAACACACAGTTGTGTTCTAACCAGTGTTTTATACAGTACCAACATAACCTCCCAGTACTCGTATTTTATATACCTTGGTTAATAAAGGCAAGTCCTTTATTTTATCCATTTACAGGTCAAGGGCGTTGCTGGCTAGGCAGCATTTATTGCCCATCCCTAATTGCCCAGAAGGCAGTTGAGAGTCAACCACATTGCTGTGGGTCTGGAATCACATGTAGGCCAGACCAGGTAAGGATGGCAGTTTCCTTCCCTAAAGGACATTAGTGAACCAGATGGGATTTTTCGACAATCAACCATGGATTCACGGTCATCATTAGATTCTTATTTCCAGATATTTATTGAATTCAAAATCCACCATCTGCCTTGGTGAGATTCAAACCCGGGTCTCCAGAGTGTTATCTGGGTCTCTAGATTAACAGTCCAGTGGTAATACCACTAGGCCATCGCCTCCCCTGTATCCCATATGCCTTCTTAACGACCTTATTTTCCTACCCCACTCCCTTCAGTATCTGTGAATTTGTAGATCAAAGTTCCTCTGATCTCCAGGACTTTCCCAGGGTCCCAGCGTTCATTGTGTAATCCCCCACCAGTCCAGGTGATTTTATTGTAAAGCCTGATGACAAGCCTTAACAATCATTGCCCTGAATTCATTTTAAAGAACTGTATTATCACCTTTGGACTTTTAAGGATTGACTTGCAATTAAGCCAAGTATCTCAATATTGTCAAACAACCATTTTCTTTCTGTAGTGATTAATGAAGTCAGAAGTCACAATGACACCAGGTTATAGTCTGACAGGTTTATTTGAAATCACAAATTTTCAGACCACTGCTCCTTCGTCAGATGAAGTCTTCAAATGACAAAGGATCAGCGCTGCAAAAGCTTGTGATTTCAAATAAATCTGTTGGACTATAACCTGGTATCGTGTGGCTTCTGAGTTTGTCCACCTTAGCCCAACACTGGCACCTCCACATCGTATTTGTAACGAGAGTGGCTAGGTGGACCTCATAGAATATGAGTTCTCTGACTGGGGCTGTTAATCTGGTCCAATCAGGGAACCCTGGCTGATAGACTTGGGAGTGTCAGAGGTTCTGTTAACTGTGAGCTAACTCTGAGGCAGCTGGATCAGTGTCAAGGACTCTCCGCTTGTAAATAAAGGGTAACTTGGTGATGGGATACCGGCCTCTGTGGAGTTATTTCACTGTCTGCTCTGCAGTGCTAGAGATCGCAGGCTAAGACTGGAGATTATTCTGTAAGTTAGCTGGGTTGGATGTGTCCTGTTTTTGATGTCCAGGACATACCTCGGAAATTTCCGCTGTGCTTGAGTAAGATGCCAGTTTGTAGCTGCACTGGAGCAACTTTGCTAGGGGCGCAGCAAATGGTGGAGTACAAGCATTCGGTACTATTGTCAGTATGCTGTCTGAGACCACAGCCTTTGGTGTACTGATGCCTCCAGCTGTTTCTTGTATTCACATTGAGGGAAGCAAATCAGTCTGTGATGCTGGTTTCTACTGGATTAGGCCGAGCTGGATCATCCACTCAACACTTCTGGCTGGAGGTTGTTGCAAAAGCTTCAGCCTTAAATTTTGTACTGATGTGCTAGGCACGCCATAACTGAGGATGGGTCACAGACACAGAAAATGCTGGAGAAACTCAGAGGCTCTGGGAGTATCTGTTGAATTGAATCATTTATTGTCATGTATATTTAATGTAAAAATACAGTTAAAAGTGTGTACCTTCACCGTACATACATGGTGCCATTCACATTAACTTAGAATAAGATAAAAGAAAATTTAAAAGATAGCAAGAACTGCCAATGCTGGAGTCGGAGATAACAAGGTGTGAAGCTGTAGAAACACAGCAGGCCAGGCAGCATCAGAGGAGCAGGAAAGTTGACATTTCAGGTCAGGACCCTTCTTCAGAAATGGGCTTAAGAGAGTCCAACTTTCCTTTCCACTGCAGCTGTTCCACTCAGAGATTTCCAGCCCTCACCCTGCCTCCACCTGAGTCCCGCTCCGGGCTTTCCAGCCCTCGCCGT
>NC_063332.1:27989027-28012800 GCF_021869965.1 Rhincodon typus | reverse complement strand
TCCCGCTCGGGGCTTTCCAGCCCTCGCCGTGCCTCCACCTGAGTCCCACTCGGGGCTTTCCAGCCCTCGCCATGCCACTGCTCCAGGCTACCTCACTGGCCTGCTCTTGATCCGCCACTGTTACTCCAGCCCACCCTCAATCTCTGCAGGACACAACCCACGCATTCAGCTCCCGCCACGTGGTTTCCCTTTGCGACCCAACTGTGGAGAGGGAAACAAGAATTAACGTTTCCAGCCTGATGTGATTTTTCTTCAGAACTGAAAGATCTTTGGAGAATGAGGATTTTGATACTTTTGATGGAGGGGCCAGGAGAACAGATTGGTGTGGAGGACCAAGGCAAAAGACAAAGGGGGTTTCAAATTAAAGTGAAAGAAAATTAGGAATCTAAAATTAGTATAATTTAAAGTGTGCAAGGGTGAAAATCTCAGTTTGGCTGAGGGCAAAATAAGCAAGACACAAAGAGAAGTCCATGGGAGGCATATGAGGGTGTGGAGAAAAATGTAAGAAAAATGGAAGACAGACGTCATGGGGTCCAACTCTGAAGTTGTGGAATTCAAAATTGACATTGCAAAGCTGTAAAGTGCTTTAAATGAGGTGTTTTTCCTTGACCTTGCATTGTGTTTCATTGCAACATTTGAAATGGCAATGAAATGGCAAACAATTGGAAGGTTGGGTCATTCCTGTGGACAGAGATTTCCCAAAGCAGCCACCCAGTCTGTGTTTGGTCTTGCCAATGTAAAGGAGACTGCATTATGGGCACCAAACAGAGCGGACTGCATTAAAATTGAAGAATTGAAAACATTGCTTTACTGGAAGGTAAGTTTGGGACTTTGAACAACAAGGAGAGATGAGGTGAATTGAGGATCAGTATATCTGTGGAGACTCCTTGTCGAGTAAGCGTTTAAGTGTCCACCAAGACTTACATGTCAGCTCATTCTATTTGTAGGTTAACTTGGCCATCATAGCCTTCAACTAATCTATTTGAACCTAATCCCTCATCTGACGTATTATTCAAAATGTTTATCATCTTTTGAAAAAAAATGTTATTCCTAATATAATTTAGATTTTCCATCATTGAAAATTAAAACTACATGGTCCTACTTTACTAGTTTACTTCAAAGTAATATTCTGGCTTTACCCTACCTCATTGACTTATTTTATATAAATTGCTAAGTTTGCTCTGTAATTGCCTCCTGCCTAGGCTGTACAGAGTGAGTTTTGCAGATCTTTTACATTCAGGACTTGTCTCTTCACTGTTCTCTATCCCCATCCAGAGAAGGTGGAAGTTTTTTTGCAATGTGATGAGAATTGAACATAGTGCTTCAGGTTGGGAATGACCAATGCACCATAAGGTCTCAGCACAACCTCTGGAGACTTCTACTCTTCTCTTGTAGCTATATATCCTAGCATTCTATTAACTTTCCTAATTGCTTTGCTACATTGTCCAGACATTGTAAGGGATCAGTATACCATTGCTCCCAGCACTCCTCCTTGAAAATTCGAAATCTCTCATGCTACATTTATGAAGCATAGTTTTTCAATCAATGTACAAATTGAAGTTAAAAATTTGCAGATTCTGGCAGAATAAAATCTGCAGTGTGGCTAGAATATAACTACTGCTTTAGTTTTTTCATGACTCTGTTCTATATCCAGAGGACATGGTGAATTAAACATTTGGGCAAACCACTGAACCTTCACTGCTTTTCCAAAGAATTCCAAAGACTCCGGGGCTCTGAGAAAGAAAAACTTGTCTTCACCTCCAGCGCAAAAGTCACACAACACCAGGTTACAGTCCAACAGGTTTACAGGTATTTAAAATCACATCAGGTGGATTCTCATCTCTCATTTTTAAAAGAGTGTCCCTTTAAAAGAGAAACCCACCAACTCATCAACAACTTCCTCATTAGCATAAAATTCAACAACCGACTCCCGTAAAAACTGAAAGGACTGCGGATGCTGTAAATCCGGAACAAAAACAGAAGTCACTGGAGAAGCTCAGCAGGTTTGGCAGCATCTGTGAAAAAGGAAAATCAGAGTTAACATTTCGGGTCTGGTGACCTTTCCTCAGAACAGTTCACTAGACCCGAAACGTTAACTCTAATTTTTCCTTCACAGATGCTGCCAGACCTGCTGAGCTTTTCCAGCAACTTCTGCTTTTGTTACCGACTCCCATTCCTGGATGTAGTGGTTGAACAAAGGGCCAATGGTGAGCTCCAGACCAGCGTATACAGGAAGGCCACCCATACGGACCAAATACTTAACTACAACAGCAACCACTCCAACACCCACAAATGGAGCTGCATCAGAACTCTGTTCAAAAGGGCCACAACACACTGCAGCACCCCAGAACTGTGCAAAGCCAAAGAAGAACACTTCCACTGCATCTATAATATAACAGCTACCCAAAATAGCATAGTGCACCAGTACTTACACAACAGGCAACAACAGGAAGACACAGCACGTCCGAATACACAAGTCACCCTACTGTACATCAAGAACGTGTCAGAGATGACCACCAGACTACTCCGACCAGTAGGAATCACGGTAGCACACAAACCCACTGCTACACTACAACAACTACTGACAAGAACAAAGGATCCCATACCTGCAACTAACAGGAACAACGTTATATATAAAATCCCATGTAAGGACTGCCACGAACACGACATTGGATAGACCGGGAGAAAACTAGCCTTCAGGATAAATGAGCACCCAGTAGCTACAGAGAGACATCACCAACTATCGCTTGTTTCCATACACTCGGATAAAGAAGGCCACCAATTCGACTGGGACAACATAACCATCCGAGGACAAGCCAACTAAAGATACCGCTTGTGGTTTCCTACAGGCCTGGTACTCAATCCGGAACTCCATCAACAAACAAGTGGAAATAGACCCCAAATATCAACCACTACGAAGCAGAACTGGAAATGAGGCCAACCACCACATCAGACCAGAGCACACAAATAACAAGCAGGACAGACCAACAACACTTCATTGGAGGCGCACTGATGATGTTATCTAGTATGGTGAAGAAATGTCTGCAAACCGACCTACTAGCTCGGTGGACAAATCAACAATCTCATCCACAACTTGAGCTACAAGTCTTCTTGAAAACTTTAAAGAGTTCTCCTTATTTTTGGACTCACCTACAAAAGGAAAAAAATCCTTTCTACATCCAGCTTGTCAGGCAATTCAGGGACTTACACACTTCTATCAAATCTAAATTCCAGCGGAAACATGCTCCGACTGTGCATTCCTTCCTCATATGACAGCTCTCTCTTTTCAGGTTCCAGTCAGGAAAACCTCCTCTCAACTGCACCCAATGCTTAAATAAGGAGTCCAAAATTGAACATGGTATTTGAGATGTAGTCTCAACAATGCCCTGTGTAACTTCCTTTCTTTTATGTTCAATTCCTCTTGTAGTAAAGGATAACATTCCATATTTACTGTAGCTGTGTATTATCTTTTTGTGACTCATGCGCTAGAACACCTAGATATCTGTGCACCTCATAATATGTCGTCATTCTATGTTTAAGTAATTTAGTGACCATGCTTACAGTACTTAGAGAACTTGGTCATTTATAGTCCTTCGACATTTCTCCCAGGCGGGCATATGCCTAAGAAGGGAAAATATATGTTCCAGGTACCCCAAGTTTTCGTTTTCTATTCATGTGTGGGATGTGGGTGTCGCTGGCTTGGCCAACATTTCTTGCCCATCCCTAGTTGCCCTTGAGAAGGTGGTGGTGAGCTGCCTTCTTGAACCGCTGCTGTCCTCCTCTTGTGGGTTGACCCACAATGCGATTAGGGAGGGAATTCCAGGATTTTGACCCAGCGACAGTGAAGGAATGGCAATATATTTCTGAGTCAGGATGGTGAGTGGCTTGGAAGGGAACTTGGAGGTGGTGGTGTTTCCATATATCTGCTGCCCTTGTACTTCTCGATGGAAGTGGTCATGGGTTTGGAACGTGCTGTCTGAGGATCTTTGGTGAATTTCTGCAGTGCATCTTGTAGATAGTACACACTGCTGCTACTGAGCTTCGGTGGTGGAGGGAGTGAATGCTTGTGGATGTAGTGCCAGTCAAGTGGGCTGCTTTTGTCCTGGATGGTGTCAAGCTTCTTGAGTGTTGTTGGAGCTGCACTCATCCAGGCAAGTGGGGAGTATTCCATCACACGCCTGACTTGTGCCTTGTAGATGGTGGACAGGCTTTGAGGAGTCAGGAGCTGAGTTACTGGCCACGTATTCCTAGCTTTTGATCCGCTCTTGTAGCCACTGTGTTCATGTGGTGAATCCAGTTGAGTTTCTGGTCAAAGATAACCCTCAGGATGTTGATAGTGGGGGATTCAGTGATAGTAACACCATTGAATATCAAGGGATGGTGGTTAGATTGTCTCTTATTGGTGATGGTCATAGCCTGGCATTTGTGTGGCGTGAATGTCACTTGCCACTTGTCAGCCCAAGCCTGGATATTGTCAAGATCTTGTTGCATGTGAACACGGACTACTTCAGTATCTGAGGAGTCATGAATGGTGCTGAACATTGTGCAAGCATCAGCGAATATCCCCACTCTGACCTACAGATGGAGGGAAGGCCACTGATGAAGCAGCTGCAGATGGTTGGGCCAAGGACATTGCCCTGAGGGACTCCTGCAGAGATGTCCTGGAGCTGAGATGATTGGCCTGTAACAACCATAACCATCTTCCTATGTGCCAGGTATGAGTCCAACCACCATGAGTTTGCCCCTGATACCCATTGATTCCAGTTTTGCTAGGGCTCCTTGATGTCACACTTTGTCGAATGCAGCCTTGATATCAAGGTCTGTCACTCTCACCTCACCTCTGGTATCAGCTCTTTTATCCATGTTTGAACCAAGGCTGTAATGAGGTCAGGAGCTGAGTGGCCCTGGCGGAACCCAAACTGGGCGTCACTGAGCAGGTTATTGCTGAGCAGGTGCTGCTTGATAGCGTTGTTACTGACACCTTCCATCACTTTACTGGTGTTTGAGAGTAGACTGATGGGGCGGTAATTGGCCGGGTTGGATTTGTCCTGCTTTTTATGTACAGGACACACTTAGGCAATTTCCCACATTGCCGGGTAGATACCAGTGTTGTAACTGTACTGGAACAGCTTGGCTAGGGGACCAGCAAGTTCTGGAGCACAAGTCTTCAGTACTATTGCTGGAATGTTGTCAGGGCCTGTAGCCTTTGCAGTATCCAGCGTCTCCAACCGTTTCTTGATATCACATGGAGTGAATCAGATTGGCTGAAGACTGGTATCTGTAATACTGGGGACCTACTTGGGCTACAGAGTCAACAAGGCTGGGTTACACACATTGTAAGATAAAATGAGGGCGATCAAAGGTGCCCGTGGTCCCCATGCCTGTACCAGAGCTTAGGTCTCTCCTTGGGCTGGTGAATTATTACAGAAAGTTCATGCAAACCTGGCCTCCATCCGGGAACCATTGCATCAACTCTTTAAAACAATGGCCAGCCTTGGAAATAGCTGCGTAACCAAGCCATAGCTTTCAGGAAAGTGAAGAAACAGCTATCATCCTCTAAGTGTTGGTACACTATGGTCCCAAATGAGCTCTGGTACTGACAAGTGATGCCTGCCTGTACAGCATCAGGGTAGTATTAGCTCAGAGGTGGCCCAATGGAGAAGAACGCCCAATAACGTGTACATCCAGGACTTTGGCTCATGCAGAGCATATATACCCCCAGCTGGAGAAGTAAGGTTTGGTGGTCTAATTTAGAGTCAGGAAGTTCCACCAATACCTCTACAGATGTACATTTGTGCTAATAACAGACCACAAACCCCTACTACATCTACATAAAGTGGACAAGGCAGTGCTGCCCATAGCTTCAGGCTGAATTCAGTGGTGGACTCTAACAGAAAATGCATACAAATAGAATTTGGAACACCGTCCGGGAGGCCAAGCTGCAAATGAGGATTCGTTGAGCCACCTCCCACTGGCAGATACACCACCAATGGGACTGCCCCTGGAAGAGTCCGTAATAGTTTTAAATTTTCTGGAAAGACATCCAGTCACAGCTGACAATATCAGACTTTGGTCCTGGCAAAACTGAAACAGCTGGTGGTGATGGGGGAAACCAAACAGCCATCACAACCAGACTGAAACCTTTTTGGACCCAGAGAGACCAGATCACTGTACAGGGTGGCATATTATTATGGGAACCAAGGATCCAGAGCGATTGTCCCGAGGTCGCCACCAGATACTGACTGAAATCCATCAGAGCCACTCGGGTCTCCAAAATGAAGATGTTGTGAGAAGTTATATCTGGTGGCCAGGCCTGGGTACAGACAGAACTGGGTTGGTGGGGCAGTGCCCACCATGCCAACAAGGACAAAAATTACCATCAGCAGCTTCCCCACAATCATAGGAATGGCTGGGTAACTCAGTTACACATCTACAGTGCAGGTCCTTTCATGGACTCAATGTTCTTGGTGATTGTGCACCCCCGTTCAATATGGCTGGACTTGCATACAGTTCAGTCATCAAACACAGGGACGCCAATAGAAAAACGGCGCACATCTTTTGCAATTCGTGGAGTCTGGAATGTTGGGTTACAGATAACGGGACATCGTTTACCAGCAGGGAATTTGAGTATTTCCTAAAGTCGAATGGTATTCGACATATAAGAACAGCTCCATAACATCCATTGTCCAAAGTTCTGGCAGAAAGAGCAGCCCAGACTAAAAGAAACAGCCTACAGCCTCACTAGATACCAAACTGTCCCAGTTCCTATTTGATCATAGGACCACACTTCATGAAACCACAGGGATAGCTCCAGCAGAGTTACTAATGAGGAGACTTCACACCAAGTTAAATCTGATCTTCCTAGACCTGGAGGCGGGGTGGGGGAAGTGAAATGGCATCAGGTACACAAGACTCCACCAAGCAAGTGAGACAGTTTACTTTAGGGGATGAGATTTGGTGTATGAACTATGGAAATGGCTCTGCATGGGTAAGAGATTTGGCCAATGCAAGGTCAGGACCGGTGACAAATAAAGTTCGGATAGGTGTGATGGTCCTGAACAAGAATGGGGGGACCATAAGAAAGCCGCGAACTCACAAACAGTGCAGGAGCAAAACGTTCTGGGCCCTGGAACAGTCGGAAATGCTATCGGAAACCATGGGTTCTCCCTGTCTGTCAAACATTGAAGATATCTCTGAATCTGAGATGGACACGGCCGGGCTCACCATATTGACACCTTTGCCGCCAGAAAAGGAGAGTGAATTTTTCCTGAGGCACTCGGGGTGCAAGAGGCAAGCTACTGTGCATTACAAACTGTCCCTATTGGACGTGAGCCAGAGGAACCTGATTCGGTACTAAAACGCCCCAGGAGGCACTACAAGAAAAAAGACCGGCCTATGTCCTTGGACTCGGAGCGGGGGGGATGTAGTGGTTATAACAAGGCCAGCTAGGTGGACTTCATAGAATATGAGTTCTCTGATTGGACCAGATTTACAGCCCCAATCAGGGAGCCCTAGCTGGCAGATAAGAACAAGGGAGTCAGACATCCTGTTCAGTCTGAGAGCTGATTCTGAGGGAGCTGGATCAGTGTCAAGGACTCTCCATGTGTAAATAACGAGTGAATTATTGATGGGATACCGGTCCCTGTGGAGTTATTTCACCTGGAGTTTCTTGTTTTCTGTATACCACCCTTCTTGAATAAAGAAATTATATTTGTTACTTTCAAGTCTGATGGAACTTTTCCAGAATTTAGAAAATATCAGAAAATTAACACCCATGCAACTACTACCTCAATAGGAACCTCTTTTCAGACTCTAGGATGAAGTCCACTTAGACTCAAGGACTCGCCAGATTACAGTTCAATCCCACTTCCCTGTGATTGTAATTTTACTAAATTTCTCTTTCCCTTTGACCACCTGAATTATAGCCATTACTGCATTGTTCTTTGTATCCTGAAGCGTTAAGGCAGAAACAAAATATTTGTTCATAGAAAATAAGACCAGGGGTAGATAATTTGTCCCTACTCTAATGTTTAATGTGATCATAGCTGATTATCTAACTCAATAGGCTGTACCTATTTTCTCCCCTTTGATCCCTTTCGCATTAAGAACTATATCTAATTCCTTCTTGAAAACATTCAATGTTTTGGCCTCAACTGCTTTCTGTGACAGAGAATTCAACAGTCTCTCTGTTCTCTGGTTGAAGAAATTTCTCCTCATCTCAGTCCTAAATGGCTTAACCTATATCCTTAGACTTTAACCCCTGGCTTTGGCCTCCCCAGTCATTGGGAATATCCTTCCTGCATTTACCTTGTTTAGTCCTTGCAGAATTTTATAGGTTTCTATGAGATCCCCTCTCATTCTTCAAAGCTCCAGTGAATATATTCCAAACTGATCCAGTCACTTTATTCCACCCACCATTTCTTTATTATCTATAATGAACTCCTCATTTTAACTCGCTAGAGGACCAATATTCACTTTTCTCACATTTTTCTTTTTTTTTAAATTGTAAAAACAGATAGCAACAGTTTTTAAATTTCTCACTAACTTCCTCTCACCTGTACTGGTGGAACTGGGAGCTGTACTGATGAGATAGTGGATAGACTGTGCACTTCCAGTGGAAGCCATGATACCAAACCCTGCCAGCCTGACATTGCCAACTGGGTCAATGTGGTCTTAACCATCTGTAGGGATGCCCAGCAGTAGGACAAGAAGGTCAAGAACCTTCTCTGCTCCACCAGGTTAAGTGACACCATCTTCTCTTTGCTCCTTCACACTCATGGTATCTCTGTTACTGCACCCATTTCGCATCAAGGCTCGCGGTCTATCATTCCCATTATTTCATGCAAACATCTTTTCTCACTCATTCTTACACATCCCAACCACACCATCCTTCCCCCACCCCCCAACCACATTACTAACCCTGCTATCCCTCTTGAGAATGTCAGGCCTGCTCAGTTCCTCACTTGGAACACCAACCCTTTGCCCCAACAGACATCAGAATTGATAGCTATGCTTAATCTCACTCCCTCACTCCCATTCTCCCATTCTAAGGAGAAAATAGTCCATTATAGGGTGGGAAGAGCCAGGAAGGTTGTGGAGTGCCTGATGTTCAGCTCTTCAGTCCCTGTGACAAGAAGAACTTGGCACTCGCTGGAAGGAATTTGGACCAACCCTGTGGAGATGCTGAAATATCCCCAGCAACCAAGTAAGGGGCTTTGTTACTTGTTGTGGCACCCTCCCATTACCCCCTCTGTCAATGGATTGTCAACATGTCACAACTTCTACTTCTTGGTTACAACTCAGCACTTCACTGCCACATCTCTGCAGCTGGTTGAGGAAGAAATGCTCCAGAGATCGTTGGCACTCAGAGGACTGCCAGAGACCGGGCACCTGCTCAGTTCCGGGCAGGAGAGTACCCCATAGCGTCAGCAAGCAGAGGCTTCCTCAATGTGCAGCAGCAGACTCAGCAGCAGTGAGTGGTTTGTCAGTGGCTCTGGTCATGCCATCATACTAAGGTGACAGGCCTGCAGCACGGTAATTGGGAGTCTCAGGCATGTGAACATCTGCTTGTCTCCATCGTCAGGTTTGTGGCTCTCAGATTCTGCTTGAAATACGTCCAGACTGGCCCTCTATCACTCTAGCTATTGGTCCTCAGTACAAATGGCAAGATGATAGGGGGATGAGGCGACCTTAAGCTCATTCCAGGTACCCCTTCTTCACAAGGAAACTGAAGTTAGGTTTGAGCAGTAGGTGCCAGCTGGAGAAGACACCACACAATGGCCTCCAGAAGTCTCCTCTCAGGATGCCAGAGGTGGTCAAATCTATCAACTGCACCCTGCCTGCCCCCTACATTTCCCCCATTGCCGTGTGGGAGTTCAAGCTGAGGAGCTGCACCAACCCGTGGGCAGGACATAGTCGGCATGTCTGGGCCCTCCAGACACAAGCACCTGCTGAGGGTTGCCCGACCAGATCTCCAATGCTAACAGGCTCCGCTGAAACACAGGGCCCCAATGAAACCCCAGCCTGCACTGTGACAAAAACAGAAGTTGCTGGAAAAACTCAGCAGGTCTGGCAGCATCTGTGAAGAAAAAATCAGAGTTAATGTTTCAGGTCCGGTGACCCTTCCAAATGTTAACTCTGATTTTCTCTTCACCAATACTGCCAGACCTGCTGAGCTTTGCCAGCAACTTCTGTTTTGTTCTTGATTTATACCATCGGCAGTTCTTTCAGTTTTTATTCTGCACTGTGGCATACTGGGAGAGAGAGAGAGAGAGAGCAAAGTCTTCCTGAGGCTACAGAGGTTGCACAGGGGACATGTCAATGTAAATGTATTTACGCATTTGTAAATATGCGTTCACTATTTTCATTGGCTGTGTGAGCAAAGGTATAGAGCCAATTATCCTTCACACTGCACCATGGCCAATATTCCAAGGTGTGAAGTAAACATGCCAGGTCTAGTAACTGAGGTCCTATTGAAGCCAGGATACTGTTTCTAATCAATGATCCCACTTTTACTTTCCCCCTTTTCCATCAATGCCCAAAGATCACTCTCTCTTATACTCTTTTCACTGTTTAATTGCTTCTGCATCCTTGCATTATGTCCCCAGCCCCACTATTAATGTCCTCAGCTCTCTTCCGCAGTATTGACTTTGATAAGGCCCCCTTGACTTTTAGTGGATAAATCCCCAGGAGTGAGCATGGCCCACCTCTTTGAGCAATTTAGCCAGACAGCCCTGAACAGTGTCTTCACTGATACTTATACAGTTTCTTGAATTGTATCCCCCGGACTGGTTGTGCTGGACCCACACAACTGACCATAGCCCACTGCGTGGACTGTAGCTGTATAGACCCTGACCACCCTAAGTGGCTAGCTGACCGTGCCCAATCCCTGGGAATGTTATCAGAGGCTGCCGTTGACTTAGTGGGCCAGGTGTCACTGCCTGAAGATTGTCTCCCTGGTCCTGACTGAGAGCTGCTCCCCTTTGACTGTGAGACATGGTCGTTTGCTTAAAGTAAATGTAATGTCTTTGGTGAGTGAGCAGCTGGCACATTGTGTAGGCATAACACTGATGTACACAGTGCCATACAACAACCTATCCAGCCCCTTTACCTCTGACTGCTGACAAGCATGACAATCTGCCTGGCTTTGTGTCTATGCTAAAAGTCAAGGCAAGGCAGGAATACTGTGGGGCTTTAAAATGTGTCTGAAGGGGTAACATGCCTAAAGGCTTGGCCTAGCACGGCAGGGATGCTGTGAGCATCCAGCTGCACAAAGTGAATGAGCACTAAGAGAGCAAGTGAGCGATCAAACATCCCTGAGATGTAGCCTGCTCCAGTCCATAAGCTGGGTATGTGCCCCTCTATGTAAAGTGTACTTAGAGCAGCTTTGCAATGCAAAGTGCCAGTGTATCCCAAAGTGCACCATAGGAGTGCAGAAGACCACCTCAGTCACTTGCCCTGCCTTATTTCCCACAGAAGGGCAAGTTTTGCTACTTGTCTAGTAGGTACATCCGCATACTGAATAAGAAAGTTTTCTTGTACACACTTAACAAATTCCTCTCCATCCAAGCCCTGAACATTATGGCAGTCTCAGTCTATGTTTGGAAAGTTAAATTCCCCTGCCATTACAACCCTATTTTTCTTACAGATATCTGAGATGTCCTTACATATTTGTTTCTCAATTTCGAACTGAATATTGGGAGACCTATAATAAAATCCTAATAAGGTGATCATCCCTTTCCTGTTTCTCAGTTCCACCCACATACCTTTACCAAATGTTCTTCCAGGAATATCCTCCCTAAGTATGGCCATAATGTTAGCCCTAACCAAAAGTGCCATTCCCCCTCCTCTCTTGCCCCACTTTCTATCCTTCCTATAGCATCTATACGCTGGAACATTAAGCTGCCAGTCCTGTCCCTCTCTGAGCCATGCCTTTGTAATAGCTATGATATCCTAGTCCTGTGTTTCCATCCATGCCCTAAGTTCATCTGCCTTACCTGTCAGGCCTCTTACATTGAAGTAAATGCAGTTTAATTTGTCAGTCTTACCTCATTCTCTGACAAGCTCTTGTCTGCCTTGACTATTAGACTTTTTCCCCTTCTCTACTGTATCAGCCTCAGACTTCCCTTTCCTTTGGTTCCCACAGCACCCAACACCACGCTAAGCCCCCTCCCGAGTAATACTAGCAAATTTACCTGCAAGGATATTGGCCCCCTTCAAATTCATGTGCTACCCATCACTCTTATGCAGGTCATTTAGAATTCAATAGAATAGCAATTTATTGTCACGTATATCTTTACAAAAAAAACAGCAAAAAGTTTTATAAGTCACCACAGCACCTAAATTAATTACAGAAGAAGAAAAATAATAAAACTTCATCACAGTTCGATTAACAGCTTCTGGGTTCAGGATATGCTGGAAAACCAGGCCGCAACCGCTATGCAGGGCCAGGCCAAGAGCACCACGCAGGCCTGGGCCGAGACCACCACGGCAGGCCGAGACCCCCCCACCACGGCAGGCCGAGATCCCCCCACCACGGCAGGCTGAGAACCCCCCTCCCACTATGGCAGGCCAGGGCCTGCACCACCACGTCAGGCCAAGACCTGCCCCACCACGGCAGGCCGAGAATGCCCCCCGACGATGGCAGGCCGGGATCTGCACCACCACGTCAGGCCGAGACCTGCCCCATCACGGCAGGCCGAGACTGCCCCACTATGCAGGGAAGAGACCCGCCCCACCATGCAGGGAAGAGACCTCCATACTGAGTCACTGGAAGACTCCGAAGCCAGGACAAGACCTCCACGCCTTGATGACACCTTCATGCTGGTCTGTTAGAAGACCTGGAAGCTGCTGGGACAAAAAGCCCAAGCCGGGACGAGACCTTCATGCCGGAACAGGACCGCCATACCGGAAGAGCGCCCCACCAGGTACCAGTCCGATAACTCCGTCCAGGGCTGCTGGAAACCGCCTTGTCACTGGGCCTGGGCTGGGAGAAAATGCCTTCTGCTAAAGACGTTAAAAGAAGGTAAGGAGTAATAATAAATGGAAACATTAAAAAAAACCATAGAAAGAAAATAACAGTAAAGCTTCTACCCTGAAGAGATCCCAATGGTCCCAAAATGTGAATGCATGGGAGCACTTTGGGGCAAATGGTCATAGTTCTATTAGTTTTAAAACAGTTGTAGAAAAGGATAGAACAGATCAAAGTTCAAAATTGGAGTAAGACCAATTTTGACGGTATTAGACAGAAACTTTCAAAAGTTGATTGGGGGACACTATTCAAAGGTATGGTGGAAATTGGAAAGCCTTCAAATATGAGATAATGGGAGTTGAAAGTCAGTATGTTCCTGTTAGTGTGAAGGGCAAGGCTGGTAGGTGTAGGGAATGCTGGATGACTAGAGAAGTTGAGGCTCTGGTCATGAAAAAGGAGGAGACATTTATCAGGTATAGAGAGCTGGGATTGAGTGAATCCATTGGAGTATAAGGGCAGTAGGATTATACTTAAATCAGGGGGGCAAAAAAGGGACATGAGATAGTTTTGGAAAATAGGGTTAAGAAAATCCAAAGAGATTCTATAAATACATGAAGGGCAAAGGAGTAACTAGGGAGAGAATAGGACCTCTTACAGATCAACAAGGCCATTTATGTATGGAACCACAGGAGATGGGTGAGATACTAAATGAATATTTTGTGTCAGTATTTACTGTAGAGAAGGACATGGAAGCTGGAGAACTTGGGAAAATAAATACTGATATCTTGGAAAGTGTCCATGTTACAGAAGGGGAGATGCTGGAGGTCTTAAAATGCATAAAGGTAGATAAATCTCAGAACGTTGTGGGAAGCTAGGGAAGAGATTGCTAGGCCCCATGCTGAGATATTTGTATCATTGATGGCCACGGGTGAGGTGTTGGAATACTGAAGGTAGCTAATGTGGTGTCATAATTTAAAAAAGGCTGTAAGATAAAGCAAGGAACTATTGCCCAGTAAGCTTTACGTCAGTGTTGGGTAAGTTGTTGGAGGCAATTGTGAAGAATGGGATTTACATGTATTTGGAAAGGCAAGGACTAGTTAGCATTGCTTTGTGTGTGGGAAATCGTGTCTCATTTACTTGATTGACTGTTTTGAAGAGGTGACAAAGAAGATTGATGAAGGCCGAGTGCTAGACATGGTCTATATGGGCTTCAGCAAGGCCTTTGACAAGGTTCCACAAGGTAGACTGGTTAGTAATGTTAGATTGTTCAGGATCCAGGGGGAGCTAGCCAATTGGATACAAAATTGGCTTGAAGGTAGGAGACAGAGGGTGGTGGTGGAGGGATGTTTTTCTGAATTGAGGCCTGTGACCAGCTTTGTGCCACAACGATTGGTGCTGGTTCCACTGTTTTTTGTCATTTACATAAATGATTTGGATGTGCGTATAGGAGACATGGTTTGTAAGTATGCAGATGACACTAAAATTGATGGTGTAGTGGACAGTGAAGAAAATTATTTCAGAGTACATTGGGACCTTGATCAGATTGTTCAACGGGCCGAGGAGAGGCCGATGAAGTTTAAGACCATAAGACCATAAGACATGGGAGCAGAAATTAGGCCATTCGGCCCATCGAATCTGCTTCGCGATTCAATCATGGCTGATAAGTTCCTCAACCCCATTCTCCTGCTTTCTCCCCATAACCCTTGATCTACTTGATAATCAAGAATCTATCTATCTCAGTCCTAAATGTACTCAGTGACCTGGCCTCCACAGCCTTCTGTGGCAGTGAGTTCCATAGATTCGCCACTCTCTGGCTGAAGAAGTTTCTCCTTATCTACTTTCTAAAAGAATTTCCCTTTAGTCTGAGCCTAAAGGACCATTCTCATGAACCTCCTCTGAACCCGCTCCAGGGCTAGTACATCCTTCCTGAGATATGGGGCCCAAATTTTAATTTAGATAATTGTGAGGTGTTGCATTTTGGTAAGGCAAACCAGGGCAGGACTTATACAGTTAATGGTTGAGCCCTGGGGAGTGTTGCCGAACAAAGAGACCTAGGGATGTGGGTGTATGGTTCCTTGAAAGTGGAGTTGGAGATAGGCAGGGTGGTGAAGAAGGCTTTTGGCATGCTTGCCTTCATGGTCAATGCATTGGGTACAGGAGCTGGGATGCAGCTGTACAGGACATTGGTTAGGCCACTTTTGGATTGCTGCATTCAATTCTTGTCTCCCTTCTATGGGAAGGATGTTGTTAAACTGAGAGGGTGCAGGAAAGACTTAGAAAGATGTTGCTGGGACTGGAAGGTTTGAGCTATAGGGAGAGGCTGAATAGGCTAGGCCCTGGAGCATCGGAGACTGAGGGGTGACTTTTTGACGTTTATAAAATCATGAGGAACATGGATAGGGTGAATAGCCAAGATCTTTTTCCTAGGGTGGAGGAGTCCAAAACTAGAGGACATAGGTTTAGGGTGAGAGGGGAAAGATTTCAAAAGGACCTGAGGGGTAACATTTACATGCAGAGGGTGGTGCATCTATGGAACGAACTGCTAGACTAAGTGGTGGAGGCTGGCACAAATACAACATTTAAAAGTCATCTGGATGGATACATGAATAGGAAGGGTTTAGAGAGATATGGGCTAAATGCTGGCAAATGGGACTTGGTCAGATTGGGATATCTGGTTGTTGTGAACAAATTGGACCAAAAGGTCTGTTTCCATGCTGCATGACTCTGTGACTCTATCAGCGTACTGTAAGTGGATCAGAGATATACTAAGATGATGCAGTGAGTATGGCCCATGCCAGATGTCAATGTGGATATGAGGGTTCATGCAGTGCCTATTCAGTGTGCCCTGGTATCCAAGCTGGAAGTTTGAGTGAGCAAGTGCCTAGCTGAAGTTGGCAGCTACTTGCTCTGATTTTCATGTCACAAATTCTGTGTCCAGTTTCTATTTATTTTTCTTTACACAATTATAGTTTGCACCACGAAATAACTGCACAGAGGGTGTCCAGTTTTTGTCTGGCAAGCAGGATGTAAGATGAGATTAATTAATAATGATGGTGACTAGGAGCAATAATCCATCCTAATAAACCTTTTGCCACTCACTAGAGAGAAAGCAATCATTTACCAGAGACTCATCAAACATTTACCGCCTTTGTCTATTGTCAAGCAAGAACCAATTCTAATCAGCTCCAATGAATCTAGCTCTGTTTCTGTCTGAATGCCTGCAACAGGGTTCTTTTCTCAACTGTTCCCCTCAGTGATGCTGACTGATGTCTATTGCTTATCAGCTCGCCCGCTCTTCTAGGTGATGCTGGCTGCCTGTCTCAGAGTCCCCAGCTCACCCTCTGGGCATATATTGTTGTCACTCAGCACTCTTTCACTTACTGTGGACAACGATCCTTGATGATGGGGAACAATGACTGCTGTTAGTGGTTATATTTGTAGTAGAACCATCATGTGGGTGCCTTTTCACACATTCCATTGCTGCTTTGTGAAGGGCTTCATCTAGTGCAAACTGATCAGTTTGATGTAATGAAAGGTTTGATTATTATGTAGATGAGTCTCTGGTGTAAGCTATGACGCCACTGTGACCTCAGTAGTCATGAGTCAGTAGTGTTCTACTAAAATTTGGATGTTGTCCAGCTCCAACCCTGCTGCTGTGTAGCGTTACCATTATGGGTGTAAGAATAAACATAGTTTAATTGAAAGATCTGGCCTAAGCTTATACTAACACCCAAAGAACCCAACATTGACATCCAGAATCTATTTTAGAATCCAACCTGATGATTATTCAGCTTGTTGTTCTCCAGAAGGTGTTGACACCAATCTACATGACAATGTTTCGTAGAGTCTGTAATGTTAGGCAGAGTAGGTTTCACAGGCAGAAAGCAGTTCACAAAATTGATTCTGACTTTTTTGTGTTTAATTCACTGGATAACTTGTTTTCCCTCACTTAAAAACCCAAGGGTCCACTTGACGCTTGCACATCATCATTAAAATCAAGCACAACTGGCGATGACTGAATGCTACAGCACATTGTGTGGTTCCACTGAAAATTAAGTTAGGACAATTTATCAGTGAAGGAAGAAAACCCATCACGGTTGTTAAAATAGAAGTGGATAAATATCAGGAAAGAAAAAGGGCAGGGGAATGGGAACAAATGAGTTGAACTTTGAGAAATCAGTTATAAGGTGAAACAGACTTGTCTGGCACATTCTCATTAAAGCCCTGTGGTACAGCATCTCAAAAATACTTGGACCATAAAAAAAGGAGAATTTCTCTTGGTGGTTTAGAAGAGGATGGCTCAATGTTTATTCAGATTAAAGTCACATGCTATACATTGTCAATTTTGCATAACTTGCAAATCTGATTATTAGTACATGAGCACTGATGAATGTAATTTCACAGCAGAGTAAATGCATTTATCGACACCAATAACGAAATGATTTCATTACTTCAATTTACTATTACAACTAATAACAGTACACTTTAAATGCAGAGGAGAGGTAATAGACAGACCTTAGCAAACAGACCATTTGCAGAGTTTGAACTGCTTAAAGGATGTTTTTCCCTGCTTTTTGCAACAAAGAAAGCCAAACAATAGGCTACGATGGACAGAGCTGTTTTGTTAGTATCTGGCTGATGTCTTCATTTTATATTATTTTCATGGTTACATTTCTCCTTAATTGTTGCTTGGTAAAGAATTCCACAGAGGGCTTTCAAGGCTGGGTTATTAAGGATATTCAAGGCTGAGGTAGACAGATTTTTAATCAGTAAGGGAATTAAATTATGGGGAAAGGACACAAAAGTAGATTTGAGGAATATTAGATCAGCCATGATCACATTGAATGGTGGGGCAGATTTGAAGGGCTGAATGGCCTATTCCTGGTCCTATGTCTTATGGAGTTATGGTCTAAGTGGTCATTGTCCATGAGTGAGCCTTGACATTGAACCTTGGCAGGTAGTATGTCTCACAGCTCAACCTAATTCTGTGCTCCTTCAAAAATCTATGTTGAATTTTTCAAGACCATCTTTGACTAGCTTTAGCTCGTTAAGTACAAAAAAAATTTAAAAAATAAACTTGTCCAATGTTTTCATGAATACCAGATGTTTCAAGGCACTATACTGCCAATGGCATACTTTTAAATTGTAGCCAATGTAAACTATAAGTGATTAGCAACAACTGAAACATTTTGCCACACCTTTAAGAAATTTAAAAATAAATTGAGCATATATAAAACCCAGGTCTTAAAGATCTGATGGTTTGTTGGGTGTAAACCTGACAGACCTATCAAATGATGTATTAAGAACTAGATAAAGACAAATATCCACTTCTACATTTCTTAAATTCTATCACAAATTTCACCAGAATGATTGATAATGTGAGATGTGCCAGTCTTAGTTAAAGGCAGTTTCCGAGGATTTGACTTATTGGTGATGTTAAAATAGCTGCTAAGGAAAAAATGACACTGTATACTTAAAGGTAAATTGTTGTGTTTTACTGAGATTCATAAATTTATCTTTGATCTCTCTTTTGTCAAAAATCTTTCATTATTTTGGAGTTTTTCAATTTCATTTGGACATTTTTCCTTAATGCATTATGAGACTTGGCTGAGGGCCTAGGCTTCTATTACTTTTTTGAAATGACCAAACATTGGTAAAAATATTGCTTGATTGACATCTTTTATTCAATCTATCTTATCAATGACTCAATGTTTACTTACGTAAGATAAAAGGATGTCAAGAATTTGTATTTGCCACTATAGCAGCTATAATTTTAAAGAAAGTTATGAAAGGCCTTTTTTTTAAAGAGGTTTACATATGTGCTTTTGTTACTATGGGATATATGGGTGTTGTATTAATTGCATTTCGGGTTAGTGGTCACAGAAGTGCTGTGTGTTGGCATGGAGTGTTGGCGTGGGATTATGAGGGGCTATTGAGGATTGTTAGGATCATGGATTAGCATAGAAACAATGGGGAAGATACTGGGATGGATGAAGCATATGGGTTGGCACAGAGCGTGTGAGGGATCGCTGAGAGTGGTTGCAGAGTCATGGCTTGGCATGAGGAGTGGTTGTGAGGAATAGGTAGGCCTGAGACCTTGGTTAAGATCTATTCAAGTTACCTTTCAGAAGGTTTCCACATCCAAACTCTGGTTCATCTCACAATCAGGGAGAAGTTGAACTGACTCCACAAAAGTTGTGGGGGCCTGGGAAATACCTACCTCTACAATGGGGCTGGCTGGGTCAGCAATGCAGGGTGTGGCCTTGCAGCCTGCTTCCTGTACTAGCACAGACTGGGAATGTTGGGAATGGGACATGAATCCTGGAGTCATTTTCCAAGTGTTTGAGAACACTGCCACAGTGGCTACAAAGAGACAAAAAGTGATGCAAAAATATTGGGAAAGTAAGTTGCAATGAAGAAATAAGAAATTTACAAACGGATGTGGATAGGTGAGTTTAGCTGAATGGGCCAACATTTGACAGATTGAGTTTAATGTGGATAAGTGTGAGGTTATCCATTTTGATCAGAAGAATAGAAAGGCAACTTATTATCTAACTGGAGAGAAACATCAGAGTGTTTTGATGCAGAGAGATCTGGATGTCCTTGTGCATGAATTACGGAAAAATAGTATGCAGGTGCATGGTACAGACAGTAATAAGGAAGGCAAATGGAATTTTGGCATTTGTCGCTAAAGGAATAGAGTATAAAGGTAGGAAATTGTAGCTGCAACTGTGCAAGGCATTAGTGAGACCCCACATGGAGTATTGCATACAGTTTTGGTTCCCTTACTGGAGGAGGGCTGTAACTGCATTGAAGGCAGTTCAGAGGACGCTCATTAGATTGATTCCAGAGATGAGGGGTTTGTCTTATGAAGAGAGATTGAGCAGTTTACACCTTTAGTCTTCAGAGCTCGTCTGCTCCACACTCCCCACTCCCCAGTAGCCCCACCAACCTCGGCACCTTTCCCTGCAACGGCAGGAGGTGCTACACTTGCCCCTACACCTCCTCCCTCACCTCCATACCAGACCCCAAAAAACCTTCCACATCAAACAGATGTTCACCTGCACATCCGCTAATGTGGAATACTGTATCCGCTGTTCCCGATGTGGCCTCCTCTATATCAGGGAAACCAAGCAGGGGCTCAGGGACCGCTTTATGGAACACCTACGCTCGGTTTGCGACAAACGGCAACACCTCCTGGTCGTGAACCACTCCAACTCCCCCCTCCCACTCCCTGGACGACATGTCCATCCTGGGCCTCCTCCGGTGTCACAACGACGTGACACTGGAAACTGGAGGAACAGCACCTCATAGTCCGCCTTGGAACCCTACAACCCAATGGTCTCAATGTGGACTTTACGAGCTTCAAATCTCCCCACCCCGACCTCAACCTAAGACCAGCCCCACCTCTCATCCCCGCCTCCTTGACCTGTCCATCTTCTTTCCCACCTATCCGCTCGTCCCACCTCACTGACCAACCCCCACCCCCACTTCAGCCCTACACTCACCTCTACTAGCTTCATCCCTGCCTCCTTGCCCTGTCCATCTTCCCTTCCACCTATCCACCCCTCCCTCCTCACTGACCAACACCGATCCCAACTTCCTACCTACACTCACCTTTACTAGCGTCATCCCTGCCTCCTTGACCGGTCCGTCTTCTCTCCACCTATCTGCTCCACTATCCACTTTCTATCATCGCCCCCCACTTCCCTATTTATTTCAGAGCCCCCTTCCTCTCCCCCATTTCTGAAGAAGGGTCCAGACCCGAAACGTCAGCCTTCCTGCTCCTCTGATGCTGCTTGGCCTGCTGTGTTTATCCAGCTCTACACCTTGTTATCTCAGACTCCAGCATCTGCAGTTCCTACTGTCTCTGAGCCTTATCTATAAACCCCTTAACGTACCTCAACAATTCAAGAACACACTCCTGTTCCCAGGAGTGCAAACTGGGACAAATACCAACTCTTGTTGAAGAAACATCGAATTGGTGCAAGACACTGGTGTGCCCGAAACTTGCTGCTTTCCAGTATAAAAAGCTGTCCTTGACCAAGTGTTGCAGACTAGTATATTGCAAGGCTTGGGACCTGATACCGAAGGATGTACGAAAGCTCGGGGCAGGTGCTGCAAAGGCACAATGGCAAGAGGCCGCTGCCTAAGACCTTTCAGCCGTAGAGCACCAAGGAGCTGGAAACAGTGTCGAATCACTCAGTGCCCTGCCTAACAGAGAACGTATACTACGAATATCATGAATATCGACATCGTAATTTGGCTCCACTGAATGGAACATGCTATATGTTAAATTCTATCACACTTTCTGTAATATTCAGTTTCAAACATTTTCCTCTTGTCTGTATACCTAATCTATAATCTTGGAAAAAAAAACAGCAAAATATCTATACATCAAAATCACAGTGTACCAGGTTATTAGCTAGCGATAAATATACTGGAATGCTGCAACAGAGGCTACAGAAGATCTGCCCTGATGAATTATTTTCTGCAGATTGAAACTCACTGCCTACATCCGTACAGTTCAGAAGGGCCAACTGGGTTTAAAAAAATATTTTTGACAAGTTATTGTGCTGTAACTTCTGAAAGTGTGGAATGTTTCTTCCTTTTCACACTTCCGGTGTCAAGATCAATCTGTCCAAGATCAGGAACCAGACAGGTCATCCCAACATTATTATGCCACAATGTCTCTTGAAAGAAACAGTACAAAGTTCAAACAAACTCAGCTGATAGTGACTCTGTTTGCAACAGGCGCGACAGATTTATCAAGGTCATAAGACAAAATATTGACTTGTTATTAAATAGCTATTGATGTCTATGATTGACATATTTGTCAAATATTGGCAGATTGTCAAAGAGAGATCAGTTAGCCAGTTCCGTGTACCTGCCTCTCGTTGACTCAGAATTAGTAGCAACATATTCCTGGGAGTAGATCAGCTGTGCAAAGTCTTCCTGGAGAAGGTGCACAGCACTCAGGACTGGACAGGAAGTAAAGCAATAATAAATATGGTGTGTTTTTAAATTGTGTGCGTGAGGAAGAGCAGACAGGCTTACACTATCTGTACAAATGGGGAGATACACACAATCACACATTAACGTGCACTCTGACACACCTATACATCCAAGCATATGGAGTTATACAAAGAAACCACAGGCATGCACTAACATAAGGGCCACACACGCATCAGCCTCTTTACATCAGCTTCCAAATTTTGCATGCTGCAACATTTCAATGTGAACAAAGCAATGAATAAAAGCCCGGGATAATAATGCATCATTTTATTCTGTTCTGTGCCACTTTCAATACAGCAGCATGCTATTCCACGCAGTGTGCCTAATGTGCCCTCTCTGGTGCTATTTGCATAAAGGATAAATAGCATAAATGTGATGTGAAGTTTATTCATTTTTAAAACCTGCGGTGCTGCGAATGAGGCCAAATCTCTGTGGTTTCAGATTCAAGCCGTTAATGCTCAGGGTTCTGCTTAATGTCTCCTCTGCCTCTTCAGGGGAAAGATAATGTGTGCTGCTTTCTCCACACTGAAGTATCATTTCAAGACATTCCAATCAGCTGGGAACATGTAGCCACATATTGTATTATCCTGCTTCAAGCACATCGTAATTTGCAACAAACAAACCAGTGGAAAGCACAACAAACAGACTGACACGCCTTGGGACCTTAGCAGTTCCTTCTTTTCTCTCTTACAAACCTACTGTATGGAATCATGTAATTACCTGTCTTATTTCAGCCCTGGTGAGGATATGATTTTGATTTTTTATAAATTTCTCTTTCTGCTCTCCTTTGCTAGCCATGCTATTTTCCTAAGTCAAAAGTATACCTTGTAAACATTTCCCAATGTGCCCATGTCTCTTTGCCTTTATTCCCAATCCTACCACCAGCCATCTTTATATCACTTTTTCAGATGATTTGACAGGAACTCTACCAGGGGAATAACTCGGATGTACGTGGTCCATCCCTGTTTGCTCTTCCAGAGGTGGTTCAGGGCTACCTTCTTGCACTGCTGTCATACATAACAGTGAAGCTGGTCCAAAGATGCTGTTAGGCAGAGTACAGGGATTTTGGCCCAGCAACAGTGAATGAGTGGTCAGGATGATGTGTAACTTAGTGACTTAGAAAATTAGAGCAGATGGTATATACCCCTCCTGCTTTGTTGAATTGCCCTGTGCAAGTCATGGTTCGAGAATTGCTTCTAAAGAGGCTTTAAATTCCTGTACATAGAGCACACATAGAAAATAAGAGCAGGAGTAGACCATTCAGCCCATCAACCTATGATTCAACATATTCATGGCTGATCCCCTTTTTCAGCACCTTACCCCCCATTCTCTCCCCATACCTGTTTGCTCTAGAAATCTATTGATTTCCTTCATAAATATATTCTGTGGCATTTCATTTACAGCCTGCTGTGGTAGAGGATAACAGAGGTTCACCACCCTCTGAACCAAGAATTTCCCTTCATCTCAGTCAAAAATAACCTCCTTCGGATCCTGATACCGTGATCCTTTGTTCTAGAGCCTACCCTAACCAAGGAAACATGTCTCTGCATCCAGTCTTTTCAGCTCTACCAGAATTTTATATATTTTGATGGGATCCTCTCTCGTTCTTTTAAACTCCAATGAATACTGTCCTAATCAACCCAATCTCTCTTCACCACATCTCTGTCAATTGCAGCAAGACTCCCTTGATCCTCTGCACAAATCCTCTTGCAATGATGGCCAACATATAACTTGCTTTAAGATAACAAGGTGTAGAGCTGGATGAACACAGCAGGCCAAGCAGCATCA
>NC_063332.1:27910724-27964027 GCF_021869965.1 Rhincodon typus | reverse complement strand
ATCAGAGGATTAGATAGGGTGGACAGTGGGAGCCTTTTTCCTCGGATGGTGATGGCTAGCACGAGGGGACATAGCTTTAAATTGAGGGGTGATAGATATAGGACAGAGGTCAGAGATAGGTTCTTTACTCAGAGAGTAGTAAGGGCGTGGAATGCCCTGCCTGCAAAAGTAGTAGACTCGCCAACTTTAAGGGCATTTAAATGGTCATTGGATAAACATATGGATGATAATGGAATAGTGTAGGTTAGGTGGTCTTCAGATTGGTTTCACAGGTCGGCGCAACATCGAGGGCCGAAGGGCCTGTACTGCGCTGTAATGTTCTATGTTCTATGTTCTGGATCTGGATGGGATGTTCTCCGGAGGATCAGTGTGGACTCAATGGGTCGAATGGCCTGCTTCCCCATTGTAGAGATTCTATGATTCTATGATCCTTGCTGACACTGAAGTCAGTATCACTGGATGAGGCCCATACAAATATTATCCATCTATCGCCGAAACTCTGCTTCTCAAGGCCATCCTGATTTTAATTTGTTATTTAGTTAAATCCTTTCTCGCGGATCCTCTGTGCATGACCAGACTGCACACAGAAAGGGTAGCAGACATGAGACCAAACCATTCATTTGTATCGTACTGGTCGAGATTTTGGTGGGAGAGCAGGTAACCTCAGAAAAATAATTCAATTGGCAAGTTAACCATTTTATCAGGAGTTCTGCCATTAAATTTAAAGCAAATGAGGAAGAAGACTCCCAAATGGAAACTGACTGCCAGAGATTACTTGAGAGAGGTGCAGTAATAGACTGAGGTGAAGTGTTGAGTGGAGAATCACATGGGATTAGAGCTTTACTCACAATATTTCTTATGACGCCAAATTTGGATACGTGGTAAACAGCTAGGGAGAATAAAGTAGATTATATGTTAACATAGTAGGCAGATAGGTGGAAGATGTAGTGAGATGCAAATACATTTTCAAACAAATAAAAGGTGAAATGAAATATTCCTTAAGTGATAAGGCTCTTAATAGTGAAGGGACAAAGGGAAGTAAGGCTACATGATTTTTAAATGCGCGAATACAAGCAGAAAGACAATCTGGCTCCAGGTTTTATACGTAGGGGTGTTGAGAGCAAAAAGAAGGAAGCAATGTTGAATTTCTACAGATTATGTGAATTCATGACACCACACTGTAAGAAGAATATTACAGAATACCACGGTGATTCTTCAGAATTATACCAGGAGAAATAAGCTTCAGTTATGAACAAAGGCCTGAACAATTAATTCTTATTTTAAAAATTGGAAGAAAGAATATTAAGTAAAAGATTCCTTGGTGGATCAGTAACCAGAAAAACTATTACAATAAAATGCAGATTATTGGAAGTAAGGAATACTTTGTAGTGAATGGCTGGAGACAAAGACAATTTAAATACATTTTAAATTTTAATGGTTAACTATTTGAACAGGAAGAATCAAAACAGGTATGGCAAAGAGGGCAGGAATAGAATTGGAGCCCCCAACAGGTTTAATAGAGAGCCAACACCAGCAAGGCACAATAGACTGAATGGCTTTCTTCTGTGCTGTCATTTCTAGGATTCTGTGATACATCTCCATAAGTGACTTGTATACAAAAATGAGTTGAAACTTGTTCAATTTGCAGACATTATTGTAGGATAGAAGATGCAGTTAATAATTTACAGACTGATTTAGTGCAGTTGTGCATTTGGGCAGACAAATGGCAAAACAAAATTAATTATTGATAAATGTAAAGTATCACATATTAGAGGCAATAAATGAATATCACCAGCACAAAATGAAGGTTTGAAATGACACCAGCAGATGTTTATGGAAGAGTAGCGAATGCATTTGTTTGAAACTTCTCTCCTTGCCATGTTAACTTATTTATAATTACTCATGTAACCCTCTGCTTAAATAGATGGAAGAGAAATTTCAGGTGAATGTATCCATATTCTTAATCTAGTATTACACAGTACCATTCTAGAATAAGCCCAAGCCGATTCAGGGATGTTACTATCAACTTGCCTATTTCAAAAACTGAGGTGAAAACGAAAAGGCAACTTGAATGCTGGAAAGATAGATATAGCTCCACAGGTTTTCAGAACATTTCATGGTGGCAGTCCTCTGACATGCATGTTGATGGTTTGCACCCTGGTGGCCAACTTTGTCTGAAACATCACTCTGTCATGGCAGTTGCTGCCATGAAGATCTTGATAGAGAAGGTTCACAATTCACAGGAATAGCAAGAACTGCAGATGCTCACAATTCACAGGCTTTTGTTTTTTCTGGCTCTCTTCTTGACCAGCTGAGCTTTTTGTTTCTGCTCACCTCTTCCAATGTCCCTCCAAACAGTCAGCCTCCAGATCAATGACTATCTTCCAGTTGTCAATGTCAATCTTCATCAGCTTCCCACTGAAGTCCTTGCTGCAGAGCTATCGACACAGAGGAGATCATGATCCAGTGGTCAGTTCACCGTGCGGGTGGTCTTTGGGTACATAGCCATCACCCACAGTCTAACAATATGAGGTAGGGCATTTGGGTCTGAGATGAAGAGAAATTTCTTTGTACCTTTGGAATTCTCTGCCAAAGAAAACTGTTTTCAAGAAGGAGATAGATATATTTCTTAGGGGTAAGAATGGGATACTGAGGATGATCAGCAATGATTACATTTCAAGATAGACCAGGCTTGAAGGATCAATTAACCTACTTCTGCTTCTATTTTCTATGTATGTCTCTATCCATCTGATGAGCATGGCAAAGCCAGCACATGTTTGTTGGCTTTGTGATGGGTGTAATGCTGACAAAATTAGCACACCCCAGGACCTCAGAGTTGGTGACCTTGTCCTGCCGAGGATATACATGAGACGGAAATAGTGGAAACAGATCAGCCTTTTCTCCAGTCTGCCACAGCTTGTCCAGGTCTCACCATTGAGGATGCAGGCTTAGTATACTTTAAGTTTGGTATTTTCAGTCTTGTTTCTGTTGTTCCACATTCTCTTACCCAGCACAAACATAACACTTCAATTTTTGTGATGTTTGTAATGATTTTAACATTAAGCAAAAGATTGCCAGTGATTGTTGAGCCTGGATCTATGAATCTATTAACAACTTCCAGTATCAGATTTTTGAGGAAAATCTTTACCACCCAGAGAGTAGTAGGGGTCTGAGTGTATGGCTTGGGAGGGTAATTGAGATGAGAGACCTCACAACCTTTAAAACTATTTGGGTGTGCACTTGAAGTGTCATAACATTCAAGCTAAGGGCAGAGTGCAGGAAAGTAGGGCCAGTATAGGTAGTAGTATATTTTTGACAGTACAGTCTCGATGGACTGAAGGGCCTCTTCTATACTCTAAGATTATATGATTTTATGATTGCACAATATTCAGCACCATTCATGACTCCTCAGATGCTGAAGCAGTCCATGTGCAAATGCAACAAGATCTGGGCAATAACCAGGCTTGGGCTGAAAAGTGACATTTGTGCCACACAAATGACAGGCAATGACTATCACCAATAAGATGTAATCTAACCATCACCCCTTGACATTCAATGTGATTGCCGTCTCTGAATTCCCCACTATCATCATCCTTGGCTTTACAATTGACCAGAAACTCCACTGGTCTCCCCATATAAATACAATGACAACAAGAGCAGGTCAGAGTCTAGGAATACTGCAGCAAGTAACTCACTTCCAGACTCCCCAAAGCCTGTCCATCATCTCTAAGGCACAAGTCAGAAATGTGGTGGAAAACTGCCCATTTGACTGGATGAGTACAACATCCACGACACTCAAAAAGCTTGACACCATCCAGACCGTAGAAACCCACTTGATTGGCATCACAGCCACAAACATCCATGCCCTCCACCACTGATGCTCAGTAGCAGCGGTGTATACTTTGTACAAGATGCACTGCAGAAATTTACCAAAAATTCTTAGACAACACCTTCCAAACCCATGACCACTTCCATCTAAAAGGACAAAGGCAGCAGATATTTGTGAACACCACCACCTGCAAGTTCCCCTCCAAGCCACTCACTGTCCTGATTTTGAAATATATCGTCATTCCTTCAGTGTCGCTGATCAAAATCCTGAAACACCATCCCTACTTTGGGTCTACCTCTATGAAACAGACTGCAGTGGTACAAGAGTGCAGTTCACCACCAACTTCTCCAGGGCAACCAGGAACAGACAATAAATGATGACCCAGCCAGTAATGTTCACAGACCTTGAGTGAATAAAAAAAAATTAACCATCTATCCAAGCTAAAATATTACACCCAAAACCAACAGCTCTTACTTTATGCAGTAATATTTTATGTAACATTTTATCTAATGCCTTTTCAAAAACCTAATAATATTTTAAATGACACTTAAAGTGCATCTAAACATTTATCAACGTCTTATAGGAAAGATTAAAGAGAGTTTTCCATTCTGTCTCTCTCTAATGCAGCATCTCATTGTCTGAGGGTTATAAAAACTACCTTATGCTATGCTATAATGATGGGAAAGGTAAGGTGGCAGGATTCAAGAAGTACCTGAGTCAGGTACGGGCATTAAACCTGTGTTGTAGGCATTATTCTACACTGTACTATAGCTGAGCAGCCAGATATTCATATTAATATCAGTGTGCTGGATGCAACAGAACATGGACAGGGAATTGGTCAATTATAAATGAAAGTGCAGGATGGGTAGGAGACTGTACAGGAAGTTGACAGTTAGCGAGCAGAGGCATGGTGCATTTGCGGAAGGCACAAATGAAATTTCTGCTACACCAGAAGAAATGGAAGGTCGAAGGATGAGGGAATTGCTAACACTTTTGAAGATGTCACCACTAAGCAGCCAAATCCAAATAGATGCTGCACAAACTAAAATAATTTGCGACAGGTTTGAATGAGTCTAATGATGTATGGCTTCTATGTTTTTCAGCAGAGGTGAAGAAGTGACTGGTCGGCTGACTAGCAACAGCATTCCTAACTATAAACATTGATTTAACATTCGTTCTTTTCCATTGACCCGCTAGCAAGCCCAGGACCACTCTCACAAACAAACTTCACTGTAGCAGAATCATCACCACTGGAAACAGGGAACAACTGGGACACATGCATCGTAGAAAATATCTTACATGTTTAGGAGAAGTGGAGGGAGGGTCATCCCACACTTTGGTGTGAGGTTAAGCTGCCCGAGGATTTGAAGAATAGATTTGTTATGTGATTTTGGATCTGGAAAACTCTTTGCTTCAACATGTTTTCCTGTGACTCGATCAGAAGCACTCTCAGTAAAGAGATGGACAGTGAGTCACTGTTCTCCAGGATTCAAGGGAAAAACTGTTCAGTTAGCACCTGGTAAATCTGCGCTGGCTTCCACAAAGGCACCATGCCTCTGCTCGCTTACTGTCAACTTCCTGTACAGTCTCCTACCCATCCTGCACTTTCATTTATTATTGCCCAACTTCTCTGTCCATGTTCTGTAGCATCCAGCACAATGCAATCATTGTCGCATTTCTCTCAATTGTTTTGTTCCCTCAGTAATGTCCCTGCCTCTCAAACGTGTTTTGTTTATTTTATGATGAGAAAGCAAGATTTCATGGTGTCATGAGCCACATTTTTAATGTTGCAAGATTTTAGCAAGCTGAAATAAATAGTAAATCTAAAATTCCTTTAAGATGTAGATGCAGAACATCTGGCACAATGTAAACACAAAGTAAATATGTGAATTAACTATTTGGTCATTCCCAGGGTCTATTCGTGTTTTCTGTTAATTAGCATCACAGGATTTTGCAAAAACGTGTGAATAGCCACTACTTACTGTACTGTATTTTGGAAAGACTACAACTGCTTGCAAAAACACTTGCTGCTTATCTTAACTCTGCAGAAAATAAGGCATCTGTGACCTGGGTAATATGTATTGATCCATAAAATGATGGATTCCTGTGAAGTAATGACAGAGACTAGTAACTATCTCTTCATGTGAATGAAAGTTTTTAAGATATGCGCATGAAAACCTTTCAGTCTGCATATTACCTTCTGTGTAATTTCTTTCAAACTTTGCGCATTTTCTCCTCTGTGGTGCACGATACATAGATATCCTAAATATACACACATATACACACAGAATATTTCTAACCCAGATTTTTTTTGATATCTCGTATATAGCGTAATTCAAACTGCTTACGAATCTGGGTTTACCGCGTATCTATTCCATTCACAGGACGGCTGTAAGCAAATTGTACCTCATGGCTAATGAAAATAGCTAAAGCCCTCATTTAAATTGCTCCTTTGTAGTCACTCACAGGTATATATTATTTTCTGTGGAACATCCTCGTAGCTGTCTGCTATCCCACATGTAATGATTTAATTACTGCTGAAGATAAGGACATCGCCTTTTTAATCTATTTCTCTGGGGACTGGTGTGGAAGTCAGTTGGAGTTATGTTCACCAGCCCAAGGATATATGAGGTCTGCTACCCTTCTCATTTGAGGTGGGGATGTTATTGAAGATGACACTCTGTTAAATAGATTTTTTTATGCGACTGACCCTGGTGTTGGTCACTAGCTCCCGGTGGATTCCATTCTCTGACAACGGGATTGACAGGCCTTGTCAAAGGTCACCCTTTAAATAAAAGTCAGCATCACTGAGCTTCAAATGTGACCTCAGTTCCTTTGAACTCAGGATATAAGCTTGGTATTCGTTAATACCTAGGAACGTATTGAAAAACGCATGCTTTAACATCTGAAAATGGAAGATTTAATTCTAATTTATTTTTGAGCACAGGTAGCAAAAGATTTTTTTTTTCCCTTTTCGTATTCTCACTTTCCATCTCCCTGCTCTCTGCGCATCAAGCGTCACTTCTGTCTGTGAGGTTTTCCAGGCCTGAGTTCATAATGCAAACGTGCAAAGGTAACTCCTGCCTGGCATTCTCTCTAAATATCCTTGCTTCCTTACAAATGAAGTGTCTTTCCTCAGTGGCATCAGAAGAATCTACAGAGCGCCTGGACCACTGTGGCAACTCTTACGTTTGACAGGAAACAGGTCACTGTACAGATTCAGAAGGAAGTAAAAAAAATCTACAGGGATGCAACTGGACGTTTCTTCTGAAGATACACGGGTCTGATTTCAACTGGAGGGAGAAGAATGTAGAAATGTTCACACTGTAGACCTTAACCTTTTCTTTCTCTTTTAAGACTTATCTGTGTTGTATTATCAGCATTTTCTGCTTCTGCTTCATATTTTTAGCTTTTAAGCTTTCTCGTTGTAAAACAACAGGGAATCATAAGAGAAAGGATGAGTCCATTAATAACAATATGCAGAGGTTTAAAAGTGAGACATCACAGGTACACGAAATAGAACAGAACATACAATGAATGGAAGTGAACGTCAACAAGTCAACAATGCTAATCAATACAATCAGTGAATTCAAACAAGTCTAACCAAAAGTTATGAATTACATTTCTTAACCAAACAAAATATCGGAGCAATTTCATTTATTCATAGCTACCTTTTTAACTAATACGAGTAAATGTGAAAAATGATTGAGGAAACCTCATTGAAAAATTGCAATTTTTACTAAAAAAAACTATCACTGTTTCATTTCAATGATTTTCTACTAAACGTTATTTATGTTTGCTTGCAGTCATAAAAATAAATACCATATTAAAGAACCCATATTTAGATAATACTTATAACAAAGAATAATACATTTCATAGAGGTGAAATCAAACATCAAATGGCTGGGAATCCAAAGCAGAAGATAGTAAAGTCTGTAAATATAAATAGTCACTCATAAATCCAGCAAGCAATTCAAGAGAAATATTTTGAACTCAGAGAATGTGCACATTCAGAGAGACAGCACAATGTGGAAAGTGCTATCTACCACATGGAATCGCTGAGGTGAATAGCATAGATGCATTCAGGGGAAGCTTGTTAAATTAATAAAAGAGAAAGGATAGATGGATATGCTGATAGGGTAAGATGATAAGAGGCTCATGTGAAGCATAACTACTGGCACATGTGGGGCTGACTGGCCTACTCCTGAACCAGTTTTCTATTTTCTATGTGGTCTGTTTTCTGTGCTGTAGAACACTACGCAATTCAATGTCATACTAGGAAGGACAATCAGAAGTTAGTCAAAGAGTTTTTCATTCATTTAATTCATTACCAACATGAAGGGTCTACTTGAGAAATGCGCTAAAGGAAATGGAATTTAGAGACAGTCATCTTCCAATTGCTCTCTACATAAGTCCCACATCAATAATAATTCCCAATAGTTTATATTCTCCATTCACCCTCACACAGAACATGTGAAGCATGCTCAAACTCTACCTTTGGCCGAGAACAATTTATGATTTGTGCACCTATGTAAATATTCGTGTCATCACTATGCCAGGGCCAAGCATTGGGGCGTGAAAATTCCTCCAATTCTCAAGTTCAGGAGACAGGGTCACAAATTTAAGAATATATTTGTGCCACCTTACAGAACAGTCGCCTTTGCCCCAACCACACCCTGTCCAACCCACCACTCTCTGAAATACCAGCAGAAGTCTGCTGGGCTGAAGTGGGACTTGTAACATTCTGGAAAGTTAGAGGATGTGGTATTGTTGGAGATGGGGAGCAGGCAAATGGGCTAAAATGCCAACATTTTTCACATATCTTGCACCAGTCTGCACTATGCCCAATGAACCATTGACCCTGGGAGTTGCCAAAGCTGACCCTAGCTGCTATTACCTAAGGTGATTGAAACACATTGGAAATCAGCTTAGTCTAGGGAAATCCTGTCCTCTATGGTTGAAAATACATATGGAGAAGCCCAGTCCGTATTCCTGGCCCACTATCAGTGGGTTGACTGGCACATCATCTGCACCCTGTCTCATTTCAAAATACCACACACCAAGCACCAGAGAGTACATTTTGACTTTTGTGCCTTTCTGTTAAACAGTTGATAGTGAATCTGAAATTTTACATAAGTGCTGGAGAAACTGAGCTGGTCTGGCAGGATCTGTGGAGAGAAAGTACGGTTAACATTTCAACTCAGATATGACATTTTGTCAGAACTGAAAGGGGTTAGAAAATGAAAGAGGAGTCAGTGGAACAGATTATGTAAGTGCCAGAGCAAAAGACAAGGTGGCATTGTGGCACAGTGGTTAGCACTGCTGCCACACAGTGCCAGAGCCCTGGGTTCAATTCCACTCTTGGGCGACTGTCTGTGTGGCTTTCCTCTGGATGCTCCCACAGCTTAAAGATGTGCAGATTAGGTGGATTGGCCATGCTAACTTGCCCCACAGTGTCCAGCAATGTGCAGGCTAGGTGGGTTAGCCTTGGTATAGACCCTATGTAGAGTTACTGGAATAGGGTGCCTCTGGGTGGGATGCTGTTTGGTCAATTATTGCAGAAACAATGGGCTGAAAGGCCACTTTTTGCACTATCGGGATTCCACAAAAAAAAAGGCAGTGCTAATGGTGGTAAAGGAGAAGCTAGGTCCATTTTCGCTGAAAGCAAAATCAACATAACACAAGCCAGACACAGCCTGATAGGTGGGAGGGAATATAAGAATAATCGAAGACAGAGGTCATGCTTTGAAGCTGTCAACCTCAATATTAAATCTTAGCGATTGTACAGTTAACCCACCATTTACCAGCATTTTTCAGTGTTGAAGAAGAATCATGTCAGATTTGGAACTTTAACTTTGTCTTTCTTGAGTTTCTCTAACATTTTTCGGTTTTCATTCAGATTTCCAATATCTGCAGTATTGTCTTTTTGTCTGAGTGTCTTAATCATATGAAAGTTGCTATAGTCCCTGAGGCAGCTCTCACATTAGAGAGATATGACTTTTGTTGAGTTTAATCTGAGGGACTTCATATTTTAGAGGCATGGCTTTCAGGGTGATCAGTAAGCTTCGAGTGATCATGAAGGAGAGATCGATCCTAGGTGAGGGAAAGCCCGAGTGAATATATATTTCTGGGATTTTGGAACAGTGGGACTTCAGTGAAGAAGGGAAGAGGTGGTTGTTGCTTGCTGTTTTGCTTTATAGTTTGTAAGATCTTTTTAACAGGATAAATTGAAGCCCAGGATCAGGGGCCCAGCAAAAGCTAAGACTGACATCACACGAAAAACATAAGTTCATTCGTTGGTAATGGCTACTAATCGAACTATGTATTATAAGTTACTTTTAGATTAAAGGTAAATTGAGAAATATTTTACAGATTAAAAACAAAAAGACCAGTAGGAAATTTTTAAAATTAAATTAAGAACTATGGAATTAAAATAGAGATGCCAGGCCAGGCGATGTGTTGTAACTGCATGATGTTGGAGCTGGTGGATCCCATTGTGGTTCATAGTGACCACATTTGTAACAAGTGCTGGTTGCTTGAGGAACTCTGCTTCAGAGTTGATGAGCTGGAGTCTGAGCTTTAAATACTGTGATACATCAGGGAGGAGGAGAGTTAGCTGGATGCTGTGTTCCAGGAGGCAGTCACATCCCTTAGATTAACTACCTCAAATTCAGTCAGTGATCAGGGAACAAAGAGTGTGACTAACAGCAAAGCAAATAGAGGGATCCAGCGGGTTTTATTGAAGGAACCTCTGCCCTTGAGTTTGTCCATCAGCTTTGAGATATTTGCTCCCAGTGTGGATGAGAGTGGGGGATATAAGGAGGATAAACAAATTGACCATAGAACTGTGGTACAGGGAGCCATTCAAGAAGGGTGAGAAAAGAGAACTTAGTTGTAATCCGAGTTAGTATAGTTAGGGGAATTGACACTGTTTTCTGTGGCCAGGATCAAGAGTGCCTAAGGCTGTGTTGCCTACCTGTGGTGCCTGGGTTCAGGATATCTCACCTGGGCTGCAGGGGAACTTGCAGTGGGAGGGGAAAGATTCAGTTGTTGTGGCTCACACAGGTACCAATGATATACGGAGAAAGAGGAAAGAGGTTCTGCTGAGGGAATATGAGCAGCCGGGGCTAAATTAGAACCAAAAAGATAATAGTCTCTGGATTACTACTTGAACCATGAGCTAATTGGCACAGGGTCAACAAGATTAAAGAGGTAAACATGTGGCTCCAAGGTTGGTGTTGGAGAAACAGGTTTGTATTCACGGGACATTGGCACCAGTACTGGAAGGAGGGAGCTGTTCCAAAGGGACAGGCTCTACCTGAATCCTGCTGGAACCAGAGTCCAGGTGAAATGCATAACTAGAGCTGTGAATAGGGCTTTAAACTATACAGGAGGGGGATGGGTTCAGTTGCATGGAAATTCAGAAAGTCAAAGATAAAGGAGAAGGTGGAAATGCAGGTTAGTGATAGGGTTGTTTATTACAAGGAAATAAAAGGAACAGAACGTATGAACATCATACTGTACCAAGGAACCATGAAAGTGTATGAAAATGTAATAAGAACAAATTTAAAGGCTTTGTATCTTAATGCATGGAGCATTTGGAATAAGATGGACAAACTGACGGTGCAAATCAAGGTGAGTGAATGTGATCTCGTAGTCGTTATGGACACATGGTTACATGGAGACCAAAACTGGGAACTTAATATTCAGGAATGTTTGACCTTTCAAAAAGACGGGAGGGATTGAAAAAGTGGTGGGGTAGCACCGTTAATGATAGATAAAGTGAAGACAGTTGTGAGAGACGATCTTATCTTGGATGATGAAGAGTCAATTTGGGTGGAAGTAAAAAACAGCAAGGGAAAGAAGGCATTGGTGGGAGTACTGTACAGAGCCCCAAACAGCAGTCATTCTGGGAGAAAGGCTATAATTCAACAAATAATAGGAGCATGTAAGAAGAATTCAAAAAGGGAGCGAGGCAAAATTCAGATAGCTTATAGGCCAATTAGCCTTCAATTTATCGTTAGAAATGTATGGAATCTATTATTAAGAAAGTAGTAGCAGAACATTTGTAAAAGTCATAATTTAATCAAACAGAGTCAGCACGGCTTCATGAAAGGGAAATAGTGTCTGACTAGCTAGAAATTTTTGAGGATATCTCAAACAGAGTGGGTAGAGGGGAACCAGTAGATGTGTTGTATTTGGACTACCAGAAGGAGTTCAACAAGGTATCTCACAAGATTAAGTCATAAGATAAGAGCCCATGATGTTAGAGGTAGTATATTGGCATGGATAGAGAATTGCCTCATGGGCAGGAAACAGCAAGAGGGAATAAGAGGCTCTTTTTCAGGGTGGCAACTTGTAACCAGGTGGGGTTCCACAGGATCAGTGCTGGGGCTGCAACTGTTCCCTATATTAATGATTTGGAGGAAGGAAGAGAATGTACTATACCCACATTTGCACTAAAATAGCTGGAAAGGCAGGTTGTGAGAGAGATGCAAACAGTTTTCAGAGAGATATTGATAGGTTAAGTAAATGGGCAAAAAGTTGGCAAATGGAATATAATGTGGGAAAATGTGAAGTTGTTCATTTTGGAAAGGAGAACAAAAGATAATATTATTTAAATGGAGAAAAACTGCAGAAAGCTGCAACACGAAAGGACTTGCATGAACACAGAAAGCTAGCACACTGATGCAGCTGGTAATCAGGAAGGTTAGTGGAATGTTGACCCATACTTTTACAGGGTTGGTGTGTAAAAGTAGGGATATCTTCCTGCAACTGTACAAGGTGCAGGCGAGATCACATCTGGAGAACTGTGAGCAGCTTTTGTCCCCTTGTTTAAGGAAAGAAAACATTTTGTTCAGAGAGGGTTCACTGGGATGATCCCTGGTATGGAGGGATTGTCTTTTGTGCAAATAGTTTGGAACCGTTCTCACTGGAGCTTAGAAGAATTGGAGGTGATCTCATTGAAACATATAGTATTCTTAAGGGATTTGACAGGGCAAATGCTGAGAGGATGTTTCCCTTCATGGGAGAGTCTAGGAGAAGAGGGCATAGTTTCAGAATAAAGGAGCACCAATTTAAAACTGAAATGAGAGGTTTTTTTTCTGTCAGAGAGTTGATGAGTCTTTGGAACTCCTTGCTACAGAGAGCTGTGGGGTCAGAGTCTTTGTTTATATTGAAGGCGAAGTTAGATAGATTCTTAATCAGTAGGGGAATCAAGGGTTATGGGGAAAACACAGGAATATCAGATTAGCCATGATCCTATTGAGTAGTGGAGCAGCCTTCTCCTGCTCCTATTTCTTATGGTCCTCAACCAGCCCAGGAATTGAACTCATGCTGTTGGTATCACTCTGCACTGCAAAATAGCTGTCCAGCCAAATGATTTATCAACCAGCTCATATAGGTAACTGCCTAACAAATGGCACAAATATAACCTGCCAGGCACAGTCTCAGGACAGTAACCAATAATAGAAACTACATGGATTCCTGGAATCAGTCTCCAGTAAGCCATACTCTGTTGTGATATGTTCCATGTCCTGTGTACCATTTACCTTATTGCCTTTCTTTCAACGGTATTTCAATGTGTCCTAACCAAATGCCAATTATAATCAAGACAGCTAGAAGGTAATGGGGTAATGTTATTGTTATCGGACTTGTAATCCAAAGAATAAAGTAATCCTCTGCAGACCTGAGTTTGAATTCCACCACAGCAGATGGTAGAATTTAAATACCAAAAAAAAATCTTTCATTAAACATCTAATGATGACCATAAAGTGGTCGCAATAAAAGAAAACCAGCTGGCTCACTAATGTCCTTTAAGGAAGGAAATCTGCCGTCCTTACCTACAGGTCTGGCCTAAATGTGACTCCAAAACCATACACTATTGTGATTAACTCAGGTAGCACAGTGGCTCAGTGGTTAGCATTGCTGCCTCACAGCACCAGGGACCTGGGTTTGATTCCACCCTCAGTTGACTGTTCATGTGGAAGTTGTATATCCTCCCCATGTCCGTGTGGGTTTCCTCTGGGTGCTCTGATTTCCTCCCACAGTCCAATGATGTGCAGGCTATGGCAATGGGAAATGTAGGGTTACAGGGATGGGTAGGACGATGGGTCTGGATGGGATGCCCTTCGGAGGGTCAGTGTGGACTTGATGGGCTGAATGGCCTACTTCCATACCGTAAGAATTCTATGGAGTCTTAAATACCATCTGAAGTTGCCTAAGAAACCAATCATTTGTATCTAACTGCCAACATCACCACCTTCTCAAAGGCAATGAGAAATCGGCAACAAATGTTGCTTCAGCTGGCAATGCCTAGGTCATGAATGCTTTACAAAAAACAGCTTTTTATTTACTGTTTGTGGATGAATTATATCTCTTAAAGCATACTTATTCATTATTGCATTATTGCTTTCATATTTATTCATTATTGTGTTATTGCCTACATCTGTGTTTAGCGTTTAATATTCTGCCAGTTTATCAAGATATGGAGAACAAAGGGCAAAGAAAAATCAATGCTGAGGGAGCTAAAAGTAGTTTCTGAAACTGCATGATTTTATTCAATGAATTGCGGAATCAATGAATTTCTTTCAATATCTGCTGCAGCTTGATCGGGAGCAAAATTTCACTGGCTTCATGAAATCAATGGTGTGGATTTCACTGAAACTTACACACAAACTCAGTTATTGCCTTTCTCACAGAGCACTATCAGGAAGGTCTGAACATTGTACCGTGCAGTTCTGGGATTCATGGCCAGATCTGGCCAGCTCTGAATTCCCATTATCCACTGGGACAATTTTGACAGCAAGCATTGGGGAAGTACAACAGCACCATTTGAAGGAGCTGCTTTCACTGGTTAATATGGAAGGTGCACAAATTCTGTGACGGAATTTACTTTGTTAAACTTTCAAGTAGGTGGGCGAGGCCTCAAAATGGGTGGTACAAGCTTGGCAGCCGGGTATAATTGTATCTCATTAATCTGTTCAGGGCTGGAGACTGACACCTGAATCTTCTGCCCCAGATGTAGGGACCTGAGGGCATAATTTTAAGCTGATGGGAGAAAGATTTAAAATGGACCTGAGGTGCGACTTTTTCACACAAGAGCTTGGTTCATATGTGGAATGAACTGCCAGAGGAAGTTGTAGATGCATGTACAGTTACAACAATTAAAAGACATTTGGACAGGGAAATGAATGGGAAATGTTTAAAGGGATATGAGCCAGGCACAGGCAAGTAGGACAGGTTTGGTTTGGGAAACTTGGGTGGCATGGAAGTGGAGGACCAAAGGGTCTATGTCCATGCTGTATGACTCTATGACTCCATGATTTGCTGTTTAGAGCCATTTATATGCCAATCCCCCATATCAAATCCTGACAGTCCTTTCCACTGACTCAATGAAGCAGAGTGGACATGGAGTCCTATGGGCTGAATTCACAGTTTGTGTGTGTCAAGAATTGAAAAGGAGATGTCACTGCATTGCTGACAGGGACCGTGAGGTTCTGCTGGATGGGTGGTGGAGAGGACAACTGCTCCTCTTCCTCCTGGATTGCCAGAGAAGACCACAGCACCAGGTCCAGCCAATCTAGGCTCAGAGCTTTTTCAAGGACCAGAGGAACATGCAGCAGTCCAGCAAGAAAGCCAATGGAATACAGCAAGAAGGCCAATGGAGTACAGGAAACAGGCCAATGGGAGTACAGGAAGAAAACCAATGGAGTACAGGAAGAAGACCGATGGGAATAGAGCAAAAAGACCAATGGAGTACAGGAAGGAGGCCAATGGAGTACAGGTAGAAGACCAATGGGAGTAGCAAGATGACCAATGGAAGTACAGTAAGAAAACCGATGGAGTACAACAAGAAGGCCAAAGGAGTATAGGAAAATGGCCAATGGAAGTACAGCAAGAAGAGCAATGGAGTACAGGAAGGAAACCAATGAATTATAAGTAGAAGACCAATGGATTACAGCCAGAAGACAAATGACCTTCTCTACTCCCCAGATGTGAGTGCCACCATTTTGTCTCTGGTACTTCACGCATGCTGTAACTCTTCTACTGCATCCACCTCCTACCAGGACTTATAGTCTACATTTCTCACTGTTGAATGCAGCATCTTCCATCAATAGCTGATCCATTCTAAGATCTCAGAAAACCATCAACTAACTAACGGTACAGTGGCACTCTTAGCTAATATTCCTGACACAAGAATTCAATGGAGAAAGGCGTTCCTGACTGAAGATCAGCAGAGAATGTACAGAACATTCCGGAAGAAATATCCGGCCTGTAATTTTGAGAGACTTGGCTTTAATTTTTTTTATTATTTTGTTTTATATAAGTGTGACTTATACTTATTGGAACAGCATACCATTAGAATTTTGTTTCATTCAGGAATAGTTAGTAGTTAAGGGGGAATTGTTCAGTTTGTTAATGGTTCAGTTAATTTGTTCACTTAGTAGAGTTAAATAAGTAAATTGCTATTTGTTGATTATAGTGAAAGGGGTTCATTTCATTAAACTGCTCTTTTACAATAGCTTGAGAGGGTGAGATGCAGGTTATACCACTTTTCACACTTTTCGTAACAGATTATAGGGCGAGGCGAGTATCTCTGGGTATTTCAGTTTTAGTTATCAGAGGGGGGTCGGCTTACGCTTTGTACAGTGCCTCATCCTCATACACTTGGGGCACCTCACCAAAATTCCCTTCCCCCTACCTTGCACCAACACGAACTACTCTGGAAGCCACTTTCAGCTCACTCAATCCCTGCCTTGGTCTCATTGCATGAGAAAACAACAGGGTTGAAGGAGCCAGGACAGGCAGTGAGATGGCCAACATTCATCTCCTGACCCCATACAAGAAAAGGATCATGGTAACGCATGTGGTAATGCCACAACCTCCATGTCCAGCAAAGCAAGTACCACTCGTTGTGCTGCTCTACACCGCTCCCCAGTTACCGCTAGTGGAGTATTTTTAACATGCTGAATCTTCCACTCCTATAGCACAGCTCATTCCTTCTCTTGACTGAAAACAAAAAAAATGCTTGAGATCACTGCGGGTCAGGCAGCATCTATGAAGAGAAAGCAAGTCAACATTGCGAGTCTAGATGACTCTTCATCAAAGCTGAAGTGAAATGTGGAGGGGTTAGCATTTATGCAATAGAGAGGGGGTGTGGTTGGAGTGCTGGGGGAAGAAAGGATGGTGCTAGCTCAGATTAAGTGATTAGAATGTGAGAATGGCAGAACAATGGTGTGTCTAACAGCCACTCTAGAGAGAACAGATAGTCCCACTGGGGTGGAGGGAGGGGAGAGAGGATATGGCAACAGAGAATGTAACAAACAAAGCTAAAACAATGGGAAGGAATGGGTTCACAATTTGAAGGTGGTGAACTCAATATTGATCGTGGAAGGTTGTAAAGTACCTAGTTTGAAGATGAGATGTTGTTCCTCCCGTTTTTGCTGTGATTCACTGACACATTGCAGTGTGCCAAGGACAAACAAGTGGGAAACGCGAGCAGGATGCAATGTTAAAATGACCAGCTCATTCCTTCTCTTGTTTCCTTCAGGTACCAGTGGCACCTTCATAGCCTCTACCTGCAGGATGCCTGCCCCTCCATACATCAGCTCCTCCTCGGCCTTTTGAGGAGGAAAAGACAGATTCCTCAAAGAAAGCACTGGCAAGGCAGCATCCCCAACCTCCAGCAACTCAGATATTGCTCCCTTAGTGGGTGTGTGTTAGCTTGAGTAGCGAGATAAGACCACAGTCTGGTGAGCACATCTCTCTCACATCTCCACAGGTAACCAAAGCAGGAATGCTCCAGGTCACTGGAACTTGAAGGACTGCCAGACACTGCACAGTCCCAGGCAAGAGACGATTCCATGGCATCAGCCATTAATAAACTGGATCAAAGGTTGGAGAAGTCCATCAACAGTGTCAGTGCATTCTGGCTCTTTTGCCTGTGTCTAGCTGTTTCCAAGGACAGGCTTGAAGCTGCCATGGCAACCCAGGTCTCCGTGTTGGAGATGCACACAGACCTGCACTCTATTGCTTTGGCTGTTGTTCAGCATCAACAGTAAAGCGAGGAGGATGTGTGACTACTCCGGGAGACCCTTCCTCACAACAAGGCAGGTTTGTGCCAGGAGAGCACCCAGCTGAAGGAGGAACCACATACAGCAGCCGCATCCCCCCACCCCAGAGGTTTCCACTTGAGATACTCTAGAGGTTCTCAGCCTCTATACCATGTATACATCACCAACCCTTTGGAAACTCAAGCTCAGGAGGGTGAGTCTGCATTTAGCCAGGACACCCTCAGCATATCTGGGTTCTCTTGCCACACATGCCCCTGGAGTTGTCTGCCCAAACTGCCAAGGCCAGTAGGATCCACCACCGGGCAGCTTCCCTACACTCGAGCTGTGTACCCTGAGACCGAAGCTAGATGTGGTGGGAGGGCAAGGAAAAGAAAGCCCACTGACACAGGTATCTGGAGAAGATTTCATTGAAAACTGAATACCACATTTGTAAATGAGTGACACTTCTAATCATCACCTGTCTGACTGGTTGTCAGTTTAGTTACAGCTAAGAGAAGGAAGTGACAGAGGTTTAATTTTTTAGCATTTAGTGCCACATTTACAGCCAATACCAAAACCTGGCCAGGCTCATAGTGCTCAACTTCAGAACTAGTCAAACTAATGATAAAGGGCAACTGGACTTGAAACGTTAACTCTGCTTCTCTCTCCATTGATGCTGCCAGACCTGCTGGGTTTCTCCAGCATTTTCTGTTTTTATTTCAGATCTCCAGCATCCAAAGTTGTTCGTTTTATTTCAGGCTTTTCTTCTCTGTGAGACCCTTGCTTAGTACATCAGCCAGCCTTTGAGTTCTTTGAATGAAAGGGTTCAATTAGCTTGAAATTTATGGAGTCGTGTCCACTTTGACCTGGGATGACCCGCAGTCAAACTAATTGCACCTGTCAATCACGGAGACAGAGATACAACACAGTCTCATCCTATCAGTGTGAACTGTATTTGAGTGTAGATCCCAGGGATACCAAGTCAAGAGTTTGCCCCTCTCTCTTTGCCCTATTGAGTAGAGAGTTGAGAATGTCACATTCAAAGCTATTTCAATTCTTGTTAAAGGAAGCTTGGTTTTTGTATCAAAATGTAAAGTAATAAATGTTGTGATTCTAGCACCAAATTAGTTTGCAATTGAACCATACTAAATCATGTATGATCCGTTATGGTCAGGCAAAATGGATTATTTGGTTCCCTTCATTTGAACACTCTCTCAGTCAGTCACAACAAATATTTTATTTATTGCTTTAACATGCAGCTATCAAACTTCAACTAGAGATATAATTAACTCGATCAAAATGAAACAGCCAATTATAAGGCTATCTTGAGTGAAAGTATGAAAAAAATTCAGTATCAATCAACCCTAAGAAAAAAGTTAATGAAAATGCAATATTAAACATCCCTTAACACCAGTATTATTTTTAAAAAGGGAAAGTGTCTGGTGAAGACTGAATGAATAAAGGTCATGCAGATTAAAGGTCATTAGAGTGTTTTGAGGTGTTACACTTTTTACCCAGGACGATAGTTGCTTCTGAGGAAGGACCCAAAATGTTAACTTTGATGTTTCTTCACAGATGCTGCCAGACCTGCTAAGCTTTTCCAGCAGCTTTGTTTTTGTAGTTGCTTCATTGTTGTATTTTCAGCAGGCTGAAGTCTGAAGTCTATAGTTCTCAATGAAAGGCTGTTTCCCCAATTTGATTTTTCATTGGGTGCTGTCTTCCGAGATGATGGGCAAAACAGGCAAGGAAAGGGAGAGAGAGAGAGAGAGAGAAAGGTAGAGAGAGAGTCTTTCAGATTTTGCTGTCCACGTTCTTTCTAACTGTTCTGCCAATTAATAGCAGTTGTTCAAATATAGTTAAGTGTGTAATCTAGAGTCTGGCTCCATTGTCTTTCCAAGCTGGTTACCTGGCAGGCAAACCTTTCATTTCACAATGAGTAAAATTATCAGACAAGTCTGAATTAAAATGTTCAAATTTCTTTATGCTGACTCAGTTGCCTGTTTTCAATGCCTTTAAATAGAAAAATGTCATTTTGGTACAGACAATTTTGATTATTCTATACGGATTTCACAAAGATTCCCACAATTTGTTGCCAAAATATTACTGCTGCCATTTTAGGTGGCTTTTTCTTTGTGTTTATAAATTATTTTGATTCATGAAAGGTCTCAGGTATAAAAGTGGAAGTTAAAATTCAATAGTCCATATTTACCACAATCATAACAGATTTTGAATTTTAGAATTCTGAAAAGAATTAATGGGAATAATATGGAGACGATATAGGTGTGCAACCAAAAGAAGGTTACTCAGCATATGGCTAAAATTGGAAAAGAAATTAATGAGCTGAATATTAGTCTATTTTTCCGTCATGGGATGTGGACTGTGTTGGCAAAGTTGGTCCAGGGCTTGCTGGCACGTTTGTTCCTCCTCCGTTTCTCTGTGAATTTGTTCCGTCATATCCTCATTAACAGTGACCTCTGCCGTGGTTCATTGAATTTACTTTCAATGAGGGGAACATTAGAAACAAAACATCTCCTTAATAATGTGAGCATCAGTATTCGCGTTACACACAGGGCCATGGAATGCTGTATACATTAGATCTTATTCCAATCTACGCTGCAATGCACTCAAAGTAAATTGAAGGTGTGCCATGATAATGTGGTGAGGCGTGTCTAATGCCAACCTCCATGGGCATGGTGTGCAGGCAGTCGCTCTCCAGGGAGCATGCCCTGAGGTGCTGGTGCTGCTGGTCAAGGTGGAGGTCTGGAAGAACAAGTTACTCGGTTTCCATGTGGAGAATTGTCGTTGTCTATTTTCTCTCCTCAGCTGCATAGAAATGAGAATAGGTGACAATGAAATGTTAATTGATGCAAATAAGTTTCTCAACCATTTAGTAGTGAGATTTTCATCTTGTCTTTCAAAGCTTGGGTACAAAATCAGACCTTTTTATCTCAATCCAAAATCTAACTTTTCTGATCTCATCATATTTTCCCAACCAACTTGCCACAGCCCACATTGTTGAGGAGCTAGGAGAATTCTGCCCATGATATCTATATTGTAACTGACTGAACTTCAAAAAAACAAATACTTCTTTGGGTACAAAGTGTTTTGGGCCATCCTGAAGTTGTGAAATGAATGATGGAAATGCATGTCTTACATTCCTTTCCTATCCGGTCTCTCAGCCCCTATCTTTTTTTTTCTTTATTCATTAACGGGATGAGAGCGTCGCTAGCTAGGCAGCATTTACTGCCCATCCCTAATTGCCCAGAGGGTAGTTGAGAGTCAACCACATTGCTGTGGGTCTGGAGTCACATGTAGGCCAGACCAGGTGAGGATGGCAGTTTCTTTCCCTAAAGGACATTAGTGAACCAGGTGAGATTTTCCAACAATCGACAATGAATTCATGGTCATCATTAGATTCTTAATTGCAGAATTTATTGAATTCAGATTCCACCACATCTGCCATAGTGGGATTCGAACCCAGATCCCCAGAATGTTATCTGGGGCACTGGATTAACAGTATAGCAATAATACCACTCGGCCATCACCTCCCCCTTTCCTGTAAACTCCTGTAAGTTACTCTGTAAACTCCTGCCGTGAAGCCCTCGAAGAGCTCTGCACAACTACATCTTCCTTTCAGGCTGGTCTTTCAGCTGTTAGGCCTTAAGCTCTGGAATCACCTTCTTAGGTCTCTGCCTCTCCACCTGCCTCTTCTTCTTTAAGATTCACCTTCAAATGCATTTGATAAAGAACTTTATAACCTTTCTTTGGTTCACTGTCGAATTTTGTTTGAGTAAGAACCCGCAGACTACCAGTTGGGATGCTTTCTGCACTGAGGTTGCTATATAATTGCAAGTTATGTTTGTAGTTATTTTTATATGAAGCTCTTTATGAATATGAGAATAGAAAACATGGAGACACAATAACAGGAGGTCTTTTGTAAATCAGGTACAAACAATAAAAAAATTGATTTGGGATAAACAATCTGTCTCAGCCAGTCTGGCTCCGCTGTTGGTGAGCTCACTACCTGAGAGAAGGAGTGATGGCTAAGAACTGCATTTTCAACTCTTTGCCCTCAGGCAGCCCATCCCCTTTAACACTGACCAGACTCTAAATGCACTGAAGAGCCAGGTATAAATAAATAATCAGAGGGGATTTTTTAAAAATGTTAAACGAGCTCCTAAGAACTGCCAAGCCGCAGGTAAATTCAGTCATTTCCATATCTTTTAAACAACCATGACAACTCACTTCAGCTTTCGTCTCCTGTTTTCTTGTTAATATGTCTTCACTCTGCCATGGCCCACAGGAACCCAGAATATGATTGATGGTGCAACTTGTCACAACAGCAAACACCACAGGGAGAAAAGGAAGAGCATGTTTCATATCTTGTCCTATTAAAGCAGTGGCATCCATTTTCTCGGCTTGTATTGGTTTATTTATGACAAATATTTATAAAGAGTAGTCAATAGGTAGAACATTTTTAAATTGCAGCAGAGAATTTGGCCACCATTTTTTTTTTGCAAGGGCTACATTGCAATGTAAGATTTAAATTCGGAGAGTTTCCTGTTCTCTGATTTTCTTTCTGCTTATCTTGGAGGTTGCAAGTTATACTCTGCTGCTTTTCACAGCTTGTGACACGTCGCCATCTCCCATTCTTACAGTCCAGTAGCTGTTCCTCCTTCTGAGCCTGAACAGTGAGTGTCAGGTGCAGGACTTTTGACCATGTGTCAGGAGCTTCACTACTGAACTTCAGTAGAACAAATCATGTTTTTTTAATATACCTTTATATAGTTTGTTAATTGGACTAATGAAGAGAAAGACCCAGTCATGATTTGCATCCTTGTCTAATGTCAGGTAAACCTTACTGGGAATTTGTGTGAACATTTCCTGAGAGCAGGAAGTATCAGGTTGAAACATAGAAACACAGAACATCAAAAATACGAGCAGGAGTAGGCTATTTAACCCTTTGAGTCTGTTCCACCATTCATAATGCTCATGGCTGATCATCCTATTCACGATCCGGTTCCCAATTTCTCTCCATATCCTTTGATCATTTATCCCCAAGAGCTATATCCAACTCCTTCTTGAAAACATCCAAAGTTTTAGTCTCACCTGCTCCCTATGGCAAGAATTCCATAGGCTCAGCACTCATCAGGTGAAGAAATTTCTCTTCATGTCAGCCCTAAATGGCCTACTCCATATCTTTAGTCTCTGACTCTCAGTACTGGACTCCCCGTCATTAGGAACATCCTTACTGCTGTTTTATCTATTGTCCACCATTGGTTAAATAGCTTATTGGCTTTCACTGTCTGGACTTCCTTGGGAAGTTTGCACATCTGAAAGAGACACACAGAAGAGTAGCTGATATCTGTTGAACTCACTGCCTTTGACAGACAAAGCAAAAAAAACTGAGGTTGCGGCTGTGTTCAGTTAAAGCAGCAATGATTTTAGTCCAGAACAATATAATGTTCAAGCACATTCAGGTGTTGTTCTACCATGAGGTATTGCTGATTCATGCTCTGTTGTTCTATTTTAGTTTAAATGAATGTGGCATCGAATTGAATAAAAACTCAAGTTACTATACTACAGAGGACTTTGATCTCCTAGTTACACTGGAGAAAAGTGCTAAATATTATCTGGCTTGCTACAAAATTGCACTTGTTCGAAGTAGTCCTTCCGACGTAATGCTAACGACCGGGAATTATCCTCTATATGAATGAGAAGAAAAAGAAATTACATAGAGTTCATCTTCTATACAAGGGGTGTTCAAACACAGCTCCAAGGTTTCTGCAAGTTCTCTGCAATGTGTCCCAGGCCTCAAGGAGTTCCTGTTCTTCAGGCCTACTGTAGTCAGGAGTCCCCACTCCAGGCACTGCCACTACTGCAGCCGACGACCAGTCTGGCTTCCCCACAATGTCAAAAGATGAAGTAAAGAAAAAAGAGAAAGAAAAAAATGAAAAGAAGAGAAAGAGAGGGATGTGGCTGGACTGGAATGGATGGGCTCAGAAGCCTGAACAATACCTAATGTGCTGGTTCTACCATCTTGAGTTGTACAGTAAAGTCCTCAATGCAAACTCATGGGACTTCATACCCTCCTTGATAGCTCCACAGCTATTCATTCAGTACCTAGTATGGGCAGACCTCAGGAACCACGTGGAGATGAAAAAAGATAAATTTCTAACAGTCCACTACAGCACACACTCCTATATATTTGATAATTTAAAACACTCCTATTCATAACATCTATTAATAGCTTTTAAATGTTTTTGAAACTCTGCCAACCAATCATAATTGCATAATGGTGGCCTTTGGGAAATGTCAATAAGGAAATCTATCGATATTGCAGGACCAAATGCAACTTAATTTTTTAACATGTTCTTGTCAACCATAGCAATGGTATTATCAGTAGACTATTAATCCAGTTGTCCAGATAATGTTGTGGGGACCCAGATTCAAATCCCATTATGACGGATGTGGAATTTGAATTCAATGAAAATCTGGAATTAAGAGTTTAACATTGACTATGAAACTGCTGCTGATTGTCAGAAGTACCCATCTGGTTTACTATACCCTTTAGGGAAAGGAATTGCTGTCCTTACCTGGGCTGAATTACATGTGACTCAAGACACACAGCAGTTAACCCTCTGGACAATTAGGGATGGGCAATAAATGCTGGCCTCATCAGCAATATCCTGATTCTGTGAATGAATAAAAATAAAATGTTTCACTGACAGCTGCAGCCAGTGTTTATTAAAATTTGAACAGCAACACATTTTTAAAAATTTTAGCTCGTGACAGTTACTATTATTCCTTCAAAAGTGTTTCTGTCTATTTCATCAATTGGTAATTCCTGCACTGTTAAGGCCTAGTTCAAACTACCCTGCTGACCTTGGGATTCACTTCTATAGTTGGATTGGTCTAAGTAAGGAATTAGCACTCATAGTGTGCTGAATATGCTCCATCACAGCAAGAAATGTCAACAGTTCTACGATTGGAGATCCACCCTCACAATATCTCGTGTTTTTTTATTCGTTCATGGGATGAGGATGTTGCTGGCTAGGCCAGCATTTAATGAACATAGAGCATAGAACAATACAGCACAGTACAGGCCCTTTGGCCCAAGATGTTGTGCCAACCTATTATCCTACTCTAACATCAAACTTCCCTGCATACCCTACATATTACTCTCATCCATGTGCCTATCCAAGAGTCACTTAAATGTCCCTAATGTATCTGACTCCACTACCACTGCCGACAGTGCATTCCACACACCCACAACTCTCAGTGTAAAGAACCTACCTCTGACATCTCCCTTATACCTTCCTCCAATCACCTTAAAATTATGTCCCCTCGTGATAGTCATTTCTGCCCTGCGAAAAAGTCTCTGGCTATTCACTCTATTTATGCCTCTCATCCCTAATTGCCCAGAAGGCAGTTAAGAATCAACCACATTGCTGTGGGTCTGTAGTCACATGTAGGCCAGACCAGGTAAGGATGGCAGTTTCCTTCCCTGAAGGGCAATAGTGAACCAGATGGGTTTCTTCAAACAATTGGAAATGGTTTGCATGATCATCATCAGACTTTTAATTTCAGATTTTTATTGAACTCCAATTCCACCATCTGCCATAGCAAGATTTGAACCCATGTCCCCAGAACATTTCTGAGTAAGGTTCACTAGACCCGAAACTTTAACTCTGTTTTCTCCTTCACAGATGCTGCCAGACCTGCTGAGCTTTTCCAGCAACTTTGTTTTTGTTCCTGATTTACAGCATCCGCAGTTCTTTCAGTATCCCCAGAATATTTCCTGGGTTTTTGGAATAACAATCCAATGATAATTATACCAGGCCATTGCCTCCCTGAATCTCTTGTTATCAGCTTGCTTCTTCTCATGCACACGTTCTGAGATGTGAGGAAGGGCCACCGGACTCAAAACATTATATCTGATTTTTCTTCACAGATGCTGCTTTTCCAGCAATTTCTGTTTTTGTCTCTGAGTTCCAGCATCCATGGTTCTTTCAGTTTTTATTCCCATGATTTTCTGCATGGCTTCCTATCTTGTGCCCTTAATAAACTTGAGCACACTCAAATCCATGTTGGCTGCATCTAAATGCATACTTTTACAGTCCCATTTATCCATCATCTCAACTCTCACTGAACTACATTAGGTCCTGGTTTTGTCAACGTTTCAGTCTTAAAATTCTCATGCCTTTTCTCAAATCACTCCCTATCTCTATCTCAACCCATGGCTTAATTTTAAACGTAATTCAAAAGGTTTTGAGTTTCTGCTCTATTCTGGGATTTAAGGTCAAAAATCAAAGCTGTCACTCCATTGCAGTAATGAGAGAATGCTGCACGGTCAGAGAGGTTCTGTCTTTCAGATGAAATGTTAAAACAAGGCCCTGTCTGTCCTCTCAGGTTGAGGTAAAAGATCCTTTGGTGCTAATTTGATGAAAAGTAAGGAACTTTCTCCATATTTTGAGCCATTCCAATCTTCCAATCAGCCACAAAAATACATGATGCCCTCATTCAGCAGCAAGACACTGCAGCTATTGACAAGCTGAAATATAATCAGTAAGCATCGGAACTAACCAGTGTGTCAGCATCTGTGGACAGAGAAACAAAGTTCACATTTCAAAATGTATCTGAAATAACTCCACAGAGGCTGGTATCCATCACCAAATCATCCTTTATTTACGTGTGAATAGTCCTTGACTTTAATACTGCCTCATTCACATTCAGGTACCAGACAGTGTCAGCATTTCTGACACTCCTCTTCTCATCTGTCAGCCATTGCTCCCTGATTGGACCAGCCGCAGATCAGGGAACTCATATTCCATGAGGTCCAGGCAGCTGACTTCATTACAATCACTACAGTATCTACTCATTAATGCATTGCTATTTGTGGGAGTTAGCTATTGGGTTTGGTTTGCTATGTTTCCTACATTATTGAGTGAAAATACTCCATTGGTTGGAAAATGCCTTGGGACATCCTTTGATAATGAAAGATGATATACAAATTAAAACATTTCTTTCTTTTCCCTGATTCGGTAACCTCCTCCAATTTTCTCCAGGATTTCTGACCTTCTTCAGCTGTGCCCTCTTGCACATTTCAGAGTTTCTTTTCTCTGGCATTGACCAGGCTTTCAACTCCCTTGGCTTTAAATTTTGGAATGTTCATCCAAAGCCTCACCAGCCCTCTTTCCTCGTTTAAGAGACTTGTTAAAAGTTTTTTTTTGTTTGAACCTGTTTGGTTACCTTTCCTGATAACTCTCAGTCTTCGAATTTTCTTTGAGAATTGTTGCTGTTCAGGGCCTTGGGGCATCACACTTGTCATTGTAAGTGTTGTTGCTACTGTTGCAGGAAATCATGCTGCAAAGTATTTCGTAAAATTAAAACGGGATGGGTAGACTGACTTAGAAGATGAGTTCCTAGAGGGGAAAGAACTTAGAGTAAGAGAAGCTGCAATGATCTTTAACAGCCCTTTGACTAGCGGTGGGCCGCAAGGAATGGTGCTGGATCCACTGCTTTTTGTCATTTATAGAAAAAAATTGGATGTGGTTAGTAAGTTTGCAGATGACTCCAATATTGCTGGCATAGTAGACAGTGAAGAAGGCTATCTCAGAGCACAACAGAACCTTAATCAGATAGGCCGACGGGCCGAGGAGAGGCAGATGGATTTTAATTTAGATAAATGTGAGGCGTTGCATTTTGGTAAGGCAAAACACAACAGGACTTATTCACTTAATAGTAGGGTCCTGAGGAATGTTGCTGAACAAAGACACCTTGGGTGCAGGTTAATAGTTCCTTGAAGTTGGGAACACGGGTAGAGAGGGTAGTGAAGAAGAAGTTTGGTATGCTTGCCTTTATTGGTCAATGTGTTGAGCATAGGAGATGGAAGGTCATGTTGCGGCTGTACAGGATATTGGTTAGGCCACTTTTGGAACACTGTGTTCGATTCTGGTCTCCCTGCTCTAAGAAGGATGTTGTGAAACTTGAAAGGGTTCAGAAAAAAATTACAAGGCTGTTGCTGAGATTGGAGGGTTTGAGCCAAAGGGAGAGGCTGTATAGGCTGGGGCTTTTTTCTCTGGAGCGTCAGAGGCTGAGGGGTGACCTTACAGAGGTTTATAAAATCATGAGGGGCATGAATTGGCTTAATAACCAAAGTCTTTTCCCTAGGGTAGGGGAGTCCAAAGCTAGAGGGCATAGGTTTAAGGTGAGAAAGGAAAGATTTAAAATGGACTTGAGAGGCAACTTTTTCACGTAGAGGCAGAACGAACTGCCCAAGGAAGTGGTGGAGGCTGGTACAATTACAACATTTAAAAGGCATCTCTATGACTCTAATACAGTACCTTGCATTTTTGTATATATCAATAGCAGTGTTGAATATACATTGCGATGATAATAGTTATTACATGAATGGAGGAAGTGCAAAAAGCTTACGAATGAAGTATGTGCTACTTAAGATGGTGAAGACATGGGAGTTATTGTATTTTAACATTTGATGGGAATTGGTTGGGAGTGATGGAAGCCACAAATAAACTCGACTATTATTCTCCATCAAAACAAGAAATGGCATAAAGTGATTTTTGAAAATTTATCTTTCAATGTAAACTCTGTAAAGGGATTCCCATGTTTCAGTCATTTAGTCTCAAGTTCAAGCATAAAAAGAAGCAAATTCAACAATCAACAAACATCTACACAACGTCATATTTAACATACAGAGCTCATCTGGTGCATACAGCCCTCTCCTGAGCTTATTTATTTTCACAGTTGGAGCCACTCTTGTAGTCATAGATAAAATTCCCATTCCTGAACACCTGGGGCAAGACTCGGCAAGGAAGCTTGTAGGAATGGTTCACTCAATCGATCAAATTGAAAGGAAACTCTCTTTTCTTTTTCTGGTCATTCACTGAAATATTTTAGCTGTGCCTGACTCAAGGCAATTAACTTCTGACCATTAATTCTGCTGTTACTCATCTTGAACTACACATAGTCAGGACAGAGAGAGGAGAGCCAGTGGACAAACGAGACATTGAAGCTTTATGTATATTGGTAAAAAATTATATTTATGTAACAGTGAATGAGAAAGCATGCCTATAGCAGCAGATTCCACCAAATCAGGCATGTGGTAAAGCCAAGCTTTATAATAAGATGACTGAAAAATAAATAATGCCCCCGAATTTTCATTCTGGTTGATCTAACAGGAGAGATGCTGGTGTAATGGTAATGTCATTTGGCTAGTGAACCAGAGACCCAGGCTAATACTGAGGACATTGCGTCCCAAGACTGAGGAGCTGTTATAAATGTTTTGAAGGTAAAGAGAATATAAGAAGAATGGAGAAATTGGTGGTATCAGCAAGTATCAGATTGAAGAGATTAAAGTGGTTCAGGATTTGGCACTGCAGAATTTGAAGGGACAGCCAATAGGCTTCATGGTTAAGACAAATTTAGTGAAGATGAGGGGAATGATGGAGGAGGAGCTAATGGAATGAGTGATGAAATAACTCCATAGAGGCTGGTAACCCCTCACCAAGTCACCTTTTATTTACACAGGCACAGTACTTGAGACTGGTCCAGCTTCTTCAGAGCCAGTTCTCAGAGTGAACAAAACCCCTGACACTCCTGTTTATTTGTCAGCCAGGGCTCCCTGTTTGGACCAGATTAACAGCCCCAGTCAGGGGCTATGAGGTCCACCTGGCTGATCTTGATACAGGGGATAAGTATTTGAACAGTAAAAGGCCCAGAGTAGAGAAAAAGAGTTTAATCTCAAATTACTTAACATAATAAATAAACAGTTTTGACGACAGATGCTTTACAGTTGCATCACAATATCCTCGGATAAGGATTATGGTGGGATCAGAATTCTATAACGTCATGGACCATCTAAACCACATTACTATCAATTTAATCAAAATAAAAACACTTCTCAAAACCAGTTATTCCACATTAAGTCGATTGGGCTCCTGACATGACGCTTGGTTTCTATATAAAATTCTGTACTAAGTTTAAAATGTTGTACGCTTGCAATCGGATAACTAAAAAAGCACTGGTGCTGGCATCCTGCAGTTAAATAATGAGGCCAAAGTCTGAGGAATTCACACTCTACCCCCAAAGATGTAAAGAGATAGGAATACTGCCTACCATTACATCTTGCTGAAATACTGAGGAGAGGAAGTCATTACCTATTCAGAATGGGGTGCAATGTCGGCACAGTGCAACAAAGGGATGTCCTATTTATTCTTTCACGGGATGCAAACATCACTAGCTGGGCCAATATTTATTATCCATCCCTTATTGCCCTAAGAGGGCACAGAAACCCAATTATCATCCAACTGCTTAAATGTGACAATTTGGGGGACTCAGTGGTATAATAGTCAGGTCAGTGGACTAGTAATCCATAGGCCCAGGGCATTCAAATCGCACCACAATTAAAATTAATGAATAAATCAGGAATTAATAGTAATAGTGACCATGGAAACTATCCAGTGCAGACACAATGGGCTGAATAGCCTCCTTCTACAATGTCTTGATTCTGTGATTGATTGTTGTGAAACTCATCGGGTTCAGAATGCAGTTTAGAACAGGAAATCTGCCATCCTTACCTGGTCTGGCCTTCATGTGACTCCAGATCCATAACAATGTGGTTGATTCTTAACTGCCCTCTGAAATGTCCTAGCAAGGGCAATTAGGGATGGGTGACAAATGTAGACCTTGCAGTCTATGAAAGAATAATGAATAAGAAACATGACCCTGGAAGAACCCAAGAAAAATTATTGAAACAAAAAATTGTCTGTTTCTGAAATAAAAAGAAGGAAACTTTGAAAGATATTCAATTCAATCACCTTTTTTGCTGGTGTACTGAAGGCTGTAATGTTTACACCTATGTACTGAACAATTGATATATTGGATGGAATGTTTAGGGTAGGCTGGCAGTTCTTCCAGCTATATTCTCAATGGTGGACATGGAGACATAGCCATGGGTGGGTGGAAGATATACTAGCCCACTTATTGAAATTGCAGATGGAGGTTGAAACCTGGCTCTGCTGCAAAATTTGACTGCCATGGCTGATTTGCCAAATTTGTTCCATTCCCCCACCCCAGAAACTTTGGGCCAATCACACAGGACCTTCACACAGGAATTGACTATTCTGTGGAATTTGCCACAGACAGGTTTCGTCTGGCCCACTGATATTGAGTACATTAGAGGTGACAAATGGAAAGGAAACGTGTAGGTCCGTTGGAACTCTCTGCATTTGGGATGGTTTGAGTGTGTTGAGTGTTGAGCGGTTTAAGTCATTCAAGTTTGAGAGTGAGAAACTCAGCTTAGAAACAACTGTGCTTTACTTCAATAGGATAATGACAGAGGAATGACGGCAGATTTGTAATGAACTGGGAAAGGAGCTTAGCAGAAAAGACAGATGATGAACAATAGCAGACGTTTAAGAAAATAGATAATGGCTCACAACAAAGATATATCCCAGTGAGAAATAAATTGACCGTGATTAACCAAGGAAGTTAAGGGTAGTATCAATTTGGAAGTGAGAAAACATACAAGGTGACCAAGGTTAATGGTAAACCAAAGGATTCAGAAAGTTTTAAAATCCAATAAAAGATTACTAACAAATTAATAAAGAGGGAGAAAATAAACAATGAGGTTAAACTAGCAAGTTATATCATAATGGACAGCAAGACCTTCTTTAAATATATAAAAAGAAAGAGAGGTCAAAGTGAGTGCAGGCTCCTTGAAGAATGAAGCTGGCAATATGAAGTAGGGAACCAGTAAAAGGGCTAAAGTATGGATAACATAGTGTCATGTGATTTTTGACTTTGTCCACCCTAGTCCAGCACTGGCACCTCCACATCATGGTTACCATTGAAACCACAAACTGTCGGCTCAAAGTGGAGAGGATCTCCAAGAAGATCACACATATCAACACAGACATCAAGTTTCTGCAGCAATGCAAGAAAGCACAAAAGATCCCAAAACGACTACAGATCACGAACCCACTCAAGTTGACCTACAACACAGTCCACGCTGAGAGGCTCTGCCATTGCATCTCTTGCAAAATCCTCAATCATCTTGTTCACCAACTCTACAGCAGGCTCTGTAACTTTGAAATCAAGATGGAATCCATATTCTCAGCTCAGAATGACACCACCTACACGCACGCCAAAAATAAGAAACTGGAAAAACTTGACATCACCACCAGCAGTAACCAAGCCTCCCCTGGTACCACATTTCAAAGCGGTACCACCATGGGGAAAATCCATCATCAACTTATCTGACCACACCCTCCAAGCGGACAAAATCAAAGATTTTAGCCGAAGGTTCAATTTCTGCCCCACTATCAAAATGGACCCCATTGGTCTCACAGCAGACAGTGAGGAATTCATCAGGAGAATGAGAGTCCTGGAATTCTTACACAAACACCAAGATGTCAGCAATGAGCCCAATGAGACAACCAAGAAGCAGAGTAGTTGACAGAGAGATCTGTGGTGCAGCGACCAAAGAAGAAGGAGTCAAATTGGGCCCCTCCGGAAGGCCGCTGCACTAGGCTCAACATGTATGCTCAGGAGATGCGTCAATGCCAGATTCACCAGCTGCATTCACAAGATAGTGCAAAATGTCACCCAGGCACAACGCAACGCTATCCGTGTTCTCAAGACCAACCGCAACATTGTCATCAAACCAGCAAACAAGGGAAGAGCCATCATCATACAGAATAGAACAAACCACTGTGAAAAAGTATACCAATAACTGAACAACCAGGAACACCACAGCCAACTACCCACTGACCCGACTAAAGAACACACCTATCAACTTAACAGATTGATCAAGACTTTTGATCCAGTCCTTCAGAGTATCCTATGAACTCTCATCCTGAGTACTTCTTGCGTAGGGGACTTCTACTGCCTTCCAAAATACACAAAGCCAACACATCTGAGCGTCCCATCGTATCAGGCAATGGGACCCTGTGTTTGAACCTGTCTGGCTATATCAAGGGCATCTTGAAATCCATTGTACAAGGAACCCCCAGCTTCTGACGCAACACTACAGATTTCTTACTGAAACTCAGCACCTTTAGACCAACCGAACCAGGAACATTCCTCGTCACAACAGATGTTTCAGCACTCTACACCAGTAACCCCCCAATGGCAACGGCATCACCGCGACAGTCTCAGTACTCAATACCAACAACTGTCAATTTCCAGACGCCATCCTACAAATCATCTGCTTCATCCTCGACCACGTCTTCACCTTTGACAACCTGTGCTTCATCCAGACACATGGAACAGCCATGGGGACCAGATTTGCTCCCCAATATGCCCACATTTTCATGCACAAGTTCGAGCAAGACTCCTTTGCTGCGCAGGACCTCCAACCAACGCGATACACCAGATACATTAATGACATTTTCTTCCTTTGGACTCATGGCGAGGAATCACTGAAACAACTACATAGCAATATCAACAAATTTCATCCCACCATCAGACTTACCACAGACTCCTCTTCAGAATCAGTCTCATTCTTGAACACATACATCTCCATCAGGGATGGACACCTTTGTACCTCACTTTACTGCAAGCCTACAGATAACCTCACAATGCTGCACTTCTTTAGCTTCCACCCTAAACATATTAAAACAGCCATCCTCTAGAGACAAGCCCTACACATACACAGGATCTGTACAAATGAGGAGGAACAAGACAGACACCTGAAGGTTTTGAAGGACGCCCTCATAAGAATGGGATATGATGCTCAACTCATTGATCGCCAGTTCCAACGTGCCACAGCGAAAAACCGCAAAGATCTCCTCAGACGACAGACACAGGATACGACCAATAGAGTACCCTTCAGCATCCAGTACTTCCCCAGAGTGGAGCGACTACGCCATGTTCTTTGCAGCCTTCAGCATGTCATCGATGTTGATGAGTACCTCGCCAAGATCTTCCCTAGGCCTCCACTTCTCGCCTTCAAACAACCACCAAATCTTAAACAGACAATTGTTTATGGTAACCTCTGCAAGACATGTCAGATCATCAACATGGACACTACTATCACACATGGGACCACCACCCACCATGTACATAACAGATACTCCTGTGACTCAGCCAGCATTGTCTATCTTGTACACTGCTGGCAAGGATGTTCCAAGGCATGTATATTGGCGAAACCATGCAGACGCTACGACAATGAGTGAATGGACACTGTGAAACAATCACCAGACAGGAATATTCCCTCCCAGTCGGGGAACACTTCAGCAGTCAAGGACATTCTGCATCTGATCTTCATGTAAGCATCCTCCAAGGAGGTCTTCAGTATACACAACAACAGAGTCGCCAAGCAGAAACTGATAGCCAAGTTTGGTGCCCACAAGACGGCCTCAGCTGAGATCTTGGGTTCATGTCGCACTACAAGTGACCCCACCACACTGTTCTGTATCTATAAAATCTTCCTTACTGTCCTGCTTGGACAGATTGTTATGATCTCTCTACTTTCATTAGTTTGATGTGGAGGTGTCGGTGTTGAACTGGGGTGAACACGGTCATGAGACCAGATTATAGTCCAACAGGTTTATTTGAAATCACAAGTTTTTGGAGATTTACTCCATCTTCAGATGTTAGTGAGAGAGGTAGTATCAGACACAGAATTTATAAGTAAAAGATCAAAGGGTCACACCACTAATGAGGATGTACTAAACAAACCTAAGATGCTGTTAAATCTTTAATCAGTTAGAAGGTTTTAATTGATTAGTATGTATATGCAAATTCTTGACTGACAGTCTATAAATTCTGTGCTTTTTGAACAAAATAGAATGTATCTGCAAATACAAATTCACCCCATAGATTCACATGTGTGTATGTGTGTGTGTGTGTATGGGAGAGAAAGTGTGTGTGTGTATGTGTGTGTGTGTGTGTGTGTGGGGGGGGGGGGTGCGCTTGCTGGTGTGGGGAGTGGAGAGAGAGAGATAGAGTGTATGTGTGTGGGAGTGGGAGAGAGACATCATCTCTCATACACACACTTTCTCTCACACCCACACACACACATATTGTCTCTCACACACACACACACTCTCATACAGACCATCTCTCATACACACACTGTCTCTCACTCACACACACAAACTCTCACACAGATTCTGCCTCATACACACACTGTGTCTCAAGCACACACAGACACAGACACACAGACACACACACACACACCCACACACAGATCCTCTCATACACACACTGCCTCTCTCTCTCTCTCACACACACACACACACACACACACACAGTCTCATAGACACTGTCTCAAACACACTCTCACACAGATCCTCTCTCATACACACTATCTCTCAAACATGTACACACACACACTATCACATAGATCCTGTCTCAAACACACACTGTCTCTCAAGCACACACACACACATGCACTCTCCCCACTCTCACAAACACACACATGAATTGATGAGGTGTATTTGTATTTGCAGATATAGTCTATTTTGTTCAAAAAGCACACAATTTATAGACAGTCAGTCAATGTGGTGTTTTATAAATTCCTAATTTAGAAATAAGATCAGTCTGACTCCAAACCAAAACACAAACAGATTCTAAACAAGGCCTCACACTTAACATGTATTGCCTGAACTAAAATATCACCTCTTCTTTACACTGATAAAACCTTTAGTTCTCTCAGGACAGTGACTTGAAAGGAATTCGGAGATTTACATATACATATTAATAAATTAAAACCTTCTAACTGATTAAAGATTTAACAGCATCTTAGGTTTGTTTAGTACATCCTCATTAGTGGTGTGACCCTTTGATCTTTTACTGATAAATTCTGTGTCTGATACTACCTCTCTCACTAACACCTGAAGAAGGAGCGAGGCTTCGAAAGCTTGTGTTTTCAGGTAAATCTGTTGGACTATAACCTGGTGTCGTGTTATTTCCGACCTTAATTAGTTTGTACAGTTTTGGATTACTTATTACACTCTCTCACACACACACCCTCACACACACTCTCACACACACACATTCACACACACACACTTTCATACACACGTGCACCCACACACACACTCTCTCTCACACAGACATACTCTCACACACTCAGATGCACACTCACACTGACCCTCTCTCACACGTGCTTTCTCTCTCTCATGCACACACACACTCAAACATACACTATCTCACACACATACTCTCATATACAAATATACTCTCTCACACTCACAGACACTCTCTCTAAAGCACATATACACACACACATTCACACACAAACACACCTACACATACACTCTCTTTTGCACAAACACACTCACACACACGCACACTCACACAGACCCTCTGTCACACACATACTCTCTCTCACATACACACACACACTCACACTCACACACAATCAAACACACACTCTCTATCACACATATACTCTCTCACACTCACACACACTCTCTCAAGCATACACACCCACACACACATGCACAGACACTCCCACTCTCCCTCACACACACAAACACACTCACACCATATAAACCTATGTGGGTGAATAATTTCATCCAAGTTGTTTGTTTATTTGCAGATACATTCTATTTTGTTCAAGAAACACACAATTTGCAATCACAGTCAGTCAATGTGGCATTTTATAAATTCCCACTTTTGGAATGAAACCAGCCTGATTCTAGGTTAAACTCTGAGACAGATTCTGAACAAGGCCTCGCACCTACTATTCTGTGTCTGACCTGAGATGTCACCTTTTGTATATTCCTATCGCTCTGCCTGTTCGAAGTTTGGAAATTTAGGCAGACACAGATGAAACCTTTAATTATCTCGGGGCCAGTGACATGAGACAGATTCTGGAATTTGCATCTTGCGTGTACTTGCTAACAGGGTTCTCCATATCCCGCTTCTGCAATTTCTAGAATGCAGGAATGTTTGAATGATTAAAGATTCAACAGGAGGCAGTCAGCCATTTTAGGTTTGTTCACTCCACTAACCTCAGTTGTATGATCCCTTTGGTCTCTCTGCCCTTCATCTCTCTGCCTATAAACTCTGTGTCTGTGAGCTCTCCTCTCACTGCACCTGACAAAGGGGATTCGCTTCAAAAGCTTGTGATTTCAAATAAACCTGTCAGATTATAACCTGGTGTCACATGATTTTTCACAAGAAACAGAAGTAGGCCACTCAGCCCTATGAGCCTGCTCTACCATTCAGTACGATCATAGCTGATCTGATTTTACCCTCAACTCTACATTCCTACCTATCCCCAATAATCTTACATCCACTTGGTAATCAAGAATCAATCTAGCTCTGCCTTAAAAATATTTTAAAAATTTGAATGCACTGCCTTTTGAGGAAGGCAGTTCCAAACACTCACAGCACTTTGAGACCCTTTTGTCATCTCTGTTTTATTTTTAAACTAAAATCCCCAAGTCTAGATTCTCCCACAAGAGCAAACATGCTTTCAACATCCATCTGGTCAAGTTCCCTCCATGTTTCAATTGCGTCACCTCTAACTGTTCTAAACCCCAGAGGATACAGGCTTAGCCTGTCTAGCCTTTCCTCATAAGGCAATCCACTCATCCAGATATTAACCTAGTAAACATTCTCTGAACTGCTTCCAATGCACTAAAATCTTACCCTAAGTATGGTGACCAGTACTGCACACAGTACTCCAGATGCAGTCTCACCAATGCCCTATATAACTAAAGCATAATTTCCCTACTCTTGCATTCAATTCCTCTCACAATAAAACATTGCATTCTATTAGCTTTCCTGCTATTTATTATTTGCTGCACCCACATACTAACCTTCTGTGATTCATGCACCAGGACACCCAGATCTCTCTGCATCTCAGAGCTGTGTAACCTCTCACCACTTAAGTATATGTTTCTTTTTTATTCTTTCTGCCAAAATAGACACTTGCACACTTTCCCATTTCACATTGTATACCATTTGCTAGATCTTTGCCCACTCACCTGAAGATACTTCTGGAGAAGGACGGGATTGAGAAATATCCAGACTCAATATAAGTGGGTAGGATCCTTGAAAAAAGAGCCTTTGGGCATAACAATCCTACTGGTGCCCAAAAACTCATCAGCAAAAGATCCACAGTCATTCTGGCCGGGTGCTCAGATTGGAACGAAAAGGACTCTTGACCTTTGATCCTACCAGAGAAGCCCCTAGAGGTGTCGGGAGGTAATTCAACTACAGGAGGTATCACCTGAAGGAGCTGAACCTAACCGAACCTACACCCACAGTGTTCCCTTTCCAGAAACTGTTAGTGAAAAGCAGTCAGAAAGAGACATCTGGAACATATTTCCTCTCTCTATCCCTGTGGCTTTGAAACTGAGTGTAGCAGCCTATAACTACATCAGCTGGTATCAGTAGAACTTGAAGCCAAGGTTTTCCTAACTGCTTCACTCACTTAAAGTGCAGTCGAGTGAACTATAGGAGTAAGTGCAGGCATGCATATTGAACAGCAGCTCAGAGACAATAAGCAGCATATCATTCTCCTGCTTCCGGACTTCCTTACTTCTTTGTCCCAAATCTGCCAACACAACACAATGCCATATCCATGATTACTGTCTGACATGAAGAGATAAAATACATTTGGTTGAGGTTACTGGGTCAGGCATAGAGATTGAGTGCATTCAGCTGATAATTAGCAGTTCCAATGTATCATAAAGCTTCAATATTTTTTAGAATGTCATGTCATAGTGTCTGTCGCAGTATTAGCCTGACTCATTACTGCTAAAATCTGTAAAAACAAATTGTAGTAGCATTGAATTAAAAAAAAATGTAAGGTATATTTATTGACAAGGAATAACATGCATAATGTTAAGTAGTTATGATTCCACTCAGTGACAGCTATTAACCGAGAAATATTTTGGATCAAATCTTGCTGTTTAATTCGAGGAATAGTATTGAAGTTGTTTACTTGAATAAATCCACCTTGTTATAACTTCAAAAACAAAACAAAGAACTGAGCATGCTGGAACTCAGAAAGAGAAACAGAAATTGCTGGAGAAACTCAGCAGATCTGGCACCATCTGTGGTTTCACATACCATTTCAGGGAAAAGGCCACTCCAGAGTCTGCAGGATTAGGAAAGCAACGTTTTTATTCAAGCATATGCAATTGGCCAGATCTCCACTGCCTGAGAGCCTCACTTAACTGTGTGAAGTTTGCAGCACTTATTTATAATACTCAAGTTCCTGTTCTTCCATAACAATCTCATGACTCATCGGTGGAACAGTCCACATTGAGAACAATTTCACCCATTGGGCAAAGTGGTCCATGATCACTAGACAATACGTTTTCCACTTCTACTGGATAGGGGAATGTCAAGCTGCCAAGTCAAGGGGAGGTGGGGAGGTGGCTGGTTGCAATGCAGAGTGATGCCCAAAAGCATAAGTTCAATTCCTATACTGGTTCAGTTCATTAGGAAGGTCCTACTTTCTCAACCTCACCCCTCAGCTGAAGGGTGGTGCCTGTCAGATTAAAATCAACATCAGTCTTCTCTCTTTGATAAGAGATCAGTACTCTGGGACTATGGTTATTTTACATTTTATTTGTAAGACTCTCACAGGCCCTTTAGTCTAGGCTAGTTGGTTAACTTGACTTTAATGTTATTGGTGCTATTATGCAATGTGCAGATCAAGCAATTTGACAATATTTGGCTGTGTCTTAGCCCATGGCAGCCAATTTCCTATTCTAAAAGTCAACCATCCCATCTAATAGGTCCTAAAATAAATGTATTCGCCCATCTATTGATCCTAACTTTCAATCTGGTAGCAGTTGTAATGCCTCTAGGATCCCATCGATTACATCAATTGTTGCGGTGAAAAGACTACTCATGGGTCCATGTGATTCAAGGAAACAAAGATATTATTTGAGCAAATGCAATGGGCAAGTCTCAATGGCCTGATGGCCTGAAACCACATTCCACCTATATAATGTCTGCAGCACATATTTATAGTGTTCAGCTTCCTGCTTCCTGTCACACAGCTTCCCTATTTCAACATTCATCAATCATCTGATATCACATAATGATTTGTTTCATGCTCTTGGTCTTTCTGTTTTGTACATAACAAACACATAACTGAATATTGACTTCCCAGTTGCCCACCCAACAAAATAAACAACCTTTCCCTCCCAAGATTTAGATCTGAGCTATGTAAGGCGAAACTTGAACTGGTGACCAAAACCATGGACAATATTTTAAGCAGCATCTCTTGGTAGGAGAGAGATGGAGATAGGTGGAGAGGGTTAGTGATGGAATTCTACATCTAAGGGCAGTAGCAGCAGAAAGCACAGAAAGAAATGGAGAGTTCCCACCAAGGACTTCTAGATTTGGACAATACCAAGTTAGAGCAGAGTAAACTTTCCTCTATGCTCCACAAACACTGCGAGTTAGCTCCAGTTCAGAAAGGTAACTTGCTCTACCAGTCTCAGATTTTCTTTCTGGAAGACCAGCTATCCCATGGCCTCCCAGGAAGATGGTGCAAATTACATTTCTAAGGAGGAGGAAGAGATTACAAGTGTTTTCCAAATAGATGCAGAGATGAAAAGAGAAATCAAACAAAGGGAAAAGTGGGGAGAAGCAAAGTGAAAAGAGTAGAATTACAAAATGGAAAGAGACACGTAAGAAAAAATAATGGAATAGGATAAGTAACAAAGTGACTGATTCCTAGTGAGCATGGCTCATCCACCAGACCCTTTTGTCATGTTAAATGCAGCTGATCAATGGGTCAAGGTCAGGCCTCTTCTGTAAGTGAGAGCTGGGAGGAAAGTATCAAAGATTCGTTTCTTTTCCCTCTCCTTCTTTCAGCCCGTTGTGTTCTCCAGTTAACATCAGCTGCTGTAAGTGAGTATTGATCAGTGCTTCAATGCAAACCTGTCAAATTAATTTTGCAGAACTCATATATGACCAGTCTAAAATTGCCTCTGCATCTGTTCCTTGCTGTGAGCCTATGAATTTTAATCATGGACAGAATAGGATGTTGCCGTTTTTTTGTTAGAAAGTTGAATGGAAAAGGTTTTAACTGTAAATGCCATCAAATGGTATTGCATTATTCTTTTGAGAGCTTTTTGCTTCTGAGGTCAAAAAAATAATTTCTTCAAATTCTTCTGAGATGCTGTGGTACAATTGTATATTTTTATTTTCTTCTCTCCACAGAAAATCTGCCTGAGCTAAGAGATCTGAAGACCCAAACTCTCCGTGATGCAGATAAAGAATTGAAAAGTACATTTCCTGATAAGATTTCAAAAGCTGCAGTTTTAAAATATTAATTCTCCTTCTCATTTCCTTTTTTGGGATGTATGAGAAAACACAGAACACATTAGACCCAATTGATTTCAGAGACCGTAGATACAATTTTAACCTAATCCGCCAGTCAGAAAACAGACAGGACTGGATACAACACTGATTTCACACTTCTTCCAATTCCACTCTCCACGCTGAAGATAATGAAGACATTGAAATGTAAAACTTGGGCGACACTGTTGCCATGGGTTTCGTAATTGGTATGTTAGGTTAAAATCACCACTTGGGTGGGCTTGATGATTAATTCTGGGGCTGGAACAAGGACAAAGTCAGCAAGGTCATCAAAGAGGAACTGCTAGTTGGTGGGTTTGCTACATCTGAATGGCACTAATTGATGACTTTCTGATCAAAACTTGCAGAAGATCTGCTGGAACTGACTACCCAGCTTTTACAACAGACTGGCAGGAGGGCAGCACCAGGGATTCAAAGCCCCAGGAGGAGAATCCCAGTCGAGGAATTTATCCAAGTCAAAGATATAGATTGTAAATAATTAAGGCCTCATCACTCACCCCTGTGGCACTCCACCAATTATAATTTGCCAACCTGAAAGTAACCCATGTAGGCCTACTCTCTGGGAATAATTTTATGTCAGTGGTGGGAGGAAAGCAGGGGAGCATGAAATTACCCAGATGGCCCTCCCACTGGGCTTCTAGCCTCTCTGTAATATTACAGTGGATTGGATGAGGCCTAACAATCTGTTTGGTCTTGATCCAATTGAAACACACAAGTGGACACTTAATAACCAAATAAGTACCATTTCCTGTCCAGCATCAATTTTAAGGATGTCTGGAGAGGTTCAGGGGCAAGGAAAGCCCAGAACGTAACTCTGCGCAGGTCTCAGGCAGCTATATGTGGGCTGGGTGCTGTTTCATCCAGCACCCTCATTTCTACGTGGGCCACTCCCTCCGACAGGGCCTTCCCTCTGCAAGAACTCCCTTCCCACACCTATCCTCTCCCCAATAGCTGCACCGCACCAGTCTGCCACTGCATGGGACCTTCTTCCCCTACCCTCCCCTTCAGCATTGGTGATGGTGCATTGGTCAACGACACTTCAGATGGAAACAGTGCTTTGGCAAAGATCCTAGCCTTTGTTTCCTGTTAGTCAATCTTCTATTCAAGCTAATATCTCACTCCCCAACACCAACATCTACCACCAAACCATGACTAAATTTGCATAACACAGTTTGATTTGACACATCAACGAATGTCTTTTGGAAACCTATCCATTCCCTTTTATCAATATGCCAAATCCAATCCAAAGAATAACTGTCATAAATGTGTCTAACTCCATTTCCCTTTCAGAAAAAAATGTTGATTCTGCCTTGTGTTTTTTTAATAAAATGTCCAGTTACTGTGTCTTTAATATGGATCCCAACAATTTCTCAGTGGCAAATGTAAGATTACCCATCGAATTGTTTCCTTATTTCTGTCCCACTCTTTCCTTAAATCGGGCTATTCCATTTGTGATTTACTAATCCTCTGGGACCATTCCAAAATCTAGGGAATTTTGTAAGATCATAACCAATGCATTTACTGTGTCTGTAGCTGGAATGTAGGAGATCAGGTCCACCAACTCGTCAACCATTAATTCCAATAGCTTTTTGCATATTTTTCTCAAGCAAAAATTATTGTTTTAAGTTCTGTCCTTTTTTTTAATGCCTTTTGATTTGCCATTATTATTAAGAAGCTTTTAGTATCTTCCACCATGTAAACAAATATTTGTTCAAAGTCTGTTTCTCCACTATTAATTCCCCAGGTTCATCTGCAAAGGACACATCAATCTGTTCAGCGACCCTCTACCTTTTATATACTCATCAAAATTTTGCTTTCTGTTCTTAAATTACTTACTAGCTTAATCCAATTTCTCATTCTTTGTTGTTTTTTAATGATCTTTTGCAGATTTCTCAATTTATTCCCATTATCGTGCCTACAACTAATCTTCACAGTATCATGCACTTTATTCTAGTTGATAACAACCAATACTGGCCGTTCCTTGTGGCTGTGTCCTAGTGGGTCCTTCAACTTTGCTGCTTCTGCAGTGGCTGATGACGAGGCGGGTTTGGGGCCAGGATTCCAATGGCCCACGTTTTGCTTGAGGTTTCTCCAGTGACTTGGTCTCCTTGTGATGGCTTCAGTCAGCCTGTGATTCCATGTGGCATTTTCTTCGGCTTCGTGGTGGGTCCAGCCTGGGATTCCAAGGTGGTTGGGGGAGGTGAGGATGGGGTCAGGTCCTCACGCCCAGAGCTGTGAAATGGAATAAGTGGGCTTTGCCTTAAATTCTCCTTCTTTAAACTATTTTTTCTTTATTATGCTATTGCAGAAGGACTATTATTCTGAACTTTTTACCTCTTTATTTTTCTAATTTATAACTACGATGTTGTACTTTCAAAGATCTGTAATGCTGGACTTTCATTTCTTCATTTTTCTAATTTTTTTTCCTAAGAATTTGTACAAGATTCTGAACCTCGGTTCCTTTATATCTAAGATGGTGTAGTAAGTGGTGACTTGTAAACTTTTCACTGTTCTCATGTGAGTACATGTGACAATAAAGCTCATTCAATTCAAATTTCATTTCCTTTGTTAGCCAAAGATCAGGAATTTTCTCACTGCTATGATCTTGGTTCTTTTTGTTCTACTCACTTCATGGATTCTTAGATAATTAGTAAAGTTTTAATGAAATGTTATTTTCATTTAGTCCTAGAGGCTGTGGCATCAATGTCATAAGGAAGGCACAGTGGTTAGCACTGCTGCCTCACAGTACCAGAGACCTTGGTTCAATTCCACCCTCAGGTGACTGTCTGCCTGACGTTTGCACATTCACCCCGTGTCTGCGTCGGTTTCCACCAGGTGCTCTGGTTTTCTCCCACAGTCCAAAGATGTACAGGTTAGGTGGATTAGCCATGGGGAATGCAGGGTTACAGGGATAGAGTGGGCCAGGGTGGGATGCTGTTCAGAGGGTCGGTGCAGACTCAGTGGGCTGAAAGACCTCTACCTGCACTGTAGGGATTCTATGATAAACCACAGATGCTTCACCCTGACATTTAATCAGTAAGGGAAAACACAACAAAGTAGCATTGAAGATTATCAGATCAGCCATGATCTCATTGATTGGTGGAGCAGACTCAAACAGCTGAATGACTTACTTCTGTTCCTACATCTTATGGCCTTATTTTTGCTACTGAGAGATGGTATGCCTATTAGTTTGTCCCTCAAGATCGCTCTCATTATTACTTAGTCTTATTAATATACAGTTTCTTATTGTTCCACCTGCTGATTAGAAACTAGATACCGAACATTCCCAACATGAAAGTCAGAGAGGGTAACGGGTTGTCATATGCTCCTCTAAACCTCCATCTGGGATGCCAATCTCAGGGAACGCTCCTTGACAATCACTGCAGGCACCCCACATCCATGGACATTGGCATCCAATGTGCACTAGCCAACACTGCACTCTCCTGGAACATTTCTGATCTACTTACAGTACCATTGTATACTTCAGTGCTACACTTTGGAGCTCAGGCACTTTTCATTGTAATGCTGCTGTCAGGGCACTTTGTCCACAGGGACAGGTACCCAGTTCACAGATTGGACCAGGCAGCACTGACCTGAGTGGCTACCTTGAACTAGGATGGAAGAGTCTTGTGTGTCTTGGCCTCTTTGTTGGTCATAGAATCATAGAACCGTAGAACCATTGCCCTGGGGAAAAGGGACATTCCTCCCCTGCACTGTCACGTCCACCAAAAACTCCCTGTTCACAAAGTATGGGACCAATTTCCCCTTGACTGCCATGCTCGTAATGTTGTGGCTATACAGGACATTGGTGAGGCCACCTTCAGAATACTGCATACAATTCTGACTACCCTGCTAAAGGAAGGAAGTTGTTAAACTTAAAAGGTTTAGAAAAAATTCACAAGGACGTTGCTGGGGCTGGAGGGTTTGAGCTATAGGGAGAGGCTGCGCAGCCTGGGGCTTTTTTCCCTGGACCATCAGAAGCTGAGGGGTGACCTTATAGAGGTTTATAAAATTATGAGGGACATGGATGGTGTGAATAGCTGAGGCTTTTTTCCCAGGGTAGGGGAGTTCAAAACTAGACGTCATAGGTTTAAGGTGAGAGGGGAAAGACTCATACGCCCAATTTCTATGTTGTAGTCTCAGCATTTTGGCAAGTTCAGGCTTCAAGCCAGCAACAAATGCTGCTTTGAAGGGAGGATAGGCTTGCCTCTCAACTCCCTCCGAGGTGTCTTTGTGGGCCAAGCCCGAATGTTCAATTCAGGTGTCAACAAATCTTTCAGCAAAATCCTTCATGTTCTCACAGCCTTTTTGGTGGTGAGATGATATTTTTGTTCAGTCAGTTTTAGGAGGACCATATTCATGTAGCCAATTGCAGAGGGCTTCCCATCACTTATCCACATCCTGGTCTTTTTGTCCCAGTCTGTCCTTTACTTTCCTAAACAATCACGCTTCAGCTGCGGAACCTACCATGGCTGTAAGAATTTAGACCCCATCTAATGGATGGAGACAGTAAATATTTTTGAGTTTCTCCAATTCTGACCAGGTCTTTTGTCCTCCCTTTTTCGGCGGTAACAGTTCTTTGGACCTTCGTTCAACCAACTTGGGGTTGGGAGGTTCGTGGAGAACCCATTTCCTAAAATCATATCAGGTTCGGCCCGTTGGTTTGCCATCTGCATCTATATCAGTTTCCTTATGGCCTTTAGTCTGCTCATATCGGACCAGTCATATCTAGGCTGGGGGCTCCTGTCCTGCTTCCTCTTTGGGGTCGGAATCTGAGACAGGGCCTAATGGGGCATTGGGTCCGCTTGGGGAATGATTACAGGGCGGAGGTCTGCAAATTGGGCCAGGATATGGTCCTCTGTCTGATTTAATGTTCAATTTCCATTAGTGCCTTTGTCAGTCCTCCTTTGGTAGTTTTTAATTCACTACAGACATTGGATCATAGAATCCCTACAGTGTGCTAACAGGCCCTTCGGCCCAACAAGTCCACACTGACCCTTGGAGCATCCCACCCAGATCCATCCCCCTATAAGCCAACCTGGCTACACATCCCTGGGTACTATGGGCAATTTAGCATGGCCAATCCACCTAGCCTGCACATCTTTAGACTGTGGGAGGAAACCGGAGCACCTGGAGGAAACCCACGCAGACACGGAGAGAATGTGCACACTCCACACAGACAGTCGCCCAAGAGTGGAATCAAACCTGGGTCCCTGGTGCTATGAAGCAGCAGTGCTAACCACTGTGCCACCATGCTGCTGTGACCTTTAATGCTATTATTTTCTCTGTCATGATTTGACTTATTGATGATTTCCTGTCTTTGTTGTTGTGTGACACACAGGGACCAAGGGATTTGTTTTTTTATCCCTGAGTTGGGTTGGTTTTCCGCAGATTCGCTTTATATCATCCAGGGACCATTGTCTCATGGAGGTTCCATATTTCTTTGAGATTTCAGTTAGGGTTGAAGAGAGGTCGAATTGTCACTCAATATATTCCTTCAGTTTTTGTAAAAGTTCCTTCTCTGATATATCCGGCAATGTCTGCCTGCCCTTTACTGTAGTTGGCAGTTTCTCAGCCATTATTATGACACTCTCATGTCACTCAGCTATGAATTCTTATAGATAAGTGTTAGCAAATTACCGATGAGGATGTCTCCCTTTAAGTAGAATTCACTGTAAATAGATTCACGGTCTGTTTCAGATCACACTGGATGGAGCTTTCCAAAAAGAATGGGTCTGGCCTTCATCCAAGGACTTTTAGAAAAGAGGAGTCCGTAACTCATTGTAGAGCAAAGCGATGACTGTGTGGAAAGCAGACCCGTTCCTGTGATCCAGCCAACTACACCAAGTTGTTGAGGTTCTTCTACCGCGAACCAGCGTGAGACACAGAGAGGCGGTAAAACGGCCTTTCATTGTCCTTATTCGGAGAGCTTGCTGTATGTGGTTCTGAGCTTGAGCTTGAGCTTAAGCTTGAGCTGGAACTTTCTCTTTTCTCTTTCTTATAGACAGTAGATGTGGCTTATTTTTATACCATATTGTACCTGATACAAAGTACTACAGTTATCAGATCCTCAATGTATTCAGTAGAGGTGGTTTTTACAGGGTGTTCTTATTGTAATTTTTTAACAACCAATATCTGTTTCCCTTAAGGAGTTTGTTTGTCCTATCAGGGTAGGTACTTGAAAATGACCTGCAATTAAGGTTCTTTGACACAATTAAAATTCTCTGATACAATTAGGTTTTTCTGACACAATTAAGTTTCTTTTAACTCTTTCCTGTCCTGTGGGTTTCTCCTGAACCCCACAACATACAAGCACGCCTACTCTAGAAACATTCAATGTATGGAAAGCAGACTTGTTCCTGTGATCCTGCCAACTACACCAAATTGTTGAGGTTCTTCTTGTACCGTGAACCAGAGTGAGAGAGAGAGATGTTAAAATGGCCTTTCATTGTCTTTATTCAGAGATTTTATTTAAATGTAGAAGACAATTTTATTTAAATGGAGAAGACAAATTATTTTTTCTTGAAAAGTGAACTTTTAAAATCAAGCTGACGGATGTTAGTACTTGTGAATGTCCAGGCAACCCCCCAGCCATCCTAGAAATCTGTAGGTATGAACTTTTTCCCAATATCCCTGACAAATGCACTGGCTACAGTACCAGTCTGGTTCCCATCTCTCGCATGGGCTATCATGCAACTCTTCTGAAAGAGATTCTCACAGTCAAACCAGTTGTTCTTCTGATCCAGTGCACAACTTTTCCCTGCAGCTTGTAGAGATCAAGGGCCATCACTTTATTACTCTGAGTTTGATTTGAACCTTGCTCTCTGAAGTAAAGCATAACAAACCTATCATATCACACAATGTTGAATAATTATTTAATAATAATTGTTCCTTTCAATGCAATGTTGTATTTTGCATTATTGAGACATACTGTTTTATTCAGTCTCAGGTTTAAACGCATGATTTACAAGAAATTGTGTCTATTTTCTTGGAACTATTGTCTTGTAATGATTTCAATTGGTTCAATCTAACCCTTGATTTAAACTGTACTCCAATTGAGTCAATGCTCAGTTTAGCAGAGCACTTCCTCAATAGTTTACTTGTTTTGGACTGAAGACTCTTTCCCTTGTGAGATTTTGAGGGAAGGGGAAAAGGGACAAAAAATTCAATTGGAGAATTGCAGCAATAAATTGAAATTTACTTTAAAAGGACAAAAGGCATTGCAAATCAAAGATTTGTGTTTCATTGTCAGGCAGAAGTTTTCCATAATATATAACTTTCTTCTACTGTCCAATATCTTGGGCAGAAGGGAATAGAATCCTATAAATTTTTTATGTAAAATGAGACTGAAAATAAATAAGTGACAGCTACAAAGTCAGAAATAATTTCTTCCTCCTTTACAATGTAAAACTTTCTCAGCTGTGGCAAACATCAATCCTTTGAGTACTGAATGTTCTGTATTATTTTCAAAATACATAAGGAGGTGTTCCTTTGGCTCGTACCTCTGAGTTGGATGCTTGTACTTTCCAACCCCACTCCAGGACTTAAATGTGTAATCTGGCCTGACACTTCAAACTTGCATTGTTAAAAGTGATCCATATACTAGTAAAACATCAGTCTCAAGGGGAAATAGAGTTTTCTGATGCTAACTGCATTTTGTTCAAATTGGTGTCTGCCATATGTTTCATCGAAAACCCCACTGTAAGCATCTTCCTGTTGACCAACAGACTATGCAAATGTGTGCATGCAAGAAACAACTGACAGTACAGCTGTTGTTGGCTTTGTTTCATGTTCTATGTTCTTCTACAAAGTTTTAAGCTGAGAGAATTTTTGCTTGTGGTAATGGTAATGCATTTATTTCAATGAAAAATTAAGTTGAAATTTGAAAACAACAGAGAAAATCTGCAACAAAAACAGAAATTGCTGTAAGAGTTCAGCAGATCTGGCAGCATCTGTGAAGAGAAATCAGAGTTAATGTTTCAGGTCTGGTGAGCCTTCCTGAGAACTGGCGGTAGCTAGGAAAATGTTGGGTTTATGTTCGAGAAAATCTCTAATTAACCCACTCATATTTTGTGGACAGATAACTATGTAACAATTCCAATTACACACAATTGGGAGACCATAGAAGGAGGGAAACAGACTGATGGTGAAGAGATTTCTGGTTTTTCAGCATCCACTCACAAAGACAGTGACTGAGCGCTGTTGGAGGATTAGAAAGTAAGTGACAGCCACACGATGGAATTAGCTGAGCAGTCAGGTGAAAAGAGACAAAGTGGCAGAAGCAGGAACAGAAAGTGCATGGTGGTATGGAAGGGTGCTAAAAGCTAGGTGAAGGAATAGGAGAGCAGGAGGTGCATCAAGAGTGAGGGAGTTCAGAAAGCTGAAATGAAGAGGGAACATGAAAAGAGAATTGTCAAAGACCACACTGAAAATGTCATGTAAAAAGTAATTTCACCCAACTTTTCTCACCCTAAAGGAAAGAAAAAAACAGAGAGAGAGGCAAAGAGGGTAGAAAGATAAACAGGAAACTGGTAAGGACAGGGAAAGTGGAGAAAAGTGGTCAGATTATATTCATGTTCCCTAGATTGAAGAAAAAAACCCTAGGCATCATGTACAATGAGTACTTGAAAGGTACAATGAGTACTTGAGATAGTTCTTGTTCTGATTCCTTCCTAAAGATTCATGACAGGCAGGAGCCTTGCCCCATTAAATTAAATAACTCATCACTGACCATGTAAAGTATGGCAGGGTCAAAGCTGAATAGCAACATAACTGATGTGGCACTATGCTATAGATTTTCGGGGCTGTTGTCTTGATCTAATAACACTGCCACTTCTCTCTTTCTTCCTCCGCTCAAAGTTTTTGCCATGGTGCATTGTTTCTGACTCAATTGCTGCCAACTTTCAATTCTTGTAATTCTGTCATGATTCGCTATTTGATCAATGCCAGGAATTTATTTCTCTCAATTAGCTGGTATAACTTAAGTGAAAGTTTAACAGCAATGACATTAAAAAGCTGGTCAAGATTTTGACTGATTGTTCCCTGAATTTATGGCTATCAATACAGAGAATAACTTTAAGGATATTCTCGGTGATGGAATTTAAATTCCCCTCACTCCCCGTACTCTTACAATGATATGTCTTTTTAACACTGGCCATGCTGAATTTCCACAGAACTTCATCTTCATCCATATATTAAATTATCTGTTTAGGAAACTTAGATATCTTCACATAGCCTACTTAAAAAAAATCACTGCTCCCTTTGTTCTCATAGTAATGCACTTCCAATTTCATCCATTTGTCTTTACTAAGTGCAGACAGCATATTGAGTCACCTCAGTTCTCTTCTTCATCCTTAAGTCAGGTTAGTCTACTGCTGAAAGACGAACTGTCTCAGAGGACAGCTTGATTTGTTAATATTTACGGATGGTGGAGGATCAAGTTTAAACCACCTCTCTGAAAATTACACACCAAGATGTAACTAACCTTATGTTCCCATAGCTTTAGAAATTGTAACCCACCTAATCCCAGACTGCGAGCTTTATTGACCAAAACGATTGCCCAATTTACTTTTATTTACCATTTCATTAAGCCAAATTGACTTTCATTTAGTAGTCTGTAACATGCATGGGTTAGTGTGCTGCTTTGTAGTGCTCTTAGAGGGATCTCAGCTTTCAGACTAATAACTTGATTCAGTGTGAAATACTAAACTCTGAAATCAATGTGAGTGTTTTTCTTTGTTTGCCTATTGAATGAGGCAGGGAAAAGGGCAGAAGAGAAAATATGAACTTTATATAAGAACGTTGTTTTAAAGAACAAAGGAAAGAACATTAGCCCCAAAAGTCTGCCTTTCAACTCAAGCTCCTGTCGATACCTCCTCTTTCGAAGAACTTTCTTCATTCTGAATTTTGTCCTGAACTCCCTAGTCAATTACTCCACAATTTTGCTATGGTTCAGGTGAAAATGTCCCACTCAACAATGCTTCCATTCTCATTTTCAGCTGAGCATTTTTGTTTGAATTTTCTCCTTTTCAATTTTCCTCAGTGAACATTATCAATTCATATGAGTTTATCAAGTTATAAGGATATGGATATTGGAACATCATCTGGAGATGTACATTGCCAATGTAGCACTTAGCAATATGTTTGTCCAAAAGTGGGAAACCCTCCAAGGCTAAATCTCTGTAGACAGACTATATTTTGCACTAAATAGGCTGTGATGGTATCTAGCAAGAATGAAATAGCAGTTAACAAAGTGGCAACAACAAAATATTCAGTAGTTTGTGATCACAGTATGATTGGACCAATGTTGTAAATTGCTCTAACTGTGATACATTGAGTGGAGTCAACTCTAAAAACAGCTATTCAGCTTGGGCCACTGAAGAATGAAGAAAGATTGCATTCACCACTAAAGGTAAAATTTTCAAAGGAATTTTATAAAACAGGCACTGATGAAAGACTTTGGCAACTATTTAGCCCCTTTCTCAACTTTAGGATATTCTAAAGAGGTTTACAGCTGAAAAAGTATGTCTACAAAATTGGCTACTTTTATAATGTTGCTCGCTGATGTTCAGTTTAGGTTCCACGAGGGGCCACTCTGCTATTGACCTCACTACTACCATGGTCCAAACATGGACAAAAGAGCTGAATTCCAGAGGTGAGGTGAGAGTGACTGCCCTTGATATCAAGGTTGCATTCAACCGAGTGTGGCATCAAGGAGGCCCAGCAAAACTGGAATCAATGAGAATCAGGGGGCAAACTCTCTGATGGTTAGAGTCACCCCTTACACATTGGAAGATGGTCGTGGTTGTTGGTGGTCAGTCATCTCAGCTCCAGGACTCTCTGCAGGAGTTTGTCAGAGTAGTGTCCTCGGCCCAACCATCTTCAGCTGCTTCATCAATGACCTTCTGTCCATCAATAAGCACAGAGGTGAGGATGTTTGCTGATGATTACACAATGTTCAGCACCATTTGTGACTCCACAGATACTAAAGCAATCCATTGTCAAATGCAACAAGTTCTGGTGAGTAACATTTATACAACACAAATACCAGGCTATGAACATCTCCAGTGAGAGACAATCTAACCACTGGCCCCTTGACACTCTATAGAGTCACCATCACTAAATCCTCCACTATAACATTCTAGAGGTTACCATTGCCCAGAAACTCAACTAGGTTTGCCATATCAATACAATGGCTACAAAAGCAGGTTAGAGACTAGGAATATTGTGGTGAGTAACTCACCTCCTGACTCCTCAATGTCTGTCTACAAAACACATGTTAGGAGTCTGATGAAATACTTCCCACTTGCCTGGATGGGTCCAGCTTCAACAACACCCAGGAAGACCAACCAGGATAAAGAAACCCATTTGATTGGCACCACATCCACAAGAATCTGCTCTCTCCACCTCCGACGCTCAACATCAGCAGTGTGTTCTATTTACAGGATGCACTACAGAAATTCGCCAAAGATCCTTAGACAGCACCTTCCAAACCCATGACCCTTCCTTCTAGAAGGACAAGGGCAGTAGACATATGGGAACACCATCACCTGCAAGTTCCCCTCCAAGTCACTCACCATCCTGACTTGGAAATGTACCATCATTTCTTCACTGGCGCTGGGTCAAAATCCTGAAACTCCCTCCCTAAGCACATTATGGGTCTACCTCCACCAAATGGACTGCAATGGCTCAAGAAGGTAGCTCAGCACCACCTTATCAAGGGTAACAAGAGACTGGCAATAAATACTGGCCTGCCAGCGATATCCACATCCCACGAATGAACTTAAAAAATTAGAGACCCAGCTCAGACAACTTGCATGCAACAAAACCAAATTTCAGGAACGAGAGAGCTGAACAGGATCAACGCAGAACAAATGTTCTTCACACTGACAGGGTGTTAGAAGTTGGGTGCTGCATTGATTAGCATTTGGGCGTACAGTCTAAACCCAGTACATCTGAGCTCTTTAAAAACTTTAAAACCAATTTAGGTGGGAATGCATAAGATAACACAGTGTGGAGCTGGAGGAACACAGCAGGCCAGGCAGCATCAGAGGAACAGGAAAGTTGATGTTTCGGGTCGGGACCCTTCTTCA
>NC_063332.1:27832867-27905724 GCF_021869965.1 Rhincodon typus | reverse complement strand
GTCAGCCTCTCTGCTCCTATGATGCTGCTTGGCCTGCTGTGTTCATCCAGCCCTGCACCTTGCTGTCACCACGTACCATTCTTTTCACCACATCGAGACTTGTCAATGTCTTTCCTTATTCAGTGCATTTGGTAAGATAGAAAACAAAATAATAATGAGGTGAGTAGAGCCATAAGCATTAATCCCCCTCAAAACAAAAGAACTGCGGATGCTGTAAATCAGGAACAAAAACAGAAGTTGCTGGAAAAGGTCAGCAGGTCTGGCAGCATTTGTGAAGAGAAAATCAGAGAGTAACATTTCGGGTCCAGTGACCCTTCCTCAGAACTGATGGCAGCTGGGAAAATGTCAGTTTAAATGTAGAAAATAGGGAGGGGGGTGGGGGTAGGGAGTAAACAATAGGCTAGAGCCAGAAGAGAGAGAGATTTGGACAGATAAAGATAACACCAACTATTGTTAGTCACTAACAGTCCTCATTAACATCTACTCACCCTCCTAGCCAAATCGTTATCACCTCCTTTGTCTATCCAACTGCTCTTCTCTCTCAGAGATAGCAGGAACTGCAGATGCTGGAGAATCTGAGATAACAAGGTGTAGAGCTGGATGAACACAGACCGAAACGTCAGCCTTCCTGCTCCTCTGATGCTGCTTGGCCTGCGGTGTTCATCCAGCTCTACACCTTGTTATCTCTGCTCTTCTCTCTCTTTGGGCTCTATCCTATTGTTTACTCCCTATCCCATCCCCTCTGTATTGTCTACATATAAACTGATGTTTTCCCAGCTACCATCAGTTCTGAGGAAGGGTCACCGGACCCAAAATATTACTTTGATTTTCTCTTCACAGATGCTGCCAGACCTGCTGAGCTCTTCCATTAATCCCCCTTAATTGATAACATGCCACTTCCTAGTGATAAATTCAACATGCTCTTCGGAAGATGCAGATAAGTTGTAACAAGATGCTCCCAATATCAAGATAGGCCTCTGTGGAGTTCTCACATAATCCTGCCAGAATTCCTTTCATTGTTGGTGTCGTTCAGGTCCCTGTAGCTTTCTGCTTGATAACTTAAATACAGAATAAGGACCTCATGTAATTACCAAGCAGCAGGGAGAGGGTTGAATGGTCTTCCTCATCCACAATTATCTGGTAATTGTGTGAACTTATTAAGGGAGTCTTTATAGTTGTCATGGAAATCAAATCAATGAACAGGATCTATACAGGGGCAATCTTTCACATTCTGACTGTTTAACTATTCACAGAATTGCGACATGAATAGAGAAACCTGCCAGCCTTTTGGAACAGTGCATCAGTCAGTCATTTACTGAATACAACTAAACACTGTGCTCCAAATAATGCAATGGAAAACATTTTCTGGTGTCGATAGCTAGGAGATTAATTTCTCAGCCTCAACAGAACAGTTAGAACTATGGTTTCTTTCCAAATTAGGTGCAATCAATTAACAGATCTCTGTCAATATGTCTCTAGTAAATCTGAACCACCAAATATGCTCACCTTCAGGCATATAGCTAGGATTTATAAGATTCATTCCAAAGACGGTAATTGCAATTCAGCTCTCATTGCACTCGGAATTATGTCGTCTTCATCAATGGTGGCTTCCTATAGAACAGCTCAGAGACGATAGCTCATACCATAATGTGGAGGTACCAGTGTTGGACTGGGGTGGACAAGGCCAGAAGTCACACGACACCATCTTATAGTCCAAAAGCTCCAAAAGCTTGTGATTTCAAATAAACCTATTGGTGTGACTTCTGACCTCATACCATAATGATTTTCTGTATGTGGCACAACTTAGTTCTGCAACTGGTTCAGGACAAGGAGCCACTATTGGAAAAGGATCTACTAACAAAGAATGAAGATGACATTAGGGATACTGATCAAAGATCAGGGCATCACGCCAGCCTGTGACCGAAGCTATTCAGCAGCAGTTCAATAAACAGCAGCTGAACAAACCCAGTGCCAGTATTGGGAATGGTGTCCAAGATCCATCCCAACGCTTGCAATAAGCAATTAATGCCCAAATACTGACCTCCACTGATCTGGGGAAGACTGAGTAGGAGGACATCTATGGTTTCACTGAATGTTCTATTGACATTAGCATATTCAAAGGAGAGGACAGAATGGAGCCTAGGACCTGCATGATAGCATCTTGAACAACTCAGAGTGGTGCCACCAATATCTGGAAGCAGGGCTGATCTGTTGTGTCCATTGGGATGATCACGTACACCTCTTCTCATACAGTATAACATGTTGTTTCCATTCACATCGGAATTTTTGTAAATGTCTTGATGAGATGGCACGGTGGCTCAGTGGTTAGCACTGCTGCCTCACAGTGCCAGAGACCCGAGTTCAATTCCACCCTCGGGTGACCATCTGCATGACATTTGCACATTCTCCCTGCGTCTGCGTGGGTTTCCTTTGGGTGCTCTGGTTTCCTCCCACTGACCAAAGATGTGCAGGCCAGGTGGATTGGCCATGCTAAATTGTCCCATAGTGTTCAGGGATGTGTAGATTAGGTGGGTTATAGGGAAGTGGGATGCTCTGAGGGTCAGTGTGGATGTGTTGGACCGAAGGGCCTGTTTCCACACTGTAGATTCACTGACTGCAGTCACAATATTTTCACAAGTCACAAATACTGTATTACCAAATGACTTTTTCTATATACTTTCTTTCAGCTAGCAACTTCCCTCTCATGCACACACTGTCATTACATTAGTCTTGAGAAATAACACAAAAATATCAATAGCCAATCAGCACATTGATTTATAATTAGCCTGAGTTGTATTTCAGATACAAATGGAAAGAACAACTCAGGTAACAGTTGTCTAATGAGCAAGCTTACTTTGCTCAAAATGCCAATTATACAAGTCTCCCACCATCAAAAGAAAAATATTTTCTGCTTGCCAGTGATTGCTTGATGCATTTGTCTGTCTGCCAGGAAGCAACAGTCACTTGTTAATATGTGTGGGGTTCTTGCACATGGCGCTAACACTATACAGGCAATTTGACTCTGATTGGTCAAGGCATTACCCTGAGGAATGATCCAGAGAATGCCTGTTACTTATTCTGTTAATTTGAAACAAGCTTAATGCATGTCTGTGTTCTTTCTATCTTCAAATAATAGGGTTCTGTCAATTAATATATGTAGTTTTATGTAAATGCAAGCGTGCCATACTGACAATCTTAAATATGTTGTCAGCATAATACTTAGCACACTCAGAATTACTTAACCCATGTTTTCTAATTGAGGAATAACATATAACATCGGACAGCGTATTTTGACTTTGATCCAGCTTCTTGCTCATGTAATTGGGCATTGGGACATATGATCCCACCCATAGACTGCCTGAGATTTACGGCAGATGGACGTTGATCCTACCGGAACATAGAACACAGACTCACCATGTCTATGCTGACCACGATGCCATTCTAAACTAATCCAATCTGCCTGCATATGGTCCATACCCCTCTGCTCCCTGCCTGTTCATGTGTCAGTCAATATCCCTCTTAAATGTCGTTATTGTATTTGCTTTTACCTCCTCCTTGGCAGCGCGTTCCAGGCACCTACCACCCTCTGTGTAAAAACATCTCCTTTAAATTTTCCCCCTCTCAATTTAAACCTATGCCCCTCCCCCCCAACTAGTATTTGACATTTCCATCCTGGGAAAAAGACTCTGACTATCCACCATATACATTCCTCCCATAATTTTATATACTCATATCGGGTCGCCTCTCAGTCTCCGTCACTCTAGTTAAAACAAACCAAGTTTGTCCAACCTCTCCTTATAGCTAATCCACCCCAATCCAGGCAACATCCTGGTAAACCTCTTTTGCACCCTCTCCAAAGACTCCACATCCTTCCTATAGTGTAGCAACCAGAACTGCACAGAATATTCCAAATGTGCAACATGATACAACTTTTATACTTAATGTCCCAACCAATAAAGGCAAGCATGTCTAGATTCTTTACCATCTTATCCACTTCTGTTGCCATTTTCAGGGAGCTATGGACTTGAACACTAAGATCCCTCCATATATCAATGCTCCTAAGGGCCCTGCCATTTACTACATACTTTAGTCCTCCATTTGATCTACCAAAATGCATCACCTCACACTTGTCTGGATTAAACTCTATCTGCTATTTTTCCACCCAACTTAATTATATCCTGCTATATCTTTGACAACGTTCTTCATGATCCACAAATCCACCAATTTTCATATCATCTGCAAACTTACTAATTAGACCACATACATTTTCATCCAAACCATTTATATACATTACAAAAAACAGAGGTCTCAGCATTGATTCTTGTGGGACACCACCAGTTATGGACCCCCAGTCAAGAAAAATACCCCTCCGCAATTACTCTTTACCTTTTATGACCAAATCAATTTTGTATCCAACTTACCAACTCTCCACGGATCCTATGTGACTTAATCTTCTGGACCAGCCTACCATGAGGGACCTTGTCAAATGCTTTAGTAAAGTCCATGTAGACAACATCCACTGCCTCACCCTCATCAATTATCTTCAGCACTTCCTCAAAAAACTCAATCAAATTTGTGAGACAAGACTTGCCCACACAAAGCCATGCTGACTATCCCTAATAAGTCTATCCTTTCCAAATGCAAGAAAATCCTGCCCTAAAGAATCTTCTCCAACAATTTTCCTACCACTGATATAATGCTCACCAGTCTATAATTTCCTGGATTATCCCTGTTGCCCTTCTTACACAAAGGAACAACTTTGATTATTCACCAGTCTTCTGAGACCTCACCTGTGGCTATAGAGGATACAAAGATTTCTATCAAAGTCACAGCAATCTTGTACCTTGCCTCCCTCAATATCCTGGGATAGATCTCGTCAGGCCCCTGGGGATTTACCTACTTTCATGCTTTTCAAGGCACCCAACACCTCCTCTTTCTTAATATCGACATGCCTTTGGATATCAATATACCCCTCCCTAATCTTACCATCACCCAGATCCTTCTGCTTTGTAAATAACAATGTGATGTACTCATTAAGGATCTCACCCACTTCCTCTGGCTAAATGCATAAATTCCCTCCTTTATCTTTGAGTGCACCTACCCTTTCCCTAGCAACCCTCTTACTCTTAAAAGATGTATAAAATATATTAAGATTCTCCTTAATCCTCCTTGTCCAATAAATTTCATGGTCCCTTTAAGCCTTCCTAATTCTTTGTTTAAGTTCTTTCTTGCTTCTTTTATATTCCTAAAGGGCCTTGTCTGATTTCAGTTTCCTAAACCTTACATATGCTTCCTTTCTCTTTTTGCCTAAACGTTCGATATCTCTTGTCATTCTGGGTTCCTGAACCTTGCCATCCTTACTTTTCATCCTCACAGGAGCATACTGGTTCTGAACTCTGACCAACTGGCATTTAAAAAGACTCCTCTATGTCAGATAAGGATTTACCATCAAACAGCCATCTCCAACCTAATTTCTCCAGTTCATAGAATCCATAGAGTGTGTAAACAGGCTATTCAGCCCAACAAGTCCAGACCAACCCTCCAAAGAGCATCCCACCCAGACCCATCACAATCCCCCTACCCTTTCCCTGTAACCCTGCATCTCTCATGGCTAACACACCTAACCTACACATCCCTGAACACTACAGGCAATTTAACACAGCTAATTCACCTAGACTGCACATCTTTGGACTGTGGGAGGAAACTGGAGCACCTGGCAGAAACCCACACAGACACAGGGAGAATGTGCAAACCCCACACAGACAGTCACCCAAGGGTGGAATCGAACCCAGGTCCCTGCCACTGTGAGGTAGCAGTGCTAACCACTGAGCCACCATGCTACCCAGTTCCTGTCTATTACTGTTGTAATTGGGTTTCCCTCAATTTAGCACTTTCACCTGAGGACAAGTCTTATCCTTATCCATAACTATCTTAAAACTTATGAAATTAAGATCACTGTTCCCAAGATGCTCCCCCACTGAAAGTTCAGTTACCTGGCCAGGTTTATTCCTTGGTACAAGGTCTAGAACGGTCCCTTCCCTAGTTGGGCTACCTTCATATTGTTTCAAGAAACCCTCCTGGATGCACCTAACAAATTCTGTCACTTGGTCGTACTGAACTGGATTATTGTTGAAAAAAGAGACATGCTGTGAAAACTTATAATGTTGCACTCAACAGGATAAATGCAAGAATATCAAATTTCAAACGGAACAACAATTAACACTGCATGTAAAAAAAGGCACTGATTGTTTGATAAATGGAATCTGATTGCATTGTCCATAGCAACGTCTTAACTAATGTCTACACAACAGCTCTTCAAGCCACTATGTATAGTTTTTGAGTTTTCCATTTTACCAGGCTTCTATTCAAATATAGAAACTGAATCAATGTTCCCTATCTTTGACTTAATTGACTTATACATAATAAATCAGCTCAGACTGTACTCTGAATAATAACCATCATTCCAGCCGCGGGTTGTAGAAGTCTGATATTATAACTGAACAAAATGGGTGAAGCAGCTATTACGAAAGAATCATTGTCAAATGAGACACTCATTTGGGTTTCTGTGTTCTGTGACCACTAATAATGACCCCCAACTATTTCTGACCCAGAATAATATTAGTTAGTGCCAATACCCAGGCAGGATAAATGAATTTTTATCCGGGCTATGCTTAGGATAATGATTTTTCTGCATTCTTCTATGCCTTCTCTGCTTTCAAGAAAAGTTAACCTGATTCCGTCCACACACATGCACTTTCCAACAGAAAGACCAAATAGATTGGACTGGGCAGTCTTCTCCCTTTCTAACCAATAGTAAGACTGGCTAACACAGCAACCTGAGGACCTGTAACAAAGTAACGTTCATTTACCCACTGAGCCTCTGGACTCTGAAATCCAATTCTTTTGTATGCAACTGAGAACAAATAGATGATTCTCATACCTCCCAGCGGGAAGTGACACTGGAAAAAATACAACTCAGGAAGTCATATGCAAACAATTTACAAATTCTCATCCATTATTTGATTTAATGAGATGAGCTCCCGTGTTCATATTGTGAACTAAAGTCCTGGAGTCTCCAGTTAAATCTGAACTTTTCCAAGCTCTAACGTTCTCTCGTCTATCATCTGGGCAATCCATGTCTTGTACTATCGTCATATCCCATTCAACAAGGAAAATAAAACAGCCTGCTACAAAAAAAAACTTACTGGGGAAGTTCAGCAGGTCTTGCAGAATCTGTGGAGGTCATTAACAGAGTTAACATTCTGAGTCCAAAATGACTTTTCTTTGGAACTGAAGGGGCTGGAAAAGTGATAGTTATCATGGTGTAAGAAACAGGGGAGAAAGAATGAGTGGAAATGTTGGTGGTGTTGTCCAGAGCAAAAGGCAAAGGAAGTGCCAGTGGGAGTAGAAGAGAGATGTAGATGAAAAGTAATCTTAATGGTAAGTGTTAATAGCAGAAAATAGGTCAGCTCTGCTAAGAATAAACCCATGAGAATAATACATTAGAGGAAGGGTGTAATCAAAATTAAGGACAGAATTCATGGTGTGACAGTGTCGAACTCAATGTTGAGCCCTGAAGGCTGAAAAGTATCACAGCAGAAAATGGAGATACTATTCTTGCAGCATGGATTGGGCTTCCATAGAACACTGTAGCAGGCCCAGGGCAGAAATGTGTGCATGGGAACAAGATGGTCTATAAAATGGCAAGTGATTGGAAGCATAGGGCCACTCTTGTAAAGATAGCGGAGGTGTCATTTGCAAAAACATCATCCATTCTGCATTTGAATTCATCAACATTCTGCATTTAAACTCACCAATGTAGAGAAGACAACATTGTGAGCAGTGAATGTAGTAGACTAGATTGAAAGAATTACTATGAAATTGCTGCTTCACCTGGAAGGCATTTGGAGCCTGAAACAGTGAGGAGAGAGGAGGTACAAGTGCAAATGCCGAAACTTCAGTGATTGAAGGGAAGGTGCCATGGAGCAGGGGGTGAGGGTGAAGAGATATTGGAAATGACAGAGGGATGACCAGTGTGTCATGGAGAGAATGGTCCCTGTGGAATGCTGATAGGGAAGTGGGGGAAAGATGTGTTTGGTGATGGTAGTATCCTGCTGGAGGCAGCAGAAATTGTGGAGGATGATCCTTTAAATGTAGACATTGGTGGGGTGAAAAGTGAGGACAAATGGAAACCCATTGTTGTTCTGAGACAGACAGGAGAAAGTGAAGCCAAAGGGAAATGGGTCGGACATGATCAACAGTTTTCAATGAGCATACAAGCTAAAATTACCTTCCATTTCTCAAAAAATATAAAACTTTGGATTTGAGATTAGAGAGATAGGGTAGAATCCAATGGAGACAAATAGGTTCTTGGGCCTCTGTGGAGTTTCGCCTCTTTTCAGGAAGGCCCCCTCACATATTGTGTAAGTCAGGCACTTGACAGGCCATCAGCCTGGGTCCTTCCCTTGAGATCAATTGATCCTGGGGCAGAAGTTAATTTCAGGCCAGCAGCACTACTGAACAACAGTGCGACTGAGCAGATGATGGTTGTTTCTGGTAATGACACCCAGATGAGGCCCAGAATCTTTGCTGGATCCCAGGCTAGCGGTGAATGATGTCGGGATTGGGGATCTTGGATCAGTGAATGTGAAGACAGGGGTGAGAGGCTCACAATAAACCCTCTTCCCCCAACTTCCTAATGCCAAGTCCTTACCCTGGAAACCTACAAGCAACTTTGATATGTTCATCACATGGAAAATCCTTTCCTTGCCATTTAGTTAATACCAACAGTGGTGGGATGAGATCCTTAAGTGGGTCAAAGTCAGGGGTAGGGTCATAGTCAGGGTCAGGGTTAGAATTAACGTTGAGGTTTTTCATGAATATTTTGTTGATTATCACCTTTAAGAAAGAATTAGATTGTCATGGAGAAGGGATATTATTTGAAGATTGTAAGATAAATGGAAATAGGGTTGATTGAATGGTTTGTGCAATGTGGTAGCTTCTGAACTGTTCTCCATGGCCAGAAAAACAATGGTTAAGATTATATGTTGTAGGATGGACACCTGGAGAGATGTTCAGACATTTATTTGAATTTTAAATAACTTTTTTGAAAAAGTAGGATGTGGACATCACTGCCTGGGCCAGTGTTTATTGCCCATCCTTAGCTGGTCTTGAACTAAGTGGCTTGCTAGGGTATTTCAGAGGGCAGTTAAGAGTCAACTGCATTGCAGTGGACCTGGAGTCACATTTAGGCTGGACAGGGCAAGGATGATAGATTTCTTTTCCAAAAGAAAATTAGTGAACCAGATGGGTTTTTAGGACAATTGACCACATGTTCATCATTGGGCTGATTGCATCTCTAAATTTTTATTGAATTCAAATTCATCATTTGCCATTCAACTGCACACCTCCAGAACATTTATTATCTCAGACTGCAGCATTGCCAGTTCCTACTATCTCCTCCAGAACATTTGTCTGGCCTCTAGGTCACTAGTCCGATGACAACACCATTATGCCACCATCTCTCCCAGAATGATAATAGTTTATCTCAGGGAGGACTTCCCTCAGAATGATTAGAATCTGTGATAGAGCAAATTGAACATAGTGTGAAGGGGGAATGTCCCTTAATTTTCTTGTTGGGAACCGTATTAGAACATGCCGCTTAGAACTATTTTTCAATGTTTACCGATTCAACATCTCTAAAACACAGTATAACATCACATTGGCAATTTACCCACAAGTTGGTTTGCTTGACTTTCACGAGCTTTGACATGGTAAGAAAGAATCACGTTGAAAAAGCCACATGAAATGTAAACATTCTACAATGGAACTAAACATATGATCAAGGATGACAAAGCAGTCACTCTTAGTTTAATTTAGTCGGGAGATTTTTTTTCTTTTAGATTCAAGCAAATCCATTAAAATTCTCTTCTAAATGGCTAAAGTGAGATTGTAGTTTAGGTTTCTCTGACAGTATTTTATTGAGTGTGATATCAGTTGACAAAGACCTCTGTCAGCTCATCCTGTCTCATCACGACCGTGGAATTTGGAAGCTGTCAGCCTCAATCCACGTCAGCGCCAGAAAGCTACTGCTATAATGTCCACATGGCACATAATATCATTGTCCGAAATCCATTTCATTGAGGAATGCTATTGGTTGTTTCAGTCACAATATCACCAAGGCAGAGGAGCCTTTTGATCGGAGTTGGCTTTCTTTTTAATGTACGCAGTGGACCAGATGGATATAAGATGGATTTCTGAATCCCAAAATAAATCACTTACATGCAGCATCGAGGTGCAGAAGTGCTGTTTTCATCTAGTGAGTTTCAGGGAGAGAGAGATGGGAAAAACTCCCTTTCAACTTGTGAGTCATATTGTTTTTCAATATTGTATTTGCCTTAGTCATTTCCAAATCAGCAGGAGCCACATTAACATATCCAAAGGAGAGAGCAAACTGACTCTATGCCATTCCTTGGCATCAGGAGTATGATGAACATGGAGGGCTGAATTTTTCCGTTTTGTTTTAGGGGAATTTCATGAAAGATTTTCTGTCAGGGCTCTTGGCAACTTTCCTTACATGATCCTCTACTGAATACCTTGTTAGTTAGGCAGTGGGCCCCACAGCACCCTTCTTGTGCTTTCATACAACAGCAAGACCATAAGACGTAGGAGCAGAAACAGGCCTTTCAGCCCATCGAGCCTGCTCCACTACTCAATGAGATTGTGACTGATCTGACACTCCTAAACTCCAATTTCCTGTCTTTTCCCTATATCCCTTGATTCCCTCACTGATTAAAAATCTGTCTATTGCCGCCTTGAATATACTTAATGACTCAATAGCTTGCTGTGTTAACAAATTCCACAGATTCATGATGCCCAGAAAAGAAATTCCTTGTCATCTCTGTTTTAATTAGGCAACCCCTTACTCTGAGATTATTCCCATGTCCTAGACTTTCCCAAATGGGGAAACAGCCTTTTTGCATCTATCCTATCAAGTACCCTAAGAATTGCATATTTCAATAAGTTCATCTCTCATTTTTCTAAACCTCAATTTGTATAAACTGCAACAAACTCAACTTCTCCCCATAAGAAAATGTCTCCATACCTAGGAGCAACCTAGTGAACCTTCTCTGGACTACCCCCAATGCCGGTATATCTTGCCTTACATAAAAGGACTAAAACTGATCACGGTATTCTGGTTGTAGTCTGATTGAACAGGACCTCCTTATTTTTATACTCCATTTCCTTTGAGATAAAGACTGACAAGAAGCATGACGCAAGAGGTCATTTATTTTTTGAGTTCTGCCAGGCCTAGTGAACAGCAGCCTCCCTCCACCCCAGCTGTGGAACCTAGGAGCTGCACCTTGATATAGCAGGAGGATAAAGAAAACAAACGAGTAAAAGCTTAATTGAACAGGAGGCATGATGCTGCCCTAGTAAGTGCCTGTTTAGAATGTAAAACACTGGACCTCCTAGAAAAGCAAAGTGGTGCTCCTATTGGTGGATGAATGAGGTCCACATCCTATGATGCTGCTTGGCCTGCTGTGTTCATCCAGCTCTACACCTTGTTATCTCATATTAAATCCCTGCCCAGGCTAATTTAAAGCTTCAAAACCTAACCTGATAAATTTCTGATACACATGGATGGTAATGCATAAGTAACGAAGAGGTATGTAAGTGTATTTAAGTTTCAGATTGAATGGCAGAATAGATTTACTTGGCTGAATAAGTACTCTGTTCCTAAACTCTCATTCCAGCCTCACTCAATGTGTACAATGCAGCATTTGTTACTGATTAACAGTCTCCAATGTGGAACCTAACAGACTTCCCTACCCTTTACCTCCGGCTGCTGAGTCCAATTCTAGCATTTCATTATCAACTAATTCATGATAATAATAATGTGTTCAGTACTGCACACTGGAGAATCAAGGGAAGATGCTGGTTTATGGACCAGCAGAGAAATTGTCAGCATCTTCTGAGACTTATCACCAACAAAATTTGTTAAACTGATTAATAAATCTGTTGTAAAAGGTAATGATTCTCAAAGAGTTAATGTTGAAGATGCGTTATATCGGCCCAGACTTGTGATGTAACACAGTCTTTGGGTGAAGGAAAGTTTATTTTGGTCAAGGTCCGAATGGACACAGCCATCTCATAAATGGATCCTTACAGTTGTAATTATACCTAACTCGTTAATGTTATTTGAACTTATTGCTATCACGCAATAAATCATACTTTGTTATGTAATACAAGTGCCTCTTCTTGTTAAGACTCTCAAGTGCTCTATCCCCTACAATGTATAATTGGTCAGACCTTTAGACTCAGCAGAAAGGCCCTGCAAAGATTCTCTCGTGGCATAGTGTTACTTTCCCTGTCTTTGGACCAGGAGGTCTGGGTTCAAGTCCCAGGTGTGTTCTACTCATCTGAACAGGTGTATTAGAAAGGGGATGTGGTGCATCACCAATACCTGGGAGTAATATTTTGATAAATGTCTGTGCATAAGCTTCCATTGACCTCTTGAGATTTTGTTATTGTGCCCAAGCAGAGGTCATCTAAACCATGATTGTTCATTTAAAAGATTATAAAAGCGATTGGGTGGCAGTGACCTACCCAACTACAAGCTACCAGCTATTGGTATTCAAAGGCCAGTACAACAAAATTAAGTGGCCCTCCTTATCATGTCCCTTTCAGGCCCACTTCCTGAGGCTCAGCAGTGGATTATTTATGCTTATTCTGGAGAAGGGGTGAACTTTTTAACTTTTGACCAGTCCTTTCTTTCTACATATGAAGGGAGTGTATTCAGCTGCAGCTTCTGATTTACTGCATGGATCTGTGGATGGACTCAATATGGAGTATCCACAAAGCTGAGAATGTTGTGGATAGCACATTTAGTGAGCTGGTCACCACCACCAGGTAAGGGCTACACAGACACAGAAGAGTTGGGTGACCACCAGGAAGACGGGTAAGAATGGGTAGGTAGTGCAGGAGTTCCCTGCGGCCATTCCCATCTTTAACAGGTATCCTGTTTTCAATTCTGTTTGGCGGGGAATGGTCTTTCAGGAGAAAGCAGCAGCTAGATCAATGGCACCACGACTGGAATGGCTGTACAGCAGTAAGGGTCAAAGTGTAGGTGAGCGGCAGTGAAAGCCAGGGGTATAGATAGGTGTTTCTGTGGCCACGAGTGAGACTCCAGGATGGGGTGTTGTCTCCCTAGTGCCAGGGTCAAGGATATCTCAGAGCAGGCACAGGATATTCTGAAGGGGGAGGGTAAGTAGCCAGAGGTCATGATCCATATTGGTACCAACAGCATAAACAGAAAGAGAGATGAGGTCCTGCAAAGGGAGTTCAGGAAGTTAGGTAGGAAGTAGAAAAGCAAGGTCAAAAATCACACAATACCAGGTTATAGTCCAATGGGTTTATTTGAACGCATTAGCTTTCGGAGTGACCTGAGGAAAGAGCAACGCTCTGAAAGTTAGTGTGTTCAAATAAACCTCTTGGACTATAACCTGGTGCCGTGTGATTTTTTTACTTTGTCCAATCCAACCCAACACCAGCATCTCCATTTTGTAGAAAAGCAAGACCTCTAAGATTGTAATTTCAGGATTATTTGCTATGGCATGTTCCAGTGCGGCTAGGAATAGGAAGATTGTATGGTTAAATACTTGGCTAAAGAGCTGGTGTGGAGGGAGAGCTTCAGATATGTGGATCATTGGGATTTCCAGGACAGGAAAGACCTGTACAAGAAGGACGGGTGCCACCTGAACTGGAGGGGCATGAATACCCTTGAATGGAGGTTTGCTAGTGCCAATTCAGAGGGATTAAACTAGTGTGGCAGGGGACAGGAAGCAGAGCAGGAGGTCAGCAAGCAAAATGACCAAGAGGAGCTTAAGACTAAGGCCAGTAAGGCTAAGAGGAAGAACAGACATGGAGACGTTACTGAGCATGGAGGCACTAGCTGTCTAACGTTAATTATTTTAATGCGAGGAGTTTGATAGGTAAAGAAGATGAACTTACAGCTTAGGTTAGTACCTATAACTATGATATTGTAGCTATGTAGGGAGGCAATGGCCATAGTGGTATTATCAGTGGACTGTTAATCCAGAGACCCAGGTCATGTTCCGGGGTCCTGGGTTCAAATCCCACTAGGGTAGATAGTGGAATTTGAATTAAGGGTCAAATGATGACCATGAATCCATTGCCAATTGTTGGAAAAACCCATCTGGTTCACTGATGTCCTTTAGGGAAGGAAACTGCCATCCTTACCTGCTTTGGCCTACATGTGACTCCAGACCCACAGCAATGCGGTTGACTCATAACTGCCCTCTGGGCAATTAGGGATGGGCAATAAATGCAGGCCTAGCCAACAATACCCTCATCCTGTGAATGAATAAAGAAAAGAAAATTACAGAGATTTGGTTCAGGGAGACACAAGAATGGTAGCTCAACATTCCAAGATTTAGATGTTTCGCACGAGATAAAGAGGGATATAAAAGAAATGGGGGAGTTGTGTTACTGATTAGGGAGAATATCACAGCTATACTGAGGCAGGACATCTTGGAGAGCATATCCAGTGAGGCAGTATGGGTAGAACAATCAGGAATAGGAAGGGTGCAATCACATTGATAGGATTGTCCTACAGGTTTTCCAATAGCCAGTGGGAAGAAAAGAGGAACAGATTATGCAAAAATGTAAAAACAACAGACTTGTTGTAGTGGGTGATTTTAACACCCCTTATGTTGACCGGGATACACTTGGTGCCGGAGACTTGGATGAGTGGGGGAGGGTTGCAGAATTTATTAGGTGTGTCCAGGATGGTTTTACAAAACAATACATAAACAGTCCAACTAGGGAAGAGACCATACTAAACCTAGCATTGGAGAATCAGCCAAGTGATCAAACTTTCCGTGAAAGAGCATTTCAGGAATAGTGATCATAATTCTGTAAGTTTTAAGTTACTATGGATAACGATAAAGGCATTCCTAGGGTGAAAATATTAAACCGGGGAAGGCTAACTACCACAATATTAGTCAGGATCTGGGGGATGTGGATCGGGACAGTGGTTTAGGGTAAATTCACATCTGTCACATTGGAGGCTTTTTAAAGACCAGTTCAGGACCAGCATATTCCTGTGAAACTGAAGGATAAGGACAGCAAGATTCAGGACCTTGGATGAGAAGAGGAATTGAGAGCTTAGTCAAAAAGAGAAAGGAGGCATATGTAAAGTTTAGGAAACTGGAGATGGACAGAACCCTCGAAGAATACAAAGATAACAGGAAAGAACACAAACAAGGAATTAGGAGGGCTAAAAGGGGCCATGAAATATCCTTGACAAACAGGATTAAGAAAATCCCAATGTGTTTTGTACATGTACATGGAGCAAGAGAGTAGCTAGGGAAAGAGTAGGATGGCAGCATGGTGGCTCAGTGTTTAGCACTGCTGCCTCATAGCACCAGAGACCTGAGTTCAATTCCACCCTCGGGCAACTGTCTGTGTGGAGTTTGCACATTCTCCCTGTATCTGCGTGGCTTTCCTCCGGTTGCTCCGGTTTCCTCCCACAGTCCAAAGATGTGCAGGTTAGGTGGATTGACCATGCTAAGTTGCCCGTAGTGTTCAGGGATGTGTAGATTAGGTGGGTTATAGCGGGGTGGGTCAGGGTGGGATGCTTTGATGTTTGGTGTGTACTTGTTTGGCTGAAGGGCCTGTTTTCACACCGTAGGGATTTATGATTCTATGACCATTCAAGGACAAAGGAAAGAATTTATACTTGGAGTTGGAGGAAGTGGGCAAAGTCCTTAATGAATACTTTGCATCGGTATTCACAAAGGAGAGGAACATGGTGAATCTCAGGAGAGGTATGTGGATATTACAGGGCATTTTAATATGAAAAAGGAGGGGAATGTTGGGTGTTTTGCAAAGCATTAATGTAGCCATGTCTCCAGGATCTGATGGTATCTATCCCAGAATGCTGAGGGAGGCAGGTGAGGAAATTTCTGAGGCCTTGAGCAAAACCTTTGCGTTGTCTTTAATCACAGGAGCAGTCCCAGAGGACCGAAGAATAGCTAACATTGTTCCTTTGTTTAAGAAGGGCAACAGGGATGATCCAGGAAATTTCAGGCCAGTGAGCCTTACATCAATGGTAGGGAAATTATTGGAGAAGATTCTTTGGGATAGGATTTCCTCACATTTGGAAAAATATAGACTTATTAGCGATAGGCAGCATGGCTTTGTGTGGAGAAGGTCATGTCTCAAAAACTTGAATGTTTTAAAGAAATGACAAAACTGATTGATGAGGCAAGATGGTGGATAATGTCTATCTGGACTTTAGCAAAGCCTCTGACAATGTGAATTATAGGGATGTAGTCCAGGCAGGTGGGACCTGTACAAGAAGGATGGGTTGCACTTGAACAGGAGGGGCACCAATATCCTTGCAGGGAGGTTTGCTCATGTCATTCGGGGGATGGGCGGGGGGGTGGTTGGGTTTAAGCCAGTGCGGCAGGAGTGCAGGAAGCAGAGCAGTCAGTCAGCAAGTAAAATGACTGAGGAAGAGTTTGAGACTAAGGCCAGTAAGGCTAAGAGGAAGAACAGACAGGGAGAGGTCACTGAACATGGAGGCACTGGCTGTCTGAAATGTATTTGTTTTAATGCGACGAGTATGATAGGTAAGGCAGATAAACTTAGAACTTAGATTAGTACATATAACTATGATGTTGTAGCTATCATGGAGACTTAGTTGAGGGAGAGGCAAGAATGATAGCTTAACATACCGGGATTTAGATGTTTGAGATGAGATAGAGAGGGATGCAAAAGAAGTGAGAGAGTTGCGTTACTGATTAGGGAGAATGTCACTGTTATACAGAGGGAGGACACCTTGGAGGGTTCATCCAGTGAGGCATTATGGGTAGAGCTCAGGAATTGAAAGGGTGCAATCACTTTGATGGTGTTGACCTACCAGCCTCCTAACCACCAGTGGGTGATAGAGGAACAGATCTGTGGACACATATGGAAAAATAATAAGGACGCTCATGGCAGGCTGTTACAGAAAGTGATGTCACAGTTGCCCATATCCCAACTGGCTTAGTCATTGAAACCAAGAGTAGCAGTGGAAGAGCGTTTTTCTGAGTGGAGACCTGTGGCCAGTGATGTTCTACAAGGATCAGTGCTGGGAGCTGCGGATAGTGAGGAGGATTGTCAGAGGATACAGTAGGATATAGGTAGGCTATAGACTTGGGCAGAGAAATGGCAGATGGAGTTTAATTGGACAAATGCAAGGTGATACATTTTTGAAGCTCTGATGCAGGAGGGAAGTATACAATAAACGGCAGAATGTTTACCAGCATCAACATACAGAGGGATCTAGGCGCACAGGTCCACAGTTTCCAGGTACTGGCAACACAAGCGGTCAACAAAGCATATGGCATGCTTGCCTTCATTGGTCAGGGAACAGAGTATAAAAATTGGCAAGTCATGTTGCAGCTCTATGGTACTTTAGTTAGGCCATATTTGGAATATTGTGTACAATTCTGGTCACCACATTACCAGTAGGATGTGGAAGCTTTGGAAAGGGTACAGAAATGGTTTACTAGGATGTTATCTGGTTTGGAAGGTATTAGCTATGAGGACAGATTGGATAAACTTGTTTTGTTTTCACTTGAACCTCAGAGGATGAGAGGTGACCTAATAGGAGTTTACAAAATTATGAGACGCCTGGATAGAATGGGTATATATTTTTACCCTGGATAGAGACCAGGTTAGAAATGTCAATTACTAAGGGGACATAAGTTTAAAATAAAAAAAGGGTAAGTTTAAAAGAGATGAAAGAGGCAAGTATTTTAAACAGAGTGGCATAAGTGCCTAGAATGTGCTGCCAGAGAAGGTGGTGAAAGGAGATACAATAGCAACGTTTAAGAAGCATCTTGACAAGTATATGAATAGGCAGGGAATAGAGGGATACAGACTGCATTGAGACAAAAGAGGTTTAGCTTAAAAAGGCATCAGTTGTCAGTGTAACCTTGGTGGGCCGAAGGGCCAGTTCCCGTGCTGTACTGTACTTTGTACTTTGTTCCTCCTTCATTTAAATCAGTGAGGTAGATTTTGTTTTATGTCCATAGTTTGTATCGGAACAGAATAAAGGCATAAAGCTTGGAACATGTGGAAGTAGGCCTTCAACAGATTTTGCATCTGGCTCCTTTTTCCTAAATGCATGCATTTTGCATGTTCACATGTTTCCTTACCCTCATCAAAGTTCAGGAATTCATCCAAAAATACTTAGATGAACGTATTTAAGTACATAACACCACTGGTCTTATTCAAAGAATGCCACAATATCTTTTGAGTTGACCTGAGAGAGCAGATAGAGCCTCGGTTCAATATGTCTCCAAAAGGTGGCATTTTCAACAATGCAACTCCAGATGGAACTGCGCTGAAACCTCAGACTGTGTCATGTGTTTAATCTCTGGGATGAAGCTTGAACTCATGCCCTTGTTACCCAAAGATGAGAGAGCTCAGGCTAATATCAAGTGTCAAAGTTAACAGTTGTAAGTTACCACTGAAAAATATGTGTTACGGTCATTCATGTCCATCTGTGAAGCTGAACGACTCAGATGTTGACCAAGTTAAATTGGCAGCATTTTATCAAATAGATTTATTGGACAGCCTTACCTTTGCAGTCTCTTCAAGGTGTCTCTTCTTTGTCTATATCTGTTTGAAGGTTTTGAAATAAAGTGCACAGCCATGAACATGACCACCACTATCTGGCATGCTGCCTTGCTGTTCAGTTTGTACTCTTCATTGGCATCAAAAAGGGAGTTTAAATGCTGCATCAGGTCACAGTTTAAGGGAGGAAATTTGTGCATACCTTGATTTGAGCATATTGACCTTTATTCTTGAACTCCCTTTCATTTGAATGTCTATGTAAAATGTATCCTTTTGATTCTTTACATTATTTTCTACAGAAACTGTGAATCTCAAATTCCCTCAAAGTCCATCTACAAATGCAACACACCTTATCTCAATATCTCAGACTTTACTTCCTGCCACAATCCACAAACATTTCAAAACTTGAGCTAACCATATTGAACAGCCGTTAGCTAACGCTTGTGATCTTCTCTCATACCAGTGTAACTTAGATAGCAACAAAAGGCTAGTAATTGTAGGGAATGCTGGATAACTAGAGAAAGTGAGGCTCCAATCATGAAAAATATGTCAGGTACAAACAGTTGGAATTGAGTGGATCCCTGGATGAGTATAAGGGCAGTAGGAGTATACTTAAGAGGAAAATCAGGAGGGAAAAAAGGGGTCATGGGATAGTTTTGGCAAATAGAATTAAGAAGAATCCAAAGAAATTCTACGAATACATTAAGGGTAAAAGAGTAACTAAAGAGAAAATAGGGCCCCTTAAAGATCAACAAGGCTGTTTATGTGTGGAACCCCAGGAGATGGGTGAGACACGAAATGAATATTTTGCATCAGTATTTAGTGTGGGGAAGGATATGGAAGCTAGAGAACATGGTGAAATAAATAGTGAAGTCTTCAAAAGTGTTCATGTTACAGAGGAGGAGGTGCCGGAGGTCTTAAAATGCATAAAGTTAGATAAATCCCCAGGACCTGATCAGGTGTATCCCAGAACTTTGTGGGAAGCTAGGGAAGTGATTGCTGGGTCCCTGCTGAGATATTTGTATCATCGACAGCTTGGGTGAGGTGCCGGAAAATTGGAGGTTGGCTAGTGTGATATCATTAGTTAAGAAAGGTGGTAAGGAAAAGCTAGGGGACTATTGATCAGTGAGCCTGACATCAGTGGTGGATAAGTTGTTGGAGGGGTTCACTTTGTTCACTGTTTTATTTTTAAAATATTTACAGAAACTCTTAATATCCACAAGGAATAAAGAAATACTCACCTAACTCTGGAATTAATCTGCAAGAGATCAGGAACTATTACATGGTGGGGGGTGGGGCGTGGGAAATGTGATTGTAATGAATACTAGGTGTTCTACAATTTTATAATGAGCGATTTTATTTCAAAAATATTTGCATTTCGGTGCTATATCTCAAAGCAATTGCATTCGATGAATTACTTGAGATAGGAGGCTGTGTTAGAGACAAATATGCAACAATTTTGCTGTGACCTCGAGGGTCCATATGATCTACTACCGCTCTTATTTCACATCTTTGTACATTTGTAGATAGCTGCCTTGATAGGAAACTCACCAAAACTGGAAGATATCCTGAAAATCAATAGGAAATCTGTGGACATCAAACAACCCAGAGATCCAAAGGATTCCTTGTCATGCAGTGGAATACCTGGAAGAAAATCTATGGGAATACTGAGACAAATTAGGGAGCTAAAAACTAATTTTCCAAACAACTGTTGCACCCAGAATCACAGGTCAGTACTTTTCAGATTAAAAAAAAGAATAAAAAGCAAGACATTCATCTTTTATTTTCAAGTAATATTCATTCCTTAATTGTTAGTTGAGAAGTCAAAGGATTATTTGCTAGTACCCTTCTGCAAACCTCAGACATCATCTGAAAATAACACACACATTTAAGGATCATATGGAGCAGTGTGCTTTAGAAGAACCAGAGATTCAGCGATTCTGGCTCAAAATGAAGCATCAACAATTGTACTGTTACCAGATTTATTTCATGTTGCTTTAATAATAATTTGACCATTAAGCATTTCCTTGTGGCTATTTAATGTGTGTTAGCCTCCCGCAGTGGTTTAAGAGGATGGCAGACAAAAGAGAGCAGGCATAATCAAATTGAATCACACCAGTAGACAGATGGGGCTCACTTTTAATACAAGCAGGCTTATTTATAGCCACCCAGCAGTTGTAAAGCTGCATGGGGCTTAGTTACCAGTTGGAACCCCTTTCTGATTGCATTCCACTTACATCTGCCCTCCTCTCTGCAATATTGCATTATAAGTATCTTCATAATGTCATTAATAATTCTGTGGATGGGGAAGGAGAAATGGTTTTAACAACAGCTAGAAATGTTCAGAATGAAATTACCATAATATCTTAGAGAGCCTTTGTAATGTTAAACAATTACCTCCATTTCTTTTTCTCTCTGTCTCTCTCTGGTGCTGAGCAATATCTGAATGATAAACTAAGCTAATTAATCCCCAATGTTAATCTAATTTTAAAATTATTATTTACTATTAACAAGTGAAAAATAAATCCATTTCCTCATACTTGAGAAAAAATTTGCAAGAACAATCTGATACTGTTTATTAAACTTGAAATTATTCCCAAGCAAACAATAACATCAATACAGTTTTACCGTAGAAAGAATCTAGCTGTAATCTCAGTTGATTAATTACTGCAGTATTTAATTACTGCATTATAGTTCAAAGCCTCTCGAGTGGCACTTCATCATGCTTATTGTCAGAAGCCCCCTTAGCTTCCTGTTTGTATTACTGATGTTTTTAATTAGAGAAAATCTGTCCATGATCTGCTTATCAGCGGGGAAAAAAGAAGTGTTTTATGGATCATTAAATGCTGTGCAATGGAACTTATTAGACCTGGGGTGCGCCACAGGCAGAAGAAAGTGTAAAACGTGTAAAGGCTACGGAGTAGCTGCTATTCTTAACACTCAACGCCATGAGTAAATAGACGAATAGTCAGTTGAGCAGGCAGAGATTCAGACAGGCTGACAGGTGCATAGACAGGTATAAAGAGATAGGTACCGGTACATACATATAAGCACACAGACTGAATAAGCCAGGTAATGAGACAGATAGAGAAATGTTCAGACAGGTTGATCGGCAGAGTTTCAAAAACATAGAAAATTATAACAAAATGCCAACCAATGGAAAATGTGCCTGTAAAAGCTTTTGAGCACGCTAGATAATGAAGATTAACTTGTGAAATGATAAAACCTGTTTGAGCTTTTGTAGTGAATTGGATTGCAAAGCTGCTTCTGAGCCAGAATTCCAGGTTTGAATATCCACTCCAGGATTTGCTGACTGAGAAAGGTACATTCATAACTTGGCAAATAGGTTGAATACCAATGTGCAAATCCTTCCAACACATACCAATGGCGGCCAGTAAGGGAGGGAGAGAATTCCTGTTCAGCCATGTGAAGGAAAGAAACTGGAACCTGTACCATTTCCATCTATCACTTCAGGCTATTACACGTACGTTTACATATATGTTACCAACAAACTCCCGGAGTGAACTGTCAAATACAACCAGAGCCTGCTTAATAGATCCAAAACAGAACTTTGCAAAACGTTATAGAAGAGATATGGTCACAGTGCCTTTCCCACTACCCAACTAGGTGCTGAATTAGGGATTTTCTGCAAAGTTCGATGAAATGGAAAAGAAAAGCCCATCATAATCGAAAAAAATATACACAGAACTAGGAGGAGGTATCAGGTACTAAGTATCAGGTACTAAGCATTGTACTGTAAATGCAGAGAAATACAGAACATTATTTCATTTAATATACATATGTTAACATTGAATATGCCTAAGAAATTCCTGAATGCAGTAAATATATCACTAAGTTCTATAAATCACTGATTCCTCTCTGTTGTTTAAAATGTTTCTGTATTGTAGTGGCTATGAACGTTGAATTACAACAATACTGTTTGAAGGTTTTGGATGTTGACATATTTTACACATCATTGTCTGAGGAACTTTGACTCGCTCATTGTTTAATGATACACTAACCTTCATTACAAAATAATGGCCCAACATAGTCCTTCAAGTTCACTGACTTGCATACTGTGGGACTTTTTGATAATGCCATTGGGACTATTGGAAATTATACGGTTTATTCTGATGCAATTTAATACTTTTCTTAGATATTCCCCTTTCCTGATAAGCCGGTATTAATTTTGTTATGGAGGCAATATTATTAATATTATTGACCATTCTTGTTTAAAAAAATAATGAAATTAGTACATTTGAAAGATTGCCTAGACTTTTGTTTCAAAAAAAAAGTTACTGAGATGTTATTTTTTGACAATTTTTTTCTAAAACTGAAAAAGACAATTATAACTAAGTCAATGCCCAGAGCCGTTTAGGCTAAGGAACTGCTTAGAAATGTTTATAGAGAAGTCACATGTCTCAGGTTATGGTAGACAGGTGTTCTGGGATGTCTGGATATTTTTTAAGAAGGTCAACTAGGCTGTAGTCTGGTAACAGAGCAACCACTCACCTCCTTCTTTCCTTCCCTTTTGAGAGAGATCCTTCCAGATTCGAGAGTAAGAACTAGAAAATTCATGTGGCAATTCTCCTGAGAAGCTTCTGTAAGACTTCCTCTTGACCTGTCTTCAATGAACCACTTCTGAAAAGATCCCAGCGCCTAATGACTTGTGTATGTGTACCAGGATGCCAGACTGGCAGCTATATTGAATATTTCATATATTTTTCTTTTTTCTTCAAGAATTAATAAGTATTTGGCCAAAGTTTTACTTAAAATTGCTCCCTGCAGAGAAAGTTTTTTTTTAACTAGTGTGCATACATTATTTATACATAGAGCCATAGAGTTATGCAGCATGGAAAAAGACTCTTCGGCCCAACTCGTTTGCACCAGCCAGGTATCCCTCTAAACCTTTCCTATTCATGAACCCATCCAGATTAAGTGTGTTAATTGTACCAGTCTCCACCACCTCCTCTGGTACCTTGCTCCATACATGCGCCACCCTCAGCATGAAAATGTTGCCTCTTAGGTCACTTTTAAGTCTTTCCCCTCTCACCTTAAATCTATGCCCTCTAGTTTTGAACTTCCCTACCCTGGGGAAAAGACCTTGTCTATTCACTCTATCCATGCTCCTCGTGATTTTATAAATCTCTATATGGTCAGCCCTCAGCCTCCGACGCTCCAGGGAAAACAGCTCCAGCCTATTCAGCCTCTATCTATAGCTCAAACCCTCCAACTCTGGCAACATCCTTGTAAATCTTTTATGAACTCTTTCAAGTTTCACAACATCTTTCTATAGTAGAGAGACCAGAATTGAAAGCAATATTCTAAAAGTGGCCTCACCAATGTCCTGTACATCCACAACATGACGTCCAAATTCCTATACTCAATGCACTGACCAGTGAAGGCAAGCGTGTCAATAGCCTTCTTCACCACCCTGTCTACCTGCGACTACACTTTCAAGGAACTATGCACCTGCACCCCTAGGTCTCTTTGTTTGGCCATGCTCCCCAGGAACTTACCATTAACTGTATAAGCCCTGACCTGGTTTGCCTTACCAAAATGCAACACCTCACATTTATCTATATTAAACACCACCTGCCACTCCTTGATCCATTGGCCCATCTGATCAAGGTCCCAATATACTCTGAAATAATCTTCTTCACTGTCCACTACGCCATCAATTTTGTCATGATCTGCAAACTTACTAACCATATCTCCTATATTCGCATCCAAATCATTTATGAAAATAATGAAAAGCAGCAGACCCAGCCCTGATCCTTGTGGCACATGCTGTCTCCAGTCCAAAAAAAAACCTCCACCACCTCCTCTGTCTCCTACCTTCAAGCCAATTTTGTAACCAAATGGCTAGCTCTCCCTGGATTCCATGCAATCTAAACTTACTAACCAGTCTATCATGTGGAACCTTGTCAAATACCTTACTGAAGTCCATTTGATGATGTCTACTGCTCTGCCTTCATCAATCATCTTTGTTACTTCTTCAAAAAATTCAATCAAGTTAGTGAGACATGATTTCCCACCCACAAAGCCATGTTGACTATCGTAATCAGTCCTTGCCTTTCCAAATGCATGTAAGTCTTGTCCGTCAGAGTCCCCTCCAACAACTTACCCACCACTGACATCACACTCCACCGGCCTATAGTTCCCTGGCTTTTCCTAACCACCTCTTGCTATTGATGGCACCACATTAACCACCCTCCAGTCTTCTAGTACCTCATTCGTGGCTTTCAATGATACAAATATCTCAGCAAGTCCTGGAAATTTGGGGAAAAATGTCAAGGTAGATTATCAGGACACAGGGCTGTGGTGGGGAAAGTTGGAAAATGAAATGTGGGGATTGCAGCCAGTACTGTGGGGCACAGGGGGGACAATTACTGTGAAAGGAGTGAGGGTGTCATCTCTAAATATAAGTAGGGGTCGATTGCAAATATAGCATGTGTGAGCATGGGGTACTGCAGGAGAAAGAGTCCAACAATGGATGGATATGCAACGGACCTAGGGCTCAGTGGACAATTGGGGATATTAATAACGAAATAAAAGTGTTTGGGGAATGAGGAGAGGCTCAAAGGTGATGGAGTGACAGGGACTGCTATGCAGTTTGGAATATCAAGTTTGTGGTAGAGAGAGTGTACCTAGAATAATAGTGTTTGCAACTCACTTTCAGCAGTGATTGGGAAACCCTTCCATCTTCAATCAAATCTCAATTGGGTAAGAAAGGTGAAAAGAGACCACCAGCACTTGCAGGGGGGAGACATTAAGTTTTTTTCTGTTGTCTATGGCAGGGGTGGGGTCCGCGTGGGTGATGTGTGGTCCTGCAAGAGGCAGTCAGGCACTCATAGATTTCAGATGACACATCTACCATTACAATAATCTGGATATGCAGCTCATAGATTGGCCAACTATTTGTACATTAGAAATCCTGAGTATGTCATTAATCAAAACCAACCAATTATAATCATCTCTGTGAAGCAGAAGGGATCGCGGATGACCATTAAAGTGTCTCCTGTGTCTGACACTTCCCAAGTCCATTCCAAAAGTCATATCATCAATACACATGAACAGAGCTGCATTGCTGTCACATTGTACTGTAAGTATCTGAGAGTTTAGGCTCTTATATGAACTGTTGAAACTCTTAGATGATTGGTTGGAAGGTGCAAGGATGCAGTTGCCCTACTGCATTGAGGATATCTAGTGTATATACAGTGTAGCTCATCACAAAATTTCACAAAAGCAGTACTTTTAGAGCCCAGATGCCCAATCAATAAGGTGAGTAGTAGAGAATTGTGTAAGGAAAAATTGCCAAAGCTCACCTAAGGAAACCCTTCATGAAACTCCCTGCTATTGACACTTTGACAAAATATGGGAAGATTCAACCCCATGCTCAACCGATCTATTGTAGTTTTTTGAGGGGCAAGAAACAAGCGCTGTGTATAAAGGAGAACAAGTTGATGCATTGTATTAGGATTTCCAGAGGCATTAGATAAAGTGCCACATCAAAGGTTATTGCATGAAATAAACATTTGTGGTGTAGGGGATAGTGTTTCAGTAGGATAAAAGATTGGCTGACTAACAGGAAGCAGAAAGAAGGCATAAGCGTATTTCTTTCAAGTTAGCAAGATGTAACAAATGGTGTGCCACAGCAATGAATACTGGGACCTCAATTGTTTACAATTTATATAAATAACTTTGATGAGGTGACAGAAGCTATGTTTGCTCAATTTGTTGATAATGCCAAAATTAGGTTGGAAAGTAAGTTTTGACAAGGTCATAAGAGTACTACGAGAAGATATTGGTTGATTTTGTGAGTAGAAAATGATATCATAACTGGATAATAATGTGTGAAGTATGAAAATTTTCATTTTGGAAGAAAGAATTAAAAAGTATATTATCTAAATGGTGGGAAATTGCAGAATTCCAAGATACAGAGAGTGTTTGGTATCCTAGTGTGTGAAATGTAAAATGCTAGCATGCAGAGTCGGTAAATAATTAGGAAAGCTAATGGAATGTCCTAATTTATTCATTTGATTGTAGAGAACCTGTCTATTTTGTTGAAGCTATTCATCTTTTATTCATTGGGCCAATTCATAAGAAATATGAGACTAAAGGGAAAAGAACATTTATACTATCAGGGAGGAGAGTGCGGACCATGATTGATAGAGGCGTTACCATTGAGAATGCAACAGTGAATGATGCAAATTCAAATTTGATTTATTTTTAAACAAGGCATATTTCCTTTTATTGGGCAAGACAATGTGTTGTGTTATGAGACATGAATTTGGAATGACTGTCACTTATTTTGTTACCACAAAACAAACAGTGCATGTACATGTTCTTTCTGTTTGCAAAGAGCAGAGCCCTATATATAGCATTCAGTAAATGTGCATACTGCCACAAAGGATGTCAGCTTCCAAGTAAGCGCAAAATCAATGAAGAAATCAAGCAACGATCCATAAGATTCATCCTGTGGAGATGTGTGAGATGTGTGTGTGTCCCTGTGTGCAATACAACCTGGCAAAAGCATTCATGTCATAGGTGTTGGTGAGTTCCAAAGTGATGTCTTGAATTCTGAAGTGGTATGAGAGCAGCCATGATCTGTGGGAATGGTGGCTTGCTGATGCTAACTCAGAGTCATAGAGATGTACAGCACAGAAAGAAACCCTTCGGTCCAACTCGTCCGTGACAAACAGCCATCCTAAATAAATTTAGTCCCATTTGGCCCTCCTCCCTCGAAACCCTTCCTACTCAGATACCCATCCAGATGCCTTTTCAATGTTGTAATTGTACCAGCCTCCACGACTTCCTTTGGCAGTTCATTCCATTCACATACCACCCTCTGCATGTAAAAGTCACCCCTTAGGTGCCTTTTAAATCGTTCCCCTCTCACCTTAAACCTGTACCCTCTAGTTTTGGACTATTCCACCCCAGGGAAAAGACCTTGTCTATTTACCCTATCCATGCCCGTCATGATTTTATAAACCTCTATAAGGTCACCCCTCAGCCTCCGACACTCCAGCGAAAATAGCCCCAGGCTATTCAGCCTCTCCCTATAGCTCAAACCCTCCAACTCTGGCAACATCCTTGTAAATCTTTAATGAACCATTTCAAGTTTCACAACATCCTTCCTATAGCAGAGAGACCACAATAGCACCCAATATTCCAAATGTGGCCTAACCAATGTCCTGTACAGTTGCAACTTGACCTCCCAACTCCTACGCTCAATGCATGGACCCATAAAGGCAAGGGTACCAAACACCTCTTTCACTATCCTGTCTACCTGTGACCCCACTTTCAAGGAACTATGAACTTGCACTCCAACGTCTCTTTGTTCAGCAACACGCCCCATGACCTTACCATTAGGTGTATAAGTACTGCCCTGATTTGCCTTTCCAAAATGTAGCAGCTCACATTTGTCTAAATTAAACTCCATCTGCCACTCCTTGGCCATCTTCCACTCCTCCGATCAAGGTCAGGTTGTACTGTAAGGTAACCTTCTTGGCTGTCCACTACACCTCCAATTTTTGTGTCATCTGCAAACTTACTAACTATTCCTCCTATATTCACATCCAAATCATTTATATAAATGACAAAAAGCAGTGGACCCAGCACCATCCTTGTGGCACACCGCTGGTCGCAGGCCTCCAGTCTGAAAAGCAACGCTCCACCACCACCCTCTGTCTTCAACCTCTGAATCAGTTCTGTATCCAAATGGCTAGTTCTCTTTGTATTCCATGTGATCTAACTTTGATAACCAGTCTACCAGGAGGAACCTTGTCGAACACTTTACTGAAGTCCATATAGATCATGTCCATCACTCTGCCCTCATTAATTGTCTTTGGTACTTCTTCAATTAAGTTAGTGAGACACGATTTCCCACACACAAAGCCATATTGACTATCCTTAATCAGTCCTTGCCTTTCCAAATACACATAAATCCTGTTCCTCAGATTCCCTCCAACAACTTGCCCTCCACCGATATCAGGCTCACCGGTCTTTAGTTCCCTGGATTTTCCTTACCACCTTTCTTAAATAGTGGCACCATGTCAGCCAACTTCCAGTCTTCCGGCACCTCATCTGTGGCTGTCGATGATACAAATATTTCAGCAAGGGGCCCAACAATCACTTCCCTATCTTCCCACAGTGTTCTAGGTCCCGAGGATTTATCCACTTTATGCATTTTAAGGCATCCAGCACCTCCACCTCTGTAATATGGACATTTTTCAAGATGTCACTATTTATTTCCCCACGTTCTTTATCTTCCATATCCTTCTCCAAAGTAAACACTGATGTAAAATATTCATTTAGCATCTCTCTCATCTCCTGCGGTTCCACACTTAGGTGGCCTTGCTGATCTTTAAGGGATCCTATTCTCTCCCCAGTTACCCTTTTGTCCTTATTGTATTTATAGAAACCCTTTGGATTCTCCTTAACCCTATTTGTCAAAGCTATCTCTTGTGCCTTTTTTGCATTTCTGATTGCCCTCTCAAGTATACTCCTACCGACTTTATACTCTTCTAGGGATTCACTCGATCTCTGATGATATATGCTTCCTTCTTTTTCTTGACCAAAACCTCAATTTCTCTAGTCATCCAGCATTCCCTATACAGCCTTGCCCTTCACCCTAACAGGAACATAGTCTCTGGACTCTCATTATCTCATTTTTGAATGCTTCCCATTTTCCAGCTGTCCCTTTACCCGCAAACTTCCACTCCCTGATAAACTTTTGAAAGTTCTTGCCAAATATAATCAAAATTGGCCTTCATCCAATTTAAGACTTTAACTTTTAGATCCGGTCTACCCTTTTCCATCACTATTTTAAAACTAATAGAATTATGGTATTGGCATCGCCCTGCCTTATTTCCCAAGAGTAGGTCAAGTTTTTCTCCTTCTCTAGTAGGTACATCCACACACTGAATCAGAAAATTTATTGTACACGCTTAACGAACTCCTCTCCATCCAAGCCCATAACACTATGGCAGTCCCAGTCTATGTTTGGAAAGTTAAATCCCCTACCATAACCACCTTTTTATTCTTACAGATAACTGAGATCTCCTTACAAATTTGTTTCTCAATTTCCTACCGACTATTGGGTCTGTCGTACAATTCCAATAAGGTGATCATCCCTTTCTTATTTCTTAGCTCCACTCAAACAACTTACCTGGACCTATTCCCAGGAATATCCTCCCTAAGTACAGCCGTAATCTTATCCCTAACCAAAAACACCACTCCCCCTCCTCTCTCGCCTCCCTTTCTATCCTTCCTATAGCATCTATACCCTGGAACATTAAGCTGCCAGTCCTGTCCATCCCTGAGCCATGTCTCTGTAATTGCTGTGATATCCCAGTCCCATGTTCCCAACCATGTCCTGAGTTCATCTGTCTTACCTGTTAGGCTTCTTGCATGGATGAAGGATGAAATTTCCAGGGACATGGTGCTGGAGACACCGTTGGTTAATGGTTGGTATAAGCTATCTATGAGCTGCAGCTGCCAGGCACCCACTCTGACTTGTATCGTTAAGAAAGTGTGCCATTCTACTTTCTCAGGAAGTAGAGGGACATTGGCAGTGTCATTGAAATTAGGCAAGTCTGTGGTTTAATGAAATGTAAATGCATAGAAAAAAGGTAGTCGCTGCTCAATCACAATATTCTAGGGGCACCATTTAAAAACATAAGGGGGGAATCTGAGTACGTTTTCTTGATGTTGAGATTCTGATCATTTTACTTCCCACCTATGCTCAAGTCACGACATCAGGGTGAAAACTTCATCCATCTACTCATTGTCACTCCCTCAGCCAGCTTTGTAGATATATTAATCAATATGCTTGGACATCTTATGATATCTCTGGAGCTGGTGGGACTTGGGAGTGAACGTTTTATTACTGCACCACAAGAGCTAAGTCAGCTTCAGTTCCATGTTGTCGCTGGCCCTTTTATTCCATGTTTTCAACTCTACAGGTAAGCTTTTTTTTGGAAGGCCCTGTTCACCACATCAACAACCCAACCTTCATCAACTCTCTCTGTTATCACATCAAAAAAACTCCACTGAGTTAGCTAGACTCCGCCTTTAATAATTCCATGTTGGCTTTCATTAACGAATTAATCGGTTAATTTGTTTCAGAATGAGGCCAGAAGGTATAAGCAAGAAGGACTTCTGAACCAGGAGATATTGGATTTCTGATGTTGACAGCAAGGCAGTGTCCTGGACAGGATAACGTTTGTGAAAGAACAATTGAATGTGGTCAGTATAGGAGCAAGAATCAAGTAAGTCGTAGTTTAGGGTCAAAGGGAACAACGTAGTCTGGGGTTGTGGTTGGGGGGAGAAAGATCAGGAACATTGCGAGGCCATGCAATGGCTCTGGAAGAGATAGTTTGGGTGTTAGGATATACTGCATTAGATCCACAATCGAATCACATTATTTACATTGTGATTGTGATGGAGTCTACCTTGAGGACCCGTGAGAGTCACAGTTTGACTGAGCTGTAAACTGTGCCCAAGATTAAGGAAACTTGTGAGGCTTGGCAGACATTGTCAGATCATGGTTAGGGGAGGGATATGTGAGATGAAATTGGTGAGTCTGTGATTTTTTTTTCTGAATGGTTGGATTTTATTGCTTGTTTATTTATGTTACAACTTTTAGCAGCATTTGAACTGGGAAGTGGAGAGTTGATTAAATAAAGAGGAGATCATCGCCAAGATTAAACCTGTTCTCATCCAACATCGGCTGAAGGAAACATTTCTGAAGAAGCCAATGATTGGTGATTAAGTCTGGGACGTCTTGGTGATTTTTCCCTTTTCGTAACCTAACAATGCATTGGCCAATTGTAAAGCTCCTATTGTAGCTGGACTTGACATCAACGAACTTGGTACAGATCAAAGTGGAACCTTCCAGAGCCATTGGCTTTGGTACTTTGCTGGGCAAGGCATATTACATATGTTAATTTCATGCATTAATGGATTTGTGGAAAAGAGAGAGGTGAGGTGGGTCCCAGCCACTCTAATTAAAAACATACAAAATTCCATTGAAGTATATAAGTAAAGCACTGAATTAATATTTACGAGTGAAATTGAATGCTTGGACAAAACATACACCAAAAATCAAGGGAACACCCCCTCCTCCCTTGAGAATCCCTTTAAATCATGGACAGTTAATATAATAAATTAGTAGTGGGTTGCATATCCTGCAGGCCTTTGCAGTGTAAACCACAAAAACGGCTGTCACAAAATGAAAAACACCAACCGTAGCACACAGAATGGATGAGTGGAGACACGCTTTGTCCCAGTACCCAGAGGGATAGAGCTGGTGATAGCCCTCTCATCTGCTTAGCACATAATGCATGTGTTTTCTGCGATGCTGGTAATGTGTTTTTTTTTTTCAACTTGTTTTATCCAGAGGAATGAATCACATAAGTAGAGCAGTGGAACAAGATTTTCAACCCATTGCCTTTGATTAAGTGCTTTTACATGGGGGTCTCAGGACCTGCAATAATATTAATGGAGTAGAAAGCAGAGCAAAGCCAGGACCTTGGGTTCCTCAAGTAGCATTATCCCAGGGATAAAGAGGATGATTATAAACTTACATGAATTTGCTCTTATCATTGCTTAGGAGGAAGTTCAGAATGAGAATTAAATCTAAGCCTCCTCTCCTTTCAAGCAACAAGAATTAGAGGTTAAAACCAAACCGATTATAAAGAGTAATTTTCCTTTATTAAATTAAGTGAAATATATTTCCAAACCGTTTTGAATTTTTTTTTGCTGTTCCTGTTCCCTGTCACTTCATTTTCTGGCTCATGCTGTGGGACACATCTAACAGTTTTAGTTGAGATGGTCAATGTTCTCCAATCTTTTTTGTATCAAGTGCACTTCAATGAGATGAACAATTCTGCAGCACATGTACTTTTACAGCTGAACTTATTGCTTGTAAGTGTCGTATTTACTTATATTTACTACGGTTATAGCCTTGCTGGAGAGGTTTGCTTCTTAGAATCTAAGACTTAGGTCAGAGGCATAACTAAAGAAAAAAATTCCAAAAATATTCATTTTAAAATACAAGCGAACGTGGAAACGTGTCCAGACAGGCAGACAGGTTAAAAAGCCATTTCAACTACGGGACTCTTTACTGTACATGTACAGTTTCTTCTAATACCATCCTGAAGGGTGCCTGACATCAGCAAATACTACCTTCAATAACCAAAGGAAATGGGAAACACAAATCCAGCCTTAACACTCAGGTAAAGCAGTGCTGCTTCCTGAAAATTCCATGCCACACTTTACCGCAGTATGCCACTTAAAAACCAATGGTCTAAAGGTTGTGTCACCCAGTAAGGTGGTGGAATATGAATAATAACACACTCCAATTCAGAACTTATTTAATATCCATTCTATGTAGGCCAACACGCCTCATCTGTTAAATAAAAACCGAAAGAGCTGTGGATGCTGTAATCAGAAGCAAAAACAGAAATTGCTGGAAAAGCTCAGCAGGTTTGGCAGCATCTATGGAGAGAAATCAGAGTTGACAACTTCTCTCCACAGATGCCGCCAGACCTGCTGAGCTTTTCCAGCAATTTCTGTTTTTATGCCTCGTGTGTTTTTGCGTACCAAACGGCATGAGAGTCATTGTAAAATACACAGATTTGGTTGGTTTAGTCAATATACTGTGATATCTAATTTATTGTTCCTTGTATATGGCACAAATTCCACATTTGCATCAAGTTCCCTGATTTCTACATAGTCAGACTTCCAACAAGGCAGCAGGCCTATAGGTGGCCAGCTTTCTGTCATTTCCTGGTGTCTTCATCTTTTTGATTTCTTCTCCAAGCCACCACTTTGCCTGTGGGGAGGCAACTTTGATCGGGTTTTATTGTATCACTGCGTCTTTGCTTCTTTGATCTTGGCTTTTGTCATCCCACTGTTTGTTGTGTCTACATGTGGGAAGGGTCTTCTCAAGAGCAGTGCGATACAATCAGGCTGGTGACATCATTAATCACTGCTGGACCCAGTAATTATCCACTAATTATCGCAGGACATGGTAGCACAGGGTTGAATTTTCCTATCCTTAGGAAGACATGGTCAATGGCAAGAAAGTTGGGAAAATAGGATGAAAATTTTTAAAAATTAGAATCCTACTTCAAGAAAAAATTTCCTGACTTTTCCTTTAAAATTTAAACGGTGAGTTCAGAATCTTGCTATTGGGTGGTGATTGCTTGTTTTTACATGTGTTTTGACCTTGTTATTATACCAACATTTATATGCTTCTCCCAGTTCTCCTCTCCTTCCCCAGAAAACCTGACAGCTCCAGTTCTGGATCTGAAAGTCAGGCAGCAATTGCCTGGCTCCAGCAACTTACCATTTGCTTCTTTTTTCATCTAGGCCTGTATTCATCACAATATTCCTGCATGTTCAATGGAAACAATCCTCTTCCACCCTTTGTCCACCTCAAGTCAGCACTGGCAAACCAACAGCCTCACCACATCACCATGCTTGGTGTGATACAGGTTCACAAACCAGCCTTTCGGGCACACACACATCTCACGTACCTACACAAGATGCATCTTATGGTTCTTAGCTTAATTTCTTAGAGACCACTCATTTTGCACTTGGTTTAAGGCTGCCAGCCTCTACAGCTTGTATTCAATTTTAGCAGAGTGGGACGGGTAGGCAGCTTCTCAAAGTAGGTAGAAATAAACAGTCCAGGGGTGAGGTATGTCGCTGTGCAGCACCATCCTACAGCAATGATACACATGCAGCATATAGTAGCAGCTTACTCAGCAAATACTGACTGTGCTTCAAACAAATGGCCATGTCTGAATGTCAAAGTGTCCTCAGTAGTTTCAAGGTAAACACATTCAGTAGGAGGTACCACCGCAGCTAGTCAAGGAGGTCATCCAATTCCAGTCCAGGGTGTTGACCATAATCTGTCAGGTGCTTGGAGCTACCAGAACCCAGGCATGTGTCCATGCTGTCTAGGACTGGGTCACAGTTAGTCTGCAAGTGAAATACAACCAAACCAGCTATTACAAACACATTAGCTAGTGTGATGTGAAGGTATCAGTTAGTGCCGTGTGGAGATATCAGTTAGTGTGGTGGGACGAAATCATTTAGTACGATGTGAAGATATCAGCTAGTGCTCTGTGGAGATAGCAGTGCGATGTGGAGATATCAGTTAGTGTGGTGTGTGTTGTGGACCAGACCAAACCTCCTTCAAATATATCAAGGAGATAGCCCAGACCCTAACATTTTCTTACTTAAAGGGAAAGTAAGATGCTGTGTTCCAGATGTAATTCGATTGGTTACACTAATTGTCTTTAAGCAAAACACACTTTATTCTTACTCTAAAGGTAAAAAAAAGAGAAGAATTGGTCTAATTCTTTTTAAAATGTAACAGAGCTACTAAACAGCAAATGTTACAGCATAGGATGGGGAAGGAAACTGCAGGGGCTGGGCACAATTGAAATGTGGAGCTTGTTCAAGGAACAGCTACTGCGTGTCCTTGAGAAGTATGTACCTGTCAGGCAGGGAGGAAGTGGTCGAGCGAGGGAACCGTGGTTTACTAAAGAAGTTGAATCTCTTGTCAAGAGGAAGAAGGAGGCTTATGTAGAGATGAGGCGTGAAGGCTCAGTGAGGGCACTTGAGAGTTACAAGTTAGCCAGGAAGGACCTAAAGAGAGAGCTAAGAAGAACCAGGAGGGGACATGAGAAGTCTTTAGCAGGTAGGATCAAGGAAAACCCTAAAGCTTTCTATAGGTATGTCAGGAATAAAAGAATGACTAGAGTAAGATTGGGGCCGGTCAAGGACAGTAGTGGGAAGTTGTGCGTGGAGTCCGAAGAGATAGGAGAGGTGCTAAATGAGTATTTTTCGTCAGTATTCACACAGGAAAAAGACAATGTAGTCGAGGAGAATACTGAGATACAGTCAATTAGACTAGATGGGATTGAGGTTCATAAGGAGGAGGTGTTAGCAATTCTGGAAGGTGTGAAAATAGATAAGTCCCCTGGGCCGGATGGGATTTATCCTAGGATTCTCTGGGAAGCTAGAGAGGAGATTGTAGAGCCTTTGGCTTTGATCTTTATGTCGTCATTGTCTTCAGGAATAGTGCCAGAAGACTGGAGACTAGCAAATGTTGTCCCCTTGTTCAAGAAGGGGAGTAGAGACAACCCTGGTAATTATAGACCAGTGAGCCTTACTTCGGTTGTGGGTAAAGTGTTGGAAAGGATTATAAGAGATAGGATTTATAATCATCTAGAAAGGAATAATTTGATTAGGGATAGTCAACACGGTTTTGTGAAGGGTAGGTCGTGCCTCACAAACCTTATCGAGTTCTTCGAGAAGGTGACCAAACAGGTGGATGAGGGTAAAGCGGTTGATGTGGTGTATTTGGATTTCAGTAAAGCGTTTGATAAGGTTCCCCATGGTAGGCCAATGCAGAAAATACGGAGGCATGGGATTGAGGGTGATTTAGCAGTTTGGATCAGAAATTGGCTAGCTGTAAGAAGACAGAGGGTGGTGGTTGATGGGAAATGTTCATCCTGGAGTTCAGTTACTAGTGGTGTACCTCAAGGATCTGTTTTGGGGCCACTGCTGTTTGTCATTTTTATAAATGACCTGGATGAGGGCGTAGAAGGATGGGTTAGTAAATTTGCGGATGACACCAAAGTCGGTAGAGTTGTGGATAGTGCGGAAGGATGTTGCAGGTTACAGAGGGACATAGATAAGCTGCAGAGCTGGGCTGAGAGGTGGCAAATGGAGTTTAATGCGGAAAAGTGTGAGGTGATTCACTTTGGAAGGAGTAACAGGAATACAGAGTACTGGGCTAATGGTAAGATTCTTGGTAGTGTGGATGAGCAGAAAGATCTCGGTGTCCATGTGCATAGATCACTGAAAGTTGCCACCCAGGTTGATAGCGTTGTTAAGATGGCATACAGTATGTTAGGTTTTATTGGTAGAGGGAGTGAGTTTTGGAGCCATGAGGTCATGTTGCAGCTGTACAAAACTCTGGTGCGGCCGCACTTGGAGTATTGCGTACAGTTCTGGTCACCGCATTATAGGAAGGATGTGGAAGCATTGGAAAAGGTGCAGAGGAGATTTACCAGGATGTTGCCTGGTATGGAGGGAAGGTCTTATGAGGAAAGGCTGAGGGTTTTGAGGCTGTTTTTGTTAGAGAGAAGAAGGTTAAGAGGTGACTTGATAGAGACATACAAGATGATCAGAGGATTAGATAGGGTGGACAGTGGGAGCCTTTTTCCTCGGATGGTGATGGCTAGCACGAGGGGACGTAGCTTTAAATTGAGGGGTGATAGATATAAGACAGATGTCAGAGGTAGGTTCTTTACTCAGAGAGTAGTAAGGGCGTGGAATGCCCTGCCTGCAAAAATAGTAGACTCGCCAACTTTAAGGGCATTTAAATGGTCATTGGATAAACATATGGATGATAATGGAATAGTTTAGGTTAGATGGGCTTCAGATTGGTTTCACAGGTCGGCGCAACATCGAGGGCCGAAGGGCCTGTACTGCGCTGTAATGTTCTATGTTCTATGTTCTATGTTACAATTCAGTATCATTCGATAAACACACTTTCTGTAAAACTCCCAAAGTGAGTTCTTCCAACCCCAGGAAACTCTTAATGACTGAAAGAATCATTACTACAGAAGGCACACACTGTTTAAATCAACTGAATACAACAGATGACTAAAAACACCAATGCTCATTACTCACTAACTTTGAATCCAATCATCCTAAATCCAACCTGGAATTAGAGATTTTGATCCTGACAAGAGCCCCCAGTTTGTTATGGAGCAGACCAGACCCCCTTCAAATATATCAAGAAGATGGCCTCAACTCTAACTTTTTCCTTTCTGAAAAAGCAAGTGTAAGGTGTTGTGTTCCAGGTGGAATTCAATTGGGCACACCACTCAGCTTTAAGCAAAACACACTTTATTCTTACCGTCCAGTTAAAATACAAACAAAAGAAAGAAGAATTGATCTAACTTTAATGCTAGTAGAAAATTTAACAGTATAATAGATTATTTAACTCGGTGGTGTGGAGATATCAGTTATTACAGTGTGGAGATATCAGTTAGTGTGATGTGGAGATATCATTAGTGTGACTTGGAGATATCAGTTAATGTGACGTGGAGATATCAGTTAGTGTAATGTGGAGATATCAGTTTAGGGAGGATCAATATTTCCTGTGATGGGATGAAGGGAAGGATTGAGTGTGATGGAAGTGAATGGGAGAGGTGTTCAAGGTGATGCGGCAGTACGTGAAGTTGTGAGGTTTCCCCAGGTGAGCGAGGAGGAAACATTGATAGCAGTAAGAGTGAATAGTTTGGGAGGAAGAAGTGGGTGAGAGTCTTTGAATGACCATGATGCATGCAATATTTAGAGTTCTTGTACATGAGCCTTAATGAGATTTGTGTACAGTGGCAGAGTTAGAGTGATTGGCCTCCCAATGAGTGTCAGGGAGCAGACATAAGGTGGTGGCACTTATCCTGAAGCATTGGAGATCATTCACCTTTGTCCTGCACTGCTCTGCATTGCCCTGTACCTGGGACACATATTGTCCCTGTCTACTATCAGGACCATGGCTAGCTGGGAAGATGTCATGGCCTCTTTTGCCAGTCTGTAGGATACAGCACTTCCCTCATCTTCACAACAAACATCCTCCAGTACAGCCAGCTCGCCTGTCGCCAAATCAAGGAGCTCACCTTTCTTTCCAGGTCATATCCTCATTGTGGACACTTGAACACCACAATGTGAGGAGTAGTTCCCAGATTGCAGTATCTGTCATGGATGGTGTGAAGCTGAGCTTCAATTATGGAGTTGACAGCATCAACCCTAGAAGGCCCTGACAATAGTGACTACTTCTGCCTTTCCTGCTGCAGAATTCCCCGAAACAGCTGCCATTAGAGGCCTCATATATAATCACATAGCAACATAGAAAATAGGATTGTTGGCCTTTGAGCCCTGAACCTGTTCTGCCATTCAGTATGATCATAGCTGATCATCTAACTCAGCAAACAGGTCTTGGTTTCTCCTCATATTCAGTGTTTTGGCCTCAACTGCTTTCTATGGCAGAGAATTTCACAGGCTCATAACTGTCTGGGTAAAGATATTTCATCTTATCTCAGTTTTAAATGGCCTAGCCCATACCCTGAGACTGTGATCCCTTGTTCTGGACTCCTGGTCATCAGGAATATCTTTCTTGCATTTACCCTGTCTAGTCCTGCCTGAATTTTATAGGCTTAGCTTAGGGTTAATGACGTGAAGTGCAAAAGTTGTGAGAGAAAAATTTGCAGTGAGCCAGGATGGACCCAGCACCATGAATCTAACTCAAGGAAACACTTGCCTGAAAATGGAAAGGTTAAGTCCAGTGACTTTGAATATTTTTAAGTTAAAAGTAGATAGATCCTTGGTAAGGAAGGAGGTGAAAGGGTACCAGGGCTTGGCGAGAATGTGGAGTAACAGATCAACTATGATCTTATTAAATGGTAGAACAGACATTACAGGGGCTAAGAGGCCTATTCCTGATATAGATGTGGGTTTCTTTTCCAATTTGCAACTGTGATGCTGGTCATGCACCTCATCGAACAGTTCATGGTTGTCCTTCATTGTAAGTCAAAGACTATTTCTGTACTTTGTGAAAACCAACACACTGAACCTTATGAAAGTAGATATGTAAGTTGTTTAGGTTCATTTAGTTTAAAATAAGGTTATAGCTTGACAAGGGGCAGGGAGGAGAGGAAGCATTTAATGGCTTGATTATTCTGTGATTTATCATGTGAGTCTGTTTATTGTTGAAATTCCTTATCCATGTGAATGGAGACAAGTGAGTACTCACTGGCATCAAATTCACCAGGGAAGAAGAAAAGAACAAACTGCTCCCAATCCTGGACGTCATGGTAGAACGTAGGGCCAATGGGGAATTTCTGACAAAGGTACACAGAAAGGCCACACACATGGATCAAGTCCTGACTTTCAACAGCAACCACACCAACATTCACAAACGGACTTCTGTAAAAACACTATTTAAATGAGCAACAACACACTGCAGCAACCCGGAACTACGCCAAAATGAAGAATGCCTCTACCAAGTGTTTAAGGACAACGGATACCCGAACAGCTGGGTCCGATGATGCCTACCATACAAACAGCAAAGATACAGTAAGCCCTGACACGCTCGTCATGTTACCATACATCAAGAACACATCCAAACTGACCACAAGACTCCTATGACCATTGAGCATCAGAGTGGCACACAAACCTACATCAACACTACGCCAACTGCTAACTTGAACCAAAGACCCCTTACCCACTATGGACAGAACCAACATCATATACAAGATCCCATGCAAAGACTGCAACAAACATTACATTGGACAGACAGGAAGGAAACTGGCCACAAGAATACAGGAACACCAACTAGCAACAAAAAGACATGACCAGTACATGACCATTTTTCTGAAGAAGGGTCGAGGCCCGAAACGTCAGCCTTCCTGCTCCTATGATGCTGCTTGGCCTGCTGTGTTCATCCAGCCCCACGCCTTGTTGTCTCAGATTCTCCAGCATCTGCAGTTCCTACTATCTCTGACCAATACTCACTTGTCTCCATTCACTCGGATAAGGAGAGCCACCAGTTCGATTGGGACAACATCAGGATCCTAGGACAGGCCAGACAGAGACAAGCATGGGAATTTCTCCACCAAGAAGGCCATCAATAAACATGTAAAATTAGACCCTATATATACACCACTGCAAGGAAAAACCGGAAATGAGGTACGCAATTCCAATGGACGCCAGAGTTTAAATATCAGGCGGAAAAACAAAACAGCGCTTCATCGGAGGCTGCACTGATGATGTTACTCAGCAGGGTAATGAAATGTCTGCGAACTAACGAACCAGCTCGGTGAGTGAACCAACCACAGCATCCACAACCGGAGCTACAAATCTACTCAAGAACCTTCCAAATCCGGCAGAGATTCACCTGCACTACAGCTAACCTCATCACCTGTATCTGTTGCTCCTGATGTGGTCTCATCTATATCAGGGAGACCAAACACAGACTCAGGGACCGGTTCACGGAGCATCTGCGCTCTACATGCACCAACTTAACCTGACCTTACGGTTGCCATCCACTTTAACTCCACCTCCCACTCCCTTAGTGACATATCCATCCTTGGCTTCCTCCACTGTCAGATTGAGGCCAAACGCAAACTGGAAGAACAATAGCTGATATTTTGCCTTGGGAGGTTACAACCAAATGGCCCAATACTGACTTCACCAGCTTCAAAATCTCTCCACCCCTAACCTGTTTATCTTCTGACCCACCTATCCGCTCCACCCTTCCCACTGACATCCACAATAACCTCCTACCTGCATCCACCTATCTCCATCCCACCTAACCTCCCCCCCTCCCCTCCTTCGCCAGCCCCACACCCTCCCTCTATTTATTTCTGGGTCCCCTCCCCCTCCCTAGTCCTGACAAAGGGTTTCAGCCTGAAACATTGATTTCCCCGCTCCTTGGACGCTGTCTGACCTGCTGTGCTTTTCCAGCTCCACATTTATTGACTCTAGCTTCCAGCATCTGCAGTCCTTACTGTCTCCTTTAGTTGAAACTCACTGTGCTTGACTGGTTAAGCCTGGGTGTGGATCAGAAAAAAGTAAAAGTGCTGTAAATGTGACTAAATGCCACAGCCATAAGCCTGGAGCAGACATTTTCAAGTACTGTGAATAAAACCTGTTGGTACAATCTCTGCAAACCCAGAGACACACAGAATATACAACAGAAGTGTCAATGTAAAATAGTTGTTGTTGTGAAATCATTAAGGATATTATTGAATGATAATACCCAAATTTGGTTGTGAATTTTTGGTTTTCTGGCTTCATCTGGACACATGATAACCAGAAATTTCGAAACCCATTCACTTGAGTTCGACTTTTAGCTCACGGACTGTGGAGGAACAATCTTATCTACTTGCTTCACCTTATTCCAAAAATGCTTAAAGAAACAAAATTTGTCAACAAATAGTATTGCCACATCAGAAGAACATCAATGATTCAAAAGACTCTGATCAAGTTTTTCACTTGGATAAATTAAAATCATGTATTGAATTAAGAAATAATTTAATAAAAACTTGTTACTTTCACAATTTTAAAGTAAAGAAGCTTGTTTTATTTATATCTATGATTGTAATCATCCTGACAAAGCATTTAAGAAAAAAAGGAAGTGTAAAATGCCTGATTCTCCTTTCCAGACCCTTCAGAAAGAGGACTGTTGGTGTAGAGAAAGTGTTTATGCGACTTTCTCTCTCCACTTGCCCTGACGCAGCCCTATGTTGCTAATATCTGTTAAGAGAATGACATTGGGAGTGAAGAATCACTGGAGTTTTTGATTTGACAAATCTGTTTCACCTCACATCTCACAGTGTAATGACTTCATGCTTCATGAAGTGTATTGTTATTGTTTGACATTGTTAACAGTACCATGCTGGGAAAAGAAAGGGGCTGTTGAAAGGGCTTACATAGTACAAAGTTGATGCAAATTTCATATCTGTACCCTATTCTAATATCAATGTCTCTGAAAAGGATTCCTCTTTAACAGATTTCATAAGCAATTGCATGTCATTATACATATTAAAAATGGAAAACAAATTATAATAATTGCCTTAATAGCTATCTAAAAGTATATGTTTTATTGTCTCTTCAAGATGATGAGAGTTAGATAGATAGACATTAGACGGATAGAAATACTTGTATTTGTGAAAATACAGTAAAATTCGTGTAGGTTGCCACAAAAGCTGCTCTATTTAATTACATTAATTATATATAATAAAGAGGCAAAGTTCATACCATAGCCTCTTGGTTTCACAAAACTGTCCACTGCCGAAGACCGGAAAGGGGGTTGCTGCCACAACTGCCGAGGGTTGGCTCCAGTCTAACTGTTGAGGATGTCTTGTCCAATGGTCAAGGACCGGGGCCTTTTGAAACTGCGGAGGATCGAGGCCTTTCAAAACTGCTGAGGACCGGACCCCGTCAAGACTGCAGGGGAACGGGGCCTATTGAAACTGCCGAGGACCGGGGCCTGCCAAAATTACCAAGGACCCAGGGCTGTCCAAACAAAACTGCTGCACCTCAGCTGCAGAAAGAAGATGTAACAAAAACAGAAGTTGCTGGAAAAGCTCACCAAGTCTAGCAGCATCTGTGAAGAAAAATCAGAATTAATGTTTTGGGTCCGGTGACCCTTCTCAGAACTCTGGCAGTGGGCCCAAAATGTTAACTCTAATTTTTCCTCACAAATAGAACATAGAACAGTACAACACAGTAGAGGCCCTTCAGCCCACAATATTGTGCCAACCTATTATCCTACTAAGATCAATCTACCCTGTATACCCTTCATTTTACTATCCTCCATGTGCCTATCCAAGAGTCACTTAAATGTCCCTAATGTATCTGATTCTACTACCACCCCGGCAGTGTATTTCCATGCACCCACCACTCTGTGTGTGAAGAACCTACCTCTGACATCTCCCCTATACTTTCCTCCAATCACCTTAAAATTATGCCCCCTCGTGACAGTCATTTCCACCCTGGGTAAAGGTCTCTGGCTATCCATTCTATCTATCCCTCTCATCATCTTCGACACCTCTATCAAGTCACCTCTCATCCTTCTTCACTCCAATGAGAAAAGCCCCAGCTCCCTCAACCTTTCCTCATAAGACCTGCCCTCCTGTGAAGGCAGCATGCTGGTAAATCTCCTCTGCACCCTCTCTAAAGCTTCCATATCTTTCCTATAATGAGGTGACCAGAACAGAACGCAATAGTCCAAGTGTGATCTAAACAGGATTTTATAGAGCTGCAGCATAACCTCTCTTAAACTAATTTCCCCTGCCAATAAAAGCCAGCACACCATACACCTTCTTAACAACCCTATTAACTTGGGTGGCAGACCTACTGCCAGACCTGCTGAGCTTTTCCAGCAACTTCTGTTTTTGTTCCTGATTTACAGCATCCACAGTTTTTTTTGGTTTTTATTTCATATTTAACTCATTGCCACATCTCTTCTAGACATGTCGACCTTGAAGAAGTTCTGCTCCTCGCTCCGAGGGGATTTCCTTTCCAATCTTTCGTGTTGTCCAACAACATTAATTTCACTGTCACTCCTGGTGTTTGACCAGGTATTTGCTAAAACTCGTTTCCACAGCCACAGCGGAGGGCTGTTCTAGGTTACAAAGGGACATTGAAAGGATGCAGAGCTGGGCTGAGAAGTGGCAGATGGAATTTAACCCTGAAAAGTGTGAGGTGATTCATTTTGGAAGGACAAACTTGAAAGCAGAGTACAGGGTTAACGGAAAGATTCTTGGCAGTGTGGAGGAGCTGAGGGATCTTGGCGTTCATGTCCACAGTTCCCTGAAAGCTGCCACCCAGGTAGATAGAGTTGTTAAGAAGATATATGGTGTGTTAGCTTTCATTAATAGAGGGATTGGGTTCAAGAGCCGTGAAGTTATGCTCCAGCTACACCAAAGCCTGGTTCGGCCACATCTGAAGTATTGTGTCCAGTTCTGGTCGCCTCATTACAGGAAAGATGTGGAAGCGTTGGAAAAGGTGCAGAGGAGATTTACCAGGATGATGCCTGGAATGGAGGGAAGGTCTTAATGAAGAAAGGTTAAGAGAGCTAGGGCTTTTCTCTTTAGAACGACGAAGGATGAGAGGTGACTTGATAGAGGTGTACAAAATGATCAGAGGTATAGATAGAGTAGACAGCCAGAGGCTTTTTCCTAGGGTGGAGGTAGCTATTACGAGGGCGCATAGTTTTAAAGTGAGTGGAGGTAGATATAGGGGAGATGTCAGAGGTAGGTTCTTTACTCAAAGAGTGGTCGGGGCGTGGAATGCATTGCCGGAGAGGGTAGTGGTTTCGGCCTCATTAGGGGCATTTAAGCGGCTATTAGATAGGCATATGGATAATAATATAAGGTAGGGGTGGTGGTTAGATAGACCTTAGGATTCGGGTAAAATTTTGGCACAATCGTGGGCCAAAGGGCCTGTACTGTGCTGTACTGTTCTATGCTCTATGTTCTATGTTCATCCCTCATGCTTTGAATCCACCCAGGATCACAGGTATCTTTATGATGTTCAACGTTTCATGGACAGCTGCTCTCGCTGCATCCTGAGATCTACACTCAGCGCCACACGGTGTCACATGCACACTCTTGACCTTTCTCTCCAACAGCATCGCAACACGCTGGCTCAGGGCTGCACCACTCCATAGTTCCACTTCATCCTCCGGCTCATTCGTCATGTTAACAAGACACCTCTTCTTTTTCCTTTCAGGCATCAAGGCCCAGTTCTGAGGAAGGGTCACCCGACCCAAAACATTAACTTTGATTTTTCTTCACAGATGCTGCCAGGCCTGCTGATCTTTTCCAGCAACTTCTGTTTTTGTTTCTGATTTACAGCATCCACAGTTCTTTCAGTTTTTATTTAGAAGAAAACCAGTTTTTATTTAGAAGAAAAGATGAATTAATACAAAAGGTGAAATTAAGAAATAATAATAAGAAGAAGAAATAATAAAAAAGCGTAGTGGTTGGTCAGCTGAAAGGGAATGGATGGGCCAGGAGCCCAAACAATACATAACCTGCCATTTCCACCATCTTGCTTTAACAGTTGGGCTCCTAGTGGGGAATTATCGAGCCTGGGGTTGGACGGAGTCACATAAACTGAGAAAGTTCGTGGTTTGGTCTCTGGTCCACGTGGTGTTAATGGACCCTCTACTGAAGTACCTTATAAGGTATTGTGTTTTGCCTCAAAATCATTGTGTTTCTGCTCCACATCACCATCTAGTGATCCTGCTGGAACTGCCTGTGTGTGACCAATGACAGATGTCAAGATCAGCTCGGGATCAGAGAACATGAGACTGGTGGGCATCTCTGGATTTACCTCCCAAAAATTGTCAGCACCTTCAGGAGAGGAAGCGAAAAGAATAAAATTTGAGGAAAAAGTCTCTCTGATTCAATATCTGTTAGCAGATTTAAGAACCCTCAATTTCGATAAGTGTTCTTTAATGCTGTCAAAACCTGCAACAATATTGTATAACAGGATGGTATCTACAATGAAATTCCATCTTTCATGAATACTGTTAGCAACAAGTAATTATTTCAATGATTGTTTTATACCTGCGTTGGTTTTGGCCAACTTATAGCTGTATTTGGTTGGCTTGCTGTGGTGTTCACACTGGAGGTAAAACTCTGTAGTGGATAAGTAAGGATGTCATTGTACAAACAAAGCATCACCTTTTTCTCAGGGACAGACAATAAATGAAAATTTTCCAGTGCTGCTCACATCCCAACAACAAAAAAAATCAAGAGCCATTGTATTTACGTAAATAATTGATTTTCCTTTAGTCAGTCTGATGCATAGATAATATCACCCCCATGACCACCACCATGACAAAACTGGCACATGTCATATAGAAGATTTAATGTAGAAAAACTTTGCAAGGTGCATCAGAGAAGCAAAGTCATGTCAGACTCCAGTCAGAGCAATTATGGTTTTAGACAAAAATCTGATCAGAATGCTGGATTATGAAGGAAGTGAAAGTGTGTTGTAGGACTTGTGACATGGAATTCCCAGGTGTGGGGCCTAATATTTTTCAAGAATAGGGGGGGAGGGCATATCTTTAAGGTAAGAGGAGAAAGAGTTAAAAAGGAAATGAAGGACAACATTTTTACACAGAGAGTGGTTTGTGTGTGGAATGAACTTCCAGAGGAAGTGGTGGGTACAGTTACAATGTTTAAAAGACATTTGGATAAGTAGATGAATAGGAAAGGTTTGGAGGGATATGGGCCAAGCGCAGGCAGGTGGGACTAGTTTAGTTTGGGATTATGGTTGGCATGGACTGGATGGACCAAAGGGTGTGTTTTTGTGATATATGACCCTATGACTCTAGTTAGCTGAAAACACTGTGCCAATAGAGGTGAGATTGAGAATTGTGTGGGTGGTGTTGTGGGTCACGGTGAGGAGGGTGGTCATGGGAGTCGTTATCATCCTGCATACTGGAACTTTTATAATTCCTCATGACGTTTGGTGAAAGTTCAAATGGTGCCCACTAACAAGGTTAGAAAGAGTGGAAGTGAATACAAGGTAAAACAACCAATAGTGGACGGTGACACAGGGTTTAGATTTCCAAAGCGTAAGGATTGTGAGTTGTCATAGTAACTTTATTTGTAGGTTGGAAGGAAATGGATAAAACACAAAGTGTTAAAGGTGACCTAGAATTCATTCTTCTTGTATATTTTGGCTATGTTATCTAATTCTACCTGCATGTAGGAACTGAAACAGAAAGTGAAAGAAGATTTTAAAAAAAAGTAGTTTAAGACAAAAAATGGTATTTTCCAGCCATCATCAAGGAGAGTTTTTCTTCTGGAGCAGAAAGTATTTTATGAGCTGGTGTTCTGTGAGACTCGAACAAATGAAGCTGTCATAGGCAGTATTGACTGACGTGCCAGTGTAAGTGAAACATGTGATTCTGAATTACTCCCTAATTACTGCTGCTGTGATGTCTCCAAGCCTGCCAGGCCAGAGGTTAATAGTCTTGATGTTCAGTCATCGCCTGCTCCAAATGCAGGAGTTAAACTGGCTCCCTAACGGTCGATATCTGAATCAAGTTCTCAAGGCTATTGCACCAACCGATCAATTAGGCCCTTGTTTCTCTTGGTTGTCACCTGACAATGGGTTTGATGAGTTGGAGCTGGAGAGACAGACAGTTTAAGGTAGTTCAAGGCAATTAAAATATATATTATATATATATATAAAACAATGAAAGAAAAGGCCTCTGTATAACCCTTTCAGGAGCATTAACCTATTTATGGCAGAAAGTCAATTATCTGGATGTCAGTAATCTAAACAGTTCCGTTGACAGAAAGTTGTGCATTTCTTTTTATTCCTGCAACAAAGAGGTAAGGACACAGTAAGCTGGGCTGGTAAGTGACTGGAGCATGGTAATCCTTACAGAATTATACGTAGGGTTGTACCTTGTTTTGTGGTCACTATCTGCATGAGTACCACAGTCACATTTGCAGAACATCACTCCATCATCCTGCTCACTGACAAAGCAAAGCAAACTCCAAAGAATTCTAAAATAAAAGCAGAAAACGCTGGAGAAACTCAGTTGATCTGGCAATTTCTGTGCAGAGATTGAAGCAGAGTTAACGCTTCAAGTCCAATTACCCTACTTGACAACTGCTATCACTCCCTTTGCCTTTTGTTCTGTGACACTTGTGGTCTCTAATCTCTCTCACCCTTTAACCTTTCCCTGACCTTGCCTTCTGTTCCACTTGCTCCCTACGCTGCCTTGTTTGACAGCATAAAACCCATCACATTCCCATTTTAATTCTGAAGAAGAGTCATACCAGACTCGAAACTTTAACTCTGTTTCTCTCTCCACTGATGTTACCAGACCTGCTGAATTTCTCCAGCACTCTCTGGTTGCCAGAAACTGCAGTATTTCTTTGGAAGAATTCTACATTTGTCATACTAATCAAGAATTGTTGATTCTATAAATATTATTTGGTTAAATAAAGGTTTATCTAAGTGCCATGTGATGCCATCTCACTGTAATGTGCATAACATGATATATAACTATCCTTCGAGTTACCTGGTACAATATCACCTCAGACTGCATCATCGTCGGGTACAGTTTTACAACAGCATCAGTTACCCGATACAGTGTCACTAAAGCATAATTCAACTGATATAGTTTTGTTACAGTGTAAGTCACCCAGAACAGTTGCAATGTAGTATGTACTGTTTGGTACAGTGTCAGTACTGCCATTGCTGTTTCATTACAAAATGATTGGCATGGTTCTGTCATATAGTGTAATTGTGCAATGTAATATGTTTTCTTCATCTGGTGTATTTTCATCTTCTTTTGTATTTTTGTCTTACAATGTGCTTTCAACTGTGCCTCCTGACTTCCCAAAGCCTGTCCACTATCCACAAGGAACCGGTCAGGAATGTGATGGGATATTTGCCTGGATGAGTGCAGCTCCAACAATACTCAAGAAACGTGATGCAATCGAGGACAAAGCAGCCCCCTGAATTGGTACCACATCCAAAATATTCACTCCCTTCCTCACAGATGCTTAGGAGTTATCGTGTGTTGAAGGAGGTGGCTGCAGAGATCATAGATGATTTGGCGATCATTTTCCAAAATTCTATAGATTTTAGAATGATTCCTGTAGATTGGAATCCACTGTTCAAGAAGGAAGTGAAAGATAAAACAAAGAGCTACTGACCTGTTAGCCTTATATCAGTAATAGGGAATATGCTAGAATCTGTTGTAGAAGATGGGATACATAGACACTTAGTTGATAATGATCTGATTGGACATAATCAGCATGGGTTTGCGAATAGGAATTCACATTTGACGAACATATTCTGAAGAAGGATCACTGGACCTGAAACATTAAGTCAGCTTTCTCTCGACAGATACTGCCAGACCTGCTGAATTGCTCCAGCAATTTCTCCTTTTCTTTGCCAACTTGTTGGATTTTTTAAAGATATTACTAAGGAAATTGGTAAATGAGAGCTGATAGACATGATGTACTTAGATTTTCAGAAGGATTTAGTTAAGGGTCCCCACTGGAGGCTGGTTAGAAAAATCAAAGCACATGTGATAGGAGGTAATGTACTGACAAGGATTAGTAGACGGAAAATGGACAGTTGGAATATATGGATCATTCTCACTTCACCAGGCTGTATTTAGTGAGGTACTACAATGATCAGTACTTCAACCCTAGGCTGCTCACAACATATTTCATGATTTAGAGGTGGGGTCCAGTGATTAATAGGGAAAAAAATACCACGGATGATTCAGGGTGATGGGAAAAAGCAGCATTCAGTTGTCATAGAGACGTAAGCATGGAAACAGAATCTTTGGTCCACCTAGTTTACACCGACCATGTTGCCAAACTAAACTAGTCCCACCTGCCTGCATTTGGCCCATATCCCTCCAAACCTTTCCTATTCATCTACTTATCCAAATGTCTTTTAAATGTTCTAACTGTACCCACCACTTCCTCTGGCAGTTCATGCTACACAATAACCATTCTTTGTGTAAAAATGTTGACGCTCATGTCCTTTTTAAATCTTTCTCCTCTCACCTTAAAAATATGTCCCCTAGTTTTGAACTCCCTCACCTTAGGGAAAAAAATCCTTAGGTATTCACCTTATCTATGCCACTCATAATTTTATAAATCTCTATAAGATCACACCTCAACCTCCAGTGAAAAAGGTCCCAGCCTATCCAGCCTATTTTTATAACTCAAACCTTCCATTCCCGGCAACATCCTGATAAATATTTTTTGAATGCTTTCGAGCTTAATAATATCCTTCCTATAACAGGGTGACCAGAGCTGAACATAGTACTCCACAAGAGACCTCACCAGCACCCTGTGCAACCTCAACATGACATCCTAACTCCTGACAGCACGTGTGGATATATAGAAAAGAGATGGGGACCAGGGGCTCTTCTGGTGCAATTATTGTGTCTTTACCTCTGACTCAGGAGGTTCTACGTTCAAGCCCGACCATCTCTAGAGGTGTGTAATAATCTTTCTAAACAGTTGGATGAAAAATACTTAGAATCCACTGATTGACAACTCTTGTGGTGCTTTGGTAATACCCCTACCTCAGAGCTAAGAAACCCAAGTTCAAGGGAAGTAATAACATAGTGAAATATCTGGAGGTAGGGTCCAGGGGCTATTCTGGTATAGAGATAGTGTCCCTACTCCTAGGCCAAGAGGCCTTGGTTCAGTTCCTGCCTGCTCCTGAAGAGTGTAAAATTATCTCCGAACAGGTTGATCTAAAGTTGGGGTCCAAATATAATATTTCCAAATTTGTGGATGATACAAACAAGTAAGACAGTTTTGGGAGGATTTGGACAGGTTAATCAGTGAGAAAAAATATGGCAGATGGAATTAAGTGTGTAAAATATAGATGGGAGAAACAAATGTACAGAATATTTCTTAAATGGAAATTCGCCAAAGCTTTGTGGACAACATCTTCCAAAACCACAACTGCTACCATCTAGAAAGACAATGGCAACCGATACACTGAAACACCACCCGCTGCAAGTTCCCCTCCAAGCGACTCACCATCCTGTCTTGGAAATGTATCATCATTCCTTCACTGTCATTGGAACTCCCTTGCTCACACCAAATGGTCAGCAGTGAGTGAAGATTGCAGCTCACTAACACCTTCTCACAGACAACTGTGAATGGGCAACAAATAGTGGTCCAGCTAGCAATGCCCATATTCCTCAAACGATTAAAAAAAGCTTTTTTTACATCATTTATTATGATTTCACCATGAGTCATGTTTTCATCATGTGATATGCTTCTATCATGAGACCTCTTCTAACATGTGAATTTGTCATATGTTGTGTTTTCAATAAGTGGCATGTTCATCATGTCTGATGAGTGTTCCAAGTTTTCATACGTGTGGAAAATTTCCTTCATATGACGTATTCCTGTCATGTGGCAGCTTTTCAGGAAGTAGTGTGTTTCCTCTTACAGCAGTGACTATATTTAAAGGAAGAAGCAATTGGCTGTAAAATGCTTTGGGTTATATTAAGTTTAGGGGAGGCAATGGCCTAGTGGTATTATTGTTGGACTGTTAATCCAGAGACCCAGATAACATTCTGGGGACTTGGGTTCGAATTCTGCCATGGCAGATAGTGGAATTTGAATTCAATAAAAACGTATCTGGAATTAAGAATCTAATAATGACCACGAACCGATTGTCAGGAAAATCCCTGTTTCACTAATGTCCTTCCGGGAAAGGGAATGGCCATCCTTACCTGGTCTGCCTACATGTGACTCCAGACCCACAGCAATGTGGTTGACTCTGAACTGCCCTCTGGGCAATTAGAGATGGGCAATAAATTCTGCCTAGTCAGCAACACCCTCATCCCATGAATGAATAATGGAAATAGTTAGATATGTTTTGGTTTTCATGCCACACCATTTAATCTCTAGGGCTTCATTTCCTCGTTGTGTACTTACATAAAACAGGTCACTTCCGGGCAGGTAATTTGTTGGAATTTATATTTCATGGGCTATTCTCATTTGTATAAATTTGCTCCTGTTCCTAAGTTAACTGTAACATAACATCTGTAAGTACTTTGCAAAAAGTCAGAAATTGTTTAAGAAATTCTAGAACACCTCTGTGCTGCTATCAAAATTAATGCTAATGTGTTCTCAGTCATACCTTAAATCACAGCAGGTTTATATGGAGCATAACGTACATTTCTATTTATTGGCTCATGGGATCTGGGTTTCATTGGCTAAGCCAAACATTGGAATCAACATTAAGTTGTCCAATAACATCTGGCTCCAGACTGTATACCACTGTGCTGCCAACTCTAGCAGGATGGGACATTTTCTAAGATTCTGGCAATACGACTATTTTAAGCTGATGATTGATGAGCCTTTGAGACAGCTGTCCCAATTCTGGCCCATTCCACTGGATTAGTAAGGAGTGCTTTGCAGGGTTAACAGGTCTGGGTTTGCCATTGTCATTTCTGACTCAGAGTAATCCCAGGTGTTTTGTCCAATTTCATTACATTTTGTTGAAATTGTAGCAATTTACTACCGAAGAATTAATCACATTTCTATGGGCCTGGAGTCACAAGTAGGCCAGACCAGGTAAGGACAGCAGATTTCCTTCCCTATAGCTTGAGTGAACCAGGTGGGTTTCAAGGACAATAGTGTGACAAGACCAGACTTTTTTTTAAAAGGCTAGATGTATTACTTGAATTAAAATCCATGTTGGGATTTGAACTGATAACCAGTGACATTACAACTGATTCCACTGCCTCCCCACAATGACATTATGTATAATATAGTATTTCCCTGATTAATTGGGAACCATGAAATGTTAATTCAAGTAGACCTTCCAGTATCCATGCAATGCCCAATTGACAAAAAACCTCAGAAGCTATCAACAAATCAGCTTGTCAGGGCCTTCCTTCAGTCAGTGCTTCAGTCACTCTGTGCTAATGCTTGAAGTGTACTTCACTGTAGAAAAGTTCATTCTGGGAAAAATTATGCTGGAGGAATAGCCACTTGAGCAAGCATGTTGCTGCCATTATGAGCATTAAAAGTGTGGTCATATTACCACAGTCTGGACAAATCTGACTATTGCCTTCTCTGATTGCTAACATTATTTGCAGACCTTCGCCTGACTGGCACCAATGCTCAAGGTGGATCTATTAAAGCTTCGCGATCTACTGTTTTTTAGAGTGAAGCTGACTAACATTTAATGCATTGATTTTTCTTGTGAAGTACATTAAGTTCCCATTACTTTTATTAACCAGCTGATAGCCACTTCTGGTCCCATTTCCAGTTGCAAATTCAATCCTAATTGTCAGGTGATTTTTGTTGTTGTTCCTGAATGTGAAATTATTAAAGATTCTTGCCACTCAAGGGAATTTGTCATTCCTCAGACCAGTTGTTATATCAACAAATGTGTGAGCAAGAGAAACTTCATATTGTGGTGGAAAACACCACAGATTTAGTTGTATGACTATAACATGAAGACTCTAGGGAGGATCTTCTATGGCTTGCTAAAAGTGGGGTGAAGGTGTAGTGGTGGAGGAGTGTAGGGTAAGGGGAACTCAACCGGGTGGGACATAAAATGTCAGCTTCCTGATGGCAGGTTGAGGTTTTACTGTTGAGTTCACAGAACCTTTCAGGTAGGTCACCCTCCCCGCCCCCCGCACCACCTCTGTTTTGCTCTTAACATGTCTCTAATACCCATTAACATTCAACCCACTAGAATTACATTCATGGCCGCAACTGTATTGGCTATAAATTGAAAATAAAAAATAGCAAAGAACTGTGGATGTTGGAAATGAGAACAAAAACAGAAAGAGCTGAATAAAACTCTGCAGGTCTGGCAGCATCTGTGGAGAGAAAGCAGAGTTAAAGTTTTGTGTCCAGTGACTCTTCCTCAGAACACTTCTTGTCACAATGGAAAATACATGTGTTTACAACCCAGATTTCATAGAATCATATCATCATAGAATCCCGACAGTGTGGAGTAGGCGGTTCAGCCCATCGAGTCCACACCAAACCTCCGAACAGCATCTCACCTGGACCTACCCCTACTGTACCACCCCACATTTCCCATGGTTAATCCACGTAGCCTGCACATCCCTGGGCACTATGTACAATTTGTCCCAAATGCTATATCTAGCCGTTTCTTGGATACATTCACTGTTCTGGCATCAACTACTTCCTGTGGTAATCAATTCCACAGGGTTACCACTCTTTAGGTAAAGAAATGTCTCCTCATTTTTGTACTAAATGGTCTACCCCGAATCCTCAGACTGTGACACCTGGTTCTGGACATATCTACTGTTGGAAACATCCTCCCTGCAACTACCCTGTCCAGTCCTGTTAGAATTTTATAGATGTCTATGAGATACCCCCTCATCTGTCTGAACTCCAGCAAAAATAATCCCAACCTAGTCAATCTCTCCTCATATGTCAGTCCCACCATCCCCAGAATTAGCTTGGTAAACCTTCGCTGAACTCCCTCGAGAGCAAAAGGGGACCAAAACTGCACACAATATTCTAGGTGTGGCCTCACCAAGGCCCTGTATAGCTGCAATAGCACATCCCTGCTCCTGTATTCGAAACCTCTCGCAATGAAGGCCAACATACCATTTGCCTTCTTTACCACCTGCTGCACCTGCATGCTTACCTTCAGCGACTGGTGCACAAGGACACCCAGGTCCCGCTGCACACTCCCCTCTCCCAATTTACAGCCATTCAGGTAGTAATCTGCCTTCTTGTTTTTGCTTCCAAAGTGAATAACCTCACATTTATCCAAATTATAACGGCATCTACCATTGATTTGCCCACTCACTCAACCTGTCCAGATCATGCTGAAGGATCTCTGCATCCTCATCACAGTTCACCCTCCCACCCAACTTGGTATCATCTGCAAAGTTTGAGATGTTACATTTGTTCCATCATTCAAATCATTAATATATATTGTGAATAGCTGGGGTCCCAGCACCAATCCCTGCGGCATCCGACAAGTTACCGCCTGTAAATTGAAAAGGAACCATTAATTCCTACTCTTTCTTTCCTCCCTGCCAACCAGTTTTCTATCCATCTCAAAACACTTCCCCCAATCTTGCACAATAATCTCTTTGGCGGGACTTTTTCAAACACTTTCTGAAAGTCCAAATATATTGAATCGATTGGCTTCCCTTGTCAACTCTACTAGTTACATTTTCATAGAATTCCAAAAAATTTGTCAAGCATGATTTCCCCTTCATAAATCCATGCTAACTCTGTCTGATCCTGCCACTGCTTTCTAAATCTCCGCTATTAAGTCCTTCATAGTGGATTTAGGAATTTTCCCCACTACTGATGTTAGGCTTACTCATCTATAATTTCCTGTTTTCTCTCTACCTCCCTTTTTGAATACTGGAGTGACATTAGCTACCCTCCAATCTGCAGGGACTGTTCCAGAGTCTATAGAATACTGGAAGATGACCACCAATGCATCCACTATTTCTAGAGCCACTTCCTTAAGTACTCTGGGATGTAGATTATCAAGCCCTGAGGATTTATCTGCCTTCAATACCATCAATTTTCCCAGCACCATTTCTCCACTAATATTGATCTCCCTCAATTCTTACCTCTCACTAAATCTTGCATTCTCCAACATTTCTGATATCTGATTTGTGTCCTCTTCTGTGAAGACAGAACCACAAAGTATGCATTCAGTTGGTCAGCCATTTCTTTGTCCCCTATTATACATTCCCCTATTTCTGTCTGTAGCGGACCTACATTTGTCTTCACCAATCGCTTTCTCTTCACATACCTATAGAAACTCTTAGTGTCAGTTACTATGTTCCTGGCAAGCTTACTTTCGTACTGCATTTTTCCCATCTTAATCAATCCCTTGGTCCTTCTTTGCTGAATTCTAAACTGCTCCCAATCCTCAGGTTTATTATTTTTCTTGGCCAATCTGTACGCTTCTTCGTTGGATGGGATACAATCTCTTATTTCCTTTGTAAGCCATGGATTGACCCTCTTACCCATTTTGCTTTTGTGCCAGACAGGAATAAACAGTTTTTGCAGTTCCCCCATGCATTCCCTGAATGTTTGCCATTGCCTATCCACTATCATCCCTTTAAGTAACTCTCCCCAATCTATCAAGGCCAACTCATGTCTTATATCTTCATAGTTTCCTTTATTGGGATTCAGCACCCTAGTCTCTGAATCAACTACCTCATTCTCCATCTTGATAAAACATTCTATCATGTTATAGTCGGTCATCCCAAAGGAGTCTCTCACAGCTAGATTGACAATGATTCCCTTCTCATTACGCAGTACCCAATCTAAGATGGCCTGCTCTCTAGTTGGTTCCTCCACATATTGATCAAGTAAACCATTCCGTATACATTCCAGGAATTCCTCCTCTACGACATTGTGGCTAATTTGATTTGCTCAATCTATGTGCAGATTAAAATCACCCTTGATCACTGATATTCCTTTATCACATGCATCTCTAATTTCCTGTTTAATGTCATTCCCAACATCACCACTGCAGTTTCGGGGATTATATTTGAAACCCACTAATATTTTTTGCCGCTTGGTATTTCTCAATTCTACCCATACAGAGTCCACATTGTCAGTGTTAAAATCCTTTCTCACAATTGTAAGAATTTCCTCTTTAACCAGCAATGCCACTCCACCACCTTTTCCTTTTGGCCTGTCCTTCCTAAATGCTGAATACCCTGTGACATTCAGTTCCCATCCCTAGTCACCCTGCAGCCATGTCGCGATAACGCTAATTATATTGTACCCATTTACATCTATCTGCACGATTAGTTCATCCACTTTATTGCAAATGCTCCATGCATTAAGGCACAAAGCTTTTAAGTTTGTCTTTTTAACATTGATTGTCTCACTCTTATTTTTCTCAATATTCTCTCTTATTTCTCTCAATGTTTTCCAGATGTTCTGTTATCACATCTTTTATAACAAACTCTTAGAATTTCCCCCACTATTGATGTTAGGCTAATTTTTTAAAAATTTATTCATGTGTGGGATGTGGGTGTTGCTGGCTGGCCAGCATTTATTGCCCATCCCTAGTTGCACTTGAGAAGCTGACAGTGAACTGCCTTCTTGAACCGCTGTAGTCCTCCTGCTGGGGTTTACCCACATTGCCATTAGGGAGAGAATTCCACGATTTTAGCCCAGTGACAGTGAAGGAACAACACTATATTTCCAAGTCAGGATGGTGAGTGACTTGGAGGGGAACTTGAGGTGGTTGTAATCCCATGTATCTGCTGCCCTTATCCTTCTAGATGGAAGTGGTCGTGGGTTTGGAAGGTGCTGTCTGAGGATCTTTGGTGAATTTCTGCAGTGCATCCTGCAGAGAGTACACATTGCTGCTACTGACCATCAGTGGTGGAGGGAGTGGGTGCTTGTGGATGTAGTGCCAGTCAAGCGGGCTGCTTTGTCCTGGATGGTGTCAAGCTCCTCAAGTGTTGTTGGAACTGCACTCATCCAGTCAAGTGGGGAGTATTCCATCACGCTCCTGACTTGTGCCTTGTAGATGGCAGACAGAGTTTGGGGAATCAGGAGATAAAACAAAGAAACAAAGAAAATTACAGCACAGGAACAGGGCCTTCAGCCCTCCAAGCCTGCGCTGATCCAGATCCTCTATCTAAACCTGTCGCCTATTTTCCAAGGATCTGTATCCCTCTGCTCCCTGCCCATTCATGACCTGTCTAGATACATCTTAAATGATGCTATCGTGCCCGCCTCTACCACCTCCGCTGGCAGCGCGTTCCAGGCACCCACCACCCTCTGCGTAAAGAACTTTCCACACATATCTCCCTTAAACTTTTCCCCTCTCACCTTGAAATTGTGACCCCTAGTAATTGAGTCCCCCACTCTGGGAAAAAGCTTCTTGCTATCCACCCTGTCTATACCGCTCATGATTTTGTAGACCTCAATCAGGTCCCCCCTCAACCTCCATCTTTCTAATGTAAATAATCCTAATCTGCTCAACCTGTCTTCATAGCTAACACCCTCCATACCAGGCAACATCCTGGTGAACCTCCTCTGCACCCTCTCCAAAGCATCCACATCCTTTTGGTAATGTGGTGACCAGAACTGTACGCAGTTCAGTTCAGTAAAGGTGTATTACTTGTTGCAGTATTCCTAGCTTCTGACCTGTTCTTGTGGCAACTCTTATACTGTCATGTCTCCTGCAGTTGACAGATTGGTAAGTATAAATCAAGTATGTTTCTCCCTCTTGTTGGTTCCCTTACCACTTGCCACAGACCCAGTCTAGCAGCTATGTCCTTTAGGACCCAACAGTAGTTGATCAGTAGTACTGCTGCTGAGCCACTCTTGGTGGTGGACATTCAAATCCCCCACCCAGAGTACATTTTGTGCACTTGCCCTCGTCAGTGCTTCCTCCAAGTGTTCAACATGGAGGAGTACTGATTCATCAACTGATGAAGGACAATACGTGGTAAACATCACATTTAAACCCCAGCAGTAGTCCACCCATGATAAGTTGGCAGATCCTTTTTCTTCCTTACTGCACAGTTGAGGACTGGTTCAAAGATGGAATGCTATCCAGAAATGGCTTCTGCCAGTGAGATAGCCAAGGTTCTATCCCCATGTACCATTTTGTTCTATTGTCCCTATCAATGCCAACACCTTTCAGGCTCCTCACGTTTCCATAAAACCCTTTTATTTAATGGTCAATGTTCCCAATGTTTCTCTACTATTGCCTACTATTGCTATCTACTGGTGACTTGTAAAAAAAATCTCCTGCAGTTGTCCCTTTTATTTTGTGTTGCTCCCCCTTCATTGTCCCCCTCTACATCCAAGCATAATGCATCTCATCCCCTCACTTGAATTTCTCACACTCTCCAACACAGCTTGGTAAACCCCAATAACCCTATTTGGCATTTACTGCCCAATTTCCCAGGACTGACCATAGCCCACCTCTTGGACTGACTTGTGAAGGTATTGGAGCACAATCCAACCCCTGGTGTGATGTCTCTACAACTCCCAACTGACTTGCCTGAGGTCTGGGGCCAGTTAGACTTGACCTGCAGGACTAAGGTCAGAAGGTACCGTTCACTGAGTATGGCTGCCCCTCTAACTGACCATAAACCTCCTTCACTCCACAAAGAACTACTCCCCTTAAACTTTCTAACATGGCCGCTGATTCAGTGTGTTTGCTTCCTGAACAGCTGGCACATGCTGCAGGTGTGACACTGGCATAGCACATCTGAAGACATATGCCCATTGAGCCTGGCTGCCTGGCTTTCTGTCTATACTTCAAAGAAAGGCAAGGCAGAGATAATGAGACCTTCTAAATTCTCAAAACACTAAAAGGCAAGGCAAGGCAGAGACGATGTGAGTGTCCAAATAAGCACAAAGTGAGTGAGCACTAACAGACCTGTTATGTAACAGAAGGTGTGTGTACCTGCAGGTGAATGACCTTGCTGGAACATTGTAATGTAAGGTAACAAGGTGTAGAGATGGATGAACACAGCAGGCCAAGCAGCATCAGAGGAGCAGGAAGGCTGATGTTTCGGGTCTGGAACCTTCTTCAGAATGTAATGTAAGGTGTTGGCAGGCCCCAAAGTGCAGTAGGGAATTCTGAAGTGTGTTATGAATGAGTCAGTGCTTGGCCATGATGATGTGGTGAGGCTGATGTTTTGCCAATGCAAACATCCGTGGATGATGAGTGAAGGTGGGTTGCTGCCCATGGAGCACACAGTGAGCTGTCGGTGAATGGATCTGAAGATGGAGGCCTGGAGAAGCAACCAGAAAACTGCACGCCCAACTTTCAAGCTGGGAATTGGTGCCATTTAGTTTCTTACTAGAACCTCAGAGAATCATACACTGCACAGAAATTTAGATCATTATGAGATGTAAATGCATGGAAGTAAGGTTTTTACTGCTTACTAGTGGGATTGTCAGTCAGCCAATAACCTTACTTTCTTCACATTGAAAAGCAAACCTTTTTCATTCCTGCTGTATTCTCTCACATCTCTCACCATCGCTTTAAGGCTGAGAACAGTCTGTCCATAGAGACCATGCAGTACAAAACAAAGGAGCAACAGGTCTGTTTGAATAAGTCAGCGTACATCAAAAGCATATGACTAGGTAATTAACCTCGATAATTGAAATACAAGTCGAAAACAGGGTGTGCTTGTGTAGTTTTCCAGAGAAAGGAAAACTGACTACACAATCAAGGTAAACAAGATCTTAGGCTGCAAACGGCTACTTCCCAACCATGTCCCATTACATATTAACCATTGACAATAAGGACACCAAACAATCACAACTGGTGCTGGGGGTGAGTGGACATTACAGTACATTGAACCATGCAGGATATTTCAAAGGCCCTATGCCTATGAAAGTTAAGGACATGGGACACAACACTGTCCTGCTCAGTCTTGTAACATGACAGGGCTGGTTCACAGACTATGATGCAGGACAACACAAGACACATTGTGCTAATTGCTATTTGCATGGAAAACAAACAAAAGAGAAAGGAGATATATACCTGGTGCATGGAAACATCAGGAAGGGGAACAAAAGTCATGGTCAGCCAACCTTTCACCCATCAAATAAGCAGGCTGATAAGGGCCTACATAGTAGATTAACTATGTCAAGACCTCAAATGTAAAGCTTCTGTCTCAATACTGAATACTGTTGAGGTGCAGTGGTAGTCAAATAACTTCACAGAGGCAGGTATCCCATCAACAGTTCACTCCTTATTTACACATGGACAGTCTTTGACATTGATCCAGCTCCTTCAGAGTCTGCTGTCAGAATGAACAGATGTCTGACACTCCTGTTGATTTCTGCCAGCCAAGGCTTCCTGATTAGACCAGATTAACAACCCTAATCAAGGAATGCATTTTCTATGAGGTCCACCTAGCCAACCACATTACAATCACTTTCCCTACCACTGAGCCAGGAGGCCTGGGCTCAACTCCCAACTGCTCCAGAGGTGTGTAATAGCATCTCCGAGCAGGAAACAAAAAAATAGGAAGAAGCAACAACAACAGAATCACGGACAAGAAGCTCAGGGATGCTGCAATTGTAGACAAAAAATACCTCATAAAGAGGCAAACCACGGTCTTCAGCAATGTTAACTAACCTGTTGATAATTGTGATATAGGTTAGGTAAACAGGCTAGATAGGTTCTTGATTACTAAGGGGATCAGGGGTTACAAAAGAAAGTACGAGAATGGGATTAAGAAACATATCAGCCATGATCGAATGCCAGAGCAGACTCGATGGGCCGAATGGTCTAATTCTACTCCGATATCTTATGGTCTTATGGTCATACAAGAGCATTCCCTAGAAATTAACTTACTGGATTCTGATTCATGTGAATTAATGCTCATATCTTTTTTAAAGTTATTCTATTTGTAACTTCTTTTCCTTCCATTCTCTTCTTTCTCCCCTGTATACTTATGCATGTGTGTATATGTTGCAAGTTATCCACTTAGTTGAACACTGGACAAAACATATTTTATGTTTTAATCTTAAAGGTGTGTGTTAAGGATCATTTAAAAATTGGACTTCACAACAGAGGATTTGGAGGCAACCATGTTACAAAATCCTCTTACAAAAGGAAAAATAAGGAACAAACAAAGAGGAGGTCCATAAAATAATTCAATTCACCTTTTCCTCCTGACAATGACAATTGTCAGTGAAACTGATATAAGGACAGCATTAGAAAAAGCCATGAAAACCTTTGCCTCTCTTGTGAAAACACTTTACCTGATTGATCCTTCTGGAGGCAAGCACTGAAATGTGGTTCAACACACCTTGAGGACCATCCACACCAAACTAACACCATCCAATGTGTCCACGGGAAGCCCAGGAATAGCTGCAGTACTGACATGTGGAAGAAAAACTCTCCTTTCTGTAGATCCCCATATCAATCCTCTGTCAGATCCTTCAGCCATGAGGGGACCCACAGAAGACAATGAAATCAATTACAACTTGGATATGCTCAAATGTTAAGAAATATACCAAAGATCAAGGCATGTAAGATTAAATTGTGAAGAGTAGTTTGATATGAATTAGATTCCTCTGAGTTTAGAATATTGAGAGATCATCGAGGCCAGGATCATCTGAAACCAACTCCGCTGGGCTGGCCATGTGCTTAGGATGCCCACGTTCCGACCACTAAAGCCAAGCTTCTTCACCCAGCTTAAGGAAGGCACTCAAATAGAGACGGACAAAGGAAGCATTTCAAAGACTCCCTGAAGGCTTCCTTCAAGAAATGCAACATAGATATCAACTCATGGGAGACCCAATTTCAAAAGAAACCAACTTGGAGGAAACTATATGAAAGGATGCAATTCTTTGAGAACAATGGTGAGAGGAAATACAGAAGAGGAACCAGAGAAAGGAATGCTAGCAATCCTGGGGCCACCAACTAATCCCACCTCCCGGAAACATCTGCCAAATGAATGGAGCTAAGGCTCAGATCGGCAATGATCAAGCTAAATGGAGCAACATGGCCTTCTCAGAATCCTATACCTTTCTTTTTAGAAGAAACAGAATCATAGAGTCATACAGTGTGGAAACAGACCCTTTGGTCCAAATAGGCCATGCCTACCATGTTCCCAAACTAAACTAGTCCCACCTGCCTGCATTTGGCCCATATCCCTCCAAACATTTCTTATTCATGAACTTATCCAAGTATCTTTTAAATGTTGCAACTGTACGTGCATCCATCACTTTGTCTGGCAGTTCATTCCACACACAAACTACTCTCTGTGTAAAATAGTTGCCCCTCATGTCATTTTTAAAGCTTTCTCCTCTCACTTTAAAAATATGCCCCCTAGTTTAAAGTCTGCCAACCGAGGGAAAAGACCCTGGTCATTCACCTTATCTCTGCCCCTCACAATTTTGTAAACCTTAGTAAGGTCACCCCTCAACATCCTATGCTCCAGTCTATTTTTATATCTCAAACCCTCTATTCCCGGCAACATCTTGATAAGTCTGTGCCAAATAGTCTCCAGATCTCGTCATTTTAAAATTACAAAAGGTTTATTTTTAACTAAGTTTTATCAGGTCATTTCACCAAGTGTCATTTTCATCACGCTTTTTTTTTACCCAATGTCGTTTCTTTACCATAGCAGTTTTGCATTTCCAGTTCATAAGCAGATTGAAAGCCTCAAAGATGTTTGATCACTCAGTAGCTCCTACAGGTCTTTCTGAAAATTTCGAATTTTACTGTGTATGTTATTCCTGCTCAAACTGGCTCAAATTGAGATAGATGAAAGATGTGATTTACTTTCCCCAAAACCTTTCTTTAGTTTCCATTGATACCAATGACCTGACACAATGAAACACCAACCAGTTTTGCTTCATGTATTAGACTAACCAGCACATCGGCAAAAATCATTAGTACCACATGATGATGAATTGAAATCTATCAACAAGGCTTAGGCACTCGTTTGCTATTGCTAAGCTGCTCCTTGTATTACAAAAAGAAATATTGACTTAAATCTGTTGACAGTAATAAAAATAGTTGGAATGTGACTTAAATCATTGACAGCATAAAATGTTTAAAATATCAGAATGTGGCTCATTTTATTGAGTTAATTGGTTCCCGTCACATTATTGGCTAAATTGGGTCTTTTAGTTCTACAGCATTAAACATCTGATACAGTGTTAAGCCCTATTCACAATATGTAGCATGCTGGGCGAACTGCTGAAAGTACCTTTTATCCTGATTGGAATTTTACACTAGAGGGTAATTGGGCTGTAAAATTACTGACATTCTGTGCATCTTAAATTGGACCCAGTTTATTTAAACTTAAACTAAGTTTGTGCTCCAACGAGAAGGTTATTAACGATGACTGTTCATTAACTGCAATTAACTACATTAAATAAATTATAAACAGGGATAACAGAATGCCTTGAGGGGGTCTTGCAGTTAAATGGTACTGTCCCTGCCTATGGGCCAAATGATCTGGGTTCACATTATAAGATACAGGAGACATTAGGCCATTCGGCCCAGCGAATCCGTTCCACCATTTGATCATGGCTGATATTTTTCCTCATCCCCATTCTCCTGCCTTCTTCCTGTAACCCTTGATCCCCTTACTAATCAAGAACCTATCCAATTCTGTCTTAAATACACTCAATGACTTGGCCTCCACAGCCTCCTGTAGCAATTATTTCCACAGATTAACCACCCTCTGATTAAAGAAATTCCTCCTCATCTCAGTTGTAAAGGGTCTCCCCTTTATTCTGAGGCTGTGCCATCAGGTCCTAGTCTCTCCTACTTGTGGAAACATCTTTTCCGCACCCACTCTATCCAGGCCTTTCAGTATACTGTAAGTTTCAATCAGATCTCTACAGACCCAGAGTCCTCAATTGTTCCTTATGTGACAAGCCTTTCATCACCGGGATCATTCTTATAAACCTCCTCTGGCCCCCTCCAACACCAGCACATCCATCCTTAGATACAGGACCCAAAACTGTACACAATATTCCAAATATAGTCTGACCAGAGCCTTACACAGCCTCGGTTGCATTATCTCTGCTCTTGTATTCTAGCCCTCTTGAAATGAACACTAACATTGCACTTGCCTTCCTAACTGCTAACTGAATCTGCAGTGTTAACCTTAAGAGAATCCTGAAGTAGGGCGCCTAAATTCTAAATCCCACCTGTCTTAGAGGTATGTCATAAACAGGTTGATTAAAACACTGTCTTCATGCATGAAATGCACAAAATATTTGCTGCAAATATGCTGAACTGTTTTCATGCTGGAACAGAATGACATAAGAATGTCTTCATAAAAGCAATTTCTAATTACTTGTTTATTAAATGTTATTTTTAACAAGACAATTAATCTGCCAAATCTTAACTTCATTATTGACTATCCACAACTGCAAAATTCCTCTCCAATCTCAAATTTTGCTCAAGGTTCATTCTCTTGATAGTTGAGTCATCTAATTCACCACTCACAACTCCATTTAAACAACATCATTTGCTCAATACATTACCCATTTTTGTCAGTGATTGAAAAACAAAACTATATCATGAACACACTGCAGGCTCTTACTGAAAATAGTAATTGCTCCATGAATGCATTTGCAGGGGCAGCACGGTGGCTCAGTGGTTAGCACTGCTGCCTCATCGTGCCAGGGACCTGGGTTCAATTCCACCATTGGGTGACTGTCTGTGTGGAGTTTGCACATTCTCCCCGTGTCTGCATGGGCTTTCTGCAGGTGCTCTGGTTTCCTCCCACAGACAAAGATGTGCAGGGTAGGTGGATTGGCTATACAAAATTGCCCATCGCATTCAGGGATGTGTAGATTAGGTGTGTTATAGGGGAATGGATCTGGGTGGGATGTCTGGGTCTGTGCGGACTTGTTGGGCCAAAGGGCCTGCTCCCACACTATAGGGATTCTATGAATGCTGTGTTTTGGAATGATCCTCACATGCATTTTCATGAGAGATACTATATACCATCAATGTAGTCTGAGATATGTTAAAGCAGGTACTTATACAGGAGCAGACACATCATATCACACCTTCTTAACCTGGCAGCTGTTGGAAGAGGAACAACAGATCGGGGTGGAGAGACAGAATATCAATGAGAGCGTGAGAAAGACTCAGGATGTTTAAATTGATTTTACTGGTGATGTGGCATTCTACCACAGGAAAGAAAAACTCATAAATTTGCTCATTTCTTCAATCATTTATGACATAGAACAGTTCCCTTTTCGTGATAGCTTGTGCAAAAGACTATGAAGGAACAAAACAGCATAAAGCAGATCTTTGGCATTGTACAGAATTTTTAACCACTTATTGAATCCTACAACAAGGAATATAAAGCACCAACATACAGTTCAGTACAGTGCCATGCCAAATCCAAGCTGGAACTACCTAGCAGCTTGGAGCCCTCATTCGAAATTGGCAAGGTGACAGAGACTGGTGTGAGTAATGAAAATGACACTATAAGTAATAACATCAACAAGAGACAGACCTTCTCACGGTAATGTTTAAAGCTTAATGAAGGGAAATAACAGTAACCTGCATTTATATAGATCTTTAACTTTTTAATCTTTCATGCGATATGGGTATCACTGGCAAGGCCAGCATTTATTGCCCACCCCTAATTGTCCTGAGAAGGTGATGATTTGTGCAGTCCTTGGAGTCAGGGACACCCACAATGCTGTTAGGAAAGAAATTCCAGGATTGATCCAGTGACAGTGAAGGGACTGCGATATAGTTCCAAATAAAGATGTTGACTGGTTTGGAAGGCAACTTGCAGGTGGTGGCGTTCCCATTCAAGTGTTGCCTTTGTCCTTCTAGGTGGTAGAGATCACAGGTTTGGAAAGTGCTGTCAAAGGAGACTTGATGAACTTCTGCAGCGTATCTTGTAGCTGGTACACACTGCTGCCACTGTGCATTCGAGCTGGAGAGAGTGAATATTGAAGGTGGTGGGTGTGGTGCAGTCATGTGGGCTACATTGTCCTGGATGGTCATAAAATCATTGCGAGTCTGCACAGATTTATCTACACTATTCCCACTTTGCAGCACCTGGTCCATTGCCTTGAACATTCTGACACTTTAAAAACTTATCCATGTACGTTTTAAAGGTTTTGTGGTTTACCGCCTCAATTACCCCCCTAGGTAATGCATTCCAAACCCCCAACACCTTCTGGGTGCATAAGGTTTTCCTTAAATCCCCTGTAAATCCCTGTCCTACATCTTAAAATTATGCCCAACCCCATTATTGATCCTTCAAGAAGGGACCAGCTTCTTCTTAATCACCCTGTCTATGCCCCCCATAATCTTATACACCTCAATCAGATCCCCCCTCAGCCTTCTCTTGTCTAAAGAAAACAACCCTGACCTGAAATGTCAACTTTTCTACTCCTCTGATGCTGCCTGGCCTGCTGTGTTCCTCCAGCTCCACACTGTGTTGTCTCTGACTCCAGCATCTGCAGTTCTTACTATCTCTGAGCTTACCCAGCCTCTTTCCAGAGCTGCACTGCTCCAAACCAGGCAACATCTTGATGAACAAAAACAAAGTTGCTGGAAAAGCTCAGCAGGTCTGGCAGCATCTGTGAAGGAGAAAACAGAGTTAACGTTTCAGGCCCGGTGACCCTTCCTCGAAACTTTGTTTTTGTTCTTGATTTACAGCATCTGCAGTTCTTTTGGTTTTTATTTAGTATTTAACTCACTGCCACATCTCTTCCATGCATGCCCACCTTGAAGAAGTTCTGCTCCTCTCTCCGACGGGATTTCCGTTCCAATCTCTCTTCTTGCCCACCGACATTAATTTCACTGTCACTCCTGGTGTTTGACCAGGTATTTGCTAAAACTCGTTTCCACAGCTATATCACATTCCTCAGTGACTGCCTCCAGCTCAGACACACCCCACGTGGATTCCAACTGAAGTTTCCTCCCTCATGTTCTGAATCCTCCCAGGATCACCGATATCTCCGTGATGTTCAACGTTCTACAGACAGCTGCTCTCGCCACATCCTGAGATCCACACTCAGTGCCATGCGGCGCCACATGCACACTCTCAACAGTTCTGAGGAAGGGTCACCAGACCCGAAACGTTAACTCTGTTTTCTCCTTCACAGATGCTGCCAGATCTGCTGAGCTTTACCAGCAACTTTGTTTTTGTTCCTGATTTACAGCATCTGCAGTTCTTTTGGTTTTTATTTAACATCTTGATGAAACTCCCTCCAGTGCAATCACATCCTTCCTGTAGTATGGCAACTAGGATTGCAGACAGTACTCTGCTATGGCCTAACCAATGTTCTGTATAGATCCAACATAACCTCCCTGCTCTTATAAGATATGTCACAACTAATAAAGTCAAGTGTCTCATATGTCTTCTTAATTACCATATTAACCTGTCTTGCTGACTTCATGGATCAGTGGACAAGCACCCCAAGATCCCTCTGTCCTCTGAGCTTCCTCATGTCTTGCTCCCTTGTCTTGTTCCTTCCACCAAAGTACATGACCTCACACTTTTCAGGCTTAAATCTGTGACATTCCTGATCCTGGACCCAGGAAGTCAACTCACCGTTCTGGAGTCACGTCTATGGCTGCAGAAACACTTATCTAACGAATTCCCTATCGCTATCACTCCTGTTTTCTTCTTCCTCCCAGGCTGCCCAGGGTTTTCTTCATGGTTAACTGGAAGAAATTGTGTAGATGCCTGACAAACAGTGTGACAACACAGAGGCAGTGCAAAGGGTGAAAATGGTCATAGACAGGATGGCCGTTATATTGACAGTGTCCATGTTTAAGAATGATATCATTAAGCTGCAGTATGCAGGTAAGGAAAAGGAATCGCAGAAGTGTTATAGCACAGAAGGTGGCCATTCAGCCCATTGTGTCTTCACCAGCTCTTCAAACGAGCATCATGACTGAGTGTCATTCTCCTGTCTATGCCCTATTGCCCATCATTTCTATTTAAATATTGAGGAAGAAGTGGAAGCCAATGATAGATCTTTGTAAGACTCTGAATTTAACCGTGTAGGATTAAGAAAAAACTTAGCTAAAAAATGCTCTGGCTATGATTGGATAGGGTTAGAGTTAAATCAAGTCAGGTAAGTCCGCTGAGTTGAGCAATGGACGACAGGTTTTAGGAAAGAATGGAATGGTCAAAAATGTCTCACAGCTATGAGGAAGTAACATGAAACCAGGAGGGTTAATGCAACATCTTCATGGTCATGGATGATGTCAATTTGGTTTGGGCTGTTTGAATGCTGTAGCAGGGATTGAAATCAGAAAAGGGAAACAAGTTAAGATGAGCTCAGAGAGCGCATGAGGGAAGACTGGAAAGGCTTGGGTTCAGGACTGTGACAGAAGGAAACCTGTTTGGCTTGGTTGGGAAGAAGAAGGAAGGGAGAGAGAGGGAGCTGAGTGGATGATCTGAGCTTAGCTTAAAGGATCATAGGTTTGTTGTTGTGAGTGAGTGGAAGGGAAAGGGGAATGTGATTTAAGGAGACAGTAAAAACAACAGGGATGTTGTAGTGGGTGATTTTAACTTCCCCCAATATTGATTCCCTTATTGCCAAGGGCTTAGATGGGGCAGGATTTGTTAGCTGCATCCAGATTGGTTTCTTGAAACAAGATGCAGACAGTCCAACTGGGGAAGGAGCTGTATTAGACCTTGTTTTGGGGAATGAGCTGAGCCAGGTGATTGAAGTTTCAGTGGGGGCGTACTTTGGGAACGGTGATCAAAATCCTGTAACTTTTAATAGAATTATAGATAAGGATATGACTGGCCCTCGAGTGAAAATGCTAAATTGAATTTAGGCTAATAACAGCGATATTAGGCAGGAACTGGAGAAATTAAATTGAGGGTAAATTCACAGTGAATATGTGGCAGTCTTTTAAAGGCCATTTGAATCAGAACTCAGGACCAGCATATTCCTGGGACGGTGAAAGATAAGGATATCAAGATTCAGGAACCTTTGAGAACAAGAGATATTGAAAGTTTAGTGAAAAAGATAAAAGGAAGCATATGTAAGGTTTAGGAAGCTGAAATCAGACAATACCTTTGAGGAATACAAAAGAAGCAGGAAGAAACTTAAACAAGAAATTAGAAGGGTTGAAAGGGGCCAAGAAATGTCCTTGGCAAGGAGGAATAAAGAGAATCCCAAGGTATTTTGTATGCATATTAGGAGCAAAAAGGTAGTGGATAGTGAGGAAGGTTGTCAAAGGATACAACAGGATACAGATCAATTAGCGCATTAGGTAGAGAAAGGGCAGAATCCACAAAAGTGTGAGGTGATGCATTTTGGGAGGTCAAATGCAAGAAGAAAGTATATAGTAAACGGCAGGACTCTTAGGAACATTGATATACAGAGGGATCTTGGAGTGCAAGTCCAGAGTTCCCTAAATCTGACACCACAATTGGATCAAAAACAAAGTTTCAGGAAAAGCTCAGCAGGTCTGGCAGCATCTGTGAAGGAGAAAACAGAGTTAACGTTTCGGGTCCGGTAACCCTTCCTCAGAACCCACAACTGGATAAGATGGTAAAGAAGGCATACGGCATGATTGCCTTCATCAGTCGGGGAATTGAGTACAAAAGTTGGTAAGTCATGTTGCAGCATGCAGTTTTGGTCGCTGCACTACAGGAAAGATGTGGAGGCTTTGGAGATGGTGCAAAGAGGTTTATCAGGATGTTGCCTTAATTAGAATGTATTATAAGGAGAGGGTGGACAAGCTTGGATTGCTTTTGCTGGAGCAGTAGAGGCTGAGGGGCACACAATTATGGGAGGCATGGATAGGGTAGATAGTAAGAGTCTTTTTCCCAGGGTGAAAATGTCAAATAGCAGAGGATATAGGTTTAAAGTGAGAGGGAGAAAGTTTAAAGGAGAGATGTGAGGTAAGTTTTTTAGACAGAGGATGGTAAGTTCACAGTGAAGAAAGGTGGTAGAAGCAGATGTGATAGCAACGGTTGAAAGGCATTCAGGCAGACACATGAACTGTCAGGGAATATTTGGATACGGACCAGGTGCAGGCAAATGGGATAAGTTTAGAATGGCATCATGATTGTTGCAGACATGGTGGGCCAAAGGGCCTGTTCCTGTGCTGTACTGTTCCATGTTCTAGCTGCTTAGAGAAAGATATTCTGTAGGATAGTCCTGGAGTAGTGGGCAGTTTAGAAGAAGAGTCAAATTTGGTAGTTCTGATGTGATCCAGCAAAATTTGGAGATAGCTGGCTATGCCAGTTGGCCATCAAATAAACAACATTGTTAATGTTGAGAAACATAGAAGATATGAGCAGGAGGGGGCCATTCAGCCCTTCGAGCCTGCTCACCATTCATCACTATCATGGCTGGTTGTCTAACTCAATAGCCTAATCCTGCTTTCTCCCCATAACCTTTGATCCTATTCATCCCATTGCTATATCTAGCCGCATCTTGAATATATTCAATGTTTTGGCATCGACCACTTCCTGTGGTAATGAATTCACAAGCTCACCACTCTTTGGGTGAGGAAATGTTTCCTCATCTCCGTCCTAAATGGTCTACCCCCAAATCCTCAGACTGTGACCCCTGGTTCTGGACACACCCACCATCGGGAACATCCTCCCTGCATCTACCCTGTCTAGTCCTGTTAGAACCAAGGGTCAGTGTAGACTCTCTGCTCCTATGATGCTGCTTGGCCTGCTGTGTTCTTCCAGCCCTGCACCTTGTTGTCTCAGTGTAGACTTGTTGGGCCTGATCGATGGGGTGGAAAAGAAGAAAGATTCTTCTGGACTGAGTTCTGAAAGGTGATGAAGAAGCATCCTAGCAAATAGGAGGTCAAAGGCTATATAGCTGGGAGTTTGTAAATGGAATTATAAATGAATTTGGAGAGATTTTGTTTTTATTTTGGCAGTTTGGTTTGGGACCTCACCAGTAAGCAATGTAGGGAAGTAGTTGGAGATTGCCTTGCCTGTGATCAAGACCTTCAAAGCCAAAAGCTCATGGGCAATGGCAAACACGAGGGGATGACTGTTAATGTAGGTGGGTGACTTTACATTGAGGGAAAAGGCTCATGGAAAGCAGAAGGACAGTGAATTTATCGGAGAAAGGGGCATGGACTGTGAAGATTGAAATCAGAAACATTTAATGGCTGGGAAATATTTTTGAATACAGTTTGAGGGAATCTTTAATGGCTTGTGGCTATTCCAAGTCAGACTGTGAGACTTTAATACCAGTAAACAAACACAGATGGATCACTTATCTACATAACACCAGCGTGTTTGCAGTACATCTATATAGTCCTTTTCTTAGTAGTTACTGGAAACACACAGTAGAAGTAGTGGGTTGTAAAGGAAAATGAATCTCGTTGCTACAGTAAAGTGGAAAAATAGACAGCCATTGATTGGCACTAATAAACAAGAGTCGAGTCATAAGACACAGTTACTGAAGAACAACTGTTTCTCACAGTCCATCCACTTGTTCATTCTGGGCCTGCATTAAAGTCCTGGTCTGCTTCTTTTGCTGAAATGTGATTGGCTATGAGTTACAAAACATGAAACCACACAGAGTGAGAAATGTATTTGTGTTTTGGGATGGTTATGTTTTTCTGTTTCATTTTCTTGTTACTTTACTTTTTCTGAAGATGTGCATTACTTTTAGGAAACCAAATGGCCTATCAACCTTTTAACAATGGGATTGGATATATTAGAGCAAAGAATCTTAGTGCAATTGCATAGTGCCTTGGTGATGCCACCTGCTGTGTGTGATGTTGGTCTCCTTGCCCTAGAGGGAGTGAAACCACGGCTGACTGAACTGACAGGCGCAGAAAGGCTAACGTTTCGGGCCGAGACCCTTCATCAGAAATGGGGGAGAGGAAGGGGGTTCTGAAATAAATAGGGAGAGAGGGGGAGGCGGATAGAAGATGGATAGAGGAGAGGATAAGTGGGGAGGAAACAGACAGGTCGAAGAGGTGGGGATAGAGCCAGTAAACGTGAGTGTAGGTGGGGAGTTAGGGAGGGGATAGGTCAGTCCAGGGAGGACGGGCAGGTCAAGGGGGCGGGATGAGGCTAGTAGGTAGGAAATGGGGGTGCGGCTTGAGGTGGGAGGAGGGGATAGGTGGGAGGAAGAACAGGTTAAGGAGGCGGGGACGAGCTGCACTGGTTTTGCGATGCGGTAGGGGGAGGGGAGATTTTGAAGCTTGTGAAATCCACATTGATACCATTGGGCTGCAAGGTTCCCAAGCGGAATATGAGTTGCTGTTCCTGCAACCTTCGGATGGCATCGTTGTGGCACTGCAAGAGGCCCAGGATGGACATGTCGTCTGAGGAATGGGAGGGGGAGTTGAAATGGTTCGCGACTGGGAGGTGCAGTTGTTTATTGCGAACCGAGCGTAGGTGTTCTGCAAAGCGGTCCCCGAGCCTCCGCTTGGTTTCCCCGATGTAGAGGAGGCCACAACGGGAACAGCGGATGCAGTATACCACATTGGCAGGTGTGCAGGTGAACATCTGCTTGATGTGGAAAGTCTTCTTGGGGCCTGGGATGGGGGTGAGGGAGGAGGTCTGGGGGCAGGTGTAGCACTTCCTGCGGTTGCAGGGAAAACTGCTGGGTGTGGTGGGGCTGGAGGGGAGTGTGGAGCGGACAAGGGAGTCC